>NW_028258343.1:19459865-20084865 GCF_053883595.1 Heterocephalus glaber | reverse complement strand
TTCCCGTGTGTCTGTCGCCCCCGCACACAGACCCTACACTGACTATTGTACTGCTCTGCTTATTACCGGATGTGTACCTGTCTGGTGTCCTCTTCCACCAGTTGACAGGGAGCTCTCTGAGGCTTAGGGTTTACTGCTTATGGTTGTAGGATGATATGTGTTGTGCTCTTAGTTTTTTTCTGTTTTTTGAATCAGGAGTGTAAGAGTAACTATTAAACTGCATTAAATATGTTTTATTTGGGGATCATTTTCTTATTGAATAAGTGCTGTGCAAATATATTGTTATTATACAAAGATGTAGAAAACTAATGATTTTAAGAACTCATTCATCTGTCACCTCTTAAACAGTAAGTGCTATGTGTGCTTCTGTATACTATTGGATATTTACAATTTTGCAGAGAGTTAAATAATTTGTAAAGAAGTGAACGCAATGCTTTTCATATGAAATATAGACACATAAAATATGATATCCTGAAGGCGATGAACAAGGCAACTTGGGTTCAGGAGTTATTTCATGGAGGATATGATCCATGGGCTGAGATTTAGAGTAGGAAGAGCATATCACTAGGAAGACAGAAAAAAAGGGAAAATTCCAGCCATAGGTTACAGCAAAAGCAAAAGGCACTGAGATGTTTTAAAATTTAGTTGTATCTCTAAATTATACTAGAGTGGCACGGTTGCTAGATAAATGTTGATTGAAAGAAAAGACTAAATATGTGGGCAGGGCCAGGTTGGAGGAAAATATACTTGACCATCGTAAATTGCTTATATGGGGCATTATTTAGAACTGAAGAGACCTACAGGAAATGGCCCTGTGGTGCTGTCAACATGAGAAGAAGGAGACATGAAAAGACAAATATGGTTAAAGATATTTTTGAGATGGCTGACGGCAAAGTCATTCACCAAGATAACTCTAAAACAAGAGGAAAAACTGAAGGAAATATACAGGAATTCAGTTTTAAAGTTGTCAGTTTCTCATTAGTCATAGGAAACATCAGAAGGTCCTAAATACTTTATAGACTGCTTCCTAATATCCTGATACCACTTTGAAAACATACACTAGTAAATATGCTTTTATATAGAAACAACATGTGTTTATCATCATAAACTATGAAGAGTACACTGATATTTAGACACTTCATATATTAGATAATTAATAGCAAAAAATGTAATGGTACTGTTCTATTGTTCAAAAATGAAAGTCAATATTTGGGTCAGAAGCCTCCAAATATGTCAGTACATTAGTTAACTATCTATGTCCAGGTATCTGATATATTTTCATAGCTGTATATAATTCACAACCACTTCATTGTATAGGGTACATAGGCAGATTCCATGGCATCTGGATTCTTTATGAGTGAGAGAGTTTGAGTTTTTTGCACCCCGAAATAATTCTGTAGTTTAAAATCAATTGCAGCAAATTTTCATGGTGTAGAACTTTGAGGGTATTTATTTTCCTTTTGCAGTGGGTGAAAGCAAACCTGATGTTTTCCCTAGAAAAAAATAGTGATGCTGTTGTTCTACTTCATTCGCCTGCCTTTGACCAGAGATGGGTGGTGTTTTGGGTCAGGCACAAACCTTGTGCATCTCCTAAATTTCTAGCATCATTTCCTCCACCACTTGACCATCCATGAAAGCCAATGGACCTTTACTGACCCCGTGTTATAGACTCTCTGTATCCCTAGCACCTTTCTGTAATACCTTAAAATTACTGCCACTCAATAGTTATCGAAAGCATAGTTTTAAATGATATTCACGGAGAACTGCATAGAGGATAAATGGTCCATAAATTCTCCCGGGCTATCTAAAATCTATTCTAAACATATGTCCATATCTGTACTATATCAATTTGGTGCTTACAAAATATATTTTTACTCCTGAGATGCATTTTGGCAATATGTCATTAATCTATATGAGTGATTTTAGATAAAAGAGACCAGTGACAATCATCACTGATTATGAAGATTTTTTGAAAACCCTGAAACAGAGACGCTGTGAAAATCTACCTCCTCTTTCAGTGCTGGGAAGAATGACACTTTCTCTGTGGACCGAGTTTGATTAAGATCTCTTGAGATCTAGATGAATTCTGACATTGGTTGCTAGTACGTGCCCCCCTTTATCCCTTGGAGATGAGTTCAAGGACCCTAATATCTGCCTGAAGCCTGTATCTACTCTAGATAGTAACAAATCTTTATCATCTCTAGCATACACTCTTTCTTGTCCTGATGAGTCAAGGATAATCACCTTTCACTACGGAAGAACCTTGTAGCTTCTCTTTGACATACCAAACTGCCTGAATCGGTACTCTTGCTCTTTGGGTCATTGTTACAGTGAAATTCAGGTTCCTTGAAGAGAAGAACTATAATACCACATCGTATGGTCTAACAAGACAGCGGCTACTACCTGACTAACAGAGAGCACACAAAGCTGGACACAGGCCTGACTCGTTTCAGGAGATGGGGAGGAATGGCTTGGGTTTCATCATGTCACTCAATGTGCATGTAATTTAAAACGTATGAGTTGTTCTGCAATTTTCCATTTAATATTTTTGGACTGCTGTTGACTACAGGTAACTCAAGCCATTGAAAGAAAAACTTCAGTTATGTGGAACTGCTAGCGTGTTCAGACTGAACTTTTGACTTCCTGGGTTTTTAGGGGGGTTTTTTTGCAGCAGGATACAAAATGTTTCTAGTTTTTATTTTGTTGAAAATCATTCTTCAGGGGCTGAGCATAAAACTCAATGGTAGAGCTCATGTTTAGTCTGCGTGAGACCCCGGTTTCGCTCTCCAATACCACCCCACACAAAACAAAGTCATGCTTCGTTCTTTTAATACACAAGTATTTACTTTGTATAAATAAAGTGTGCCTAGTACTCCTCTAGGCACTGTAGATTCAGTATTGGAGAGACTAAAGTCCAAGCTGTAAATGGAAGAGAGAAAATAAATTGGCAATCAATATTTAAACATCATCACTCATCGTCAAAAGATGATGGCACAATATAAATGTGATTTAGTTATTTTTATGCTTGTGTATATCTTACATCTAGTAAAAGATTCTTGCTAAACTATTTACCTTTAAATTTGAGGAATAAGCAAAAAATAGAATCCAGTTACCAGTAAGTAACCCCGAAAAGCCTGAAGAAAGATAAGGGTATTTGGGTGCAGAAAAGTGGTGAGGAAAGCTATAAAATGGAAACTGAAACTTTCAAAGCCTGATTAATCAGAGATAATGGTATTATTCTTTTTAAAAATTACATTTCCTCTTTTTCAATGTATATACACATTTAATTTTTAATTTCAACATTAATACCATACTACCCATGTTATTTTATTTGGTCTTCTAATTCATCATTATCACACAGATTTTTATTTAATTTTATATTCCCAGATTGCTTTTAAAAAATCAGTTTGAAGTCTGTAAAATATCTAAATTTTGTCTATTTTTTAAATTGTTCCTTGTTTCTTTTGTTAGTTTATATTCATAGATGTTAATCTGTTCTGATACGATAGAAATTAACCTGTTATTCTTAAATCTATAATAAAATATCACCAAGTCTCTCTTATGTTATGTATTTTATTTTGGTCATTTAGAGCTAAATAATTTTCACTTTAACTTTTGTCTAGTAAAGTTTTCGTAGTTTTTGAGTTTTCTATATGGGAAGGAAGTTCTACTCAAGATCCAATCCTCCTGCTTCAGCCTCTTGCATGCTGGTATTACAGTTGTGGGCCACTATGCCCACTTAGTATGTATTTTAATTTGAATGATTAATTAGGTTAATGCCTGTTCTCATAGTGATACAACCTTTCATTACTAAACAATTACTTATTTGTTTCCAATCTATTTTTTGTTCAATTGCTGTTGTCTATATTTAATATTTTCCTTCTATTTTTGAATCTTTATTCATAACTCAGATTACTCCATAGCATTCTACTTGTAATATTTTGCAAAGTATATATTTTTAGAAAATAAATTGTAGTGATTTTTTTTCTGTAGTCTGCATTGTTCAAATAGCTATAAATGTGTCCTAGAATTCACCTTCAAAATCATTCAGTCCTTGTACTTTCAGGAATGGTAGATATTGAGTCATCTCATTAATCTTTCCTAAAGTAATTGTTCTTTTCCAGTTTTTCATTTCTTTTATCGCTTGATTTGGGTGATACAAGTTTTGAAGGACTATCTTTCCTGGAGCTTTTTTATGCTCTTGTCATGGCATCTCATGTCATATTTTTTTGCTTTCTCTTCTTGGACTCTCATCTCTGAGTTGGTCTCTTGGTCTATGCCTTCTGCCTCTCTCTTGTGTGTCATGGCTCTTACACAGCTTGAGTGCCACACAGGATATTTGCTGACTTCTGTGATGATGGGGATGACAAATTGACAAGTGAATTTTATGTCTTTCCTTGGTTTGCATTGTCTTGGCATTGTCAGTGTGTCGAATAATAACTATTTGTAATTATTTTTAAAGGCTCTGACTGCATTAAGGATCTCATCTTCAAATTATTTAATTCACAGACTTGGGCATTCTATTCTCCCATGGCACTACCTGAAGAAAATCTTTGGAATGAGGAGCACATGAGAGTTTGTCACTCACACACACACACACACACACACGACTGCAAATGACATACTAAAATCACTAATGTAGTTCTGGGTTAACCACAAATTCTTGCAGTTGAGCGTATCCCTGGAACTTTAGGCCATAAATGATACTTGGCAAAATTCTGTCTGCTGTCTTTTGCTGCTGCCATTTTCTGCATTACAGGCTTCTGCTCCTGTGCTGCTGAATATTGGGATGACTACTTCTGATATCCTAGTTGAAAGTGCAACACCAAAGAATTTCTAGCATTTACATTTCCAATTCCGTAAAGTCCAGCAAAATATCATTAAAACAAGTTCATTCTCTCTTTTGGATTTTTCTGTTATTATTCTCATTTTCCTGTGAACAGAGGTCTTCGTACTTTGGTGACATTGCTGTATTACTTTTCTCTGGTATAGACAATCTCAGCTAATACCTAGTCTCCAACACCTAGCATATTTTCACTGAATTGCTGAGGTGATAGCATATTTGAACAGTCTCACTGGTTATGTAGATCACAGGAAAGTCATCTGCCAGAGGAGGATTTCCCCATTAATTCAAAACCCTTTAATTTCTGGATATTTTCTGTTTCATTGCCAAATGCCTCCCAACATCTCCATGTGTAGTTAGACACTCTGTCTTCTTCCTTTTAGATTCTTGTGGGCTCTTGAGGATTTATTTGTGGGCACTACGAGTACTGAATATTCTAATCTGTAAAATGGGCATGTTAACACGTATTCTGTCTACCAAGAATCAGGCAGCAAAAAAAAAGATTTATAAAGTGTACAATCAGAAAGCTTATGATAGTAATACTAGTATGATTTCTAAATGTTATACCTATCAAGACTATTATGATTTCTGCATAAACAAATCCAGATGCATCAGCAAACAATTTCCTGGGGTGAGAATTTGAAAATACTGATCAATGACTAGCAAAAAATCTCTTTTAAGTTCTACATATTGTTCTGGTTTGATATTCAAAATGCGACTTTAGGACTACTCATTTTCTTCAGTATATTTTCATGCAGCCAGTCATTTCTTTTTCCTTTTTCACTCAAAAAAATTGTTTCCTACACTTCAGCCACTTCATTGCACTATATGAACATTTTTCAACTTCTGCAATCATATTAAAGTTCAAGGGTTGCAAGATCTATTAAAAACATAAAGGACTTGAATGAAGATTATGTTATAACCCTCATGTACCATTTATCCCTCATACTTCCATCCCATGAATGGGCTATTTTTCTTTTAATGCTGCTCTTCACTTCTATTGCACTAATCTATTCAATTTCACTATTTATTTTCAGTGCTCCTGCAGCCTATTGTTAATAATTGGAAAGTAGAGGAGTTTGGTAATTATGTCCTGACATAGAGAAGAATGATTTAAAAAAATACATCTTCCAAGCTGTTTTGTAGAGGTGCACAGGAAGATAAGGATTGCATTCATCCAATCTATTAGAGAGTCTGTGAAATAATCTTACTGATTCTAAATATGCTGAAAATTCATGTGTCAGCTTATGCATAGCCACTGTAATACCTGGACAGATGCTAGTAAAAAATAAAGAAATGAGGTTTGTTCTTGTAGGACTCACGATGGATCCTTCAGCTCATATATATGTGTGTATGTTTTTCTTCTTCCATCAGTGCCTATGTGTCTTTTTCTCAAAAAGAATTCATTGGCTGTATTTACCACAGTTTGCGTTATGGAGGGAAGCATTGCTTTCATAAATTGAGTGAAATCAATTAAAAATTGCTGGAACAATGCAGCTATACAAGTTTTAGAAATAGAAATCATTTCTAAATGTTTTATTTGGGTTATTTAACATAGTTAAATTTCAATTTTTAGAAAATTCTCTACAAATTTCAGTTTTAGTATTTAGATTATTTTTATGATGCAATTTTAATTATATGGTGTTGACAGTCAATTGATTTTTAAGAGTCTGAAAGCACCCAGGTCTCTTATTTTTCTCATTTTGTCATTTTTAATAATCAAGTTAAGGAAAACCCTGAGAGTTCTGTTGTTATACGTAGATTTGTATCTAGCTCTCCTGTTTTATTCACCTCTGGATGTGATATACAATGAATGTGGCCTTTTTATTTTATTCAGTTTTATAATCTAGGAAATATTAAACAGTCAAACTATACATCTTCTGAGGAAATAGTCTGTCAGTTTATTGCCATGATAAATATAAAGATTGGGTCTTCCTATTATTGTTCCCATTTTTCTCTACAGACATCTATCAAATCTTCGTGCAATTTCTCCATTCATCGTCATCAGTCTCTATCATCATCATCCTCTGTTGGGTTCATTATAACCACAATAGCACAGAAAGTGCAGAGCAGTTAACCCTGATGCGTAACATTTGTGTAGTTTTGACAGTTGCTTACGCTTGTATTGTTCTTTGGGTTTGAAAGATCCAGGCCCGAGTTTTTTTCAGTACAGAAGATGGGGCATTTGCACGGAGCCATATCCAGCAGGCTTCTTTATTTTGAGACAAGGTGTTGCTAAATCCCTAAATTGCCTGGGCTGGGCCCTCTTGCAATGCCCCTGCCTCAGCCTCCCAGTGTGTTTGGGTTACAGGTGTGCACCACCACACCTTTCTATGTCTTTATCTTTCTTTCAAACGTGAGATTTCAAGCTGCTGAATTGAAAAAAGAATAAAAATTTTCTTTTAAATGTGAGGAAAATTAAAACTCCCTCCTAAGCAGGATGGTTTAACACTAATCCCTTTTTTCAGTCTTGATAGGTCCATTTTTATTCAAACATTTTTGTACTTTTAATTACTCCCAGCATTGTTTTTTGTACTTATTTATCTGTGACTAAATACACATTTATTAATATATTTACTCAGTTCCAAATTAATTGAAGAGGATTTTCCAGGAAAAACTAATCTCTTCAATTAACTTACTCTCTTTGAGTCTTTGCAAGACTTGAGGAATCTGTGGACCATGGCATTCTGAGCTTTTTAAACTGACTGGTTCTTTCACATGCAGTTAGCATGTGGCTAGCCAGTATGTAAGTGTTTTTCTAGTTTAGATTTTTCTAAATCTCAGTGTTACCAGATGTGATTTTCATCTCTTAGGTGAGGCTCTAGGACTCCGGAAAGCAGTGGTTCTCAAAGCACCTCCTGGGACCTGTTTGAAATCTCTGGGTGGTTTACCTGTTGAATTTGAAGCTCTGGGAGCAAAGCTAAACAATCTGCTTTGCAAAAAGCCTATCAAATGAGTTCCCTGCATTAAAGGAGTACGCTAGAGGACTTTCTGTTAGCACACAGAGTTCTACTTATCTCCCTACAGACAAGTAGGCTTTTATGGGATAGAGTCTTTGTTTTCTTTTGCTGTTTATTTCTAGTTTCATTCTGCTATGATCTGACAGCATGCAGGAATTATTTCAATTATTTTATATTTATGTAACCATTCTTTATGGCCTAAAACATGGTCTACTTTCTATGCTTTGGTGAGAAAAATATGGTATCCTGCTGGTAATCCATTTGTTGAGTTGTGTGGGTTAATTCTGATATTTCTTTGTTGATTTTTTTTCTGATTGACCTATTTGTGAGAGTTGGGTATTAAAGTTCAACTATGATTTTAGTATCTACCTATCTGTCCTTTTAACAAATGAAAATTAAATAATATCTTAATGGATAATCAATGGCTAGTAGAAGAAATCAGGGAAGAAATTAAATAGTTGATAGAGTCAGATGACAGTGGAAGCACAGCATACCAAAACCTACAGGATACAAGGAAAGCAGTTCTAAGAGAGAAGTTGATAGCTGTGAATGCACAGAAAAGAGAATAGAGTGATCTCAAAATCAATAACCTAATAATGCACCTCAAGGTGCTGGGAAACAAAAGAAAATCCATGTCTAAAAGGATTAGAAGAAAAGAAACTACAAATATCAAAGAGTGGACATAAGTTAAATTGAGACTAAAAAATATCAATAAAGAAATAAATGAATCAAAGATTTGGTTTACTGAAAGGCTAAACAAGCTTGGTAAACTCTGAGCCAAACTTACCAAAGAAAGGAAAGAGAAAACCATTATTAATGGAATTAGAAGTGACAAAGGCAAAACTCACAATGGGCACCACCAAAATCCAGAGGATTAAAAGGAACCATTTTCAAAACTTACCTTCTAATAAGTTGGAGAACCTAGACAAAGTGGATAAAGTTCTGCACACATATAAATTACCAAAATTGAATCAGGATATATAAAAACATTAAATATTCCAATATAAAGCAATGAAATAGAGACACTAAAAGATCCTACCAGTAAAAAATACTAGAAAAAGTGCAAGAATCAAACGAATTCACCACAAAATTTTACTAGATATTCTAGGAAGTGCTAATGCCAATAACTTCAAACTCCTCCATGACATTAAAATGGAAAGGAACACTGCCAAATTCATTTCTTGAAGCCAGCATTACCCTGATACCAAAATCAGACAAAGACTCAAAAAGATAAGAAAACTACAGCCCAATCCACTTAATGACCATAGATATAAAAATCCTCAACAAGATACCAAGAAATAGAATGCAACAAGTCAGTAGAAAGATCATACTTCATGACCAAATTGGCTTCATCCAAGAATGCAAGGACGATTCAGCATATGTGAATCAATAAATGTAATACATCCCAGAAACAGAAACAGTGACAAATCACATGATTATTTCAAGACATACAAAAAATCCTTTGACTAATCCAACATTCATTCATGATTTTAAAAAACTGACAAAAGTAAATATAGAAGGCCCTTATGTCAAATTGATAAAATCCATTTATGACAAAACCAATACCAACATCCACACTGAGGACTTCTCTTCAAGACTTTAATCACAACTTTATGTAGTCCAATCAGGCAAGAGAGAGGGGAAAAAAGGATACATATAACAAAGAAGTTAATTGGCCGGGGATTTAGCTCAGTGGTTCTGGCCCCTGCCTCGCAAGCACAAGGACCTGAGTTCAATCCCCGGCACCAAAAAAAAAAAAAAAGAAGTTAATTTATAGTAACATGATCTTTACATAGAAGACCCAAAAGCTCTATCAGAAGACACCTTGAACTAATAAATTCAGCAAAGTAGCAGGATTTAAAATCAATACCCAGAAATTCATAGTCTTCTGATACACCAACAGTGAAACCACAGACAAAGAAATCAGAAAACCAATCTCGTTAAGGGTATCTTCAAAATGAAATTAAAGACCCAAGCAATAACCTAACCAAAGGAAATGAAAGACTTCCATGGAGAAAACTGTAGTACTCTGAAGAAGAGAGATTGAAAATGGCATTAGAAAGTGGAATGATGTCCTTTGTTCCTGGGTAAACGGAAGCAATATCATCAAAATGGCCATACTTCCAAATATGTACAGATTTGATATAACTCCAAACAAATCCCAAGAGCATTCTTCATAGGACTAGACAGAGAACTGCTAAAATGTATGTGGAACCAGAAGAGACCCAGAATAGCAAAAGCAAACCTGAGCAACAATAGCAAAGCAGGAGGCATCACAAGCCCAGATTTCAACTTATGTATCAAAGTTACAGTGATTTTTTAAAAAATGGAAAGGCATGTTACAGGCATAACAACAGACTTGTGGATAATGGAACACAAAAGAGGGCACAGAAGGAGCCCCAGGCATCTCCAGCCCAGTGGTCTTTCACCAAAGGGACAAAAACACATGCTGGGGGAAAGATAGACTCTGTAACAAATGAAGACTGAATCTAGACTCATATTTCTCACCGTGCACAAACTAAAATCAAAATGCATCAAAGATTCAATTATTAAAATGGAAACACTGAATCTGTTGGAAGATAAATAGGCAAAACCCTAATTACACAAGAAATACCATCCAAAATCACCAAATGGGATCATATCAAATAAAAAAACAACTTTTGTGTAGCAAAGGAAACACCAGTTAGAGTGAAGAGACAATCTACAGAATGGGGAAAAAATTTGCCAGCTACTCTTTGGACAGAGAAATACTATGTAGAATATATAAAAGAACTTAAAGGAATTAGACCCTCTCAAATAAAAGACCCACTCAAGAAGTGGGCAACTGAAATGAATAGGCACTTCTCAGAAGCAGAAATAGAAATGGACAGCGAATACATGAAACAAAAATGTTCAACATCTCTGGCCATTAGAGAAAGACAAACCAAAACAACACTTAGATTTTATCTTACTCCAAAAGAATAGCTGTCATACAGAACTGAAAAATATTACAAACGCTGGCAAGGTTGTGGGGAAGAAGACCCACTTCTACCTTGTTGGTAGGCAGGTATATAGTGCTAGTGCAACCACTATCTTTATCAGCATGCAGTTCCTGGAAACCTAAAAATGGGAATTCAGTTTGATCCAGCTTTATCTCTGCTAGGTTTCTTCTAAGAGAGTTAAAGATATCACAGTACAGTGATAGATGCACATCCATGTTTATAGCAGCACCACTCATAAAAGCTAGATCTTGGAAGCTGCCTATTTGTCCATCAACAAATGAGTGGATAAACAAAATGTGGTATTTATATACAATGGAGTACTACTCAGCTCTAAAAAATGATACCTTTGAGCCATTTGTAGGAAAATAAATGCACCTTGAGACCATACGAGTAGGTGAAATAAAACAGACACAGAAGATGAAACATGGCCTTGTTTCCCTTACATAAGACACTCTAAACTATTTAAATAGCAAAATAAAAGCAAAATGATAGGAAACATGGAGGTATGCTTTGTGGTGGGGAAAAGAGATATGTGGGGGAGGGAGAAGGAGAAATAAAATGATTAAGATGTGATATGTATATCTGCCAGTTCCCCACAATGAAAGTAATTATACAAATCCAAAGAGAACCACGTACATAAATAAATAATTTTAAAACTCTGTAAATAAGTCAATCCCATGGTTATCTTTATTGTTGTTTATATTCATTTAGGTGCATTGGTCAAAAGTAAATCTCCTGTTTTCTTTTTTTAAAGTTCAATTCTGAAATATTGTCTCCACTTTCCCAAGGGTGGATATGATGAGACAGTTTCATGGAGGCAACATCCTTTTATAGTTGTAGCCTTAGGAGTAAATTATACAAAACAAAAATGAAACAAAACTACAAGCAACCTATATTTTATTTGATTTTTACTATTTAAAAATTTAGTACCATCACAGAAAATCCTCAATCGTGGATATGCAAATTGTATAAAAATTAAGACAGATCTTGATAATCTTGAGGGACATGGAAAAGGGACTGTCCTTCAGAGGAAGCCATTTGCCTGGGTAGCTTGTCATTTGCCTGACCCCCTGAGCGGGGCTCAGAGTCTACCTGTTTTTACTTTGGGCCAGATCCCGCCTGTCAGGGCTGGGGACTGAGGAGGATAAGCTTTGCTCCCACATGTAGGACTCAGTTTCAATTTAGCAGATTTCAGTTCATCGTGCTCACCCCTGACTTTGATATTTTCTCTTCTATTTTTTTCTTTCAAGAGCAATACATTATTATCTACCTGCAACAAATAGTGTCTCTGTAGTCAGAAAATCTATTTTGTTTTACAGAGAATGGATGTACAAAACCGAAGCATTGGAACTATTATATTCCCATGGTAACAAACTGATAGTGGTTTTACTGTTTAATTGGACGCCTTTGGATATTCTGATTTACTCTTTTGTCATTAAGATTTGTAATTTAAACTACAAAGTGAATATTCTGAAAAATAAATACTGTAGTTTTTAAATCACTCTCATATTGAAAGACATGTTTCCCTGAGTGCTATTTACATTGGGGATGGGGACAGTAATTTGTAACTGGAATTCCAGATGAATAATTTATTGGTATTTTAACACATCAGAAAAAATAATCTATGTCCAGATTTACATAAAATTATTCAAAGCATGTGGCTGTGTCTGTAAACTTGATTCAAGTTGTGGAAGATATAAATAAACACAGATGAATATCTACCTTCATGCTACGATCCATACTGTTGGTGAAGTATCATCTTACAGGCACGCCTCTAATAGGATTAACATGTTTCCTTTTTTTCAAGAAAAAAACCTCTGTTGATTATTTCTCTCTACTAAAAAGAAATTATACTGAATTGTTGATAAAATGCACTAAATCATGAACCTTTAAGTTCTTAAATATGAAATGCTCCTGCTACCTGCCAATGAACAGAATGGTCATGGGTTCATTTATTAACGCTGAATTGGAACCTACATTTCATTGACAGTGACAAAATAAAATGGCAGGTCCTTCTATGAAGACTAAATTCATATTTATCCAGATTAACAAAAAGTATAATTTCCCCAAATCTGCCGGTCTCTTGCATACTGTTTTACAAATCTCTGTAACAAAATTATGAGAAGCACTTAACCTGTCTTCTGTCTCCTCTTACTATCTTTCCAGTCTTAATGCTTCCATTATGATTTCCAGCTTTTAGGGCTCAGCATAAAGAGGGCCACTACTTTTTGAAGACTTCTTGTCAGGAGTACTATTACCGGCATGAAACATTTTCAGCCTGATGCTGAAAAGCGAGATAAATAATGTGCGTGGTTGTAAACTGCTGTGCAAAACATGTGCCAATATGTCCACTGCTCCCTATTTTCGTAGCTTACTTGTCAACAGCTCTGTTTGTGCGGGGATTGTCTTTATGGATTACTGTCTGTGGTCAGGAATAGGTGAAAAGGCCACACACTGCCATCTAGAAGGAAGCAAAGCCATAACTAATATGCAGTTTTAAATGTAAAATGATAGCGCAGAGAAGAGATTTCTCTTCTGTGAACTCAGCAGATAATGCGGAAATTGATGAATCTTGGAAGGACAGGAGACCGTGGTACGATACGGGGAGGTAGTGTGTGTTGCTCTAACCTGCTTTGGAACAGCACCCTACAGGTTGCCTTGCAGTGCCGTGAGAAAGGCCACAGCCAGTCTCCAAGAGCAGGGCAGCGTCAGAATCCCAGGCTAAAGACGGATCCAGTCGCTCCACAGCAGTCATGGGCTGCCATCTGCACAGGGACCTGGGCATTAGGAAAAATCTCCTTCTTCCTTCTCTGTCTCTTCCTCTTCCTCCTCTTCTTCTCAATTGTAAACAACAAATACGTGTTGTGATCTACTTCAGTATCTTCTTATCTATGGACTCTGAGGGCAAGGGCACCCACTGTCCCGCCAGGCACAGAGAAGCCCTGCCGTCCTGTGAAAGTTAGGAAGGAACACAGAGTCTGCTCCCGCTGTGAGTGTACAAGGCTCCGCAGGAAGGGCTGGGATTCAAAGGAAGAAGAGGAGGAGAGAAGGAAGAGGGTGAGAAGGAGGAGGAGAAATTAGCAGCGACCTAGGAGGGCTGGAGTAGTCATCGCTAGCAGGAATGAATGAGGAACGAGGGGAGTTGGGCAACGCAGGTAACAAATGTACTTTCTAAAATTCCCTTTGGAAATCAGATCGATTCTAGGAGTTTCCTTTGAATTCAGATACATAAGCTGATAAAACACAAACCTTTTAAACTGTTACTGATTCTACAGTAATATTTTCCTCATAAACATGTATTTTTCTATTTTCCCCGAATCAGATCATTCCTTTGAAAACTGACATTTTAAAAGACTAATATTACTAGATGTAGCATTTCCAAAGATAATTCCTGATGTTAATTGTTATTTTGGAAATGGTGAAAATGTGGAAATTCCTTTACAATAATAGGGAAGACAATACTTCTAAATTTTAAAAATGGAATCATCATACACGTTGCTGTACGTATACGCAAACTTCTATGGCCTTCTCCAACTTTTCTCCCGGAAGTGTATTTTACATTACTTTTCTAATTGCACTTCTCTTTCCCAGTAAAAGTTTGTTCTGACCAAATACTAAAGCTAATTGGGTTAAATTTAGTCAATGAAAACTTAATCTTAAGATTGTCTACTAAGACGTATAGAAACCATTTAATTGAAAATTATAACTCACCAGTTAAGAGTGTTGTCCTTTGTTAAATGCTTTGTTTCACAGTGTAGAGCACCCAGAACTTGTCCTGCTGCAGATGTTGGTGGCCGTGGCATTTTTCAGATCAGGCTCCAAGGAAGAGATGGGAGCTCAGCACAGACACTAAGCTCACTGCCAGACACGAAGGATTTGCATGCCCAAATCCTCTGATTCTCAATTTCTCTTTGTGGAATTTTTAAAAGAAATTAAAATTTGCTTCCATGACACAGATCATACATTTTAATGAAAACGTACCTGTTAATCTTTTCTCATTGGTAGTATTATTTTTATAACTTTTAATATGCTAATATGTCAATATGAGTGATGTTTAAAATGGTCTTATCTCTATGATATCATTTAATTCAAGCTAACAAATCTTGTCTTGGACTTCTACATAGTAATTTTCTAAGTCCAGCATCTGGTGAGTTAATTAAAACAACACCAGAAAAATCATTATCTACCATATTCTAGGCCCTTTAGCATGTAAAAAGGTTTAGAACAAAAACAAAATATCACCTTCAGCTTTAAGGGATTCATACAGTCCATAAGTGGTAATATATACACATTGCTAAAAAGCAGCATAAATAGAAGCGACACCCGCTATCTGCTGAGGGACTTAATGAAGATGTCGTAAAGAGGATCAAAGTGGGGCTGAAAGTAGGAGGATGCATATGATTTTATCAGACAAAACGAGGTAAGAAGTGGGTCATGATTTGAGAGTCAGAGGAGGAAAGAGCGTTGTACATTCATGGGCCTTAAGGGCTTCGGCGCGGTTTATGTGTGAAAGCAGCACTAGTCTGGACCTTTAACACAGATATTTATACTTTATTCTGTAAATCAAGCAACCTTGGTCTGACTCCATGAATTGAGCTGTATTAAAATTAAGATGCAGTGTGTATGTACACCTTCCAGGGGAGAGAAGCTCTCAATCGGTAACCACTCTATTAGAGAACTCTAGGCTGCACAAAATATTTAAAAGAGCTGGTATAAAGACAACCATTGCTTTTTAAACAGGAAATCATATGAAAAAATTGCTGTACTGCACCTACCAGTCTAGAAACAATAGATAGACCTAATAAGAGGAGAGAAGTGCTGAGGACTGAAAGAGAAAGTGTGAGAGCTGCAATACTGCAGATGAGAAATGAGGCAGATTTGAATTTGTGGGGCAGCAATTAGAATGGGGAGGAGAGAGTAGACCCAGAGAGATGAAGGCCATCGTGTCTGGACTTTTCACTATCCCAAGGGAAAAGGATCCAGTAAGTACCAAGTTCTGAGCAGCCAGATGGGTGAAAACCCCATTTATGATGGCAGGCAATGAAGGGCAAAGCAAGATTTGGCAGGGAGCTGTGGAGTTTAGTTGCAAAACTGCTTGATCTTTGTGCCTGTTGGCAGTTACATGAAGCTGTCAATCAAGCAGGAACAGACAGAAACTTGGAACCATAGGAAGCAGTATTGGACAGGGCTATCGAGTTGTTAGTCATTGACATTTAGGCCAAGACCAAGGACAGTAAATATTTTAATGCCCTGTTAGTCAGCTTTCCCATCCCTAGGATGTAATGCATGACAGTCCCAGAGAAAAGGAGGAGAGCTTTAATTTGGCACATTGTTCAGCCCGTGATGGGCTGGCTCCAAGGCAGGGACGTCATGGGGAAGCGAAGACCTCAGTTCATGGCAGCTGGGAGGCACAGCAAGGGAACAGTGCTGGAGGGGAACTGGGAAGTGACCATACATAGCATCCAAGATCATGCCTCTGTCACCCACCCTGACACTCAGGAGCACACTTTACTAATCCATTAGGCATTTCTTAATCCTACAGACTTGACAAACCAGGATTCACTGTCATAAATATTTCAATAATAAGCCTGTTACATCCATGCCCATGGTGAAGCTTCATTCGTTGACTCTGTAAATTTTTCTTACTGGGCCTAAATTTTACCTTGATTCTTAATGCTATTCTCCATATCTCAAGTCATTTTCAATTTTAGGATCAGGCATTTGAGTTAAGCATTTGTTACATGCTTGCTTTAGACTACAGCTGAAAGCAAACCTAGTGTATAAGAAGATAAAGAGAATATGTGTAGAGACCTAGTGAAAAAAAAATACATGGAAGGAAAACAATGGAGGGAAAACACAGGCAGTATAGCCAAAGAATAGATCTAGAAATACAGAATAATGGTGTGCAAGTTGAGGAATCATATTTTTGGGAAAAGGGAATGTTCAGCAACAGATCAACTACTTAGAACCACTCACCTGGACACTAAATGTACCTGTAATTTTCCAAAGATTAGTTATGAAAGATCGAAAAACAGGTATTAGTGAGCGAGATGGAAGGAATACTTTACTTTAAGAGCTTTATATTTTGTAAGATGAAAACTTCATTTCCTTAAATATTTTTAGAAATAGGCTAGTAAATAGAAATATGTTTACAAGTGTGGTAACTGGAACTGAGTTTTAAGGATACTGGTGTTATATTAAAGAGTACAATAAGATAGAGATAATGTGAGGAGGCAATTTAGGAGAAATTCAGAGAAGGGATAATGAAGAGCTAAATTAGGCAATGGTCTCAAGAATGTAGAGAGGATATATTCAAGAATATTTATGACGTTTTGTTGGCAGCACTTGGTGAATTACTAGATTTAGAGAGTTTGAAAAGGAGATATTTTGTTGAGAAGTCTGACTTTGGCAGTAGACCTTACTGTCTCTAATAAATAAAACGATGCCTTCCTCCAGGGAAAGTTTGACAAGGAAAGAAATAAATTTTTATCTTATAAATAAGATACCCAAGTAGAGATGTTCAAGGGTTTAGGAATATGAGACTAATGGTTGGGATACTCCAGATTTTATGGGTTTATACTTAAGCCACAAGAATGGCAAAGAGGTTATCTTGCTACTTTTAATGCTGTGTTTGTAGCCTTGTTATTTTATTTAGACATTTTCTTGCCATCAGGCATTTCTGGCCTCTTCTTTTTTTTAATTGTGAAAAGGAAGTTCTACTGACTTTTCTATCTTCCTCCTTCCTTCATTAATTTATTTCTTCTTTTCTTCCTTTTGGTTATCTTGGGCCATTTGTTTTATATTTAATTCCTCCAAATTGCCCTCACTCTTCAAGTAATCAATGGATGGTTTTTGCCTTCACCTCCACTCCCACACCCAAATAGCATGGGACTAATCTACATTCAAATCTACAAGGCTTTCTGAGGAAAGTTATTTTAAAATAGATTATTATGTGCCTGGGGGATTGGAATCTTTTTCTTCTCCAAATATGTAGGAAGTTGTTCCTCATAACTAGAAGAGTTGATATACAAAAAATTTAGGGAGGGAGACATTGGAAACATAAATGCTTGCTCTGGAGTGACTTCCAGGGAAGACTAGATGAATATATTCTGTTTCAATGGCTTGTATAAATGTAGAGAGAAAAGTAAAGAATGTTGTATTCTCGCTACTATGCTATGTATTTGATGTATATCTTAACACTATTGTGAAAATGAATGTAGGAATTTTTTACCATCTAAAAAATAGTGTGGACCATAATTCCTCATATGTAACCTAGATGTTTCAGGAATTTTAATGTGTACAAGTGTTATTTTAATCCTAGCAACTGATGATTAAAGAAAACCAAATCTGCCATGACTCAGCACTTTTACTGATCAATATACCAAGCTGCCTTTGAAATTTATATGTTGAGGGTTTACATGTGCAAATGAAATAGGTACCAGATCACTGTAATGCCTGGCTATGACACATATATTCATTTTCCCCTCATCTTAGTAGCATGATGAAAAATGATTCTCAGTATAGAACCAAAAATTCTGTGCAATTTGGTCCTACTTATTACTGTGTGAGTTTCTGGACCAGGAGATAAGTCAGCCTTAACAGCCATTACTTAGAAGTCTATGTGGCAATACTGCTTGTAAGAAGATAGCGTATATGTCATTGAAAGTAAGCTAACAATATTAAAACACGATATAATCAGAAAATATTTGTAGCCTGCCATTGAGAGAACACACTTCAACTGAAAGGTAAATCAAAAGAACTTAACAATTATCCCACATTTAACAGGGGTCAGGAGTTCTATATAGATCATCCCTAAAATGTATAAAGTGAGTTCTGTTAACACAGAGAGGAAATTGATGCATCTTTTAAAGCATCTAATACGAGGGGCTCTGTATGAAAATTGTTACGGACATAAATTTAGTATATATAAGAAATAATACGAATAGAATTAGTTCTCTGACAAAATTACATACAGAGAAGGAGAAAGGGCAAATGAGTTAGCTCTAACCATGATTGCTTTTAAGACAGCCAACAGATATCTTAACAATCCATTAATAGACACAAGCTATAAAATGCTCACACTATGTAAAGGCATTGAAAATATAGTTTCTTAGTCAGCATGGCTGTCTCAGGATATGCAAAGTAATTAATATGCTTATGGTTAAATTGTAGTTCCTCAGTTTCCTGTTCCACCAGGCACTATCTCAAGAAACCCCTGGGGAAGAATAATAGGTGAGGTGAAAGGGCTTGGATGCTGTTCCTGACTGTTTAACAGTTTGAAGGTTTGGTAAGCTCAGGTTGAAATATTTATATTTACGGGAGAAGAAGCCATTAATCCATCCTGTCCAAATAGCTGGCAATCAATAGCCACCTGTATCCTGTGGCTGTCACTGATGGAAGCGGAAAGCTTTTAATATACATAAAAGTTGACAATTACAATTGAATTTCTTGTTCTTTATTACCATGATTCATAGGAAAATATCCTCTTAAAGTAATGTAAATTGCTGTATCTTGGAATTAGTTATTAAATACACTAGTTTTGTTGTACTTCTATCAATGAGTGTGTCAGATATAAACCTATTAAAATGAGCCTTTCTCAGAAGTGTTGTACTGCTCTTTAACAAATTTTAAAAGTTGTGTTTGAATTAAATATAGATATTCTTTCTATAGATATTCTAAATAAAGCAATCAATTACAGGCCTAGAATTTATTATTTCAATATACAAAGTGTGATGGATAGTGGACAATTTATTTATTTTTATTTTTATTTTTTGAGACAGGATCTCACTATGTAGCCCAGGCTGGCCTCAAACTCTTAGCGATCCTCCTGCCTCAACCTCCTAAGCACTGGGATTATAGGTGTGCATCATCATGCCTGGCTATTTATAACTCTAAATGAAATTAGAAAGCAATTAGTTCCCTATATTATTCATTAAAAACTGTTGTGATATTTGGTAGAATATTCACCAAACTCCATAACCATGTTAATTTTTACATATCTAAAGAACATTATTATTTAATCTCCTGAAGATCAGTCAAGTTTATATCAAGTCTAAATACAGCTGAGCTTAGTATTTAGTAGTGACATATAAAAAGTTCGAAGCAAAAATTTTTCCTAAATAGATATTCTCCTGAGTGCCATTCTGGTTTCTTTTGTTGTTCAAACAGTAAATTCTGGAATATTCTGCTTTCAAAAGAACTTGAAATCCAATTATTTAATCTTACCATTCTTGTATCTACTTTAGAAAAATACATTTGCTTTCTCAAATGCATTTACTCATTTCATGTTGACAGCTGAAAATGAGAGTGATCTGTTACCCTTGTCATTTGCACATTTAAAGTCATTTACTATATTTGGGTTGAGTGGAAAAGTGAACCCAGAGTCCCAATCTTCTAACAGAGGAAGGGCTACATTTGGATTTTCCATTACAGCCCTATTTTAGATATGGTTATAGGGATGGAAAACAGTGTGATCATTCCCTACTCTTCACAAAAGATCAAGTCTGACACCTTCATAACAAGACAGGTTAACAAGAGAAAAGCATGACACATGTATGTGATCATGGTTAAATATGACACAGGAGCATTCAAATTGAAGACCAATAACACAGGAAAAACTACAGAGTTTTAGCTTCAATGAAGCATGCACACCTATGCAGAAATATAAATGAACAAAAAGATGAATATAATAAAATTATGAGTGGGAAAGCCCAGTAAGCCCTGCTCAGTTTCTTTTGCCTTCTTTCTTCTTCTGGGTGTGAGGCAAGACTCTTATGGAATGAAGGCTTTAATGTTTTTACAGCCAACTCTCACACAAAAAGGAGAGACCGCAGAGTAATAATTTAGGGCTAAGGACTGACACTGGGGGAATGAGGGTCCTGAGTTCTATGACCCACGCTGGGGAAGAGGAGTTCTAGATTCTGTGGCTTGCCTTGTAGGGGGTTGGAGGGTATGGGGTGAGACACTAGTGGGCAGGAAAAGATCAAAGAGAAACTTTGCTTCCAAAGTCTTCACTGTGGGATAGTATTTTCTGAGTCCCAGCAGTATAGTTGAACCAATTCTACCAACACTCTGATTTGGAAAGCTCAACAGAGAGTCCGTTATAGAATAATATACCTGTTGACCTGGTAAACACATGAGGCTATAGAAACCAAGAAAAGCCATCTTTTGTGTTACGTGTAAGCCTTGAATTTTGACTTTTGTTCTGGAAAAGATAAATACATTAAATCTGAAAAAACCTGAAGCTTAATCACATGGAGTTTGATTTATAGAAAGTAGTGTGGACAGAGAATGCAGGGGTCTCCAAATCCAAACCACTAATTTTATGTTTCTGAACGCTGGGAAACAGTAAATCATTTCCTCAGAACTATAAAAGTCCCAAGCCTGGAATCAGTTCTCTGGCAGTTTTAAAGTCACACTATGATATTTGAAATAAGTCATACCAAGAGCACTTTTCAATTTAAAAATCTATTTCAGCCAATTGATTAATTGGAAGTAATGGAAAGCCTGAGATCAAGTTAGCATTCTAATGAGTAACATAATTATAATTCTATGTTGTAGACATTTCCTTTAATATATTAAGGTATTAAAGAGTGAAATTCATATTTTAAAAATTGTACTTAGATATCTATTTTACTGACAGCTTATTTATTATTTTATTTAAATATTTCACTATTACTTGCAATGCTTCTGCTTGATTATCTATATTTTTGGTCAAGACTTCTACATTATATATCCTCAGATCAGAGAATTTTTATAGGGGCTTTACTGTCAGATTTGTGGACTTGTGTTATAGACACTGTGACCTTCTAGATTCATCCTAGTCATAATATTCCATCACCCTATTTTATTAGGCCCTTTCAACGATACATCCTAGTTATCCTCCGTTCATTCGTTTTATGCCAGAATGTTAGTCAGTATCACCCCTTCTATCTCACTTCTTTTTGTTTCTTCTTTCTCTTTCCTCTCTTCTAGAATTTAATCTTTGGTTCTTCTCACCTTCATTCCCACTCTTCGGATGTACGATCCCAAACAATAGTGAAAGAGGTCAAATTACTTTCTTAGGTTTGCCTCTCTATGTGTGCTGGACTTGAAATTCCTGTGCTTCATAGAAACTTGAAGTTTTTTACATAAATACAGCTTGCTAGAATAGGTACCATTGCAATGTGTTCATTACAAAGGTGTGTAACTGTCTCAACACTGAAACCAAATCACTAACCCAAAGGAAAAAAAATACATTGCAAGACACTCATGCTTTATTACTGTTAACATGGGTTCAAAAGGTGATTGCATAGTTAGATTAGCTCTTTCAAGTTTGTAGATATGTTTTGTTGTAATTTTAATTTTATTATATTTGCAGGTGCATTGTAAGTGCATTTAATTGCTATCCATACTTTTACTGGTACTGCTGACACATCACTGCTTAACACAAGTCTTAAATTGTGCTCTTCGAAATCATGATTAGAACGTCATTATTTGAAATGCATCAGACATTTTAACAAAAAGAATGTTAATAGTGACTTTTATTTTTGTTATACATAGATCACAGAAGGACAAATATATCTCCCTGGGTTATGATTTGTTAGGGTTAACCAAAATATTATTATGCCTTGCAAGACATTATGAGCACACAGGTAAGATAGATCATAGCCATGTAATTTTGCTCCAGTGATTAGATTTATTAGAAAATTGGCTGAAAGCTGAAAGTAGCTATTCTAATAAATACAACCAAAAGCTCCACTGAAGTTAGAGGTAATATTAATGAGCTGCCCACAGTTAGCCTGACCAGAAACCTGTGCTATGGAAGCTAGAGATGCTATAGCAATGCAGTTAGCAGCAAAAGTGAGAAGGGGGAGGGAGAAAGCTTACTGAGCTGAGGCCTAAAAGCTTTGTGCTTGGGTTGGTCCCACAATGTTTAGGACTGAAATCTTTGAACAACTTACACATTAATAAACAAATAAACAGAGTGAGCCAATTTTGTTTTCTCATTCCTTAAATAAATTTGTTTACCTCTAGGCTTTCAATCCAAGTCTAAAACTGGTTTTTAGAAAGTTAGACAACTTGGTTCCCCCTTTCATTGACTCACTGAAGCATTTAAATCTTTGGCACCCAAAAAGTGAGCTACTGAGAAAAAGGCCAGGAGGGATAAAGGTCTGCTCCTGCATGGTGAATCCCTTGTTGCAATGGTTTCAAAGGTTATCTACATAGTCTAAGACTGAGAAGCCCCACTTTTGGCCAAAATTTCATTCTAATACTCACGGGCATATAAAACTTTATCTTATTTGAAAAAAATATGCTGGGAAGAAAATAGGATTCACAGCCAGCACAAATATCCTCCACTCATAAAACTACCCTGCTGCTATTATTCTGCTCACATACTTCCCCTGTGGCTGCCCAAATACGTTTATATATCCACTGACACTTTGGAAGATCACAGATTCACTTTTCATGGTTTAAAAATAGGAAATCTCAGATTAGCCAGTTAACATGCAGGGTTGCCTATACTAACTTCTGTGAAAAACGAATGGAAGCAGACACACGAAGAAATAGGAAGGGACGTGACCGTGATGAAAGTCTCAGGCATGGGTTGTTTTTGTTGTACTGGCATTTGTATGCTCAGTAGAGCCTGTTCTTAATTGCTCTCCCTAGCAATTATGTAGTCATGGCATGACTACTAATGTCTGAAGAGATTTGGATGCAGAAAAGACCATTGCTTGCCTGATGAATTTATTCTTTTCACTTGGTTTCCTGTTTTATAATGAGCATCTATTTTATTTATAAAGGTTAAATGTATATGTTCTTATAAATGCAAACACAAATAAAGAAATATGTACACTCTTCACTTCCAGATAATCCTATTAACCACTATTAACTTCTTGTTTTCAGTGACAAGAGTTATATGAACATAGAAAAGTTAAACATATAATCATATAGTTTTCATTTGCATAAGTTGGAGTGTTTCTTTGTAGTTCTTTTTCACTCAGTGCTATACTACCACTATGTTTCCTTCTGTGTTCATAAATATGAATATTTTATAAGAAAAATAAGGCTTTATAGCTAACCACATTTTATACTAAGAGTAAAATTTTCCTTCAATTTTTGTCTTGTTGAGCAGGACAATGAATGCTCCATTTAATCATTCTTCTCCAGTAAATATCAGAGGTTTACAACAGACGGATGTAGCCAATTTCTTAGCATTTATCCTAGTGGGCGGAGACATCATTATTTTTCTTCAATCAGAAACTGCGCTCTATCTCAGCCATATTCTAGACATTAAATCATCACCGGGAGGATTCATAGATACCTAATCATTTTCAGATCTGAATATCCCAGTGAGTCAAGTTTCAAACTTCAATCACTTATCCAACTTGTCCTTAATCACCCCCTTCACGTTCTCCACCAAATTCCCGCACATGTACAGGGAAGCAGCCATGAAAGCAGCCTTTCTCTGAATCTATTGTGCGTCACTCTCCCTTCCTCTTTGGGGATTCTTTCTT
The DNA here is from genome assembly GCF_053883595.1 of Heterocephalus glaber. Classification (NCBI taxonomy): domain Eukaryota; kingdom Metazoa; phylum Chordata; class Mammalia; order Rodentia; family Bathyergidae; genus Heterocephalus; species Heterocephalus glaber. The sequence continues at coordinate 20,060,585 of NW_028258343.1, read as the reverse complement.
CTCCCGTTTGTTATTGAATGGAAGAAAAATAGGGAGAAAAAAGCTAACTGCCTCTTACCTAACAGCTGGTATTGTGGTTCTTCCCCTGTTGAGAATTGAAATTCCTGGAACTGTACTCTGCATGGTTGGTGCCCCATGCCAGCTCTTTGGTAGAGAGTTCATCTTACTTCCTTAAAGCATACTTGGTGCTCTTGCCATGACAAGCTCAATCAGCAAACCACAAACATCCACTCTGCCCCAGCCTCTTTTAACTTTTTCCCTCACTTGCCAACTTCAACATCAGCAAATCTGCTACACAATCTTCTTGTTGGATGAGATGCCATTTTCCCCTCTTTGTTATACTCAGATCTCTACAAGGAAGGCCCTGGGAGTTGGGACAGGGAGATTATGAAAAGCTACTTACTAGTATAAGTAAGGCTCAAGCTCTACCCCTTCCAGTTTCTACCTGTACAGGTGGGAAGGACAAGTTGGTCTGAGGATGTGAAGTAGACTGGCTGCTGGGGGCAGTTAAAATAAGACCACTGCTTTTACTCATTTTTAGAATGTGATGTGTTTCCTGCATTGTTTCCTAGCAGTCTCACAATTCTGGATGACTGGAAAAGCCCTCTGCACCACCACTTCATACATAGAAATTAAAGAAAGGCACAGAGAGGTTTGTATTACCTTTTACATTGCAAATCATAATAGAAAATGAGCAGCCCCTTGGGACGTTATGCTCAGCACTGGGGTTTTGGTGCTCTTTTTGCACTCATTTCCACTAAACCCTACACCTTTGAAGTTTTGCAACATAAAAAGGCTCAGCAGTTTGGTGGGATTGTGTCACATGGAAACAGACGCAGACACCTTACCAGGGAGCACTCTGGAGATGCATCTTCAAGGGATGTTGCAAGAAGGATCCGGGATGCCAGAGACAGCAGCTGCAATGCTCTTGCACTTGTAGCCTCAGCTCATTCTCCAAGGAGTTCTGAGGCTGGCACAGATCTTCAGAATTGTGCCAACTGAGAGTGTCCAGGGGGTGGACCCTCTCCCCAGGGCATAGCAGCCAGACAGTAGCTGAATCCTGGTCTCTAGGAAGAGGAGAAACCTGGAGCAAGTCGGTTCTCTGTGGCCAAGAATATGCCCCATGAGAGACTCCTCTGTAAGTGCTCGACAGCCAGGATTGCTAGCAAAGACATGCATCCTCCAGCTAAAGAGAACAGATGCTTATCCATGACAGAATTGTTAAGCTTTAGATCTACACTGACCCCCAAAGTCTCATGTCCAGAGGTGGGGCCTGGATAGAAGGGGTGAGTCACAGATGCTGTTCCTGGATCTTTCTTCTCTCTCTGTTTCTTTGCTACCATGATGTGAACAACTTTCCTCCACCCAGCCCTTCCACTGTGGCATTTCTGCCTTGGAACAAGCAGACCATGGACTGAATCCACTGAGACCATGAGCCAAAATAAACTGCTCTTTCTTTAGTTACAAATGTCAGGTATTTTGTCCCAGTGATGAGAAAGTGAATAATACAAGAAGTCACATACTCTCATTTTTCTTAAGAATAGGTTGCTTCTGTTTGAATATATATTAACCAAGGATTCTATCACATGAACATCTGGTAGAGAATATTACTATTTCAACTTTCAAAAAGTCCTTTTATTAATTTTCCTAAGTGTAAAATTAAAATTCTAATGTAGGATATTTAATGAAAAAATTGTTAAGTTGTTTATGCAATACACAGTTAATATTGGTCAGAAAAAATAGCATGCATTAGTTTCCACTATACTGTTATTAATGATAGTGTGTATTTCAAAAAGAGCTACATTTCTGTTTTAGGTGATAAGACAGATGTATCTATATGTGTAAGATATTTAAGTGTATCCAGCATCAATATGTTTGTTGAGAGTTGGATCAATGAAGCTATCCAAGCTTCCCAGGCACGTGGCCACAGGTGACGGAAATTCAAACATAAATCTATGGATGTTTTCTTTTTTCTTTTTTGGTATCAGGGATCGAACTCGGGTCCTTGAGCTTGCGAGGCAGGCGGCGGAACCACTGAGCTAAATCCCTGGCCCGAATGTTTTCTGATAGTACATTACAAAAAGCAAATGAGCAGATAGTGTTTATAGAATGAAACAGTTCCAATGTCAGAGAAGGAGCAAACACATTAGAAAGTGATCTCACTTAGGATAGCTGCACAAAAAGAACACCTCGTAACAATGAAAAAAATATTTTTACAATTTTTGAAGCAATTGACATGTGTAAAATTATTCATGAATCGAAAGTTGCTAAAAGCTCCAAATCTTTTCTAGTTTCTAGAGAATCAACATATTGAAGACATGACTTCAATTGTAAGGACTTAGCACATGAATAGAATTGGCAGAGGATTAATGTTCCAAAGTGTTGAATCTCCAAATACAAATTACACTGCACTGGCTCTTTGTTTCGTGAATGCCATGGGGGAAAGACACTATCCTAGTAACTGTCCTTCCTTGTGCTTTTAAAAATTTAGAGTAATATCCAGGTCTTTTGATATGATAGTAAGAAATGGAAGGATGTACAGGATATATTACCGTTAACTCTCATTTTCTTATGTCTCTTTGTATTCAAAACATATAATTTTCCTTCTCAACTGAAAACAGCTATTAGAAACTCAGAATTGATGGGCCAACTTGAAATATTTGTATCACAAGATGAGTGAATTTTTCCTACAACATTGCAACTAGAGGCAAATTAGGAAAGAAAACTCACCAGAGTGAATTATAATCAAATAAAATAGTCATAAAATTTCTAATTCACTCTCATAACTATATGTATGTCATTGTGAGAAAGAAATGACTATCAACACATAAAATCTAATGATGGATGTGTTGATGGATAGATTCAGCCAGTGTAATCAGTGTAAATTAAGCAGGCTGTCTGACATCTCCACCTGTGTCCTTAACACACACAATAATCTACGCAGTCACACTTTATATACTGAGTATATGAAAGTTACAAGGTTAGAGAAGTAATTTTAGATAGCAATGAATTTTATAAAAATCAGTGAAGCTGTGAAGAACAACCTTGATAAGTTTTGTGAACGTAATAGAAGAGAATTAAGGCAAAGAAAATTTAGGAAGTATTTCAGGTAAAACTTTCCTACAATCTTGAAACTGTGGAAGAGTATGTAAAAGTTGGTAGCAGGTGTGTTGTTAGAGAGGCCAAAGCGGAGTCTACTAAGGTATCTTAACACGGCAACTTTTGGAGTTTAGTGATCTAGCAGGCTGGGCTTCCAGTGTGTGGCCGTACATTGTTTTGTGCCATATTCAGAAAGTAAAAACAAAATTAAAAAGTTCCTCCAACTCCGTAGCAGTGGAACACTACCAGAAGTATATTTGTTTAAGGAGACTTCTGTTTGGCCCTTGAGATGGTACATTTTAAGACTGGTCTTGGCAAAAGAGGAGGCTGAGCCTTAATTAGCATTTTTGAGAACCTTGTTAGAATGCTGCATTGTGCATCTTTCCAGAGTTTTAATTCTATTTTCATAGCAAGACTCCCAGTACCACTCTAGTTTGCACCATACACAAGTCCTTGGACTGAGAGCCTTTTCCTGAGTGTACAAAGTAGGCAAGGATTTTCTCTTTGATTAAAAAAAACTCCAAAAGGACCAGTTTCAACACTTGAGATTGATTCAAGTTTCTGCTCACACCACAAGTTCCTCAAGAAATCCTTGCATTCCTACAATTTAAATGAAATGGATAACAGGAGAAGTGCGCGGTGCTACAGAAGGTGGCTGCTCTCATTCTGAACCAACCACTAGTTGGTCTGTGCCATCACTATTGGTGCTTCCTGCAGTTTCTACTAGGGAGACTGAATCAGGTCACAGTAAAAAGTATCTTTTTAATCATTTCATTAGATTCTGTTTTAGCACAAACCGAAACAGAAGGAAGAAACACATCTGATTAATTTCCTCAAGTTACCATCCTCTAAAGTGTATATATTCATTTTAAGTGTAATAGTAAAAATTAAATATTCATTTGTTTTGAACACAAAACTACTCACTTATTTGCAACATATAGAACTTTAGTTGAAGAGTTTTCAACATTCTGCTCAAAGTTGGGTTCAATATATTAATGATAACTCTACCAAATATGCTTAATATGTAGACCTATTTCTTATTATACTAGTAAATAGAGCTTTTTACTTTCCCCGTAACTTTCTTGGCTAATGAAGTTTGCTGGTTGGATTTGTTCTGATCATCCTTAAATCCTTCCATGCTGACAGTTTTAATTAAAAGTAAAATTTCAAATCATGTCTTGAATGTCAGAGAAATGCTAAGTATAAATTATTTCTATTCAGAATTTCAGTACCATGTCCTCTGCTAAAGCCTTATGAAATGGCTTTGGCATCTGTGGAGTTTTTCATAGATTGCATGGTAAATGTGAGCAATACTACTTAACTTCTTAGAAAAGTACTATCCAGGACCTAAAGAGATTACAAATGTGGTACTAATTATCCATGGTGTTTTTCTGTTTTATTCTTATTAAGGATTTAGGCTCCTTAGTATGAAAATGTGTCAGACTTTGTCATGCTTTCCCTCAGCAACTGAAATAATTCTTTCTCATGTTTTGTTCATTTTATGTGTGTTTGTGACATGTACTCCATATCAACTTTGAAGAGAGTGAAACAAATTATGAGTTTTCCTTTTAGCAGTATTTTCCTCATTTATCAATAAATTACACTTCGTAATTTTTAAAGTAAGAATGGCCTATTGGCATTTTTTGACCATTGTTTATATTCAAAAGCTATCTTAGTTGTATTAGTTGTTCCTCTTATATCTTTGATTTTTTGAAAACCTTCCCTCTATCCTCTCCTTTCTTGTTTTCTTTACTTTGACTTATATCACTTTGTCTTCAAACTCTTCAACATCACAGAAAATCGGATACTCCACGTGAAGAACTTTGTATTTCCGGATGTGATGAAGAAGGATTAAAGATCTAAATATTAAAACAGAAATACTAAACCAGCTGGAAGAGAGGTTAGGTAGAACTATTGGAGACATTGGTGTAGGAAAAGATTATATAAACAAAACAGTTGCACGTGAACTAGCACAAAGACTCAACAAGTGGGATCTCTTCTTATTAAACAGCTTCTGGGGGCTGGGGATTTAGCTCAGTGATTCCCGCGCCTGCCTTGCAAGCACAAGGTCCCGAGTTTGATCCCCAGTACCAAAAAATAATAATAATATAAAGCTTCTGCACAGCAAGAAAAACCACTAACAGCGTGAAGAGACAATCCACAATGTGGGAAAAAAATTTTACCAGATGTTGGTCAGAAAAAGGTCTACTATCTAGAATATATAAAGAACTTAAAAAAATCAGACCTAGGGCCGGGGATTTAGCTCAGTGGTTCAGGTGCCTGCCTCGCAAGTGCAAGGTCCCGAGTTCAATCCCTGGTACCCCCCCCAAAAAAAATCAGACCTCCCAAATTTAAAGATCCAATCCAAAAATAGGCATCTGAAATGAACAGACATTTCTCAGACAAAGAAGTAAAAAGAGCAAATAAACATATGAATAAATGTTCAACATCACTGGTCATTTGAGAGATGCAAATGAAAACAACGCTGAGATTCCACCTCACCCCAGAAAGAATGGCTGCTATTATGAAATCAACCAATAATAAATGCTGGGGGGTTGTGGGGAGAAAGGAACCCTGCTCCAATGCAGATGAGGGTGTAGACTGGTGCAACCACTGTGGAAATCAGTATGGAGATACCTCAAAGAACTAGGACAGGAAGTCCCATTTGACCCAGCTATTCCCCTGCTGGGTATCTTCCCCAAAGAATTAAAAGAATCATACCACAGTGAGATATGTGCACCCATGTTCATAGCAGCACAGTTTGTAATAACTAAAACTTGGAAATTGCCCAATTGTCCATCAACTGGAGACTGGATAAAGAAATTGTAGCATTTTTATAAAATAGAGTATGTACCTCAGCCATTGAAAAGTGAGAAACTAGAGATATTTATAGATAAATGGATGCACATTGAGGCTATGCTCTTAAGTGAAATAGATAGGACACACATGAGTTAATACCGAATAGTTTCTCTGGTGTGAAAAACTGAAAGTGTAAATAAGGATCAAAAGGTATAATAGATACTGTGAAATAGGAAGAAAAGGGGCAAAGGGGAAGGGGAAGTGGAGGGGTAGGGGAAAGGAAAGAAGGGAATGGAATTAATATGAGAAAATGAAAAAATGGAAACAAAGTCTTTGTAAATAGGGAGGGGTGGAGGGGTTGAAGGGAAGGCAGGGGGATGGGGAAAAATAAGAACCAAGATACATTATATAAAAGTACAAATTTCCAATGATGAATGTCACACTGTATATCTAAAATGTACCAATAAAATTAATTTTAAAAATAAGTTATGCTCAAGCTAAAATAGCAACATTAAAATACTAAATACAGAAACATGGAGTGTGGGTCATCAGGGGCAGGAAGAGCTTGTTCATGCCATCAGATCATGATTCCGTACCCCGAAGCCTAATCATTGCCTCTCCCCAGAGCCACGGGAAAGAGGTTCTGCAGCTCGCTGTGGAAACAACTCTGGATTATGTTTAACCAAGAGGCACAAATGAACATTTACCCCTCCACAATTTATTCTTTTTTATATAATTATATGTATTTACCACAGACTTGTGATTAACGGCACTTTGCATCTTTATTTTGAGCCACACTGCGTTCTCCAGGCTCCTTTGGGGCTGCACATTCTATTTATGTTTGTGTCCCTCATCCAGAAACACACAAAGCGGAAGCTGCCTCCTGTTTGCCCAGGCTCCAGATAGAAATGCAAAGGCCCAGTAAACCAATCTTACAAATCAGAAAGCTACAGCCAAGTGAATATGTGTGATTGGCCAAAACTTACAAAAATAATACCTAGAGAACCATCTACAGTAAGCCCACTTCTACTTCCATCCATAGCCCAATATTTCAGCACACTCCTTTTTGGTATTCAAGTTAAGAAAATGCAAATGCGCACTGTATATCTACTTTAACCCTAGGGATAGAAGGATGTTTTTTATCAGCTAACGAATGAAAGAGTTCTGTTGATGCCTTCATTCAATAATAGAACATTGTGAAAATGTCAAAAACCATTTGGAGAACCACTGTGACATATCATGGGTGATGAGGTGATTTTTGTCAGGCTGATTCATTTGCGTCCTCCGAAGTATGGCAATATAATGAATTATGTTATCATCTTTGCTTCAGATGGTTTCATTCCATAGGAAGTTATCCTACTCTTTTTGAATTTCAGGTATTTTCTTTGTTTTTTGTGACCTCAAGTAACTGTGGATGGCAAAATGTTATTATACATGCTGGGAAAATAAATATGGCCATTTATTTTAAATATCCTGCCCTTTAATTCCATTGCATTGTCCCTCGATCTCTCATTATGCATTGGGGTGGAAGGGCAGAGCAAAATCATTTTCACTCTGCCCTTTGTTACTTTAAAATATCAAGGTCAACTCTTTTAATCTTCTGTTTTTTTGATTGCTAGCTACTTCTGTTTTTCACACATAATTTTGCATGTTTAATTAGTAACATTCAGGTCATCAGGTAGAGAAACTCGCAGGCATAAATTAAGCCACCACTTTTAAGATGGGCTGTAAAAATCTGCCCACAGGTGACCAGGTCTGATGTCCTCTTGCTGCAGGATTTCAGATGAACCTCAGGCTCATGATCCTTTGGGTGAACTGAGGCAAAACTGAACTGGGTTTTTTCTGAACCATACGGAAGGCTAACTGCTCCCTAACTGCTGGGACAGTCAATCTGGTCTCAGCATTCAGATATATTCCCCTTTATTTAAAGTGTCAGCTGTTTGCTCTGTTCAGTTGCCTGCAACCCAGTAGCTTTTAATTTAAATTTTTATCCTGAATGACAGTCACATATACCACAAAAATATTATTTTTATTAGTGCTTCACTTGTATGTATTTGTGAAGTACAGTGTAATAAATGATAATTGTATACATGTGTCATATTAGAGTAGTTAACATTTCTAAACTCCTCAATTGTTAACATTCTTTATTAACATGTAGGAACTGTATATATTTATGGAGTATAGTGTGGTATTTCCATACATGTATATAATGTGCACTGGTGAAATTATGATAATTAATATTTCCAGCTCTCTATCATTAGTTTGAAGACTTCAAACTCCTTTCTTTTAGTTATTTATAAAATATATAAGAGGCAGTATAGCACAAGGAATGGTGTGCAACTCTAGAATCAGAAAAATACTAATCAGTACAATAATAAGATTGAATTATACACTCATTAGGGAGATGAAGTCAAAAGTTTTAAAAGCCTTGTCATGACTTTTTTCTTTTTGTTGGATTCTCCCCCTTTGCGTTTAATTTGTCACACCCAATGGATTCATTCTGCTGGGTTTCCTGGGGTTGTGATCCTCATTGTCTTTTCCTAGAGTATTGTCTAAAATTTTTGGAGTGCCGGTTTGATATTCATGAAGTTCCTGAGGTGCTCTTTATCATGAAAGTATCTTATTTCTCCATCAATTTTGAAAGATAGTTTTTCAGGGTACATCAGTCTGGGTTGGAGGCTGTTTTCCTTTAGGGCTTGAAATACATCACTCCAAGGTCTTCTTGCCTTGAGGGTTTGCATTGAGAAGTCTTCTGTGATTCTGATGGGCTTTCCTTTGTATGTGATTTGTTTCTTTTCTCTCACTGCTTGTAGAATTTTGTTCTGTTGGATTTCTGGAATCCTAACTATTATATGCCTATGTGTAGACTTTTTTTGATTAAGGCTAGCTGGAGTCCTATATGCTTCACTTATCTGTATGTCAAGTTCTTTTCCCCTCCTTGGGAAGTTTTCTACCATCACTTCTGTGAATAGTTTTTTATGTCATCTGTGCTCCCTCCTCTTTCTTCATTGACTCCAATCAGTCTTATGTTATTCTTCTTTGCATCGTCTAGCAGATGCTGGATTGATTTCTCATGTTCCCTTACAATTTTAAAGCAATTTTTCTTTTCCTCCTCACTAATTGCAATCTTATGTTCTATATGTGAAATCTTCTTATGTCTACATTTTAATTGGGTTGTCTATTAATGAGCTCTAAGAATTCTTTATATATTCTAGTCATAGGTTATATGCATTGTAAATATGGTCTGTTTAAGGACTACTTTTCATTTTAATGATGTCATTTAAAGTTCTAAATTTTTATGGAATCTCATTTATCAATTTTTTTTCTTTTATACATCATGTCTTTTGTATCCTAGGTAGTTCTTGCCTACCCTGAATTCATAAATATTTTCCCTTATAATTTCTTCTTAAAGTTTTGTACTTTTAGGCTTTCTTATTTAGGTTCATAGATCCCTTCAAGTTATGTTCATGTATGGAAAATAAGGGTTGAGGTTATTTTTTTATATATGGATACCAGGTGGTCTAGTGCCATTTGCTGAAAACACTATCTCTTCCTTGGCTCTTGAATTGAGTTTATATTCTATAAAATGCTAATGTTAAATAATCTTTCAAAACTCAGTGGACCATATATGTGTGGTTCTATTTGTAGATTCTCTGTTTTATTCCAATGATCTATATGTCTTTCCTTACACCAACACTGCCTTGATTACTGTAGCTTTAGAAGAAGTCTTAAAATTAGGTACTAAATGTCTTCCAACACTGGTTTTGTTTTTGTTTTTGTTTTTAACTTTTCTAGGTCCTTTGTACTCCTACATAACTTTTAAATTTCAATATCCAATTCTTCATTTATAGCAAGTATACACAGGCCTGAATTTTTATATGTACCTTGGGTTTTCTAATCCTGCTAAATTCAAGTACAAGTTCTAGGGGCTCCTAGAGATTTCTTAGTATTTTCTCTGTAGATGATCATTTCATCTACATATAAAGATTTTGCTTCTGCCATGCCAATCCTATCCTAGTTGTGTCATTTTATTGCCAGACTATTTTGGTAAGGACTAAGTTTCAAAGTTTAATGGACAGATAAAGAGTAAGCATATCTGCCCTTGTTCCCCACCTTAAGGAGAAAGCATTGTATCTTCTCCATTCATATAAGGTGTTCTTGCTGGAAGTATGGAGTACATGTCTTTAATCTGTTGAGAAGGTTCTCTTCTACTTCTAGTCTCCTGATAGCTTTTACCATGAACAGCTGTAGAATTTAGTCCAATACTTTTACTCCAACTAGTGACAGGATCATATGGCTTTTTCCTTTTTTCTGTTAAAATGATGACTTTTGGGGGTGGATCTTCCAATGCTGAACCAACACTGCCATCCCTATAACAAAACCACTTTCTACACCCTGCTAGATCTGACTTCTAATAGTTTGTTTTGTTAAACAAATTTCTATCTATGTTCATACTTTTTTCTTCTATTATCTTTATCCAGTTTTAGGATTAGCACAATGTTGAGTTCCTAAAATGAGGGGAGAAGTGTTCCTTCTTTTTTCTGCTTTAATTGTTTGATATAATTTGTCAGTTAAAATATTTATGAGCCTGCTGTTGTCATATAGGTAGGTTTTCAAGATAGGAATATACTTTCTTTAATAGGTGCTATTCAAATTTTATATTTCCTCCAGAGTTAGTTTCATTAATTTGTCTTCCAAGATACTTCTTAGAAGTTGTCAAATTTATTTCAAAACAGATTTTTGTAATATGGTTTCTATATCCTTTTAAATTCTGTAAAATCTGTGGTAATGTCTCCTAGATCTTAATATTGTAATTTAAAAAATGTATAACTGATATTGTGTAACAGGGAGAAAAGGTCTAAATGAGCAGGGGAATTGGGAGGGGTAGGGGAAGGGAAAAAAGGGAGAGGAAAAAATATGAGAAGAGGAAAAAAATGGAAAGAAAGTCTTTGCAAATAGGGGAGGGTGGAGGGGGTGAAGGGAGGGCAAGGGAAGGGGAAAAAAATAAGAACCAAGAGACTCATGTAATGGTACAAGATCCCAATGATGAATTAACTGTATTTTATACCAAAAATGTACCAATAAAGTTAATGGGGAAAAAATAAATAAAATAAAATATGTAATAGGTTATTTCAAACTGTATAAACTTACTGTACTCTTGAACATTAGAATGTATTCCTCCTATCTAACTCTGTGTTCGTTTATGCCCACTTTCTTCAAGTTGGTTAGTTTACGCCCAATCCAACTTTCTTCAATACCACCCCATACCACTCTTCCCCTGTTTAGTAATCACTTTTCTACACTGAGATCCACCTTTTTGTCTTCCCCATATGAGGTAGAACATGCAGTTTTTGCCTTTCTCTGTCCAACTTATCTTATTTGACCTCATGTTTCCCACTTTCGTAGAAGTCCCTGTAAATGATAGAATACCATTGTTAAGGGCTGTGTATTATTTCATGATATACATATACCACATTTTGTTTATCTGTTCATGTGCTTATGACATCTAGGTTGATGCCATGCCTTAGCTATTGTGAATGCTTCTTTAATAGACAGTATGACTTTGATGTGCTCGTTTCATATTCTTTGGATATGTACTCGGGATAACTGCATCCCATGGAAGGTCTAATTTTAGTTTTATGAGAAAGCTCAATATTGTTGTCCATAGTGACCATTACTTGCATTCCTACCTATGGCATTTAAGAGTTCTTACCCTCCCAGCATCCATTATCTTTTGTCTTTGTATTAATAACCATTCCAACTTAGGTGAAATAAGAACTCATTGTTATTTCCCTGAGAGCTAGTGATGTTAAGCATTTTCCATAAACTGGATAGCCATTTGAACTTCTTCTTTTCAGAAATGTCAATTCTGATCACTTGATAATTTTAAAATTTAAAATTATTCAATTTTGGTTTGTTATACGTTCCTAATATTAAACCCTTCTTAGATATGTACTTTGAAAATACTCTCTCCAGTCCTGTATGTTGTATCTTTATTCTGTTGTTTCCCTTGCTGTGCACATTTTTAAATTTGATATAGTTCCATTCATTTATTTTTGCTTGGTTGCCTGTGGTTTTATAGTTTTACTCAAAAAGTCATTTCCTACACTGATGTCTGGAAGTGTTTCCTCTATATTTTCTTTTAGGAGTTTCATAGTTTCACTTTTTGCATTTATTTCTTTGACTCAATTTGCATTTATTTTCAAAAGAGTGAAAGATAGGTGTCAAGGTTCAATCTTCTTCATGTACATAATTTTGACCATCAATTATTGGAGAAAACTTTCTCTAATCTATGTTTCTGGTGCCTCTGTTGAGAATCATTCGCTGTAGATGTGTGGATTTTTTTTAGACTTTTTATTGTTTTGACTATTCATTGATTTTCCACTTCTCTCTCTCTCTCTTTTTTTTTTTTTTAATTTGGTACCAGGGATCGAACTTGGTACCTTGCACTTGCAAGGCAGGCGGTAGGACCACTGAGCTAAATCCCCGGACTGATTTTCCACTTCTTAATGAGGTTAATGATTATATTTTTGCTAGCTCTGTGAAGAATGTCATTGGTGTATATTTGAGATTACATTGAATGAAAAGAATGTTGGGTAATGCACTTGTTTTAACAATATTAATTCTTCCAATCATTGAACACAGGAAGGCTTTCCATATTTTATGTTTATTTAATTTCATTCAACAACATGTTGTTATTTTCACTGAAGAGATATTTTGTTCTCTTTGCTCAATTTATTCCTAGGTTTTAAACGTGATGTTTTAGTTATTGTGAATGGGATTGCTTTCATGATTCCTTTCTTGGCAAGTCTTTTCTTAGTGTCCAAAAAATGCAGCTGCTCTTTATATTTTGGTTCTGTATCCTGGAATTTTACTGTGTTCATTTCTGATTTCCAATAATCTTTTGGTGGAGGCTTTAGTTTTTTCTATGTATTGAACTACATCATCTAAAATAGGGGGAACTTAGCTAAGTTCCCTTGTGCTTCTTCAGTGCCTTTTATTTCCTTCTCTTGCTTAATTGCTTTTGCTAAGACCTCTGCCACTATACTTACCTTTTCTCACTCAGTATGATGCTGGCTGTATTTGTCAGTATAGCTTTTATTATGGTAAGGCATATTCTTTCTGTACCTAATTTGTGGAGACTTTATGTCATGAAGGGATATTGAATGTTTTGAATGCTTTTTCTGCATCCATTAATCACATGGATTTTTCCTTTACTCTATTGATGTGACGTACAGTACTTTTTATTTCTGTATGATGAACACTTCTTTCATCGCTGGTTTATATCTCACTTGATCATGATGAATGATGTTTTTGATGTGCTGTTTCCCTTTGCCTGTATTTTGTTGAGAGCATTTTCATCCATATTCATCAGAGACATTGCCTTGTAGTTTTCTTCCCTTTGTTCTGTCCTTGCCCAGTTTTAGTATTGCCTTTGTAGTCTGGGTTCGGAACAATTTTTCCCCTTTGAGATTTTGGGAGCACACTGAGAATTGGTGTTAGTTTTTCCTTAAAAGTTTTATAAAATTTGCAAATTCATCCTGTCCTGGACTGTTTTTGTTGTTGTTGGGAGACATTTATTATTGATTCAATGTCATTAACTGTTATTATATGACCAGGTTTCCTATATTTTCATAGTTTAATTTCGATAGGCTCTATGTGCCAGAAATCTTTATATTTCCTCTAGGTTTTCTAATTTTGGGCACATAATTTTTCATGAAAATAATCTCTTGCATTTCTTTGTTGAAGGTTTTAATGTCTGCTTTATCATCTCATTTTTTAAAAATCTAGGTCTTCTTTTGTTTTTTCTTTGACTACTAAAGGTTTGTCAATTTTATCTTTTCTACAACTCATTTCTATTTCATCAATCTTTTGCATTTTTAAAAAATCGCTTTTGTTTATCTCTGTTCTGATCTTTGTTATTTGTTTGCTACTACTAGTTTGCGTCTAGTTTTTTTCTTGTTTTTCTAGATCTTTTAAATGCATCACTTCTTATTTAAAATGTTTCTAGTTTTAAATGTAAACACATCTGATATAAACTTCCCTCTTAGTCCTGATTTTGCTCTATCTCACAGGTTTTGGTATGTTGTGTTTCCGTTTTCATTTATTTCACAAAAATTTCTACTTTTCCTTTTGAATATTGCTTTCCATGATCCTTCGTTCACTATCATGTTGTTCAGTCTCTACGTATGTGTATGATTTCTTAAGTTTCTTTTGTTACTGATTATTCATATCACTCCATGGTGGACAGAAGAAACACATGATGGAATTTCAGTTTCTACAATTTGTTGGGATTTGCTTGTAGCCTAATGGATTGTCTGTCCTAGTTAGTACAAATGAGGAGAATGTGTATTCTTCAGCCGTCAGATGAAATGTCTGTAATTCTTAGGTTCATTTTGCCTATACTAGTATACTATACTATACTATGCTATACTTTAGATGATGTTCTTTATTGACTTTTGTCTCAGTGATATGTCCATGGAGAAAAGTAGAGCATTTATGTCATAGTAGGCAAACTACCTATTAGTTATTTATTGCTGTGTATGCAACTCTGAGCTTAATTTGTGATCTTTATAAATGTTTGTCATGAGAACAAATATTTATCCAGAATGCTGAGAATGTACCCAAGTAGGTGATACTTTGATTTAAGTTCATGCAGAATATTCAATGGCTGCCTAATCATCAAAGTACTGTGTTTGATGGACCTGTAAAAACTTCCAGAGTGCTTGTGATTTTCAAACAGCTAATGATTTCTTCCATAACCCATAATTTATTTAGTAAAGAAGATGAAAAAAGAAGACAATAAAAGCAGGTTTTGCTAGGAAATAGAAATTTGTGGACTCACCAGTTTTCTGAAGCAGCCTGGATGAGTATTCTTTCCCACTGTGATATGGACATGAGGCTCAGCAGGGTTCCCAGTACTCTGAGTTTACTTCCAGTGTACTAATCCATAATTATCCTGGCATTTCCATGCCTTGTTTGGATCCTGAGTCACATAGCAGCAGGGGTTATGCCTTAACATTCGTAGCATCTACCAGAGGGCCTAACACAAATAAATGCTAAGTAATTCACTTTGAGGGGGATACTGTATGAAATAGAAAAATAGGTAAAATATTCTCACTTAAGTAATCTAAACCAAGTCACTCTTACCTTCCTTCCTTTTATAAATTTTCTATCTCTTTTTTCTTCATTGGCTGGATCAACATTTCTATAAACCTTATGTTCTCTCCCTAATAGACTTATAAAGCTGCTGTGCTACTCACAAACATTTGGCTAAATGTGGTATTTAAAAGAGGTTTCTTAGATTAATACATAAATCATTCTATTCACAAGGTAAGCAGCTAATGAAAGGGCTCCTTTGGTGTCATAGTGTCTTAATTTTGCCTATCAATACATTTTGAAAGCTCACAATGTTATGGCTGATATTATTTATGTTCACAACAAACATTCAGTGAAGAGGTAGGAGAGACCCGTGTTGTCAATTGCCTCTGCTTTACAGAGGAATAACCTGCCCTCTATCACTGAACTCTGGGACTCTTCCTTGTGTAACCACTCAGTGACAACACAAATGTTTGCATAGCTGCTCAGAAAACACAGGGTGAAAGCCTCATAAACAAGTTAGATAATTTGGCTATTATTAATCTGGGATTAACATTTTAAGAACTATTACTTGAACTGGATACAGAGAATATTGAGTATATCATAAGTACATTTTGCATATAAAAGGTGACTTTAATATTTATATCTACCTCATAGGAATTCTATAGTTTCTAGAAAATAAAAGTCTAAAATAATCTAAGCATGGCCATTTAGTGATAAAATGTGTTGTTTTTGTATATAGCCACATAATAATTCCATCAAAGAAGGAAGCATCTTATTAAGAAAAGCATATTGCACTTAAAGAAAAAAATTTGTAAAGCATGTTTATTAGGAAATAAAATACTCTTTACTTGAAAAGGTCAAATATTTATTTTAAAATAAAATGAAAACTTACTAAAATTTAAAAATGAAAAATAAAATAGATCATTATACTAGTAGGTGGTCATTTTTTAATTAGCTAGCTGTAATTATTAAGCACAATGGCTGACCAAAAAGATAATAAAGCAGATTTAAACTTTATACTGTGAAATAATTATAGATTTAGGACCGGGGATTTAGCTCAGTGGTTCCGCCGCCTGCCTCACAAGCACAAGGTCCCAAGTTCTATCCCCGGTACCAAAAAAAAAAAAAAAAATTTACAGATTTATAGGAAATTGCATCAACAGCCCAGATGTGCCCTGTACCCTTTAACCTAGTTCCTCTATTGCTTACATGCTATTGAACTTTGGTGTAATATCAAAACCAGATAACTGAGATTGGCATAAGTGTGTACAGGAAGTTCTATGCCATTTTATCAC
This sequence comes from Heterocephalus glaber, assembly GCF_053883595.1. Lineage (NCBI taxonomy): Eukaryota > Metazoa > Chordata > Mammalia > Rodentia > Bathyergidae > Heterocephalus > Heterocephalus glaber. The sequence goes on along the minus strand of NW_028258343.1, from coordinate 20,044,290 downwards.
CATGTACAGATTTGGCACCACAGCTGTAAGCAAGTTGTAGAGCTGGTCCATCACTGCAAAAATAATCTCACTCATGCTACCGTGTTGTAGTCATAAGCACCTCCCATCACTGTCGTTTCTTACTCCCAGCAGTCAATCGACTGTTCTTTAATTCTACAATTGTGTCATTTCTAGAATATAATTAAAATAGAATCAAGGAATATATCACCTCATGAGATTGTCTTTTGTTTTTATGGTTTTGCGATCTAGCCAGGGGGTTTTCTTATAATAAATAAGTTTAATTATGTTAATTTTCTTGGCCCGGGGGGCTTCAGGAAGGATTGGTGAAACACATTTCTGGGGGTGTTGGTGAGTCATACAGGCATGACTTTGGGCACCATTGGGTCCCTGGCCCCTTTCTCTCCATCATTGTTTCCTGGATCCCATGAAATAAGCAGCTCTCCTCTGCCACATCCTTTTGCCACAATGCTTCTGCCTGGGGCTGCTGAACGTGGACTGATTCTCCTGAAACCATGAGCCAAATAAAACCTCTTTTCCTTTAAGATGTTAGTTCCAGGTAATGTGTGTCAGTGATGGGAAAGTGATTACAGAATATTGGTACCAGAGAGGTGGGGTCATTACAGTGACTATACATGACCACCTGTATCAGAAGCCTTTGGAGATGGCTTGTGGGAGGAGTTTGGAAAGGTTTGAAGATGTGGGCTAGAGAAGCTCTAGAGTGGTAAGTAAAGCCTGATGGGCAATCCTGGTTGGAGCACAGAAAAATGGAATGTTGATAAGCATGAGGATAATGAAGGCTATACTCATGAATCCAATTCAGGTTCAGTGGGAACCCAAGACTCTATTGGGAAATAGACTAGAGGTCATACAGGTATACTCTGGCAAAAAAAGAAAAAGAAATTCCATATTTTCTTCGTGTTTTAAACCCTTTGGGGAAGCTGAGTTTAAGGGCATGGCCTACTTACTGATTAGTGATGAAGGAAATTTCAAGAATCTCAGTTATGGCATGGATACTGCTGGATGCTTTTAGCCAGATTTGTAATGATAATTGGAATAAAAAGCAGAGCAAAATAATTTGAAATACTTAAATTTTGGCCCAAAAGGAGCCACTTACAATGTATGGTTGTTGAAAAGATTACCACCATTCAAAAGAAACCAAATACTTGGTACATGGACAAGAAGAAAGGTGCCCTGAGAGCATGTAGAAAATCAGCAAGATCCTGCCCATTGCAGGCTAAAAGGTATACAAGTGTCAATCTTTCTTTTGAGAAGTGAGTCCCTGGAACCTCTGCTCAAGAGAGGTCCACTAGAGAACTGGTTCCAGGGATTCATTTCACTATGTACAACCATTCAGACACTTGGAAGCTACTGAATCCATGGTTGAAGGGGGCCTACATCCTGTGTCTGATGACAGCAGACCTCAGCATCATCCACAAGATGCTAATTTTACTGACATGCAGTATGCAAGAGTTGTGTGGTCAGGGAGGCTTCCTCCTAGATTTTAGAGGAAGGCCTAGGAGATCAGGCAATGAGCCACTAAGAAGGCAATTTTTGATGCTGTGGGAGGAAAGCCAAAGTGGCAATCAAGACCTCAGGAAATTGGAAATGAGAAGCATGTAGAACATCTGCCAAGGAAAGCTGCAAGCCCTGAGTGAAGCCAGACCAGGAGAGAGGCCATATGGACTGCAACCAGAAAGGCCATGAGCATGGGGCCACCCAAGCCCTTGGGAACTCACCTCTTACCATGTGTCCAGATGCTGGATTTAGAGCTGCAGAAATTAATCTTTCATGGATGAGCTTCAGTCTGGCTTTGGTCCTATTTTTCCTCCCCTCTCCCCATTTTCATCTTTTGGGATGGAAAAGTTTAGTCTGTGCCATTGTAACTTGGGCTTATGTAACTTTTTAAAATAGATTTTCACAGCTACTAGTTTGCCTTGTGACTCAGAGGAGACCTTTACTTTTCAGCAGTGCTAAGACTGTTAAATCTTTTGAGGAAGGGATTAATTGTATTTTGGTTTTAAATGGGATAATTGGAATCTGTGAGTCAGAATATTGACCTCCTATTAAGAATGATTTAAGGAGATATGTTTGAGTATCAAGTTCAGAAAGTGTGGAATTTGACTTTTAAGGTGAATGATATCTGCTTGATTGTCCTGAGAGCTGCTGAGGGAATTAGTAAAGAATAATACTAGGGATGTCTGGGGATGTCACAATACTGAGTGTCTAGTCTCTGTCCCCTTTTTCTCTGCCACTGTTTCCCTGCTCTCCTTCCTGTCCCCATGAATTAAGTTTCTTTGCTCTGCCATATTCTTTCGCCATGATGTTCCTTCCTTGAAGCCACCTGATCATGGACTGAGCCCCCTAAAATATGAGGCAAATTAAACCTTTACTCTTCTTATTTGTGGGTGTCTAGTTTCTGCCTTAGTGATGAGAAAGCTGACTAATACATTCATGTTGCAGTAATTTGTTCCATTCTTATGGCCAAGTGATATTCCATGGTAGAAGTTTGTTTAAACTTAAACATTCACCCATTGTTGGACCCATTTAAGGTGATTCAATGTTTGAAACTCTTAATGAAGTTGCCATGAATAGTCATATACCAAATTTTGTTTGAATGAAGTTCTTACTTTTCTAGAATAAAGACCTGAGAACAGTGTTGTAACACATGTTAAATAAGGTTTTCTTTGAGTTATACTTTTGAAAGAAACCACTAAACTAATTTACAGAGTGCTGGTACAATTTTACATCTGAACCAACACTGTACAAAAGTTCCAATTTTTCCACAGCCTCATAAGCATTTTGTGAGGCCTTGATCTTTGTTTTCAGTTTTAGTTATTTTAATGGGTATGTAGTGGTATTCCATTATGATTTTAAAGTATGTATCTTGTTTTTGGTATCATCACAGAACCCTTGGCCAAGTCTTTGTTGTCAAAGGTTTTCTCCTGAAGTAGCTAAATATTATATAATTTTATGTTTTATATAAAAATCTGTGCTTCATTTTGAATTTTTGTATAAGGAATGCAGTTAAGACTCATTTTTTGCCAGTGGATACTACTTTGCTCTTGTACAATTTGCTTTTTAAAAAGCTATTCATCCTCTATTTAATTACTATTCTACTTTTATGAAAAATCAGTTGAACATATGTTTATATGGTATTTCTGGATTCATCACTTTATTTTGTTTTAGCTCATGTTTTTAGTACCAAATTGTAATAATCACTGTAACTATATAGTAAGCCTTAAAATTATCATTATTCCCATCACTTTATTCTTTTAAAGGTTGTTTTTGTTTTTTCAACTTTCTAATATGGATTTTAAAATAATATTTCTGAGATTTGGAATAATTGTTGTAAAAACTTGAAGGTCAATTTGTGGATTGTTAGCATCTTTTATTGTACTGGATCTTCCAATCCATGAACAGGCTGTTTCTACTCATTTAGATTACCTCTGAATTTTTTCCTCAGTATTTTTAAAATTCTTAACCTACAAATTATGTACATGCTTTTCTAGATTACAACTGAGTTTTTGGATTATTTGAAGGATTTAAAATAGTATCATATTTTAAATTTTGATTTATATTGCTAGTATTTAGAAATGCACTATGTTGATCTCATAGCCTGTGACCTGCTTAACTCATTTATTAGTTCTAAGAGAGCCTTTTGTAACTTCCTTGTGAATTCTGCATAGAAAATTGTATCATATAAACAGTGACAGTTCTTTTCTATTTGATCTGAGTGTTAGTTTTCCATTACTTTAACAAAATATTTGATATAGTAAACTTAAAAAGATGAGAGGCTTAGTTAGGATCATAGTTTCAGAGGCTTCAATCCATAATCAGTTGACTCCATTGCTTTTTGGCTTGTAGCAATACAGTACATCAAAGCAGGAGCTTGTGGTAGAGTTTCCTTGATGACAGCTAGGAAGGGAAAAGGAGAAAAAGAAAGAGCCAAGTGCCCCACAATGCCCTTTGAATGTATGCCTGCAGTGACCTAATTTCCTCCCTCCAGACCTAACTTCTTAAAATTTCTACCATCTCCCATTAACACCAAACTGAAGCTCAAATTTCTAAAATATGTGCCTTTGCAGGACACTCAGTATCCAAATGCCTGCAATCGGTTTGCCCCTTAATAATTTTTCCTGCATTATTGCATTGGCTAGATATTCCAGTACCATGTTGATTAGGAGTGGTGAGAGCAAATATCTTTGTTTTATTCTTAATTTTAGAGAGAATTATACAGTCTTTTGCCATTACCTATGGTTTCAGCTGCATGATTTAGACATGCTTTATCATATTAAAGAATTTACCACTATTATTTTTCTGAGTTTTTTTTGTCATAAATTAATGTTGATTTTTATTAAATGCCTTTTTTGGATTTATTTATGTATTTTTGCATTTTTTAGCCAGCTCATATAATGGAGCACATTGATTTTCAAATATTGAATGAACATTGTATCTTTAGAATAAACACCACTTGATGACAGTGTATTTGATATTTACATATTTACATATTATTGAATTTTATAGTATTTTATACTACATTTTTATACTATATTTTATATACTTTATTTTGTCAATAACTTTTACATCTATATTCATACAAGATATCTGTGTGTAATTTTCTTCTTTATTCTTATACTTTTGTCTGATTATTGCTGTAATACACACTTTAATTCATGACTTGTAAAATGTTTCCATTTTCTGAAAAAAATTGTAGAATTCATATTAATTTTACTTAATCAATTAATAAAATTCTCCAGTGTAATTATCTGAGCCTTTTATTATGGAGGTTTAAAAATTGTGAATTGAATTTCTTTAATAGTGATAGGGCTATTCATGTCATTTATTTCAGATTGAATGAGTGGCTATTTTGTGCCTTCATGAAATTTGTCTATTCCATTTAGACTGTCCAATTGAGATGTGTAGAGCTGTTCATAGTATTCTCTAATTATCCTTTTGGTATCCACAAGATATGAAGAGAGAATTTTGTATATTGTTACTTTATCTTCTTTTGTATCTGTCAGTCTTTGTAAAGGTGTAATTTGATTTCGAGAACCAGACTTTTTGATTCATGAAAAATATTCAACTTTAAGGAATCAAATTAAAACTCTACAATTTTCCTTCACAAAGCAACACAAGAAAACTAAAAAGATTGACCTTACAAATCATCACAGAGGATATGGAACAACTAGAATTCTTAGTTGTTAGAATGCAAAATGGTTTCAATATTGTGAAGAATAGTTTGATAGATTTTGATGACATACTTTATCAAACAGCCATCCTACTCCTACATAAATAGTCAAGAGATATTGAAAAGTGTACCTACAAAATTCATGTTACATGAATATTTATAGGGGCTTTCTTCATGACTAAAAAGCAGAAAAAACCAAAATACTCATTAGCAGATGAATTAGTAAACACATTGAATGTTTTTATGTAAAGTAATATAATAAAAGGCAATAAGCTACTGACACATGCACAAACATTGATTAATTTGAGAAACATTGCATGGAGGGAACAAAGCCAGACACTGTGCACTTTATGGTTAAATTTATGCGAAGTTCTAGATGATGTAATACTAAACTATACTGACACAATAAAAACAATGGCCTCAGATCGGGGATTTAGCTCAGTGGCACTGTGTCTGCCTCAAAAGCACAAGGTCCTGAGTTTGATCCCTGGTACAAAAAAAAAACAACAAACAAACCAATAATCTCCATAGATGGGGGGGGAGAGTCAGAAGCTTCTATATCTGAGATGCTGCTTATATAGGTTTATACAATTGTCAAAGATTATATGCATTTTTTTCTTTTGGAAATTATACCTTTAAAAAGCAATATTTTTTTTGTTTTTGTTTTTGGTACCAGGGATGGAACTCAGGACCTTGCGCTTGCCAGGCAGGCGCGGTGCCACTGAGCTAAATCCCCAGCCCAAAAAGCAATATTTTTACTAACATGTATCTCTTTCATGTTTTATGGCAATTGTGATTATTAATAAGTATGTGGAATTGCATTCCCTTTTATTTCAAGAAAGTTTTATTAAGCTAAAATTTTAAATATTGTTCTGTCTTTGGTGACTCCTGTTTTCTGTGTGTTGGTGTGTGTGTGTATGCGTGTATGTTTGTGTGTATGCATGCTCATGTGGTTCTATGAGTATCATATTTTCTTGAATTCTTTTCACCTCTTTCCTTATGTTTATTTTATCCTTTAAGTTTTAAGTATATAAGATCTATTTGTCACCTTTTAATTTCATCATTTAGACTTTTTTTATAACCATGTGATTTCTGAGCTTTCCTATTTCTGTTTTTTCTTTCACAGCTGTTTCCTTCATTTGTTTTAACTCACTTTGAAAAATTAGATTTTAGCTTTCATTTGTTTTGATCACATTTTTTGTAGTGATTTTTTTTTCAAGTTAGAAAAAAGAACGGAACTTGCAGGACTGTCAGGAAGTAGTTCCGCTGCAGAAAGCAGAGGTGGACGGCTGCAGCTTCCTAAGCATCGTCACTGCAGGGCATCCCCTCGTCCTCCTCCGCGACACACATCCCGACTTCCTGGGTAGCCGTGTTTCAGCCTCTCACAGCTAAGCCTCCCCCAGCGCAGTGATCACTGCCAGTCTTGGGGCTTCCGATGGGAAATTGTGCAGGCAGGACTTTACCAGATCTCCGGTCTCAGCACACATTCCCTTTAATACTTATTTCTTTCTCAGCTCCAGCGGTCCTAATCTGCTTGCTTTTGCATGACTTCTAAGTCTTCCTTCAGGGACATGTTCCATCCTTCTAGACCATTCTGGGACACTGGAGATAGAACTACTTGATAAAATGTAGATGCCTGATATAACTTGATTCTCTGGAAAGCAGTAACTTTTAGTGTAAATGTACCCATGCAAGTTTTTACTTGCTGATGCGGGCTGCCTTAGCAGGAGGGCACATGTGATCACGGCCATGTTCATCATCCCCTTTTCTTCCTCAACTTCGTCTTAGTGACTGTGCGCTCTCAGTTTCTGCACCATGCTTAACTCTTCCACTTCTGTTGGCCTTTCCTAAAATGTGACATCTAGCATTCTGACCATTGTGAAGGCCTTACCTTCTGGGAATGAGATTTATTTATGGCATAGCAGTGTTGCAGCTGAGATAACTCATCACATTTCCTCTTCATTTCCTGTCTCTTGTCACTGCTGCACCCTGCCATCTGCCCAATGTTCTCCACCACATCAATGTGTTCTCCGTCACCTCCAGTCCATACATTCACCAATATACATGGTGATTCCTACTCAACAAGTTACGTTGAAGAAGCTCTGAGATTTTCCTCTGCCTGACTGTAAAGGTATTTGGGAAAATATTAAAATTCTCCTCAGCAATGTCTCTAATACGAACCAGAAATCTCAGAATCCATACCTTTTAAAATATTGTGTATTTTTCACATGAGTAGAGAAATATAACTGACTTTATATATTGATCATCTTTCACTGTGGAATTCTTGATTCTTTCGAATCATTTGTTTGCCAATTCTTTTGCAGATAATCAAATCATCTATCAATTATGAAAGTTTGTCTTCCTTCACAACTTTTTTATTTTTTCATATTCTCCTCTGCAATATGTGATGTCTAGTGTGGCTTTGAATATAAAAAGTGACACCAAACATTCTAGTCCAGTGTATATTTGCTTGATTTTTAAATAAAATTACTTCATAAAGTTACTTAAGGATTAAATGAGGGATTCATGTAAAATCATTTAAGTAGTATTTAGTACATATTGAGCTAGTAATAAATGATAGCTATTATTTTTAAATGTCAATAAAATCATTCCATGTTATACTCATAGATTTACAAAGTGGCAGAAATAAATTAAAGAGCTTATGAAAAAATAATTAAAATATGTATTTGGATACATTCACAAATTAACATATCATACTGGATTGCTTTGCATTGAGAAAAGGAATGTTTGCAATAAAAAAAAGATACATAGTAATTTCTTGTAATTATGGTTTACCACATCATTCCTTTGTGAAATAAAAAGCTAGTCACATCAAAACATTAAAAATAATAAGTAATTTGCAATGCACAGTGTATCATCATTTGTTTGCAGTATGGGGAAGAATATGATTTTACAGGTATACATGGCAGATGACAAAACAAGAAAAGGAAAAAAAACAATCTTCATGGAAAGAAAGGTCCAGCTGAAGAACCCAGAATTCAATGCATGGATATGTTATTTGGAACAAAGTGTGTGTTCTTGACTCTAGAGACTATTATTATAGAGATTATTATGTAGACATTATTAATATATTACTCGGTATTTGTACTATACCCTTTAATATAATCATAAACTAATTTTTTAAAAATCTATAATGTATAACATAAATGAGTGTTTCACATATTAACCTGGCTTATGAATTTTCAAATGTAATTGAAACCTATTCTTATTTCTTATGGTGCTATTAGCATTTCAGTTTATGTTTGTGGTAATCATACTAAAGTAATTTATGAAATCTCATTTTAGTGGAGAAATTTAGCAGGGTTTTTCTTTGCTATGACTGATAGTGATTTCCACGCATAGATCTGCTTTCTCGGGAAAGATTGACATGGAGCAAGTTTATTGGGATGCATACTCAAGAACAAAAGAGGATTGAGCATGTGAAAAACTGGAACTGGAAAACCATTTTGAAACAGACACTATTTGATGTGATTCTCTTCATTAGTCAGCATCTTCATCACTGTCATAAAATGTCTGACACCCACAGCTCTTAGAGAGGAGAGGCTTATTTGGCTCATGGTTTTCAGGGTTCAGGCTACAGTCAACTGGTTCAAAGGCAAGAACCTCATGGTGAAAACTTATAGTGAGACAAATCTGTTTAGATTTTGGCTGCTGCAAAGGAGAACAAAGAAACGGGTCCAGAGAGGAAAGGGTGAGGAACCAGATATAGACCCTACAGGTCATGACTCCACAACCCAACCAGAAACAGCCAAAAGTGAGCTTCACTGATACACTGGGAGTCTCCTAAGAAGATTAAGTTGACAATCCACCTTCACCATCATAGACTCTCTAAAGCCATCATGGCCTTCCAAGTATGTGCAAAATTGGGGAAATAATGAATAGCTCTTCCTTATCCCCTATGTACCTGTCATTGTATGTAGGCCACTTGCAGTAAGGAGCTATGATTTTGAATGAGGCAATTCCCATTGGCCTGGAAGTGTGTGTAGTTCCTTCCCAAGGACTGGAGTATGAGTCATACTACAAGAATAAGTGCTGAATTCTACAGGGACAAATTGGGCAGCACATCAAGGATTCTCTTCAGTCCATACCTTCTATTCCACAGATCCACCTGCTACAAATAATAATAGTATCCCATCTGGAAACAGCTACATTAGTCATTGGTGGGTTTTTTTCCAAGATGAATTTACAAGATTAATGAGTTCACTTGGTCATCCATGGGTGTGGATGATCTCAGGACAGCACGTGATACTCATTATTTCCATTCTCTGCTATCCATTCTCACTATATCCCAGGACACTCTATTTCAGTCTCCCCTTTAACAATTGAGGTAGTTTATCTTCTGGGATGATCCAGATATTCAGTCCTGAGGGATGTAGGCCTCTGATTAACATGCTTTTCCATATGTGGCCCCAGCTCTACTGTCATCAAAACTGGAAGCAAATTATCAAGTGATGCTCCACTGTTTCTCTTAAGTGCCAAACATTCTTTCTAGGACCCACTGATGTTCAGCAGCTATTACTCCTGCCAGTCTAGGGTTCCTTTTCTTTGATGCCAGTGTCTTAGATCAGAGTCTAAAATGACTGAGTGACTGCCTAGATTAACAAAACTCTTGCATTATCTCTTAGTGGAAGCATTCTCCTTAAGAACCTAAGACATCCAGATCCATGAAGACTAACTTGTGTGGGCAGGAAGCATAAATTCCCCAAATATGCCATGGGAGGCCCTTTTCTGCTTCCCCTGTGCCATTCTTAGATCTATATATTTTACCTACTGGGGACACAACACAATGGAAAGCTATTTGTGTGGACCTTATTCTATACCCTAGCCTCACACGGTATGCTTTCCATGGCAGCACATCATCTGCATCCTCCAAAGCCAGGTGGGACTGTCAGGATACAGTTTCCAGGTGCTGTGAGATCAGTAGATTCTATAAGCACCTGTGGAATGCCCCCCACGCTGAACTACAAAGTAATTTCTTGCACCACTGAAACATTCATGGGACCTAAGGTTGGCAGGTCAAATGGTCAACAAAGACTTGTGAGTGACTCTTACAAAGACCAAAACAAAAATTGCAATCCATAGTCTGAATATCTCAAACTCTCCCCAGATGAATGATTGCCACTTCTAGGGCACAAGAAGTCCTCTTTAATCATCTGCTACTGACTAACTGTTGGCTTTCCCAAAGAGTGACTCCACATTAGGGGATTAACATCGCTCTATTTCTGAAAGGGTTGCCATTCAGCTATGGCTAAATAAGCCAACCAGTTCACTATCAATAATAATGTTGAATTTTAGTGCTACTGTCTGCGAAGAATTATCATTACCCATCTCTTCTGAGTGAGGAAGTCCTCACTGCCAGCCATCTAGTAGTCTGGGTCCCAAGATTTGCCTTTAATATCTGCTTTCCAGACCCACTCTGATCTCAATAATTGCTATGCAGGCTCCACTGGGGAAAGACTGTAAGGCAGAAATTTGCCTGGAGGTGATTTTTTTGGAGAGTGTTCTCAGGACCAGCATCTATAATCAACCGAAGAAAGTGGGCCTGACTTGAAGAAAAGATGATCTGAACTTCAGTAGCAACAGATACCTCAGCTGATCCTGTTAGATCTCTGAAGCCCAGCTGGGTTTTTTTTTTTTTTCTGAATGTCCAGAATTGAAACACAGCCTGGGAACTTTGAACCCAGCATCACCCTGGCACGAGGTGAGGGTCCCTCCTGGTGGTGTGGCTAATCATCAGCAAGACACATCACTTTGGCCAAGAACAATTCCTGCCTAAGGGCTTGGCTGTGATATGGATGTGCAATATTTCTGGCAGCTGGAGGAATAATTATTGCTTCAGTACTAAAAGGACACCTAGATAGCCCCCTCAGGTAATCATTGTGGTCTGAATTCGAACAGGCTTTAATGGAAATCTGCACTTTATTTTTCAAATACCTGTTTATCACCTTGACATTTTACAGGGCAAATATTTGTACTGAAATAAACTGATCTTTTTAAAATTTACATGTAGGATCTATTGTAAAAACATCATTTTCACATACAGATGTCATTAAATACCACCAATAAATAGGGCACATGATCTTACCAGTGGGAGTGGATTTTTTAAAATCATTTTTCACATTTACTTACCACATACCCATACTGTTTTGTGGCCCTGTATTTGTGAGGCATCTGTCTGTGTTATGTATTATGTTTCAGACATGAAGAGCAGGAGAGATCCTAAGAGGCCTCCTATGTAAGCATGAAGTCAATCTCAGAGCCTCACGGGAAGAATGGTAGTGATTCTTATCCTGGCTAGCCATCAACTGACATAGTAATTTGACACAATGGCTATTTCTGGAGACAAACTATAACACTTGATTTTTATGCTGATTTAGACTTAACTCTATTTTTCTCTTGAATAGAAAAAAAAACTTTTTAAAGAAAAAGTTTTAAAATTGTCTATCCTTGAATTACATATTTAAGCTGTGAATTATAATTTTGCCCCTACAGTGATTTTTTTTTTAAAAAAACCTGAAAATTGAAAGAAACTAGTTTACATGGTGAAACATAATTATCCATTATTGGTAATCACGTGTCACTTTTTTGTGGACTTCTTTTTCATCTTTTGGAAAAGTTAACATACGCTTAGCTCTCATTCCAAGGGCATTTTAGTACTAAGTATGTATTAAAAGTTACACATTTTTGGCATCATTTTGACATATTCTCCTACACCCAACTGTGTGACAGGAACACATTTGATCAAATATAGCAGTGCTGGGCTTGCAGATGTGTGTCACTTGATGGTCATTAGAAAGCCTGGTGATTTTTTTCTCAAGATATACTTAAAAAATTGTAAGTACATTATTTTAAAAAGAGTTCTTGTAGAATGATACAAAAATGATTCCCAGTACTGATACTTTTGGTTGATGTCACTCTCTGGTCATTATTTCCAATAAAAATTATTGACTGTCCATGAGGTTGACATAAAGATTGGAACACTGTTTATTGGTATCACCATCATTGGACTGGCCCATGGGCACTGTAGTGAAGACTTGTTATACTTACCTGGAAAATAATAATAAAATTCCTTTGTATTCATCTAAAAATATTAGTTTCAGAAACAGATAGAACTAGAAATACCAAGATTTTACCAGATTGTCAAGAATAATTCATTATGAAGTTAAGATTTAAACCCAGGTCTTCTAACTGGTAGATATAACTTTCTATTAAATAAATAATTTAAGTAAATAATCTTAATTGTATTTCTTGAAACCACACAGGCAAGATAATACACTATTAGCAAAATGTCTTCAAATTCAAAAGGAAATACAATGGAGCCCGGGGCACACATTGACAATTCCGGCATTTGGGAGGCAGAGGCAAGAAAATCATAAGTTCAAGGCAAGCCTAGGCCACAAAGCAAGCCTAGGCCCACAGTGACTGGCTTGGATAACATAGTGAGAACTCATTTCAAAACACCTGAAAAAATATAAGGAAATGCATATATCAATATCCAACTTGATGACTTGAAACTGCTAGAAGGAAAAATAGAGCTAAAGCTCCATGATTTTGGTGTGGGCAGTGAGTTTTTGGATGTGGGCTGAAAAATACAGGCATCAAAAGCAAAAATACGAATCAGGACTATTCCAAAGGAAAGAGCTGCGTAGCAAAGGAAACAATCAAAAGAGTGAAGAGACAAACTACAAAGGGGGAGGAAATATTTGTGCAATATACAACTGAGAAGTGGTTAGTACACAAAAGATATAAGGAACTCAACACCTCAATAGCAAGAACCCAAATAACCAGATTAAAAAAATGGGAGAGAGACCGGAATAGACATTTCTCAAAGGAAGACATACAAAGAGCCAACAAGTCTCTGACAGAGTGCTCAACATACCTACGCATCAGGGAATTGCAAACCAAGTTCCCAGTGAGATACTGCGGTGCTTCTGTGAACATGGCTGTTGTCCTTGCCAACCAGCCTAGAATTCTTCTGCTTAATTCAGATGGAAATCATGAATCAGCCAAGTGCAGCTCTGTTACGGTCCTGACATCAGCAGAAGACACCAGGTGATGCCGCCAGGTGCTGATCTCTGGCACTGCCGCCACCACCGTCTGATGCCAGCTTGTCCTGGACACCACACGTGGACTGTACGGGGTGCTGCTGTCACTGGGGCTGCTCGATGTTAGCAGCTATAAGTGCCTTTCGTCTTTTTTTAGAAGAGACTCTCTGTCCACAGTACTTAGGATAAAAAGTCCCAAATAGATTTACAGGACTTTGGGAAGAGTGGGGAGGGACCACGCTGCCTGCCCGGTTGTACTCCCGCTGGACACATCACGTGGCACTGTGATGGCCAGGAGAGCACCGAAGCCAACCGTCACGATCATTTGGGCTGCAAGGGGACCAAAGGGAAGCGGGAGGGCAGGGTGCGACAGCCACAGCGACAGCCCCTCCGTCCAGCCCACGGGAAAGTGAGCGCTAGGTGCTCCTTGTCCGTCTCATATAACAGCGATGAGACAACCAGAGCTGGCCAGGACGCGCAGAGCCCTCGCACTGTTGCCAGGAAATGGCTGCAGGAACTGCCTTCCAGTCCCCACAATGAATGGCTGAAACACAGGTAATACAGAATCTTCTCTGTACACTCCTAGGAAGTACATCTTTCTCCAATATGTACATACATATGAAAAAGCTTACTTTACAAGTGAAGCACCGTAAAAGATATAAAAAATAACTCCTAATAAAATGAGCAATTATAATCATATACTGTAAAACATTACCAGCATCATTTTGGGCTATAGGGATATCGACAAGTAGAATAAAGGGTACTTGGACAGAACTACTGCAGTGCTGTGACCACCCCCCTGATAAACAAGGCAGCAACTTTGTAACTGACACACAAGCACCATAAACACCATGGATATGCTTGACAAAGGGATTATTCACATCCTGGACAGGATGGACTGGAGGTGTGCAACTGTATCAACCTACTCAAGATTGTTTATTTCTGTAATTTCCCACTGATATTTCTGACCCGTGATTGACTATAGGTAACTGAAACCATGGAAATCAGAACCACAAATAAGGGGACTACTATACAGCCATTATGAAAGGGAGTATGGAACTTCCTTTAAAAGATCGAAGGTAGAGCTACCATACAATCTGATAATCTTACTACTGAATATATAGGCAAAGGAAATGAAATCAATGTATCAAAATATCTACACTCCCATATTTACTGCAGAACTATTCACTGTAACCAAGATATTTAAATAACCTGTGTTCATGAATGAATGAATGGATGGAAGAAGATGTCTTACGTATGCACAGTGGGATAATATGCAACTATACGAAAGAAAGAAATCATACTATTTGTGACAACATGTAAACCGGAAGACATTCAGTGAGATGAAATAAATCAAGCTGGCATGTAAAGACAAATTCATCATCTCAGTCATAGCTGGAATCTAAAAAGTTAACCTCCTGGAAGTACAAAGTGAGACAGATGGTGGTTAGTGAATTCAGGCTCAGAGAGGAGGGCAGGCTGGGGAACGGTCAGAGGACAGAAAGCCTCATTAGGCAGGAGGAATGAGCTCAGCAAATTCATGGTACAGCAAAGTGACCATAGTTAATACCAATGTGGTTTTTTGGGGGTTTTTTTGTTTTTTTGTTTTGGTGCCAGGGATCGAACTCGGGTCCTTGCTTTTGCACAGCAGGCAGCGAAACCACTGAGCTAAATCCCCGGCCAATACCAATGTGTTTTACTTTCCAAAACCCCAAAGAAAGTGGATATTACCTGTTAGCACAAAAGTGATAATATGTGAGGTAATCCATGTGTTAATTAGCCAGATTCAAAATATCTTGTTTTACATGATAAAGTCATACAATTTTATCTAACAATTTAAAAAATAAAAACAAAAGTCAATGTTAAGCATTCTGTTAAGTCCAGTTTAATAAATATGCAGTAGTATTTATAACAGTTGCCCCTTGTGGTAAACTTCCTGAGAATTACATTTTTCTTTTAAAGGTGAAAGCCAGCCAGCCTGGCTCTACTCCCAGCTACTCAGGAGGCTGAGGTAGCACCATCTCAGGTTTGAGTCCAGCCTGGGCGATTTAGCAACACATTTTACAAAAACAAACAGCTCTCCGGGAATTTAGCTCAGTGGAACAGAATTTTCCTAACAACCCCACGTCTCCTGGGTTCAATCCTCTGCCAAAAAAAAGTTGAAAATCTCAGCTGTTAATAAGTTTAACTTCCTGCTGCTGCACAATGAATTATGTTAAACTTAGGCATTTGAGTAGCACTCATTTTCCATCTCACAGTTACCATTCTTCTGCCTACTACAATCAAAATAAGTAGAAATAAATGAATTTAAGAAAAGTGGCAAATTAGCCTTCAAAAACCACATCTTGTTGATCAGTATTTCACTTATAAACCAGTTTGCAATTTTAAAACGAGGCTTTTAATTCAGAAATAAGTATATAACGTTAATCTTAAAGCACATGTTTTTGGACACTCACTATTTTCAGACAATATATGTATGATCAAAAGATGTATAATTTCAAAGTGAATTCAAATTATTGTTTTAATCTATCATTTAAATTATCATTACTATTAAGTGGACTAAGTGCTTTTAGGAAAACTGCAATTAACTGATTTAAAAAGTTCTTCGGAGGGTAAGCTTTTTCTCAATATTTTGTTTTTTGTAGGTAAATATTTAACTATTTTATTGGCAGTACATGTTCTCAGCACGAAATGATCACACTCATCGTGGGGAATAAGTGCGTGTATATAACACATCTTGATTCTTTGTCGGGGGACTGTGTGCCCTGCCCTCCTTCCAGTTCTTCTTCCATCTTCATTTATAAAGGATCTATTTCTATTTTTCTCAATTTCTTTTTTTCTTTAAAACTCTTTTTTTCCCTTCCTTCCCTCTCCCATCTCTCAATATTTCTGTCTTGTGAAGCTTGTATTTAAATACAGGTAATGAGGATTCTGATAATTTTAAGGTTTCCTCTATAACACTGAATTAATTTCAACTTTGGTATGTGGCTATATCTTTAGGCGGTTACATTTCTCTGACTTTTTAGTTCACCAAACCCCAAGAGATTAAAATGCCAGTGTAGAATTCATCAGATATCATAGAGATAAACTTTCAGTCCACACAATATCCAACCAAGACAAGTACTCAGGAGGAAAATGTCACATGAAATATTGCAAAGTGTCTGTCCTGTCACTTGGGGAGGCAGAAAAGAAATGAATGTAACCCAGTGAAATGTGAATAGAAATGTTTCCATACCAAAGCAAGTGGGGAGATTGTATTGTTGCAGCAATTTAAAACATTTGGGAGAACTCTGTGACTGAAAACACATTCAAAGTCTAAAGTTATACCAAAGACCCAAGTGGAAACCATTCCTAAATGGCTTGGTAAAAACAAGTCTAAAAAGTATACTTATATTTTGACCCCCTTCTGTGTTTAGATAATTTAAAACCCAGTGCAGCAATTAGATATCCTTAAAAGTCATATTGAAAGAGTCACCATATTCTTCAATAAAGGTAATTTATACATTTTAGAAGGCCATTTACATGACTTTTAGAATTGCTTTGAATTTGAGATGAAGACTAGGGAATAGGACAACTAAAAGTGAAATTAAAGCCTCTCTGATTGAAAGAGACCAGTTGTTTTTCTAACTAAAAACATAGTAGATTATCATATTCAGTCGAAATTTACAATCATTACTCATCCACCAGATCTCAGTGAAGCATAATTACCTATTTTTAAAGTGTTGTTAATATTCTACCTTTGATTCTTTTTAAGTCCCTGCCTTTCTTATTCTACTATTCTTAATATTGTACATAATAGTTTTCTGCTTTCTCAAAACATATGGTTAACATTTGCAATGAGAAGTTTAACACTTACAGTGTCTTTTGCTCTTTGATCATTAAGCTGAGCCCTGGTGGCTGCATAGAACATATTTTATCTCTTCTGGTTCTTTATTTCCTTCTCTCTATTTTTCCTTGCACTTCCTCCATAAGTGGTCTAAATCTCATATTTACTGAATATAATTAGTACATTACCTTGCTGTTTAATTGAATATATATGGTCTTTGTGAGGCAAAGGTTTGATTATTTGTCTAGAAAAAAATAGAGAGACTAAGAGGAAATATAAAATAGCAGTTATTCACTTTTGCATATTAAAAACAAAACCACACAAAACTAGGTAGTGCTTAGGTCGCAGTTGCGAACAGTCTTGTCCACTTTCTTCTCCACTGACAGCATCTCAGTTTTGTCCAGCTATTTGGACTAAAGACAGAACTCTCAGCGAGGTCTGTTTTCCTTCGGGGTCCAGGGAGTGAATTATAATTCACTAAAATAACTACAGTAATCTCATTTTTTCTCAAGTGATTGGATTTGAGTTAGGCTTGTGACACAATTCCAGCTAATGAAATGAAATCTGCTGATTGCCTGTGGGAGATTTTCTTTCCTCAAAGATTAATGTGTTGAAGAAGAAAGGAACTTTTTCTGCTCACAGCCTGTCAGCCCACTACGTATGTTAGGGTATGAGGATGGGAAAGAAAATCCCAGAGGTCTGATCTAGGTCCACTGCGGGACTGAACCACTGGGCCAACCACAGCCTACTTCCAGTTTTCATATATGGGAAAAATTATTGATGAAAATTTAGTATTTAAGCTATGTAATAGCAAATATGGAACTCTACACTGGTACATGCTAGGTACGGCCAAAGTACTTACTTGTTATTTATGAAATTCTAATTCATAAAAAATATTTTTTCAGGACAATATTGGTATTACAAATCAAAATAACAAATGTTTGAGCATGTCTCCTCTGTCAGGCAGCAGGCTTGACGTCTTAATTGTGTCTTCCTCCTCTTAACACTCGGAAAAGCCAGGGTTTCCTGAGCCCTCACCAACAGGCTCTGTGATGGCGCATAGGAGGAGAAGCAAAGGGAATTAATTATCTAGATGCCGGACACCTCATGCCTCATCGCAGCTCATGCCTCCTCAGCAAAGTAGAGTCAAAATGTGCTCAGCTAGTAAGATAATAAATAAAGTGGTACAGGAGGAAGGAAGAGAGGAAGAAAGGGAAAGAGGGAAGGAAGCAAGTTGCCCAAGAGGGAAAATCACCTACATTTGAGTTCCATAGAAAAGACCCATTTTAATCTTGATGGGAAGTTTACCCAGCTGGGGAAGAAAGAAAGGGAAATCCAAGAAGAAAGCAGCAGACCTTTACTTGGATTGGAGAGATGGCTAAAGTCTTGTAAAAATTCATAGTTTCTCAAGTTGTTTTGTAAAAATTATCAACTGCTGACAGTGAAAAGGAATGAAAGATGATGAGATAAAATAAATTCAGTATGAATGATTTGCTTTTTCCCGTAACTGAGCAGATAAACATTATTATTTACTTAGTAAAGAATTCTTTAATTTTTTTTTTTTTTTTTTTTGAGACAAGGTCTTGCAATGTAGTTCAGGCTGTCCTTGAACTCACTGTGTAGCCCAGGCTGGCTTCCAATTTGCAGAGGAGATCCTCCTGGCTCAGCCTCCCAAGTGCTGGGATTGCAGGCATGTGCCACCATGCCCAGCTTCTTTGATATTCTTAAAACAGTCCTATTAGTTTAATACATGGTTGAACAAACATGATTAAGAATGTCTAATATTTAGACCACCTGTAATTTAATATTATGGTATGTGCAACCCAAAGCCTCCCTAACTGAAACAGTTACTACTTTTATTTTGCTTTCCTTTTCATGCATCTTGCCAAATTAATTTTAAATAAGTAGATTAGTGTTTTTAAGACAATAAATAGAAAGCTACTTGGTAATTTTTTAGAAAGTACTTCTGAGATGGGAAAAATAATGTATAGCTTTTATTCGTTTCCATTCTCAGATGTACCAGCCATTTGTATAAATGTAGAACCTCACTTGCTATATGGACCTTTTCATCGAAGAAGGTAGCCAAGCACCGAGTTAAGAACTCTGTAGTAGAAATATATGTGTATCTTACATGTAGCCACGGAGATGAAAAAGTAGCTCTTTGTTCTGTCCATATTAGCTATAATTGCTAAACAATTAAATGAATCAGCTAACTGTGTGATGTTTAGAAACTGATAAATTTAGCTGATAAGTTGGCTGATAAATTTAGAACTACTACTTGGTTATTAGAATTTTTAGTATTTTTAAATGATAATAAATCTTTGCCCTGTTCACATTATTTTGTGTGTAAAATATCCATTGGGCTCTCTCTTACAAGGGTATACGTGAGTACACTGGGCCTGACCAGATAATCCAGAGTAATCTCCATACCTCAAAATCTTTAAATTCAACACATCTGCAAACACTTTTTATTTTTATTTTTACTAAATATGGTAACATTCACAGCTTCCTGGGACTAGGCTGTGGATATATTTATGAAGGCCCTTTCTTAGCCCACCATTGTGTGGTATGGGAAGGAAGGGGATTTTAAAAATGGAATAAAATGTGTTAGATGCATTAAATGAACAGCTTCAAATTCACATGCTCTGCTTTTTAAAAATGCATTATAATGTATCTTAACTCTGCTTTTCAAATATCTGTGTACCCAGAATTAGAGGGAGTTTCCTTACCACTAGTGAGAACTTCTAGTGCAACGCCCTTCAACTCATGGAAAGCTGTTCTTACTAGAAGATTTTCGCTTGGATTTCAAAAACAAAAGAGATCAGTAAATATGACTTGTAGATTCTCTGCCGCCTTTTCCCAATGCCACATCTACTGCAAGCAGTGTTATATTTGTGACAATGAAACCAAAGTTGCCTTCTCAGCAATTTAAACATTCTGCTCTTCTCATCAGTGTTACACAACTACATCTTACAGCCTCATGTACAAACAAATGTACACCAACAAAATCACTATCTGATTCTTAAGGCGCACAAGTATTTCAGCTTTTAAAACATAGCATTTTTTTGTATCTATGCTCTATTAACTTTTCAAACCTCAAATTTATTTGAATATATCAATTGGAATGTTCTTCATTTATCATTGGAAGTATCAAAAAGCCTTTCAATAGACTCTGCCCAGTCTTGCAGCTGTAGGGCTTTGAGGGTCTTGGCATGAAATATTTATCATTGATTGAAAGGCAAGAAATCAGTCACTTAGAAGTGCAGTGATGCTGAATTAATTCTGGCACTTTTTTTTAATCAAAGGGAATTATTTTCCACTTTTTAATTCAAGAATAAAAGACCTTCTGTGCATGCTTTTTACTTTTACTTGCATAAAACTTAATAGCCATGTTTATGTGTTCATTACCCGCTGAATAATCCTAACATAGTACCCACTGAATGTCCTAACATTTATAGTCTGTCTTCAAATTAGTTTTTTGTTGTTGTTGTTGTTTTTTATTTCTTGTTTTTTTTCAGTACCAGGCATTGAACTGAGGACCTTGCACTTGCAAGCCAGGTGCAGCGCCACTGAGCTAAATCCTCAGCCCTTTTTTATTTTTAATTTTTTTCTGATACCTGGAAAATAGTTTATTTCCAAAAGAGTGTATATATCAAACTTGTATATATCAAACTAAACTAAACATTTTTCAGCAAACTCTAGATTTCTGGGAACTGATCCTACTACAAACAATAAAAGCACAAAAAGTTAAACAGTAGAGAATCAGTGTAATAACTCAGTGTATGGTAGATCTGTTATGTATGTTATAGACTCCTCAATGGGACCTGTTCACCAAGGAGAAGAATCAGATAGAGGAATACACAGAAAGATTCTTATTTACTTTAGGCACGCATGATTTAATCATGTATTCACAGGGAAGAAAAGGTTGGAAACATTACACGTACTGGTGTTTATTTCTAAGGATGGCAATTTCTCAGTCTTTCCTTTCTGATGTTCAAAATTCCAAATATTTTCTACAGCAGGAAATTTCTATTAATATGAAAAATCATAAATCTTATTTTAAAATGAACTAAATGTTATGTATTCTTAAAATGCCTATGCAAAGATGAAATCACAAGATACCTTTATTGGAGTATAGTGTTTTAACAAAACGTAAAGAATTTGCCTTCGTCTATGATCTGTAGCATAATCTATGATTACATAAATTAAATGTGACAAGATTTGTGGATATGAACATATGGTTTGTATCATAAAGCAGACTATCTCTGGTCATGAAGTGATCTTCAGTAGGAAATAGATTGCCTTATTTTATCAATCTAACTCTTTGTCATAATAGATAAAGAAGTGAAAAGAGTATCTGAAGAGATTACAAGATGCCGCTATTGGAGATGAGCCTATTAAGCTAAAACATAAGTAACTTTTAACAAAAGATGAATGCATTTCAATTTTTAGACAAAGAATGTTTATTTCATTTTATAACCATCCACTTATTTCTATTAGCACATCTTCACTGCTAATATTAAACACCTGCTAACAATTCTTAACCTTTTTTATTTTTTGCTTAAGGTAATTCCTTTAAAGATATCATGTGTTAATACAAAGCTTCTTATGAATTCTTCAGTCACAGTTCATCATCACATTTTTCCATTTGTATTAACCATAGGGTATCCATGACATTGTTGAGCTGACACCAGTTTAGCGTTACAGTAAAAATAATCATATCAGAGACTATTCCCATGGATTGCTTTGATTGCATCAAAGACAGATGTACCTTATAACAGTAGAGTAGCTCAGTGACATGCTGTCATGCTCTCTAATACAATCATTCCTACATTTTTATATATGTTTCAGTATATCAATGGTCAAACCAGATATTTTATCACTGGCCTTTTTGTGTAAATAAAAACAAATGGTCTCTGCAGTTCCTATTGCAGCCTAAATGTTTAAAGAAAGGAAGATAAAGAAAACAATGAAAGAGAAGTTGCTAAGTAAAGTCACTTTTTTCAGAGACCAATAAAAAATCCTTTCCATACTTAAACTTTTTAAAAGATACAAATTAAAGTGAAACATAATTAGAAGAATAATGTGGTTGTTAGTCAATATTTCACTGAGTAACATTTTGCTCTAGAAGCCTTGTAGTATTAAACAGTACATGAAGAAAAATACAAAGGATTCCCTTTGAAACAATGCGATACTCCATAGTATTCCGTTATTCTAACATGTTGTTCTCTCTGCAGGCATAAGGAAAATAAAAGAAATTAGAAGGCCAGGCAAACTATAAATTTAAATCACCATTTCAAATAATGCTTGCCTTTGCAGTGTAATGGTAGAAAAGAAATTCTATTTTTTCCTGGAATTGATTTTATAATCACTGTTGATTAGTGAGAAAGATATGAATATTTATTTGTCTTAAGTAATAGCTTCCTTTTCCCACAACTTTTCTAGATACTATTTTAGAAATATAATGGCATAGTGTTCAGTTTCTCTCAACATAATTTCAAATTTAATATCATTCCAATAAATAAAAGTTGAGTTTATATCTATACATGAAACCTGAAAAACTATTCTAAAATGCATATCCTTTTGTATGTTAAATATAGTTTATAATCCAAAAATATGTAGACTCTAACTGTAGGCAGCTTTTTATAAAAGAGAGAAGTGTCACAGCTTTGGCAGTGTCATTAAGATGCATCTTGTTATTTTCCAATAAAATGCTTGCCAGGATTTTAGTCTTAAACTACCTAGTTTACCTCTCTACCTGTAATACACAGTCTGCCAAAAATGTCTGCACACTTCAAGAAAAGAAAAACTTGTACAAATATTTTAATACTAAATTTACTGAGCCATCATGAGATTAATGCAAGTTGCCTTTGGCCTCTACAGTTACAAGCGGTGCTCGAAGTGGTGGCCATGAGCTCCCCGACGTGTATTAGCACGGCGAGCTGCTGCTTGGGTGACCTTGGTTATTGAAATGCTGCGCGTGCTTTTTCAATTCCTTCTCTACAGGCGGCAGCGTGGTGGGTTTTCCGAGATATGTGACATCCTCTACGGTCCCCCATGTAAGGATAACATCATCTGTTGAAAAAACATCGCGCTGTTGTTCTTCTCCTGAAGCGTGTGTACATTTTTGGGGCAGACTTTATAAGCATGTAACCATGTATCTGAATGTAGCCAGTGTTTGGGTTTATTACGATTGACAGCCTTAACTAAATTCTGTCTTATTTAGCTAATTTTATTTTATCATTAGAATCACAAATACAACAGGGAAGTCATGATGATTCAATTACTGCTCTAACCGATAGCGTAGGATTCTTGTCGCATCACCCTCTCGTGCGCTTTCCTCGGAACTTCCTCGCTCAGCGGGATTTCTCCATCATCACATGTAATAGCTTGAAGTTTCTGTCTGAAACATAAGATAAAAGCACAAAACTGAGGCTGATGCAAGGTAAGTTTTTAGCAGAAAAGCACAAGACAGGTGATCACCAGCTCTAATCTTGTTAGGTTTTCTCCCCTGGGCAAAATGTCCTTTCCAGTTCTACTCGAACTGAACAATTGTCAATTAAATCACATCTAGGAGCTGCACCAACTGGGAACGAGCTAGGACAGACCTTCATATGCTTAAATAATTAGGACGAACCCTTTTTAGAGCAGTGTGAATGATAGAATTTATTGACAGAAAACCACGCAAGCCAAATTACAAGGGATGCAAATTTTCCATCCATATTTAGACAAAGAGGCAAAATCCAATTGGAAGATGTTTAATTCCGATGAATCCTAGGTATTAAAATGAGAAAAGCAAGAGGAAGAAAAAAACAATAAAACGAAATTAAGAGAAAAAAAAACAGAGGTAAAAGAAAGTTAAATAAGGCAAAGGTAGTAAGTAAAATAAAAAGAGATAATTTAAAATAGATAAATCCTATGGATGATGAGTTACTCTGGGAAAAAAGGATAAAAGAGAAGTGCAGAATCATTACCAATAATCATTATCAAAAGCAGCCCCTACAGCAAGATATACAAAATGCTTGATAATTATGTAGTATGCTAAAATGAAATAATAAATTATTTTTAATGAAATCAAATGAAAAATGTTTTTCGTTAAAATGCCACCCACCTGTCAATATTGGCATTAAAATATTAAAAGGCTCTTATCGCCTTCTCTGAGAAAGAACATGTTACAGTAAGGAAATAAGTCTGGGTTGCAAGTTCTGTTTCATGCATCAGTATCTCACATGAGTTAAAGTAGGCAGTCTATTTTTAAATATCCTTTTGGGATTTCGCTCTATTACTCTAACATCAGAGGCGACGGTGTGACAGCGCCACTGCGCTGAAATGGCAGCCCGCATGGAGACCTCAAGGTCTGTATCAAGTACTTTCCCGCCTCTGCCTTTCTGTCCTCACGCAAGCCCTGTGAGCTCGTGGCTGATAGATAACATGCTCTCAAATGTGAGGGAGCTGTGGAGTGGAGCATACAGCCTCAGACCTCCTAACTGGCAAAGCTGGACACTGTGTTGCGAATTCTGAATCCCTGTATGCTGTTAATGTGTACGTGATCTACCATCTTACATGTCCCTATATAAAATTATTCATTTCCAAGATCTAAACATAAAATCATTAGCTGCATTTTTTAAATGAAACCAAATATGTTTACAGCGATATTTGCACACAAATGTAAGGAACAAAATACAAAAGATGTCTAAATCAGGATGAAAATGCCAAATTCTTATTTTATATTAAATATATATTATTGAGGTCATGAGTATGACATATATAACACATGTATGCATATAACATTTTAGCATTTAATTAACTTAATATATAATTTCAGTTGTTAGAAATAAAAAAGGCAGCACTGCCACTATCTCACGGTGCATCCGGAAGTGTATGCACCATGACAAGCTTTCCAGGGTATTTAGTTCAGTATCTTTCATCAGCTCTTACCAAACATTTTACTACCCTGCTACTTTAGTTTATAGTAAATATTTTATTTAGCTCTCCATTGTAAATAAAGTAAGGAAAATTATTCATTGTAAATAAAGAACATGGCAAAACATTAAAATCTGCATGATTGCTGGTCACTTGGTCTCTCCCTCCCCCACCCCGTCCTCTTCCTCCTCCCCCTTCTTTCTTTCTTACTTAAATGACTAAAACCTGTAGGTTCAATTTTTTTTGCCTTGTTACCTTTATATGACTCAGAACTTTATCGATAGAGATAGATAATTTTTCCCTCTCTTTGGTGAGAATTGACCCTAAGGTCTCCACACGTAGCTATACCCTCCAGTCCTTTATGA
The DNA here is from genome assembly GCF_053883595.1 of Heterocephalus glaber. NCBI lineage: Eukaryota > Metazoa > Chordata > Mammalia > Rodentia > Bathyergidae > Heterocephalus > Heterocephalus glaber. The sequence goes on along the minus strand of NW_028258343.1, from coordinate 20,018,922 downwards.
TCATTTTAAAGTTGTTATTATTATTTTAGCAGTTTTTTTAAGCCCTAAGTACCCTAACCTGGGCTGAAACTTGCAATCCTCCTGCCTCTGCCTCATAGAATTCTGATAGTATAGGCATGTACCACACCTGGGTCTTCATTATATCTATAGAATAATCAAATAATTATAGAATTTGGTTTTTTTTAAGTCTAGTGACATGACTTTATATTTTGCAATACTTAGCAAATGTAACTGCTTCATGTGATCTGTTCTTTAACTGACATTCTTCTCATGCTGTTGTCTGCTCTGCTTCAGTTTCCCATCCCATCTTTAGTTCCCAGCCCTCCCCTCCGACAGCTTCTCAGATCTTTTGTTTTGTTTTGCACAGTTCAGTTTGGCTTTCATTTTGTGCTCTAGTGAGAAATGCGACACTTCAGCAGGTAACAACCATGTTACCCTTGGGAAAACCCGAGTCACCATTTATTATCACATGACTCAGGGCAGGGCTGGTGCTCCTCACACTGCATAAACGACTATAGTCCTCCAGGAGCAGCTAGTCCAAGAGGGAAGAATGTGTACTGCCCTTGAAAGGAACAAGACCTTCTCCATGTTGCTGCTCATCAATTAGTTGATTTCAAGAAAATATTTCCTGAAGACCTAGTTCATCCAAAATACAAAGGGAGGAGCCCCATTTTCTCAAGGAAGTTATCTTTGTACAGTGAAGAAGTATGCGAAGAATTAGATAGATACCTTTAGAGTAAAATTTGGACAAAGTCTACTGAAACATTAAGTAGGCCTCCACCAGTTCTGATGGGGAATTACTCAGAAGCTGATATTTGAATTGACTCTAAAAAAGTAGAATATTAATTGATGGTAAGAGCACCACCTGGAGAAATGAAAAAGTCATTCAAGAAGAAAGGAATAACATACAAAAAGACACAGAAGGGGGAAATAAGTTTCCAAGTACATGGAACAGCAAGCGAGCAAATTGTGTGGTTGCAGGATGAGTCAGGAAGTGAGCGGAAACACGTGACTCAAAAGATGCCAGAACAAGACCCTGAGGATTTTGAACAATAAAATAAAGATTTGAAACCCACCATAAAAAAAGAGAGCCCTGGGTATTCATTTGCTGAAAAAAGTGACATGATGTTCTCTTGTCTTGTGTAAAAATTCACAGCTACACTTTCCTTCGTTGTCTGTACCTTCCCACCATAACCCTTCCAACACCGCCCTTTCCCTTGGGTTACCTGTGAGTGAGTTTGGCTTCCCACTCCTGGGAGGCATTTCACTGCCCCGTCAAGGCTTACGGGACTCTCCCAGGCTGGGCTGTGTACTGCAGCCCCCTTCCTGGCTTCTGTCAGGATATATGTATATAGTTTTCAGATTCTTGTCTGAAAATCATCTTTTTCTCATAACTGTTCTTCTGCTTAAATTCCGAGAGAATTTATCCTTAAATTTGGGGAGAATTTATCTTTGGCTTTGCTGTCTGCAGTGTCTTTCCAGTGTGTTGTCTTCTAGGTGCTTAATGAAGCTAACTGAATGATCGGCCATGGTAGGAAACCATATAACATGGTTGGAAAATTTGTCCGCACCTCAGAAGGTACACTAAAGACACAACAGAACCATGTTAGGAATAATAGCTAGGAGTCCACTGTTGTATGGGAGAATGAGATGTTAAGATGAGTGGAGAAATGAAAATGAGACACCAAAAAGAGAAAGCTGATGAGAGGGGGTGAGGCAGGAGTGCTGTTCTGAAGATGCCCCCAGATAATGTGAGGAAAAGTTGTGCATTATCCCATGTAAAGATGGTTTTACCAAATACAAATGAATTTTCTTTTTGCTAAACTTGATGTGCCTATCAGCGGATCCATATTTTTAAAATACTCATCTAGAAATTTTAGTCATTCATCCTTAAAGCAGAAATGCAGGATACTGTTTATGTTGTCATTCTGTTGTCTAAAAATTATCCTTCAGCGCATTTGAACTGTCATACTTCAAGAGTCTGTAACAATGAAAAAACCAACAGAGTTAAATATCTATCTGGTCATTTTCCTTAGAAGCAATATCTAATATTTCCCACTAATCTTATGACTTGGGAGTTCAGAAGTTCAAGTTCTGTTTGCATCTTGCTCAAATGATTCCAAATTAACGATGTGTTATGTCTCTCTTGCCTCTCCACAGTATGCTGTCTGGCTAGTCCTCTGGGTTACGTGGAATGTGTTTGTTATCTGCTTCTACTTGGAGGCTGGGGACCTCTCAAAGGTAATCTCCCATCTGGTTTGCCTGAGTCACCAGTAGTCAGTCTGTTGACAAATCTCTCCTCAGAAAGCAGATCCACCATGCCCTCGTCACCTTAACACTCTTGCATGGAGGTAAATGGAAAGGTGTCCCAGCTTGGATCTCTGCATCAGAGACATATTTTCTGTGTCACAGAAATGGGCTTTTGTGTTTTAATTTAAACTGATGTGAATTGTTGATTATGATAATGACCATGCAGTGTGCTTTTTCTAAAATAAGTTGAGAGGTTTCTGAAGATGAATAGGAATTTTTCAGAATGGAATATCTTGACTTCTTAAATCACTTAGTTCGGTTATTTTTCTGCTAATCCTGTTCCAAATAGTAAAGCAATAATTCAAACAATTATGGTGTTTTAGCAGAATTAGGATATAATTTATTACTGAAATAAGTAACATTCATAATCCTAATGTTGTATAGAAAAGACTGACAATATTTGTCTTTTTTTCACTAAGATTTCTTTTCTTTTTCTTTTTTTTTTCTGATACCGGGGATCGAATGCAGGATCTTGTGCTTGTGAGGCAGGTGGCAGAACCACTGAGCTAAATCCCCAGCCCTAAGATTTCTTTTTAACTATGTGTGTACATGTGTGTGTTGTTGTTATATATTTCACATGAGTGCCTTTGCAGTTGAAATCTTTGCAGTTGATCTCTAAAACTACTATTCTTCTTCCACTGGAACACAAAGAACACTGAATAAATGTATTAGGTAATCCACTCAAAATAGTAATAAATCTTGATTCCTGAGAGAGTTTTAAGCTTGTACTTTCTACTAATTTTGAAAGACAAATTATAAAATGTTCTTTTAGATACTTCCTTATAAAGCAAAATTCCCCTGAAAATACGCTGATATTTTTAAAGCTCAAAGATGATCACATGGTGTAAAAGGCTAAAAGAGTTAAAGGAAGAGGAGGAATAAGAGGAGGGAAGAGAAGAGCAGGAAATATGTTTCCCAGAAACTAAATTACTGCTTTGTAGGGTGTACATTTTGGCAGGATAGAGGAGGGAATGGCAATGCACATTTACAGTCTAGCACACAGGAATTTCACGAAGTGCTCAACATGTTTGATGATGTTTGTTGTGACACTTAAAGTGAAGTACCAAGTTGACTGGCTTGAGAGCAACCAAGAAAACACAATTCTGGGTGTGTCTAGGTGGTCCTGGAGGTGTGACCCTGGGTAATGCTCATGGTCCTTGGTCCCTTGCTCTCTGGCCCCTTTCTACTGTTCTGCTTTCCAGTTGCCATGAACTAAGCAGCTTACACACCCCTTCACCATAGTGTTTCTGCCTTAGACCAGCTGATTATGGACTAATTCCTCTGAAATCATGAGCTGAGTAAAGTAAGCCTAACCTCTTTAAATTATGGTGTCTGGAATTTGTTTCAGCAATTGAAAGGCTGACCAGTGTATTCATTTATTATTTCACTGAGATATGTGGCATCCATTCAAGCAAAAAATAATCTTGATTTATTTTGGTTCATTAACAAGAGATAAAAAGGTAGAATAAAATGGTGACATTATGGTTTGATATAGAATTGACTCTGATGTGTTTTGCTTTATGATCAAACGATTGGCATGGCCTGCACAAGCTGCTCTGGTAGATGACATTTCTGTGACTCTTGCAGAGAACCATTCTCCATACATGTGGTAGTAGCACTCCTTTTCAGGAAGGAACTGTGACCAATGAAAGAGATTGTTCGGGCTGCTCAGATAGGAATTTTACTGAAAACTCGCTTGATTCCATGCAAAGCAAAACAAAACAAAACAAAAAACTGATGTGCCTTCCAACAAAGCCTCTGAATTCCACACCCAGTCTCTGCTACTCTATCATGTACTTTCTTCAAAGAAATTCTATACTGGAATGACATTTAATAGTATTTTTAAATTTAAAATAATCACTTTAACAATTGTAAGGGTGGTACTCAGGAATATTGCTGGACTAAAATGATTCATCAGCTAACAGAGATCCTTATTTTTATTTTACGTGTTTATTTGTTTATTTTACTGGCATAAGTTTGAGACACACCGTAATAGCATTAATCTTGGGAAATTGGTTCATGTACATATCACATCCTGAACATCGCTGCTTCCTCTTCTCCTCTTAACACTCCCCTCTTCACTCTTCCCCAGATCCTCTTTTCATCTCCACACAAAGCACTCCCCTATGTCCTACCATCTTTTGTATTGTTATTCCAAGTACTGATAGTTTGTGTTCCTCATATTAGAGAAACTATGTGGTATTTAAGCTTCTGTGCCTGACTTACTTCACTTAGCATTATGGTCTTAAGAGTTATCCATTTTCCTGCAAAGGACTCAGATCTGTCCTTCTTGGTGGCCGAGTAGTAATCAAATATATAAATATATATATGACTCATTATTGTTGAATTAATATATACACATATTTTTTATTCACTCTTTGTTTTTGTAGAGTTTTCAGCATAACACTTAAAAAACACATGAAATAAAGCTTTCTGTGAAAGCGCACTACATAGTATCTATAAGCACAGAATAAAGCTTGGAATCTCATGACCTGGAAGAAGAGTCTCTACTTGGGGCACCTCCTACAACTTTATTGTTCAAGAGAGATTCGATCTCGAGGACTAAGAGTTCATCCAATGCTCACAGGCAGATTATGATGATCCCCTGGCGATGAGACACTTAATATATTCTTTTATGATCATTTTATAAACCAAGGCTAGGCTCTGCAGAGCACAGGAAAATTTAATGATTTCCTTTTAACAAATAATCTAAAATAAAACCCTGAAAGACAAAGTTAATTACCTATGCTAGCTTTTTCTTCCCTTTCTTGCTCAAAGGGCATGAGTGGTGTAGTAATGTCATTTAATCTTTAGATGTTGCAACAGCTTCCCATTCTCCAAGTAATGCAATGCCAGAGGAAGGAATGATGATCAAAAACTGTGCGGACACATGAAAGCTCAAAATGGCACTCTTGAGACCGCTTATAATACTTAGATTACAGAAGATGAACCTTTGCTTTTCTCAGTGAGCTGAAAGAATAAAAGGGTGTGCCCTCAGTACACCTGGGTCAGTTAGTCTGATGCTCAGGAATAAATGTGGGAAACACAATCTGTAGCAAAATCTTGTGGTCCTTATGCCTATGTAAGAGGTGTGATTATTTCCATAAAGTGTTTTTGCAAATAGGTCATTGTCTCATAACAAGTGTTATCAAGAAGTGATAAAACATTAAGACAAATTTTAATTATCTCTTTAGAGTTCAATTTTTTTATGTCTTATATTTTTTGATTTTTTTCTTAGTATATGTTTGTGACACATAACAATTACATTTATCTCAGTAAATTGATATGTATACATATCAAATCACTGTGTCAACATTCTCTGCAGTGTTATTTGTTTTCATCTATAAACCATTTTCCATATACTAATGGGTTGAATACAGAATCGAATCATTAAGCAATTCAGTGTGCACATTCAGCAGTGAAATAATTTACGGTGTGAAGGACTCACCCATTTGCTCTTCAGCTTTCTTTGTAGACATTGTATTATTAATATATTTCCTTTATTGAAATTTCTATGGAAATTCAACATTACTAACATTTTCAGTTGATATATTTTAATTATTATCTCTATGAAATACAAGGGAAACTAAAGTTAGTTTTATTTTTTCAACCAGAGAAATGGCCTTTAAAAAGTCAGTTTTGTCAGTTAAACTGACAAAATAATGGGAATGTAACACAGGAGAGCAACAAAAATAAACATTGCATAATACTTATTTCACATTATTTATATTAATACTTTAGATATTAGTATTAAAACTAAATATCCTAAAGCATCCTCCAATGTGTCAATGTTTCCTGGGTTGATATTTTAAAGGATGCCTTGTTAGGAAACCAAGATGAAATTAGCCTATAACCAAAGTGTTTACTGACTTCGTTGGGAATTAGCCTTGAACACTGAATGTTGTATGGACTGTTGAGTAACAGTTTTGAGAATTCTTCATACAGGTGTACTATTTTGGTGAACTATTCTTGGCAGTTGTGGTTTTGATCGTGTATTTTTAATGGAGAGAAATCAAAGCTCATTCCATCCATCAACATAGTTAATTGGAAAACAGGAAAGATATGCTGTTTGTTTTGTAGTAATTTTTAACTTTAAAGTACATAACACAAGTGGAGCACATGTATTATGTGTATTCATCTTTTCAGTTAATCACTCAGGAAAATAAAATGTATGAGAAATTTTTAATAGTGACACATAGACAAAACCGTGCTCTTCTGCTATCTTAAAAGTTTGCTTTGTCAGATGTGATAAAATTGGAATCTAATCAGGTTGAAATTATATTCTAACACTTTTTCTCAAATGACTATTTTGATATCTCAATTTCTGTTTTGTAATATATGTAAATGGCATATCTTTAAAAAACAACAATAACTGTATAGAGCATGCAGGAAAAACCAAGGGAGTATTTTACAGTTAAAACAGTGCAATTTATTTTTACTTAAGCTTACGAAAGTAGAGACACAGGGACATATCTCCCAGTTTTCAATATACATTGGAAATATAGCTGTTAAATATAGCCAAAAATAACTAATTATAAGTAGTGATATGTATGTTTTGGAATGAACACCTTTAGAAACAACTTGTAGAATGCTGTCAGTTTTTAATATAATTTTAATAATTGCTTCTGAGATCTCATTATACATTATTTTTTAAACTTGCCATATAAAAAAGCCATGTACAAATATGGCCTACTTAGAGAATAAATTATACTCTGCTGAATGTAAGAGACAGGAAGAAGATCAAACCTGTCTTACACTGTAAGTGATAGGGAGTCCTGAAAACTAGTTGCGAGTCTATGAGGAATAACGTGCTATTGCAAAATTCACCATTTTATTCTTTCTATAATAAAATGAAGCATTCATTTAGAAAGGTATCCAATATTCGGATATTTTCTTCTCAGTGGAACTAATGCTTATATAAAGATTTTCATTTATGACATGTAAAAGGTAGTATGGAGAGAATTTTGTTATTAGCATCTTTTATTAAATTAATTCTGTTTTTCAAGAATTAAAAAGATCCATGCAATTACTAATAAATGAAGAATATCCAGAATAATTAAGAATAGATTTAGTAAATGTTCAGAAGATAATATTTTGTATCTATATTGTTTAAATTTTGCTTTCCTTACTATAAAATGTATTCAGTGTAAGATCATATCAATTAACTATTACTAACCTATTTATAAAAATTTTAATTTTCAACTAAACCTCAAGATTTTGCTTTAGGGTATAGAATAAAATATTTTACTGCTAGTAAGAAGTAAATATAATTCTTTGCATAATCTAGAAAGGAAATATTCAATTCTAATTAGGGTAGCCATTCCTTCTAGTATTTTCCTTGATAATTTATTGAACTAAACTGCTTATTTTCTTATTATTTTATTCTTTTTTGTTTTACTTTTCTACTTCTTTATAATACCCCTAAAGTAAAGCATAGAGTCCCTGAATCATTTTACTTTTCTGTCTCCATTCTTTCACTTGAAGATGACATCAACAGTCACAATTTAAACTACCATCTTACACACATGTCTATTGGGTTTGTATGTTCAGTCCTGACACCACTGGTAGGTTCAAGTCCCACACCAAATTCCTACCAGTGTCCTGCCAATTCCACTGTCACCAGAAGTCAAGGTGTCTAACAAGACTTAATTGTCATCTCCAGAAAAATCCAGCTGCCTAAATTCACTTCTTACTAACAGAGGGAAAAAAGCACAAAAGCAAAATTCACTTGGAAAAATGAATAAGAAAGGAAAATCATTCTTTTAAAGCAGACCACAGAAATCTTTTAGATTGACCATAAGGTGAAAGAAAATATTTGTATTATCTATATGTGGGGTGTGTGTGTGTGTGTGTGTGTGTGTGTGTGTGTGTGTGCGCGCGCGCGCGTACTGGTGCATGTGTGTATAAATTTCAGAAAAGAACAAGTTGAAACCAGCGGAGATCCACTGCAGGAAGAAGTGCTGTAGAAAGGTTGCTCCTAAGGGAGGAGTTGACCTTTTAAAGATGCCACCCTCCAGGGCTTTGCTGAATCTGAGCTGGGCAAGCGGCTTGGATTTCAACTTGAAACCCACAGAAGGCTCCTTCTTGTGAATTTATAAATCAGCAGAGCTTAGTGGCAAGCAGACTCAAACATATGGATAATTTTTTTGTTAGGGCATTTGATGAATTCTGTACAAAGCTAAAAATATAAATGAAAGGAAGGAAAAGAGAGTGAAAATGTTTGGCAGTCTTGCAAAATGTGTGTGAAGATAAGGGAGGAACTATACATTGTAAATTAGAATTACAGTTGAAATTATATGGAGAGTGAACCAGAGATAAAAACCATATGCAGACTGAACATTATAAAGGTTATAATCCAGACTCAATTTGCTATAGACCTTGACTGAAACAAGCAGTTCTGCCAGCATTTCATCTGTGTAGTTGAGGAAAGGAGAAATATCTCAAGAGAAAGACAGTGTTATCTCAGATCTTTAGGATTCATCCATGTACTTTGCATGAGGCAATTTAAAATAGATACCCACTACAAAAGAAAGAACTTGCGGACTGGAAATGAAGATAAAATAGACAACGGATGAGCCAGAAATTTTAATTACATGATAGAAACTTAAAGCTAGTATGTGGACATTAATAAAAGGTAAAATTACACAAAATAACTAGAAGATGAAGAAGGCAAATTGGAAATTTAAATTCATATTTTAAATCATATTTAAAAGGAACAACTAGTTAGATGGGCTTAATAGAGTTGCAAAAGTACAGTGATAAATTTGGTTGAGGATGGGATAGTAGAAAATATTCAAACTGAAGCAAAGAGAGATTTAAAAATGTAAAAATCCAAGGAATCAAAAAATAGACGAGGATATCAGAAAAATATTGAGCTTATGGAAGACTCAGCACACAAATATCTCTCCTTTCCCAAAAGGAAAAGATAGACAAAAATTGGACAGAAGTAATATCTCAAGTTACAATGGCAGAGAATTTTCCTAAATTGATTAAATACATCACCCTAGAAACACAAGAATACTCTTACACTTCAAGCAGAATATTAAGAAAACCACATCTAAGTGTACATGCCTAGCAGTGCTAAAAAGCAAAATAAAAAATGAAATCTTAAAAGCCACTGGAGTTTAAAGATTTATTGCCTTCAGAGAAATATCAACACAAATGAATCTTTCAACAGGAATGATGAGTCTGGAAGAAAATTAAATGATACCTTTAAAGTGCTTTAAAAATACCAGCTTATAATTATATATTCTTGAATGTATAATTGAATAATTAAAGTAAAATAAAAGCACTCCAGACAAGAACTAGCATAACAAATTACCAGGAAACCTTCACTAGAAGGAATATGGAAGAGTGCTTCAGGGAGAAGGGGAAGCAGACAAATAAATACCCAAGAGAAAAACAGAATCTCACAGAAACCATGTGGGTGAAAAGCCAATAGAAAGTAATAACAGCAAAATCTTTGGGAAAGGAAATATATTCACAAGTAAAATGAATGACAATAATAATACAAAAATCAGAAAGAAGTTAAAGTGTTCTAAGATTATACCTTTTTATAACGATATTAAAGGTAATATTTAGATTATATTTCAATGACTAATAATTTCTAGAGTAACTACTCAAAGAAAACATAGCTACCAATAACTACTGATGAAAAAATTAAATAATAACATTTAATTGAATATTTCAAGTAAATAAGAGTAAATATAGAAAGGAGAAAAACTAACAAAAAAACAGGTCAACAAGAGAGAAAGTTGGGTGTTATAATATCAAGTATATCATAATTACATGAAACATAAATATACTAAATAGAGATGATCCACAAATTATGAGGGTTGAAGTTATCATCTTTGGCCATATAATGGTGTAAACCCAGCACACATTTAGTAGAAAGCACCCTTTGAATTTGGAATTTTAATCATCCTCCTAGGCTAGTGGTATGCGGTACCATCTCTTCTGGGTGGGCAGCAGCAGGGACCTGTAGCTTCCAGATGACCATGTGATCATGAAAGTAAAGCCCTGATATTCTACAGTGCACTGTGTTACTAAGCCATGATGGTAAGCTATGTGTATTAAGTGAATTTTTGACTTAAAATATTTTTCAAGGTAAAATGGGTTCATCTGGACACAATCCTATTGTAAGTCAAACAGAACCTGGACTCCAATTAAAAGGCTAAGGATATTGGTCTGGATAAAGAAACAAAATCCAGCTTTATGTGTGTACAAGAGATATGCCTTAACATAAGCATTTAAATTTAAGAAGTTTAGAAACAGAAAATATGTACTTGCTAATTGCAATGCAAAAATGATGTAGTCCTTTTAACATCAGATAAAGTAATGTTTAATGTAATAAACATTACTAAAGATAAAGGGTGAAATGCTATCACTGTAAAAAAGCAATCCAATTGAACATATTGCAAATCAATATTACTAAAGAAAATAAATTGATTCAAAATGTATAAAGCAAAACTTAACAAAATTAAAAGAAAAATATTCATTTCCACAATAACAGTGTGGAATTTTAACAATCCTTTATGAATACATCCAATAGATTAAAATTCAATAAAGATATAGGCTATCTCTGCAACACATTAGCAAATTATATATATATATATATATATACACATATATGATAGATTTAAAACACTGCCATAGATGGTGATAGAATTTTCAAAGCATGCAAAATATTCAATTATAAAAATGGTTCAGAGCATAGAATGCTCAAGATGTACAATGATTTGCAATTATTCATCTAGTATTGGCTGACCAATGTGTAATTAGGCTAGAAAATCTGCAATTGTGTGAAAATTGGGCAATATACATTTAAAACTATGGATCCAATTGGTTGGAATGAAAATTAGGAAATATTTTGAACCCAATAAAAATGAATTCATTACTAATAAAATCCTGGGGACATGTTATTACGGAGGTGCATATGACCTTAGGTGGAAATATTAAAAGAGAACAGTTAAAATAAATCATGATTTAAACTTCTATACCCAGAGATTGGTAAGAGAACAGCAAATGAAACCCATCAAAAGTAGGATTGAAGTAATGAAGACAATTGCAAAACTCAATAAATGTACCATAGGAAAAAATCCAAATTGTTTTTTTAATGTTAATAAAATTCGTTAAAAACCCTGTCAAGAATGATTGAAGGAATGAAGGAATAAACCAATGTTGATGTCACAAATGATACCACAGGTTAGACAGTGTGTGTGAAAGGGAATGGGCATTATGAACAAGTTTGAGGCAATGTATTTGACAATATTTGTTGAAATAGACAAATTCATTAGAAAACACAATTTGAAGTAAATTAAAGACTTAAACTTGGATCCATTACAAATTTGAATTATTAATCAGTCTTTAGGCAGAAGAAAATCCAGTTCATGTTAATATCATTTCACTGGTAAATTCTTTAAAAATATTTAACAGTATTGTAATACCAGTATTATACAATTTTTCAAAGAATAAAGAGGGAATGCCTTCCATTTTTCCATTACAATTTTTGAGTTTATTACACACTCAAGAGTGTTGGGAATCAGAGTCAGTTGAACAGCGAGAAAATTTAATGCACAGGAGTTATGCCCCAATCTTTATGTTTAAAATTTACCATAAAATTTTGTAAAGGTAGGTATTACTTTTATTAATAATATCTTATGTTTTCTACTGTCTTTCTGTTAGGTTTTAATGTTCAGAAAAAATAAATTTTAGGAAGTTTTATTTACTTAAGTGTTTCCTCAAAGATTTGTTTTATAACTTTTTTAAGTTTAAAAAATTTTTATTAGTACATACTTGCAGTACATATGAATATTTTCATCACTGGGAGTTGGTGCATATACCAGTATAACTTCACTCATTGGAGATCGGTATTATTGTTATATGATCCTTGACTGCTGAATTGAGATGTAATAATATAAATCAGGATAAATACAAGATGCTAAATATCCCCCCATAAGTTTATAAGTATATGGTTATTCGCACATAGCATTTATGTAAATTTCCTTCTTTTCTACTAAACTTCAGCTTGCTCAAAGATTCTGTCATGATCACCACTCAAGAGAATGTCTGCCACTGGGCTACCACACAGTAGAAAGGATTTACAGAATCAATTAAGGCCACTTTAGCTGCTTATAAACAAGCCCATTTGATACAATATGAAACAAATGCAACAAGTAGCTCTTATCAATATATTCTAATTATTTGTTTACTTAGCTGTCCCTTCTTCAGTGTAGTAGGGATCATGTTTTATTCATTTATGGGGCTGAATTGTTGTGCGTTTTAACAATGGTCATTGGAATGAAACCAAATGGTAATAGAGAGGATTTCACTAATTGTCTAGACCCACAAATACAGCTGGGAGGGTCTCCCTTGTACTCCACCACTGTGTAGGAGTCGGATCTGAATCTCCCAGTGTGCTCTAGCACTCTGGCACTAGGAAGCAGAGGGAAAGTAATCAAACAGGAGATGCTTGGAGTGGGTGCTTTCCAAACCTCACAGTCATATACACGTCACCTGGAGACATTTGTAAAATATAGATTCTGATTGCTTCAACATAAAGCCTAGGTTATATCATCCCTAATAAATGTCACTCATGGTCATTCTTGTGTTTCTATCAGGTTACTGGGAGCCTTCACACAGGCACTGGGAAAGTTCTTGATTTCTGCCCATCTTTTAAAGCAGGGACCCTAACATGGCACTCGATTTCTCAAGCAATGCTAACTATAACTAAAATATCGAGTGAAACAACCAAGTAGATTACCCAGAGCTCTTAGAACTTACACTGGAATTCATCCTTTCACACCTAAGTCATATGTACCTTTGCTTTGTGCAGCAAAATCCCTTTCAGAAATTTCCCCTGACATTTCTTCAAAGCAGAACTGACTCCAAAGAGAAGCTGGCTGTGCTTCTAATTTATTTGCAGCATTTTAGTTATTACTATAATTGAATGTCAAAAGCTAGGAGTAATAATCTCAGTAGTAATGAAGGTCTTGTATGCCCAGTGCAGCTTTGATTGACATCTACAATTGAGTCTTAAAATTCCCACTTCCATCTTGGACTTCCTTACTCTTGTCATTGAACTAGAATAAACTGTGTCTTGATTTTCTTGTGTCCTTTCATAGTGGAGTTGACTGCTTCTCCCCAGTAAAATCTAGATAACATCTTCAGTACCTACAACTCTCTTAAATTAATGGTGTTAATTTCTACTCTCTTAACTTGTTGCCTTTCCTTCTTGTCAATACCTCTGCCTTCTAAATATCCCTGGGTGTCAAAACTCCCATCATCTCTTTTGTAGAGTTTAAAATTGTCTTGAGTGAAGAAAGTGAGACCTTCCATACAGAGGAGTCCCCATGAGTATCAGCAAAGTCCTGGCACATGAACCAGTGTTGTTTCTGCAGCAAGACTTACAGATGTCATCCTTTTAAAATCTTGGTAGAAAGAAGGTCCTCACAGAGAGCAATGTGAGCAGGCAAACTGAGCTAATCCACGCAACAGCAAAATGGTCTGCAGGTGTAGAGTTGACTCTTCTGAGTCTCCACACTGCTGAAAATGTCACTGTGACCCCCAAATGCTACCTGTGGTGCGTGCATCAAAACCGAACACCCTCTGTTCAACCAAGGTCCCTCCTCTTCCTCTGTTCTCTCTGGAACTCTAAGAGTTTGATCCATTCTTTCCAATATGTTATTAAAAAGTAAACTGTGTGCAATTTTCACTACTCAGCATTTCTTTCTCACTAACTTTTCATTTTTTTGTATAAAATGAAAGCTTCGATTTCAAAGCTATTATCCATCAAGTGGATTTTGGAAGGCTCTTTAGGAAGTAAAAAGAAAAATAAAACACTAACTCTATTTGCATTCCTAGTAAAACAACACTAATTTTCTTTGAGCAATGAAAACATCCCTAACTCACAAGGAAATGTTTACAGGAGGTAAATATGAAAAAAATACCAGTATAGAAATTAATATTCCCTGCTGGAAATTTTTTAAAAACCATAAGTAAGATTTGGGAAACTGGGATTTCTGTTTGTCTACTAAGCCTACCTTCTAAGGATTATGCTAGAACAGTAATTTTTATTCCTTGCCAAAACTTAAAATCCTATGCTTTTATAGATTAATTTTACAGAGTAATTAAAATTACAAGCATAAAATTTCATTGTGAATTCCATGGCTTTAAATTTCAAAAATATTTGGAAATACAATAATTAAAAACCACTGTAATTTTTGGAAAACTATGAAATAACTAGTATAGATTAAACTACGTCCTATTAGATGGGCCTTCAAATCCAAATACAATTTCAGAGTTCACCTTCTAATTAAATCCAATTTAGCATAGACCCTAGCATGCTCTGACCCTGTTATGAAATCTGTGATGGCCTTCTCACAACCACCTCCTCCACTGCAAATCATCACCCTATTGTTGCAGAAATCTCAGAAAGAAATACACAGAGACACAGAATTTGGATAAAATAATAAAATTTCTTCTAGCTAGCGGGCGGGAACGCCAAAAATCAGTCTGGTCAGTATCTGTGCCCCCTTTTTTCAGCATTTCCCTTTTTATATCCTTTAGCCATTATCTCATCCCTAGTGGTCTTTGATATGTACATACAATTCCAGTTCCTATTTACAAGTCACAGACACAAGATAGGCCATATACATTGTAAATTCACCCTGGCATGGTAACTTTGTTAGGTTAATGAAGTTGCGGGTTAGAGTCAGATAATCCTCACCTTAAACAAGGAGAAACAAGGAGTTAGGGGAAAAGCAAATCTTAAAAGAATACATTACTTATTTTGCTTCTACAACTACCTTAATATTCAATCTGTTAAGTTACCTAAAACTTTTCCGTATCACTATCATGACCCCCAGATCCTATGAGAAAACTTAACTGAGGTTGGCAGTTGTCAAATTAGCTGTAGAGAGCAAAATGACAATATCTTTGGCTGGAGATTCATGCAGGGACAACTTACGTGTTGATGAACTGCGGGAAGTTGTATAAAAATGCAACTGTAGGGATATTAAATAATGAAATGAATTGGTTTTTTTTCAGCTTCTAGTATTCAAAGTTATTTGGCAAATAAAGAGCAAATAAGTGACTGTTTTCATGCCTCTGATATGATAACACACCTACTCTATTTTCCTGTGGACTTGAAATTGACATTGGAAATGCAGCTGGACCCTAGTTAGCAGTTCAGTACACTATGGGTAACCAGGGAAGAATGCTCAGTAAATACTATGTCATTAGACACAAAACAACACAAAGAAAAGGAGCTTATTTAACTCTCTCCTGATTGAGAATTACATGAAGAGATTCTTGAAACATTTGAGTTGTTGTAAGTTTCAATATAGCACTTAAAATTCTGCTTCCCCTCCTCCTTGTTCAATATTATATTTAAAATTTTTAATACGGTGACTTGCGTACACAGACTACTGTAATCAGAAAGGAGGCTAAGAAGGGTCAAAAGGGGAGGATGACTCACTAATAAACAGGCAGTTATGGAATATAATTAGTTTTTCTTTCTTCTTGAATTAACACATGTGACCTGCTAGGGGAATGAGCCTAATGGTAATTGAGGACTCCAGGGTTTTTACACCCATAGGTGCGACACATAAAGCTGAAGTAATGAGGAGATATTTCCAGAAGTGCCCTCTTCCTCATACGGTAAAAACGAGGTGTGTTGAGGCAGAGTAGCTGCATCAATGCCATCGGGGCACTCTGCTCTTTTTTTTTCTCTGATGGGAAAGTCTCTCCTGACAAGTCCTTGCCACTTTTATTTGAACCTGAAGTGAGAGTGAATGTGGTGGTCTCAATTAGTCCCAAGGGTGGAGTCAATGTCGGCTATTTGCTATTTGGCTCCTCTGCAGTTGCCAGGGAAGGTAGTGGCACCTAGGGCGGCAGCCAAGGCTGTGAGCCTCCGGGCCCCACTCAACACGCAGATCCTCGCCAAGCTGCAGAGTGGGTGGGTGGAGCTCCTGCTCCTGATTTTATGAGTACAGTTAATCCATTATGCAGTTTTTACACCAGGACCCCCACTGCTTACTTTTTGATGCATTTATATAGTACATTAACTGTGATATCATAGTGCGTTCTATAATGAGTTCGATTCTTCTTGTCTTTTTGCTTCCTGTTTCCTTCTCAATGGAAAAAAAAGATAGCTGAGTTTAATATTGCCAAATAGCCAAATAATTAGTGCTGCTGGGTATTTTTTCTCTTTAAGTTATCCCTCAAGACATGTAAAGCGAGAAGCATCATTTTGAAAACAAAAGGAGCAGAATATTAACTAATAGAAATAACGGATGTAACACGTGCAGGGCAAGAAAACATAAACTATTAATTCCTTATAAAATAATCATAAAAGTGCATGGCACTGTGATCTTCTAACCTTGGGAAGATGGGCTCTCTAGTCTATGACTAATTTCATTCTTCTTAAAAAAGGAAATTATACTAGTTTTACAGTTTTCTTTTAGATGGATTTTTAAAAAGAACTGTAGATGTGATGTGCAAGGGTCACATGACATTTCCCAGGTCTAGATCATGTCTCTGGTTGCAAGAATTTTCTTTTCTGAATGACTCCATTCTTTCAGGTATTGCAAAAGATCAAGATCTGCCAGCAGAGGATGAAGTGACGTGATTGCATGTGCAAAACATTACCAAACAGTCATGCTAAAATGCAAATGAAACAAGACCTCATATTTTCTCTGGCAATTATAGAAATACGAAAGCTGAAGTTACGTGAAGATTGAAAAGGAGAGGAACAAAGTAGTTCTATATTTAGAAACAAACAGAAATTTGAACAAATTTGTTAATAAATGTATTGGTCCTGACAAAATAGTGTAAGTGATTATACAAGATACTCTTAATGAAAGAATGTTGGCTTCATTTTCATATCCTTAGAGGTATTTTATAACATAAATCATTATTTGACCATGTGTTGGTCAGGTGTTACATTACATCCTACCAGGATATGTTAAAAGCAAAAAAAAAAAAAACATAAAGAGATAATATTTTGATCAGACTGTGCCAGCTCTCTCAGTAACCCCTCTGATCTCCAAGGATTCTCCAATAGGCATTTATTTTACTGCAGTGGCCCACTCACCTGAAAAGGTTTTCCTTCTTAGATAAGTAAAAGCCAGTATTTGAAATTATTGTCCTTATGATTCTTTTTTTTTTTTTTTTGGTACCAGGGATCAAACTCGGGTCCTTGTGCTTGCGAGGCAGGGGGCAGAACCACTGAGCTAATTTCCTGGCCCCCCTTATGATTCTTTTGATAATATTTTGATTCCCTTAACTGATAAACTGGCTTTAAAAAAAGAGGAAACTCAAACACGATTCTTGCTGAGATACTGTCTTTCTGAAAACATACTTACTCATTTTGGAAAATGTTAAAGAAAATATTAACCTAACTGGAAACAATTCACCATGTGTGGTGAATTTACAATTTTATTTTCTTGTATATTCTGAGGAAGACCTCAGTTTAAGAGTTGAAGTTACACACATCAAAATCACATGCAAATGCTCTTCATAATGATTCTAATTCTTGTTGAGCATTTTTAAAAAAATCTTTACTAATGTAATCTTACTAAAATATCTTACCAATATGCTTCATTAGAAACTGAAAGATACATCCTGGTTGAAAAATGTTTGAACATTATAGGTCCTCACATTTGAACAAACTCAAACAGTGTAAGAACCTCCTGAATTTGCTCATCTTCTCAAACTGTGAGGACTTCAGGCACTGGGTCTGCGTGTGTTCCTGAGAACTGAGCCCAGGGTTTGAGTGTGCCAGCTAAACACTTCTCCACTGGCCCACATCCCCAGCCCTAGACATTATTCTAAGTGTAATAAAATGCGAAATAGTGTAAGGATGATATGATCAAATTTCTAAAGTATGACTTTGACTGTTATGAAAATTTTCTATGGTGAGGGCAAGAATCAAAAGAGGTAGATCGGTTTGAGTATCCATCTGAATTAGGGGTATTTGTAGCTTGAATTGAGGCGATAGCAGTAGAGCTAAAAAAAAGTGTATATATCAATGACACGCAAGATTACATCTAGCTGTCTTCTCCATATTCTATGAGGATAATGCAGCAGGATTTGCTGATGTGTTAGATGTGCAGTGTAGGAAGCCAATGACTGAGGCCGACCTCTAGAATCTGGGGTTTTCATTTATTGCCATGAGAAGCATAGGGAACGGTCTTGGGAACACAGAAGGAGCTTACGCGATCAGTTGGTCTATTTTGTCAGTGTGATGTCAGAATTACCCGTTAGATGTGAAGAAGGATTTCCCATAGATGACAGGACCATAAGTCTTGCATTCAGAAGGACAGCGTTGAATGGTGCATGCTGACTGCAGCCTTTGGTGCACGCATGGAGTTGAAGGGCCCAGGGAAGAGCAGGGCCACTCGGGGAAGGTAGGTGGTGAGAGGAAGGGGGGAGGAATGTGCTCTGAAGCTCTCCCACTTCTCAGAGGAACAGCAGGATCTAGAGAAGGAGACCAGTGAAGAGAGATCCACCAGGCAGCGAGAAAGCCAGAAGGTCTGTGTCCTAAAGACTGGGTAGATAAACTGAAGATGGAAGGCTGCTAAATCCCACCAAGCATGAAGATTGAACAGCACATATTAAATAAGGCAAAGCAGAAGCGACTGCCCAAGCTGGTAAAAGTGGCGTTGGTGAAGAAATCATGAAGCTTTATGAATGAGGTGAGGAGAGCAACTGGAGAGTGAGTAATAGGCGTTTCTGGAAGCGGTGGAGAAAAGGACTTCAGGAAGAGGCGGGAAGCCTGGGGAACCTCTTGCTCACACTGCTGCCCTTCTGCCTGTGTCTTCCTCATATGCGATTCAACAAAGCGCTCATCAAAATTTTTAAAACGTGCAACTGTACTGAACATGTACAGACTTCTTTCTGTCATTATATGCAAATGATAAGACATATAAACTAAAACATGTAAAAGTTATATGCAAAGGGCTTGCAGGTAGGTAGGTCTTGGTGTCCACGGAGGGCCTAGGACTGCTCTCCTGCACACACCCAGGGAGGGCATCTCACGTGTTGGGAAGATGCTGATAGCGGGCGTGTTTGCACGCTAGTGGGAAAGGGGTGAGGGGAAGGAACTGGTGGTGCGGAAGCAGCGCTATTGAGCCAGGAAGGAAACTCAGGCTGATGGCGAGGGTTTGCCATCTGTTACAGGAGGGTGTGCAGGGCTGGTGTGTGCAGAAGCGGGTGGGTGGCTGTGGTGTTGAGCGAGGCAGCACTGCATCGTGGCCACCCATTCCAGTCACATCGGAGTTCTGCTACGTCCACCCAATTAAGCAATGCAGATTCGGGAAACTGATCTCAGAGTAAGCTTACTGAGGAGCAAATGTTCAGACTGATTTTCTTTCTACACACTTTTTTGCTTTTAAGTGTAGCTAGTAATAAAGGCCTTTAAAGTACTTTGTAATAGATGTAATAGAAATTGGGACCAAGTTTTGTATGCAAAGATGTTAAAACATATAAATACATTGAGGAAACACCTTTCAGCTACTATCCAACAGTAATAGACTAGTTAAACCACTGATGATAGATACATAGGTAGCTACTTCCATAGTCTTTTCAAATGAAAAAGAATGATTCTAAGGTTAAAATAGCAAAGAATTGTGTAGGGAAGTGTTTGTCACAAGACATCAGAGGCCCAGTCGGAAAGGACGGCTGCCAACTCCAGCTGCCCCTGCCCCTTCTCCTTGCTGACTAACCCTTCTGCCACTCTGGCTCCTTCTCAGCCCTCTAAGCAGAACCTCGTCCCTGCCCCATTCTTTGTGCTGTGTCTGTCCAGAGCTGTGTTCCGAAGACCTCCTCGGGACCAAAGACCCCTTCTCTCTCTCCTCCTAGGCCTCTGGCCTCAGGTCACACTGCTCTGGTCTCGCCCAGGCCCCTCCCTCTACTTCTAACCTTAGTGCAGATCACAGCCTGAGGTTACTTTGGATATTTATCTGCTTACTTGTGTCTTGTCCATTTCTCCTGGTAAAACACTGTCTTTGCTTTTTCACCTGTTCACCGAGAACAATGACAACAGGTGCTCACACTCTGCATTTCTTGTCTCAAAATTGTAATGAATTGATGATGAATTGAAGTACAAGTTGACTATCCCTAATCCTAAATCCAAAATGCACTGAGATCCAAAACGTTTTGAGCTCGAACATGATACTGCACACAGAAGATTCCCTACCATGAAACTTTGCTTCATGCTCAAAATTATTAAAAATGTAGTATGGAATTATTTGTGATATATATATGTAATATTTGAAATATAAATGAATTTTATGTTTATAGACGTAGGTTCCAACTCTAAAATACCTTATTATATAGTGTATATTGACATATTCTAAAATATTTAAAAGTCCAAAACTTGAGGTACAAAGCATTCTGGAAAAGGGACACTCAATGTATAATAACATTTTAATGCACTCTACAATGATATATCTATCCTTTTAGATCTGTTTTTGCTCACCCTGATAAATCTCATTTCATTTATGTATCAGAAACTAAAGAATTCCATTGCTGACACTGTATAGCAAGTGAAGAACCAACTCCCCCAAGAGAGGAAGAACAAATAAAAACCCAAACTATCAGGATAGGGGTTTAGCTCAGTGGTTCCACCACCTGCCTCACAAGCACAAGGTCCTGAGTTCAATCCCAGGCACAAAAACAAAAACAAAAAACCCCAAGCCATCGCTCTCCATCCACCCAATATAATTATTTTCTTCTTTTAACTATCAGTTCATGACAAGATGTGATTGAAAGCATATCTTTCTCCAAGAAGTAGAAAGCCTACAGAATTGAGGAAGAGATAGGAGATGGACATTTTTAAATAAAGAAACAGAAATTTCCACTTGAATAAACATCTCCATGCGGAGTATAACTCCAGATCTCCATCAAGCAGCTCTGCGCCCAGCACTGCCTTCACTCTGTACCCGGTGCCCAGTGCAGTTCCTAGGGGAGGCCTTTCCCTTTGTCTCATAGCCAGAGCCATCTGGAGCCGTGGTGCCTGCAGTGCCTGTGCAGCGTGCTCTGGATTATGAATGAAGAATGGAAGGGAAGACTCTAACAGTGGGCGACAGGAAAGGCCAGGGACCAGTGAGCAATTTTGAAGTCTGAGGTGTTTGTATAGGGAGAAAGCCGCAGAGGAACTGAAATTTGAGAGCCTTGATTGCAGATATAATGTTCTTAAAAGAGAAAGTTACAAAATTTGCAACTTTGACTGAAGCTGGCCCTACTGAAACATACACCTTACCCACTTCCTGTTGGCCCCATGACCACATGCACACATTAAAAATGATGTCTTTTCATGCACGTCTGATTAAATGAGATTTGGAAAATGCCCACTAGGTGAGATTATTGTAATGCACTTGAATCAATGATTTTGACAGCAAAGAACAAAAGTTGTTTTTGATCTATTGCTTGTTTCTTGGTTTGAATCATGCAAAATGCTTCTATAAAAAAGACAGGCAAATGCTAAGTAGAGAGAACCCTGTAGTGTGAAATACTTGAGTGCATTAGAAATCCCCAACAAAAAGAATTACTCCTGAATGTATGCCCTATACATTTTCGCAAAGTTAATTTGATCCATATTTCTAAATTTAAGTTTTCTGCCTCAAATTGGAAAACATGTGACAAAATAGGCTTTCTTGTATTAGTGCCTTAGTCTAAGTTTATCCAGCAATTAAATCCCTTCCTCTTGTCCAATCTTCCACACACCACACAAAGCAAAATAATATGCACTTTAAAACCAAGTTTTTGTAAAATCAATTTTTAGTATTGATAAATATCCTTTCTTACTTTGACTTTTATTCCTTCATGAGAAAGTTACATAAAAATCCACGTTATTAATGATGTTTGCTTTTATCTGGAGGTGTCCTAATTTATAAAAAGAAAAAAGACCTATTTCCTTTAAAATGGTTCTACAGGTTACACTTGGACCATACTTCCCTACAAATTAACTTCTTCATCACCAAGTTATTCTCAGTGAAGGAAGTCTGGTATTGTCAGCAGTGTTAAGGGATTATTGGTAGACAATGTATGTTTTGGATTACAAAGAATGTTTCCTGATCGATGAAGCCAGGAAAATGTTGCTTTATCAAGGAGTTTAATATCACATAATGTAGAAGGAAAAATATGGTAGTATTGCTACAACCAATGTCAGTATCAGTGCAGTCTCTGACAGAGGATACTTTCAAACAACATTGCACAGATTTTGTCACTTATCCGTGTTCAATTATTATAGCCTTCCCTCCCTTTCCTCCTTGCCTTGCTCCTTTCTTTCTTTCCTTCTTTCCTTCCTTCCTTCCAACAATCATTTTTGAGTACCAATTAAGCTCTTTGGGCCCAATGTCATGGCAGTGAGCCAGCCACACCCAGGTCTTCCGGTCACTTCATGTCTTCCTTCTTTCTAGTCCTGCAGAGGAACGTAGATGTGCCCCAGTGGTAGAGTGCTAGCTTTCCATGGGTGAGAATCTGGATTCCATCCTTGGTACAAAGACAAGAGAACAAAGTCTAACAGAGAGGTAATTAAAGCATAATTGCAATGCTGTGTGATGAGTAATCAACATGGAAATAGCATTAGGACCTAACAGGGTTGAGGGAAAGGCTCTAAGAACAATGGCTTCAGATGAAACCTAAAGAAGGAATGTCGGAGAATGAGGCTGGCCAGAGAAAAGTTGGAGAAGAAAAGAAGCATCCTGGTATAAAGCTGAAACTTTTGATTACTATGGGTGCAAGGTGAAGAAGAAAATGCTAAAGGGGGAGACCGGAGGCCAAGCCAGGGATCAATGTATGAAGAACTTTGTAACATTCAGCAGCTCCAACTTTGCCCTAAAGAGCAAAGGAAGGACTTGGGCAGGAGAGCAGTATAACAGGGTCTGCATTTGTGGAATATATCTGGAATGGTCCTCGTCTCAGTCAGAGTCATATGGTGTCTTACTGTGCCGCAGTCACTGGGGTGTACTCAGCCCCAGCTGTTCCCAGCATTGCCTGCCAGTCATACAAAGGGGTCCAGAAATCAATTTCACCATCCCCTGAGACTCTGGCCTCCTCTCTGTTACACATTCAGGGTCTCCATGGCTGTCTAGAACCTCAAGAGGAAAGAGTTCAGCTCATTTGAATGCAACCAGGTTATGTCAACCACATTGCCGGGCTGGGCAAATGTCATGTGACTCTCAGAAGCTGAGTGAGATTTCCAGTGCCTTTGGTGCTGTCCATGCCAATGGGGCTTCCTGTCTCGGTTGTGGCTATGCATACTACAGGGCACTTGTGAGGCAGGTACAAGGTGCATTGCTTCCAATCAGAGTCCAGTGAGAAAGAAAATCAAGGTGCATAAAGTGTGGTCATTTCTTATAGACTGCACATCTGACAGACGGAGGTCTAGGACTGCTGATGAGCCAAGACTCCAAGGCTCAGGGCATCTGCAAAGATCAGATGGTGTCTCCTCTGCACCTGACCCTCTGCAGCGGCCTGGACTGCACAGCCAGGGAAACTTGATGCTCGGGTAGAGCACGGGGGCGGGGGGGGGGGGGGGGCTCTGCCTGGAGGGACTGCAGCAGAGCTGCGCTGCTCTGGCCAGCTCTTCCTCAGGGCACCAGGGGATGTGGCCTCCCCAGCAGATTCTATGGTCATTGCCAAGGCCTCTCTGGAGCACACAGCCAGGTGGACCAGGCCCCTCCTCTTCTCTTTCTGTTTCGTCACTCACCTTTCTCTCCCAGCATCAGAGCCTCCCCGGATGGTGCCTCAGAAGGGTGAGTCAGCTGTGACTTAAACTGGGGTGCTGCTGTTCTGTGAGGTTTCAAAGTTCTGTCCAGTTAAAACACGAGGCTAAGATGAGCATTTCCAGTCCCGGTGGTGTGCTATGGAGAAGCAAGGACCTCCTCAGGAGTTGAGGGCTTGTGAGCCTCTTCCTGGGTTGTCAGCAGGAAGTGTGAAATGGCCCTCAAAGCCAGCAGGAGTAAGACACTCTGCTACAGCACAAGCTCCAGGAGCACATGTATTACAACAACACTTGAGAAAATATCAATTATCTTCACCATTTTCATGCTAATATTCATTGGGGTTATTGTTATTTTAAAATAGAAATAGATATTTTCTAATTTTTGCAGTTTTAATCTTAGTCTATAAATATTATAGATATTACATACCTAATGAAAGTTCTTTAGAGTCTTCCATAATATCTAAGAGTGTAAACATGTCATACAATTGTCGATATCAGGACCCCATGTGGAAGAAAGTCATCCACTCATCAGAAACTGTTATCAGGCAAGAATTAAACTCTGTTGAACTTAAGGAATTTTATACTTTGATATTTGTGTGTTATAGCATTTAACTGTATCCTGCTAATGCCAACCCTGGGGTCCACACCCTCCTTGTCTGAAGCACCCTAGCGACAGACTTGTGTCTACCATTAAAGAAGGTACGTTGATGGTGGTTAGCTAATAAAGACCAGCAAAATAACAACGGTTTTGAGAACTTCTAAAAATGCTGGTTGCTCCTATTCTTTAGAGATGAAAAATAATTTAATTTCAACCAAACACTGGTCAGAATCACCCTCTGTAAATATTACTTGTAAGTCAGGCGTGAGTGTTTGCATACGTTAACATTTGCATTATCTGAGTCTGAGCTTCTCAGAGTTTTAGTCTGAAAGGAGACACTGTTTATTGTCTCACTGCACGCAATACAGATGATGTCTTCTCTTTGTTTTCAGCCACATCATGTATATATATCACTTTATTTATAACAGTAAACAGAACAACTGAAATGTATTGAAATTTAGAGATATGAACAGTAGATGGTTTGCAGCAACAGTATTTCTTTTTCTCTCTGTCAGATTTATGATTGAGGTGATACATTTACCTAATTCCTTCTGCATTCATATGAAAGTGTAAGACAAATGCTTCCCTCTAATCCTATGTCCAATCAACATATTATGTAAAAGGCTACTGGTTGGGAAGGGAAAAGCTCTGTTTATATTGTTGATATCCTCCATGTATACTTCCTCTCTGGGGGGGGGAGAAAGATTAATTTATGGGTCATCTGTATTTTGTTCATTTTTCAACTTTCTTTTTCTGTCAGCTGTGACTGAACTCATTAGCTCAGAAGTACTTGCCCAAATGGAAACAAATGTGCTAAAGTTCTTGCTCTGAAAGGCCCAGCCTGCTCCGGCAGAGTCCTGCAGAATGTGCTCAGGGCTGGGAGATTTGTCTGGAGGCTATCGCTTGATGGGGCTTTCCACATCTGTGCCAGCTGTTCAATAACGGGGGAGTCAGGGATCATCTGATTCCCTATCAGGAGTTCAGACTGAATGGCGCACAAAGTAAAAGTAGCAAGTTTTCTAGAACTACAGTATGTGATCTCTTTGTCCTTAACTATATCCCGCATCAGAGTCAATGTCCTAACCGCAGTCAAAGGGAATAAAGAGGCTGTGTAGCCGTGTCTCAAGGACAGTGCTAACATTTACTTCCTGTTACAAGTTGCAGATTGCTTTGTGTAAACGTGTGCTTATTTGAGGTGATGTGAGTATGTGTTAGGTTGAACCGTGGGGCGCGAAGAGAGGACGCAGCTATGTAGGGTGCACTCCCCATGGCAGTGTGAGGGCAGGTAAGGACTTCCTGCCCTGTGCCTGGAAGGCTGCGAGGTGTCTCGCACAGACTACAAATCTCCAGTCATCAGCCCAGCCATGAGGGAAACGGGCTTTCCCTATTCAGTAAGAGAAAGCCTATTTCCTCTTCATTTGTAGACGAGGAAAGTAAACTTGAGGGCTTCGTGGTTTGCCTGAACTCCTCACCCCAGTTCTCCCCTCGGTCCAAGAGCATCACGCCTCGCCAGCCCCAGAAGCTGAGGAATCCACACTGACTTCTCCCCCACTCTCTTCCCTCCCTCCCGGGTTCCTGAGCGAGCCCTGTGCCTCCAGACATGGCTAGAGATAATCCCACATCCACGCGTGCTGCTGACTCAGATCAAACCCTGACGGACTCACAGACAAGCTTTTCCAAACTATTCCCGACTGATTTCCTGGCCGCTCCTCTGACTGCCCCGTCCGTTTTCAACACTGGCAACAGGGTGATGTTTCTAAGAGTGCGAATCACAGAAGGTCGCTTATCTGCTTGAAACACTTCGGCAGCCCCTGTGGGAGTAGCGTTCTTAGCTGCAGAACCGTGTATCATCAGTCTTAGCTGTGCTCTGGAACAAACGAGAGATTTTTATTCCAATGAGTTGTTTTCAAAGGGCCTCCCACTCTCTGACATTATCTTTTCTGCCTATGTTAGTAATCGGTCTCCCTAGACCCGAGAAGTAAAATTTATAACAGCGAACTTGGTAAACTTGCTCACCCTTGTATCCTTATAACCCGCATATCACGGGAAGGTTTTTGAATGAATGGATAAAATAAGTGGAATATGGCAGCAACCTTAAAAAGCTGACAGGAACAAGGAGTTGAGAAGTATTCTGGTAAGATTAAAGACTTCAACAGGGTTGCTCTGCATCTTCTTGATCAAGAAAAACTGGGTAAATTAAGGCTTAGAAGATAGTCCGATAATCTGAAGTCGTTTGATAATGAAAGCAGGTGCCTATTTATCAAAGCACAGTGCATAGTCCATAATTACAAAAATCATTGAGATGAAAAGGGCTCAATGTGGGGTTTACATTTGCCTGTGATGCTCAGTCACTTAGAATGGTCCAACTCTCTTACTCACGTTTTTTTTTTTTTTTGAACACAGGGTCTCACTATGTAGCCCACACTGGCCTGGAACTCATACCAATCCTCGTGCCTCAGCCTCTCTAGTGCTGGGATTACAGGCATATGCCATCACGCCCAGTTCATCTTACTCACTTTTTAAATTAACTTAGCCAATTTTCTTTCACTGGATTTCTAACCAAAAGCCATTTATATTACTGAGTTTCCAGAACTCATTCTTTTTACATTTGTTGGTCATTTAAAATAATATCCCTACAACTGCAAGAACAGAGTCCAAGTGAGAAAACTGCTGCAGAAAATAACATCTCGGTGCCAAAAGTCGCACGGGGCAAGTCCGTGTCAGAGATAGAAATGGCTCGACACTTAAGTGTATATTCATGTAGCCAGCTCTGAGGTGTAAAAGTTTGACTGCATGTTTTAGGGGCTGACTTTAGGGCTGTGCCATCGGCAGAACTGAGTGTGTCAGCGAGACAGACGAGGTGCTTTGAGGAGCTGTGTGTGGCGAAACAGGAGGTGCTGAGCAAGCGACAGCCTTCTCTCAGCTCCCAGAGAGGCTCACTGACCTGGGGGGAGGTCGCCTCTTTGTGATCTCACTCTCTACCCATGCAGCCAGTCTCCACCTCGGGAATCTGCAGTTGGATCCACTCTTAGGTCCATATAAACATGAAGATCCACAGGCTCAGGCCAGATACACTGCGTCAGCATTCCCTTACTCTGGGAATTTACATTTGTAATTCTCCACACCTAGAAAATCATAAACACTGGATTGTCCAGGTCAGTCTGGGCCATTCCTTATTGCTGCATTGCAAGTCACTCTAAAAAGAGAGTCTCCTTGGATAATGAATTTTATATTCCCCTTACCTATAGTTGAGTCTGTTGAGTAGCAAATATCAAGGCCCCCTCTCAATGGCCATTTCTCAAATTTATGCTCTGTATTTATGAAACTCTTGCTAAAAATTCCTATTGATGTCCATGCTTATACAAAAAAAATACATGTATACACATGTGCACACACATATATATAAACATACTTTTAAAAATCAGATTTCACAGTAGAAAAATGATCAGCAAGTAGTGACATCTTGGAATCTCCATGCACTCTTCTGTAACATGAAATTTTGACTTAAAGATCAATCCCTGTCATTCCTGCCAAAGACTTCCTTACACCATTGCATGAAACAGAATGGAAAACTGAAAGTACTTTGGAATTTTTAGCAGTACCCATGATTATTAAAGAAACATCAGACTCACAAGGAAAGGAGTAGTCTACCAATGTCTGGCTGATCACCTCCCCTCCTGTTTATCCAGGGCTTTGTGTCCAGCAGGGATGAACATTTGGTGAAGCTTGAAAGGACAAAGTGAACCATAGGCCTACCTAAGCCTCTGAGCTGGAGACTCCAGCCTCAAGTGTGTGGGCAGGTCTACGGTTTCCACATTGGCTTTTTCTCACACCCAGAGTGCCACTAAATTAATCCACAGATTGACAGTTTAGTCTATACAAATAGGGATAAGAATATCTATTTCCCACCTTTTAAAAATGGGTTAATTGCTTTCTAAGAGCTAAGAGCTCAGAAAAAAGTCAGCGTAATCCATGTCTTGTGCATCTGTGCATCTGTAACCCTTGTCTGCTCTGTGATCTAATTTGTGGTCGATAAATACCAACCAAATTAAGTCAAATAAATCAATCAACAAAAATGGTACAGCTCCATTCCAGGTTCTGAACACAGTAGCGATTGTGTGTCCCAGGGGACATTTAGTAGCACTTAGTGACACATGGAAATATTTTGGTTGTTACAGTGGGGAGGGGGGCTACTGTCATGCAGCAGGCGAAGTTCTGGGGCACTGTTAATTATCCTCCAAAGCACAGAATAGCCCCTGAAAAAAACTACCCCGCACAGAAGGGGCAACAGTGCTAAAGAGCGTGACTCTTAAAGTACTACTTTCTCATTTTTAAACTAGAATCGTCAAATTTACAGATTTACTTTCTTCTGAAACAAAAACTACTCACCCTCTTCATACTACTGGATAAAGACCAATTTCCTTGATTTGGTCATGAGGACCCTGAAATATTAATAAGTGATATCCATATTTCCTATTATTATGTTTCAGCTAGAGCCCTCTACTATGGGGATCCTCTGCCTGGCACCCATCTGAAGAGTTTGTTAGAACAGACTTCTGGCCCGCTTCCCCAGGGTCTTCGGTTTAGCAGCTTTAAGTAGGACCCACGGGTTTCCATTCCTAGCCAGGCTCCTCGGAGGAGTGTTACAAGCTCCTGTGTCCCGAGTGGAGAATGGCGGCTGTACCAACATCACACACAGCTTCAAAGGCTCAATCCCAGATGGCTATGCTCTGCTCTCTCTTCCAGGTGATTTGTAATGAAGACTTTCTGTATTCCTTTATAAGTATAATCCATCTTCATTATTTGCGGATTCTGTTTTCAAATTCAATACTTACTAAAATTTCTGTATGACCTCAGCATTAATTCTCCAGGTGATTTCCTGGTCATGTGGGGCATGTGCAGTGTGGTGAACATTTTGAGTCACCCAGTGCACACACTGCTAACTGAGGCTGAAGGAGGCAACGCTGCGCTCTTCAGTTTTAGCTCTCATACTCTAAACAGGTGCCCTTTGTGCAATCCATTGAGTGCTATGCCTTTTGCATTTTTCTGATTTTTGTTGGTGATGGTGCTGATTAATATGCCCCCAGGCACAGAGCTAACATGCTGACTGGTATTCCACAGCACAAGAAGGGTACGGTACACTCTATGGAGAGACTGCATGTGCTAAACAAGCTTCATTCAAGCATGAATTATGGTGCTGTTTGCTGCGAGTTCATTGTTAATGAATAAACATTATGTTAAATAAGAGGTTTAAAAAAGAAAATCATATAACCCAGATTATATAATGACGAGTTGACAGAAATGTGATGACCGAAGCTTCCCAGGAACCCGGATGCTGTATTTCCCCTGGAGGCGTGGCTTCTGTATTCACTAATTTAGTGTTCGCAGTGACTTCATGGGGCTTCCACAAGTCCCAGGATCCAAGAGCTGACTGTAAATAAATTCCTCTCCCCAACTCGTTCCTTCGCCTTTTCCCCGACTGCCCTGTCCACACAGGTTTCTTTCTTAGTGCACTATATTGAAATAGTTCCTCCCGTCTGCAAACCACTCTGAACAAACAAAAATAAGTGTTTGAGCAATGCTGCTGTTGTTTTGTAATGGACTCTCAGTTTGAGTTTGTGTTTTGTATTCATTTTGCTTCTCCTTTGTTAAGTGTGGTTTTGGATGCTGAATGAATGTTTACTAAAGTGTACTAAATAAATTAATTCAAATGCAAATATGTTTTCTCTGTGGAGGGGCACTGCAATGTTAGCCTGGATTCCTTTATTTATTCGTTATAACCTAATAAAACTTGGAGGCTTCAGGCTACCTCACAAGTCTGTGCTAAGAAAGGGCAAGTTATAAAGTGATTTCTTTTTTATCAAATGGTCAAAAACTACTACATCCTCTCTGGGTCTCTATCTACCATGTCCCCTTATTTATGAGTTTGAACCAGTTAGTATATTCCGACTAATTTGAGTGGATTTTGAGCAAGTGAACATAGTAACAAAAATGGCATGTCAGAAAGGGGGGACAGATGTGACACTAGATGCTAAAGATTTTCCCTATCCATGCCCGATCTTTTGACCCCAGAGTGGAACACTCTGGAAAAGGCTTCCAGAGAAAGTCAGGATAATGCACATTCCTTAGGCCATGGACTAGATGTGTGTATTCCTCTGTTTTACCATGTGAAGGCTTATGTTAAGTGACAAGTTGGACCGAAGGCCACCTACAGAAGACCTGTAGTTGTAGTAAATATCCCAAAGCTCGTAAAATGTATGTAGAGTGTTCCTTTGTCTTTGCCATCAGTACACAGTGTTTTTTCTCCAGTATTTCTTCCCAAAAACTCTCATTTCAGGAACACTGCAGTTGAGTTTGTTTATGAGCTATTTCCCACATAGGCCTGGAAAAGGTGATTCTAACATGTTCTTCTCACCTTCATGGGGCAGCGTTGGGGAACGTGGGATGTGGCACTGTACTCATTGTTTTCAAAGGATGTCAACATTCTAGTAGTTACCCTACAGTGAGCGAGCAAGCTGGGAATTGGCTACAAAATGAGTTCACTGAATCCGAACATCATTCTGTGTTCACAATGTTAAGTGGAGAAGGCTGGCCTCTAGGGAGAGACACCTCCTGCCTGTGAATGCTTTCTGGTGGAGATAGAAACCTGCTTCATATTTTCTCTCCCAATTCTATGAACCAAACTCTGAGAGATATTGACTACAAAACAAAATTGGTAAAGGCTTCTCCATTGGAAAGGGCGGTGACCACATAGAATCTCCCCAGGGCTTTTCCATCTTCCCTTCTCCTGAAGACAGAGGTTAGCTTCTCTGTCTACCTCTGTGTCCATCTGCACTGGTGGGACAGGTGGCACCCACAAAACCAACAGACTCTCAGTCTACATGTCAAGGGACAGGGCCTCATCTGATTCTGGGTCTATAGTCCAGACTCCAAGAAGCCAGAGGACATGGTACAGGGCCATTGCAACTTCTATGAGGAACTAGCAAAAGAAAAATACAGAATCATTTGAAAAATACGCTAAAAGACTTAAATTTGGGGGAATGCCTGGGCATTTTTGGTAGAAAATTCTTCTTAAGTCATACAAGGTTGGAAGGAAATTTTCACGTTTAGGTTCTGGTTTCCATGAAGTGAATAACTATCGTCCAGTATCCCAGCATTGCTCTTTGCACAGCTGTGGATGATCAAGAAATACACATTGGGTAAGTAAAGCCCAGCTACTGAGGACAAAGAGGCCAAATGTGAACGCTCACTGAGTAGTACCAGCTGAAGCCTCAGGCCAGTAGCGGGCTACAGTGCAGCTCAGTGTTCTGAAAATTACTCTTGTCACAGACTTCCCTGTCGGAAGGAAGAAGATGTGCTGTTTATGTGTGTTGGCAAAAGGGGTTAGCAGGTATCTGTGATCATTCTGTCCTCCCGGCCTCCTGTTTTTATAATCTGTCAATGGCAACTGGGCATGATGAGACCTTTGAAGGTCTAGGACTCTGTTTGTATTGTTCACCGAGGGCTGACACAGAGTAGCTACTCAATAAATATTTGTCCAGTGAATGAGGAGCCCTCTAACAGCAGGGAGCATGATCCTCTGCAGATCAATAGACTCTGAGCCTGTCCTGAAATCACTTCTGCTGCCTTCTCTCTACAACCAGAAGAGCCAAAGCCCAGGGAAAGAGCTCTCCACCAGGGAGAAATCCCCAGTGACCACAGAGCCTGAGGTTAAAAATCATATTTTTAAAGATATCTTCTAAGACTCAAAGATCTTGGTTGCAATGAAATATTCACAGAGGACAATAGAAATCAGGGAACAAATGGGAAAAGACCGAGTGTGTTTAAAAGCTGCCTTTGATGCTGGCCAGACCATGATCAGAGTGTGATCCTCTTGCAATCCTGTGAACTCTACAATCCTGCTATCTTTCCCCCTCAGTTAGAGACACCTTGGGTTCCTGATCACTATTTAGCAATCCAGCACTTCTGCTTGCTGCCTCAAAGATGGAATAAAAAATAATTAATAATCTGGTTCCTTGATGACAAACTACAAATTCACCTGATAGAGCAAGTTCTTTAGATATCTGTGATTCTGTGCTATAGACAGATCTCACAACAGCATACAGTCACGCACTGCTTAGCATCAAGGTCAGTTCTGAGAATGTGCCCTTCGGCGATTGCATCACTGTACAAACATCACAGGGTGTGCTCACGTAAACCAAGGGGGCTACAGTCTCGCTCGGTGATTAACCAGATGGGACTGCATGTCACTGTAGCCTATCCATAACTTGAAAAGTCATTGTTTGGCCATGACTGTGTCTACTCAATGAATGATATTGATGTCTCCTTTTCTAACATCACTGTGACTGTTTTCTTTCCTCTGGATGTAAAGTACATTAAGTATTAGAAAATAGGCATTGGTATCTTTTTGCTTTCTAATTATTTTATGAATAATCTGTAAAACTGAGTTCTTCATATGATGCTTCAGACAAACTCAAAGCTTTGTGAGGCTCCTATCCCATTGGTTTATGATAGTATTTAGCATCTATTATGATATACATACTAAAAACTCCCTCAGTATTTCCAAAATTAACAAATAAATTCTCTTTGTGATAATTTTCATTTCTCCCGTTACTTCCTAGCTGTAGACACAGAGTAAACAACTGGTTGGCAATGACTCTTAACATTTTCAGGTCATAAGCAAAGCAAGTCAATTAATTAAAGATGAAGTCTTTTCCAGCCAAAGGAATGGTAAGAAGTATTTCTTTTGCCCTGAGCTGAAGGAGAGCTTGGGACTTGCCTGACCAGGAGAGTTACCACTGGAAAAGCTGTCAGAGCTTGCTCACCATAGTTTGTCATTTCATCGCTTTGTTCCAGTTACATAGAAAAACTGTACCTGTCATGGAAGAGAACACAGTTCTCCCTTCTATTGATTTTTGAAGGGTATGACAATTTAAAAATTGCTGCATTTGACAGAAATGCCAGAAACATAGAGGAATTTTGTAAGTTATTCAGAGAATGGCTGGAGGCCTTGTCTTATGCAAAATAAGTTCCCTGGTCTAGAGCTGGTTGCCTGGCTGGGACACTGTGACCAAAGTGTTCCTTCTTTCCTTGTTCTCTCAAAAGTCTGCTCAGCCTCTCTTTGTGTCAGAGTGCCACTACACAAACAAAGCAAGACAAATAAAATGAAACCAAGAAATGGAAAAATCTGTGACTTAGTGGAAAGACTTTGGGGCTAAGAGTAATGCAAACCAGGTTTAGTTTGACTCTCTCACCTGAGCAATAGGAAATATTCTAAACAGTTAAGGTATAAGACTAACTTTTAACTATAAAGCACTACACAGATATTCATTAGCGTCATTTTTACACAGTGGTTGAATATATGAGGTGTAAGTGTAAACTGATGAGGATGACTCACTGTGTCCCTTACAGAATATGTATTTTTGGTGGACCTGCTTTATGCCATGTATCTTCAGAGATATCCATGCATTTGTAAGACTGGGTAGTAGGAAGGTAGATTGTGGGAATCACCGGAAACAGAACACCTAGTTTCCAATCTTGGCTATACCAATTGCTAGTTTTATGATATACAGAGATTATTTTATGCTCCACAGTTACAGATTCTTTTATAAAATTTAGATAAGAGTAATACTCAGAGAGTTGATGAAATACTGAGTGATGACTAAGGTATTAGAGGAATAAATAATAGTGAAATGCCAGTTACTGGTACAGACTCAAGGCCAAAAAGCCCAATCTCCGGCCCTGCTCCTGTAACCCTCCACCAGCAGGCTGATGTTTTAAGTTCCACCTCGGAGCCTGCTTCCAGCCTCATATACAATAGCTGTCACATGCAGTTACCCTCCAGAACAGCATGTTTGTGTGCCCATTCCAGGCCCCTCAGTGAGAATTTTGTGTATGATTTCACACAATCCTTACCCCACACCTCAAAAGTAAATACTGTTCCACCTCTCTGGCTCACAAATGAGAAACTCAAGACCAAAAGAGACAAGGTCTGTTGATCGAGGTGAGATGACTGCTCGGCAGCAGAGAAAGAACTGAAGCCCCCTGGCCGGGCATTTAGCTCAGTGGTTCCACTGCCTGCCTTGCAAGCGCAAGGTCCAGAGTTCGATCCCCAGTACCAAAAAAAAGAACTGAAGCCCAGACTGACTGAGGTTAAAGTCATGATGTTATCGAGGTGACACGGGTACCTTTCACATGAGGGCCTAAGCATATAAAAGGGTCTGCAGAGATCTTGACTTTATGATCTGGGCATAGCATGTTATCTGACATTTTAAAGCTATGTGAGTAATACATAGATTTCCTCTTTTTTCCATTTAAAAAAATAATGATTCATTGCTCAGCACAAGTGACTCTGGACAAATCATATGAAGGAAGTGGGCTCCAGGTCATCTAAAATGACTTGGTTACATCCTTCCCAGATTTTATGATTCTATAATCCTGGTAAGGGAATTTTACAAGCACATTTTCTCTCTCAATTTCTCTACTCTTTTCTTGATTTTCCCTTAATGGCATTATATCATAGGACCAAAAAGAGAAAAGTAAAACATGACCTCCAGATAAGAAATGCCCACTGGGTTAGCCAGGGTTCTCAAGAGAAAGAATTAATAAGACTGGATAGGTAGGTAAATAGATAGCTAATAGACAGATGGACAGATAGAGAGAGATAGAGAGGTGGATGGTTATTACATCCACAGAATACAGGGCTCACCTGCTGAAACAGGTAGTCTCGGACCATTATTTTGAAGGGATCAGGAAGAAGAAAGGTGATACGGGCTTGCGTTTCCTGGACACTAGTCAAGTCTTGCTAATTTCTCTCCAGAGCTTCAGTATAAGATATTTCAATAAATGAATCTTAAAGATGATTTATGATACCTCCTTAGTATACAATTAAAATAAAAATATCAGATCATGAAAAGGTACCAAGTAATTAAAGGACATCTGATGTTCTCATGAAGATTGTCTCAGTGCTTAAGCTTTAGAGGTGGCCTGTTTGGCTGACACTATCAGCATGCCAGCTCCGTCCTGTTCCGAGAGAATGACCTCCAGGTCCAGCCTGAGTCACAGAGAAGTCAAGACATAAATCTTGTGTGAAATGATTCTGTCACATGTTTAAATTTGAATTTTTATCTTTTTGGAAAAATTGTCTTTTTAAATTGTTTAACAAATGGCATATATTTTATGACTACAAACTGGAGTTTCTATAATTTTTTCACTTCTAATAAGTTACTAACAACACTAAAACCCACAAATTCACCTTAGGAAATAATAAAAAGATAATGTTGCATTCTACTTTTCTGACACAGAACATGGAATGTGAATACAGTCCTGGCTCATAGATATCTCTTACAGCTGCTGACTTGGAAAGTTTAAGTGCCTTTCTCAGACCGTCCATGCAATAATCCCCACCACTTTAGGTAAAAACAACATCAGCGGGGTTTTTTTAATATTACCTTAATCATCTCCAAAGGTAAAATGGAAACGTATACGTGAAATGCAGAGGTGCTTGTATGTAATAGTTGTTTAATTGCATCACAGGAAAATAGATACAGTTACATTTCATGGGGAGAATATTGTCATCCACTCTGCACAGAGCCTCTGGGTTGTATCATTTAGTCTTGGGGATGTATTTGTTCATTTATTTATTCAGTGTATACAACACTTCTCCCGTGACTACACTCTACTAAGCCTTTAAGCTCTGAGGCTACAGACGAGAACAAAATAAGCAAAATCCCTGCTCTCGGGAGCACATATTTCAGTGTAATTTCTGTGGAGCTTTGCATTTACATGTGTCGCCGCTGCTTCTAGTCTGGAGAAGGCACTACCAAGTCCCTCGCTAGAATTTGATCTTATTAAGCATACGGAGTAAGAAGTACTTTCCTGTTGAAAAGGAAACACGGTGTAACTCACAGTTTATTGTAAGACATGTCTGAGCAACGGTGAATGGTGAATACTGGAGTGGAATGTGAGAAAGGGGAAGGGTGATGTCGAGGCGTGAGCCACGGATTTGGAGCACCGTGATTGAGTGCACATGAGGGAGGCAAAGTGGAGAGGTGACAGGCACGGAGGCCAGGGAATGGTTTGCTGTCTGGATGAGATGAAGGGTGCTGGTGGGGAGGCTGAAGGGGAAAAATGTTGATGAAATACAGTGACGAAGCAGAAATACGACTTCAGTCATGTCATTGCCTTGAGTAGAGGAGAAAAGGTGGAGAAGCAGAACTGCTTCTGGAGGATAGGGTCCAGTGACTCCAGCCAGACAGCACTTTGAGCTTGTAGAGATGGAAGGAAGGAAGGAGGGAGGGAGGGAGGGAGGGAGGGAGGGAGGGAAGGAAGGAAGGAAGGAAGGGGCACTGGAGATGCTGCTGAATTAGAAGTATGTGTGGGAGGAGGGTGAAGACTCAGAAATAAATCAGAAAGTTCCTCCCCGCAAGGACATTAGACTGCCATCATCCACAATGGTGGGAAATTTGCATAGGAAAAAGATGAATTTGAGCCTTAAAGCCTTATTTTTAATTTACGATAGGCAAGCATGATCAAGTTTACCCTGCGGAGAAGTATTAGTTCTAATCACAACATTAGAACTTTATGTTTTCTTTACCAGTCGTAGTGAAAATCCTAAAATGCAGGATGGAATAACTCCACTCCCTTATCCAGAACAGGAGCAGTTTACCATTCCACTAACAATACGACTTGATGCTTTAGGCCCCATCAAACACGCATGAGTGTTAGCTTTCTATTCATGTCTCCAGGGTAAGTATTAATTCTCAATATGCATAAAAAAGGAGCTGTGAAGATGGTTTTAACATTACACAAAAACATTACGCCTTTGAAGTTTTTTGAGCGAACTAACTCAATTTGAATTAATTGCATTTTGATTTATATAACATATATTAATGTAATTATAGTTATGGTTTTTCAGTAACTAATGGCAATTACTTTTCTCTAAAGCATGTTGGGGTGTATATAACTCAATTCAATCATATACAAAGTTTACCAAATAATCTGTGGAGCAAAACTAATTCCAGAGTTCCAACAAATGAACAGCTGACAATTACTGAGCATTTATTGTACGCCTGCCACTCGGCTCAGTGCTTTATCTCATTTAATAAGTGGTACGATTATTGTCTCTGCTTTCTGGATTAAGATATGAAGGCAGAGACCGGTGATTTATTGTGACCATATTTACATTACAGTGAAGTTTTGGACCCAAGGATTTGAATGGATACATTATAGAATGCAAAGCTAAGTACTAAAATGGAAGTAAAAGGAATCTTTCAAAACTTCTTCAGTTATATACATTTCAAATTGCTTTATCACGGAAATTTCCCCCTTGATCTGGATAACAAGCTTATCAGGTAGACAAGTGCTATTACCAACCTTTCCTCAGGAAGATTAAGGAATCGTCAAAACTGTTTGGAAGGGGCAGAGTCAAAATTTAAATACTCTGGTTTTTCATTTTTCAATCATTTTAGCTTTAATGAAAGAAAACCTGAACTATATCTAATGCCAAGTGATCAGATTTCTTGTGTTTAAAATTTGCCAGGCGAATTTAATTAAAGTGAAGCTACCTGAAGTCAAATGTCAAGTGATTCTGATGACGATGGATCTCTATTTACCTTTGGACAAAATATGGCCTCACAGATGGAACTTGGGTGGGCCGAGAGGAGGGGAAGATACCATTTGATTGAAGTCCCAATGTGGAAAGCCTAAAGTACATAAAGATAACCAGACAAATGGATAGGGCAGAAGGGAGAATAAAACATGTGGAGAAAATAAGCTGGAATGAATTTATGGCAATCCAAATTGCAAGCTCACATTTATATCTCAAAAACTTGTATTTTCCTCTTGGACTTGGGAAGGCCTTAAAGGATTTTGAGCATATGTGTATATTAGGGTGATTAACAAAGCCACGGTATGAAGAGGGAAAGGCATATGGAGGCAGCTCAAAGTTGTTACAAACCCAAATTAGGGTGCTATATATAGTAATAGAGTGGAAAAGATAAAAATCAAGCCTACTAGTTGACTACTGAGAAAAAAATAGGAAAGTGGAGAAGCATAATACAATGGGGTGTATAGGCTATATAACTGACTGTATGTTCATAAGGGAAGACATTTGAAAATTCTCCATATACAGTGGACCCTCAAGTTATGAACTGGCCTGACATACAAACAACTTGAGTTAATTAGGTTAATGGAAGATTCATCTGCCTCTTGTTATCTATAGTATGTACCCAGGTAAACATCCAGATCTCAGCTCTATTGACTTACAACCAACTTGAGTTACAACCATCCCTTGGGAACTGATCGAGTTTGTAAGTCAAGGGTCCACTGTATTATTTCAAATTTCTGAAGAACATTGACAAAACTTATTTGGGTTTATTTAAAAATGTGTTATATTACGTTGTACTTATTTTTAATCCAGTGACATTTGGGAGGTGTGGTACATCTCTACCTTGAGACAGGGTGGGGTTCCCTTAGTAGTTTGGAATCTCAAAGAGTTGAGGGTCCCCAGAATAGCAAAGGCAATTCTGGACAACAAAGTCAAGGCAGGGGGCATCACAATCTCTGACCTGAAATTACACTACAAAGCTACCATGATAAAAACAGCATGGTATTGGAAAAAAACAGACCTGAGGATTAATGGAACAGGCTAGAAGATGCAGAAACAACTCTAGTCACACTCAGCCACTGTATCTTTGACAAAGAAGGCAAACACCTTCACTGGAAGAAAGCCTCTTCAATTAGTGGTACTGGGAAAACTGGCTTTGCACATACACCCATATCTATCACCACGCATTAAACTAAATCAAAGTAGATCAAATATCTAAATATTAAAACAGAAACACTAAATCTGCTGGAAGATAGGTTAGGTAGAACTCTTGAAGATATGTAGGCAAAGACATTTTGAACAAAACTCTGATCACACAGGAAATATCTCCAAGAAGCAGCAACTGGGATCTCATCTTATTAAAAAGATTTGCACGGCAAAAGAAATTATCAGTAGAGTGAAGAAACAACCCAGAGTGGGAAAGAAGTTTTGCCAGCTGTTCTTTAGAAAAAGAACTAATATTTAGACTATATCAAAAACTAAAAAGAATCAGACCCCCCCCAATTTAAAGACTCAATCCAAAAATGCAAAAATGAGCATCTGAAATGAATACACACTGCTCAGATGAAGAAGTAAAAAGGGCAAATAAAAATATGAAAAAACGTTCAACATCACTGGTCATTTAAGAGATGCAAATTAAAACAATGCTGAGATTCCATCTCACACCAGAAAAAAATGGCTGCTGTCAAGAAATCAACCAGTAACAAATGCTGGAGAGGCTGTGAGGAAAAAGGAACCCTTCTCCACTATTGGTTGGAGTGCAGACTGGTAAAACCACGTGGAATCAATGTGGAGATTCCTCAAAAAACTGAAACTAAAGATTCCATTTGATGCAGCTGTTCCTCTTCTTGGTATTTTCTCAAAAGCTTTACAAGTATCATACCACAGTGATATATGTACACCCATATGTTGGGTGTATATAACGTATGTTATATGTTATATGTATATATGCCAATTCCCCAAAACAAGTATTAGTACATGTATTAGAAACATGCACTAATAAAAACATCTAGAAATAAAACAGTTTGGTGTTTCTAAAGCTAAACATACACCTACCATAACCTTTGCATTCTTATCCCCAAAGAAATGAACACACATGTCCATAAAAAAAACCTATAGGGAAATTTATACCAGGTTCAACAGATGAATGGAGAAATCATAGCATATCCACCCAATGGAACCCTATTTAGCAATAAAACAGGATCAACTAATGGCATCAGTGAATTTCACATAATCATGTAGTATAAAAGCCAGACCAAAATAATGCATAGACTATATTATTTCATTTATATGAAATATTTGAAAAGCAAATTCATTTGCAGGAACAGAGACAGGTCAGGGAGGGAAATGCAGGGAACCTGGGAGGGCAGAGCTATGGATGGGCCCTGAGGAGGTGGATGCACTGGAGGTCTCGACTGTGCTGATGGTCAGGGTGCTCACTTGAAATACGTGCAATTCTTCATGCCAATTATACCACAAGGAAGTTGTTTTTTAAAAGTATAGAGGTGACATTTACAATATCCACTCTTTTTTGTCTGTCCTCATTCAAATATCCTTGTGCTTGCTGGCGCCAACTTATTGGGCCATTCTTTTTTTTTTTATTGCTTTAAAATGTATCATTTTAATAAGTACAATCTGTCACTGTCACTGTCCATACCTGTTCTGTTACATTTACTAAAAAGTGTATAATCTGAGAATAAAATTGCTGGGAAGGATAAGTAATTCTAATTTTGGAGGTATCCCTAACCCCCTTGCACACTTCCTGTGTCATTTCACCCTCCGCCCAGCCAGCTGTGAGCCCTCCTACTGCCCTACATCAAAAGATTGCCAACAAGCCCATCTGAACTGCCGTGGAAGGCTTTGGTTTTGTTTTTGCTTTTCGGTCACAGACTTCTTTGTCTCCTTAGCCCCTGTGAGCACTGGAGAGAGAGGCAATGCAGCCTCCACTGCTGGGCCAAGTTTGCCCACCCTTCCTCTACAGAGCAGCTCTCTCCTGGGGTCCAGTTGTACCATTTTGTCATTTCTGAGGAAAATGTCTTAGAATTTTCTTGCAGGTTTTATGCATTTTTTTGCATGCTAGTGGTGTTGAAAACCTTTCTGTGTATTTCCTGGCTATTTTAATGTCTTGATTTGTCTTGAACACTTTTGATGATTTTTCTATAGGATTTTTTTGTTGTTGTTCTTGAATCCTTTATAAAATCTGGTTTAAAATCCCTTGCTGGCTACATAGCTATCATTTTTCAAACTCTGTAGCTTAACTTTGACTCTCCCAATATTGATAAACAGAATTAGTCAAATTGAAATG
Organism: Heterocephalus glaber; assembly: GCF_053883595.1. NCBI lineage: Eukaryota > Metazoa > Chordata > Mammalia > Rodentia > Bathyergidae > Heterocephalus > Heterocephalus glaber. Next base: position 19,977,374 of record NW_028258343.1, on the reverse strand, counting down.
TTAAACATAGGACTGGGGGTGGTGGTGCACACCTGTAATCCCAGCACTTGGGAGAATGAAGCAGGAGAATTTCTGAGAGTTGGAGGCGAACCTGGGGTACATAGTGAGTTCAAGCCCAGTCTGAACTACATGAGACCCTGTCTAAATAAATAAATAATAAATAACAAGTTTGTTCTTGGTTAGAGCATTTTCTGTCCTGTTTAAGAATTCATTATTTATCCTAAAAATAAACATGATCTTATACTACTAAATAACAAATACCCTTCTACGAATGTTTCGTGTAAAATTTGTCAGTGTCTGGAGACATTTTTGGTTGTCAGCATCCAGTGAATAGGGGTGAAGGACACTCCTACACAGCCTCAGTGTATGAGATGGCCCCCCAAATGGTCGGCTAGCTCGGTAGGTAGGTCAGCAGTGCTGCAGCAGGAAACCCAGTCCAAAAGGTTTGTTCACTTCCCTTTCTTTATTGTGCTAGGAAATTGATTTTATGAGTGATATGAAGTCCAAGTGTCCCATGCTTCTATCGGTGGATCTGATTGTCTCAGCACCACTTCTTAAAGCAACTCCTTTTCTTACATCTGCTGTTCCACAAATAGAGCCTCCAGAATTCAAAGGCTTCTGGGCTTTCCATGCTATTCCATGTATCTGTTTGTCCATCCTTGTACCAAATACCCTCTCTTCAGTACTCAGCTTTATTACAAGTCCCAATATAAATAAAGCATTCACCCTCAATAGATTATTCTTCTGCAGCAGTTTGCCTATTTTTGCTTTTGTGATTTCTATAAAAATTATAGAATCAGACTGTTCAATTTTTACAGAACAATGTCATTTTTATATAATAATTGCATTGGTTCTCTAGATTTCCTGGAAGAAAATTAGCATTTTAAAAATGCTGAATATATCTTTGAATTAATGATTTATCTCTCAATTAATGTAGGTAATATTTACTTTCCATTTTTATATTTTTCTAATGATTAATCTACACATCTATTTTAGCCATATCTTCACATTTCTATATCTCTGAGTCTCTTAAAATTCTATTTTCTAGTTATTTCTCTTTTAAACATTTATTTATTTTTAGTACTATACAGACATATAGTTTGTGTGTGTGTGTATTGATCTAAGCCCAGTAACATTTCTTAATTCACTCACTTATTCTAATGATGTATATGTAGGCCATTTGGAATATGGTATGTCCATATCATTGTCACTCACTAAGAGCAACACACTGCCTCTGTCCTTTTCCCCATTCTAAAATCTTTTATTTATTTCATCCATCTTCACTGATTAGGAATTATTTTTAAGACTTGCTTCAGTATGGCCAGCTGTATTTAATCTGTGTGAACCCTGTCAAAAGTATTGTGGTGGCAATGATTATAGACATGAATTTTCCCAAATTTTATGATTTTTTTATTTAACACATATTTAATGAGTAGGAACTATATACTCAGAAATTTGCTAAGCACTAGTACAAGCCTAGTGAGCACATCTTGATTTTGGAACTGGGGGAGTTTATGTTGATAGTGAAGAGTGACAGACATAACGACAGCAAAACAACTAGAAAAATCTATTTCTTCACTCTGTGTGTGGTCCTCTGACTCAGCATTGGTCGATTAATTTCCTGTAAATTGTGTGTAGTCTGCTCATAAAACATAGCCTTTGAGTTCCTGAGTTTCAGTAATCATAGTTTTCAGTTCTAGAATTTCAGTTTGGTCCCTGCCTGGTATGCCTGTCTTTTTGTATATATATGGTCGATTTCTTTGCCAGAATTCTTTATTTGTATTTTATTTCTTGACTTATTTTAAAGTCCGTGTAAGTTGACTACATTATCCACAGAATGTATGAGTGTGTTTTAGTTTCCATTATTCCTAATGATTTTGGTTCACCTCCCTGGATATCAGGGCTGTTTCTCGGATGTATCAGACATGGATATGGAGCTATTGTGTAGAAAGGGGGTGAAGGCTGGGATGAGTGTGTCATCCTCCACAGAGGACTGCCACTTGATCCCATTATGGCCTATAGCTTTGGTCGACCTGGATCCAGCAATGGGCACTGTCTCTGGGTGGATGTCTCCACTGGTTACCACTCACTGCTAGAGCAGCAAGGGACCCCTTAAGGTCCCAATTCAAATGATGGAGGACTCACCAGAGCGAGGTTCTTATTGACCCCTGAGCATTATTCACTGTGACCTAACCACAAAAGTTGCCAGATTTTCCTCTCAGCGGCCTTATCAAGAACCAGTAAATAGTGCCAGAGTCTGTAAATGACACAGGAAGAATGGTGCCATCACTTCCCCAGAATTCTTTTCTTCTCCAAATCATAATTCCGTGATCCTTCCCTGCTTCTTCAGTTCTCCGGTACTTTCAATGCTTTTATAATTTGTTCTACTTTTCAGTGGAGAGTTTGGAAAAACTTCCTGATTCTATTACTGGGATAGAAGTCTATATGAACTCACTTTTTCCTATAAAAGACTAAAGGGATGGAATTTAAGTGTCTGGCCCACAATCCACAAATGAATATTTGTGGAATAAACAAATGCTGCTTTCAAATTATTTCCTGCAATAGTCATGCCCACTGAAGTACTTTTGACAGGTTGCATGCTCAATAAAAAGGTAGACAATCATGCTTCAAGAAGTTTTTAGCATAAATTATAAACACAGTTGAGTGTAAGGTCATTTTTCATGATTTACAAGGTTTTAAATTTATCCAAATATATTTCTTAGCCTAAGTTTTACAAAATGTGATAAAAATCAGAGATAATATAAAATGATACTGGGGTTGTTGATCACAAATAATAAAAATGTTTCCAGAAAATTTATGGATGTCTATTATGACTCTGTGGAGCATAGAGAAATGGCATGTAGCTTTCATAAGATAATTTTCAGAAGTTAAGTTGCTTTTCCTCATCTGGATATGTAAGAAAGAATGTTTATTTCTAAAGCCTCAAAAGAAAGCTATTTTCATTAGTGTTAGTCTTATAAATTAACGTTACTAAGATAAACACAGGAATGATTTTGTTATCCTAAAATATTAGACAATTCATGCGAATTACCCATACCAGTGAAATACAGTGGGATCTCCCTGGAATATTGGTTTAAATACAGATAACACAATGAGTAGTATACATTTTGCCGTACCCAGACAGAAGAATCTCAGAAAGAGAAAACATCCAGTTACACTAAAAATACACTATCTAAAATTTCTCAGTATTTCAATTAAATTATGTTTTGAAAGGTTAGCTTCAGACTAGCTCGATTCAGAATAAACCTATACCTTTACCTTGTTTTTTATTGCCACCATTTTCACTAAGGTGTGTGTATGTGTATAGCTCTAATTTTATATAGTTTTGATATTTCTAAGTTTTGAGTTTTATGGGTAACTAACATACAATAACTCATATATATTTAAATTGTATGATTTGATAAATTTTGATATAAACTTGAGAAACCATCACCAAAATCAATACGATGAACAATCTATTCGCCACTAAAACGTTTGAGTATGCTCTTTATAAATCCTGCTCCTTTCCCTCCCCACATGAGCTCTCCTAAGGAAGACAATTGGTCTTCTTTCTGTCACTGTAAAATAGTTTGCGCTTTTCATAATAGCATGTAAATTGATCATAGAGTATGTACTTTTTCTCTGACTTCATTGACTCATCATATTTATTCTGGGTTTTGTCCATGTTGCACCATATATCAATCGTTAATTTCTTTATATTTTTGTTTAGAATTCTCCTTTGGATATATAACAACTTATTTACCCATTCACCTATTGGTGGAAGTTTGGAGGCTTCCATTTTGATGGTGTACATCTGTACAATGATTTGTACTCAATGGTACAAATATCTGTGTACATATCTTCTTGAGGAATATGCAATCATGTCTCTTGGGCCAATTCCTAGGAGTGTAATGATGTCATATTAAAGAACTGCTGTGCTTACTGTTTAACAAAACTACCAAAGAGTTTTGCAAAATGGTTGTACTGTTTTATACCAGCAGGATATGAGAATTGGATTTCTTCTGTCTTTCCAAAACTTGCTGTGGTTAGTCTTTACCATTTTAGCCATTCTAATAGGGTTCATGAAGGGATCAAACCAATCCTCACTCTCTTTCACCTCAGCTTTTCTCCATTTATCTACTCTGTTCTGTTCTTCTCCATTCTTTGCCCCTTTGCATCCTTCAACTTTGACCTCTCTGCATTATTTGTAAAGTTATCATTGCTAATCTGTGGTCTAGAGAACAGTATTGTGCTTGCATGGGAACTTGACCTTGAAACCTATCCGATCACTCACCGCAGTGTTATGTACCCTAATACCAGACCCTTTAGAACAAGCTCCCTCAAATCCCAGTGAGAAGTGACATTCATAGCTAAAGGACTTTGCTCACTGTGCCAGGCCCCTGGTGGGTGCTAGAAAGTGGGAGCTGTCCTGGCTCAGTTAAGCAGATATTGAACGTTTTACACATAACTTGCTGAATTCCAAATTTCACGCCATAAAAATGCACGTGTACTTTGGATGATGAGAGTCCTGGTTCTTTCTATGATCCAGATTAATTCATAGAAACAAGTTCACAGTTCTGAAACCGACCATTTACTGAAAAATAGAAGACATACAATGATATTTTCTTGCAAATAGTAGTCTATAGTCCCTATTTGTTCCTTCCTAAATTACTTTCCAGGTCTGGCAACACTTTTGCCTTTCTATGACCAAATGACTTTTTAGAAGTTCTTCTTATCTCACCAAGAAGAGAAGCAAAAGGCTGACCTTAATTGTGATCTCCATGTATTTATAAAACCTGCAGATGCAGGGATCTGAAGCACTGCTGATAGTGTGGGAATGTACCGCACTGTCTCTTCAGCAAGATTCCTCCTTTTTGTCCTTCTGATTATTCTGGGATATAATCATTGGAACGGCCTATTCATATAGAGAACAGAAGAATGAATGGAAGAGAATTTAAAAACGGTACTATTTTTTAAGCCACAGTAAATTAAAGATCATTAAAATGTGTGAAATACTGTTTTTAAAAGGAAAAAGAAAAATCAAACAACTCCAGAAAACTAGCTATTTCAAAAGATAGGTTTTTGATGACAATTTATGAAACATTAAATCAAATACTCAGCCGATTCTGTGGGCATTAATGCATTATGAAGGAATCCCTTTTGTTCTGACAGTTGAAGTAGGAAACCATGGTTGCCTAGAAACCCAGCCTCTTAGAAGCATTTTCCCATCAAAGTGCAGTTAAGGTAACACATTTGATTTTCAGATGAAGATTATTAGAAAGAAGTAGAGAGAGAGAGTAGGTTAAGCAAAATGAGTGTTTTGTTTATGTGTAAGTAGAGCTGGAAATTACTCATAGAAACTGAATATGCATACATACATTCATGGAAGAATTGAGCACAATCAAAATAAAGGAACTAAACTATAAAGGGATTCTTTTTTAAGACAACAAAAATATATAGTCTCCTCATTAGTTAAAACAGTTCAAGGCACCATGTGTAGAAGCTCAGTATCTGCACAGTAAAACAATTAACAAATGACTATCTGCCGAGCTCTTTCCCTTGGAAAGTCCCTGCATTGCCCCAGATTGGCTCAGATTGGTCAAATGTATCATCAATCCATTGCTTTCTCCAGGTCACAACAAACACACCCAGATTCTGGTCAAACGACGAGATTTGGTTTGTGCGTTTATTACCTTTTATTTTTTCTTCTGCATTTGTCTTTTGTATGGCTTTATCTTTGTTCCATTAAAAGAGAATTGTTAATGACATATTGTGAGGGTAGAATTATAAGAACAAATTCTGGGGGCTAGAATTTCCAAATAGAAGAAAATGTAACTGTCTGCCAGACACACTGCACTGTCTACATACATAATAGTATACTTTTTTCCTATACTCACCCTCTATCAGAATTTTAGGCAGTAAACACCTTTCCAAGAAAACTCAGGGGACCAGACAATTGCTACCACTATCAAAAACTGAAAGGGGTGTCTTTCAATGGTTCCATTTTCTTTGAAAAAGTATCCTTATCAAGATATCTATCGATTTAATCCATCTTGGTTTTCTCTCCAGAAAGCAGAAATCTGCACAGTTCTTCCAACTGTTGAGCACATAGTTTACTCTTGAAGATACTTCCAATGATTGACAATCAAATCCACAGTGAATCAAAGAATATTAAAATTCATAATTGTCCTCCAAATTTTGGGAGAAGGAGAGAGTTTTACTTCTAAAACAATGATATGTGGTAAGGTCCAAGTATGATGTTAGTAGTGATGGAACATACATGGCTTCTTAGTGTGACCTATGCCTACCCACATGGAAGTGTATCTATTGTGACATTTTGTAATGCCATCTGTCCATGACAGAAGTGTTCAAATAAAATTGTGTTAACTCTTAAATGCTAACTTTGCTTACCACAGTACCTCTGATAAGGACTTAAACTATAGCACTTTACTAGCTGCTGCAGTAAATGGATTGCTATTACTTCCTGTTCCTTGTTATGCACCAGCAGGGACAATCACTTATAATTCCATGTTCTAATAGGTTTCAGGGTTAAAGATATACTGTCAAAAAACAGTACGAGTTCACATTTTATGGGTTGTCATTTGTTATCCTTCACACAGAACTCTTTTCTTTAATATAAAGCTTAGTTATGGTCCATTATCAGCTGTATTCATCAACACATAGTAACATTTCCCTAGATACAGAGGAACTGGCAGATAAAAAGATAATGCGCTAGAAATAGTCAAGCAGGACTTTTTATTGCATGGTGGGAAGTATGAATTATGATTAACTCAATACCTGGCACTTCATAGTGTAAGGGAGGAAAGATATTTTTTTCTGTACCCTCTTAGGTCCTGTGGTTAGAATTTGTAAATTGAACTGTAAAGAGACAGATTAATCAGGCAAAAGCACATAACATTTTATTTGATGCTAATATGTCAATTTCAAGCACATGTGGACCTAGGTAGAAAACAATACAGACCCAAAGAAAAGATAGATATGGGAGCATACATGCTATTATTTAAAAGAACAAAACATATGGGGATGTGACAAATAAAGTTTTGGTCTTCAGGTAGCAAACTGTAGGAAAGTGACTAGAAAATATATGGAAGTAACTAACAGAAGTTAAATTTGTTTTAGTAAGACTTGTTTGCACAGATTCCCTCCACATGGACTCTACATCGCCAGAGATAAGAATATTCTCCTCTTCCCAGTACAAGTGAGGTATCTGTGTCATGGGAAATTTATGTCCTGAGTGCCTTTCAGAAGAAAGGCAGTGGTCAGAGAGCCCTTCCTAAATCTAATGTTTCTCAACTGTCTTCTACTCAAAATAATTAAGATGTCAAGATGGCATATTGGTTCTAATCCCTTTAATAGTTATTTAAAATAAATGATTAAATTAAAGGTGATGGAAAAGCACGATGCAACTGAAATAGCATATAGAATGACAGGAAAAGCAAAACTGATTTGATATAATACTAAATAGTTAATATTATCCAATGATAAATGATATTAATGTGATTTGCTGTTACACAAGTAAGAATGAAAAATGAAATAATTAAAATTTCCTTCATTATGTTGTTTGGCCCAGAACACATATAAATTAAGAACTCTCTATATATTAACAGCTGAATAGCACATACTGATGGCTAATTTCTTTGTGGGATGACTTAAAACAGTTTGTCAAATGGAAATGACAATACCAAGTAATTCCTATACTTTTAGGGGCCAGAACAAAAATATTGTGAAAACTTGGCATGTATTTGTGAAGAAAGATCATTTGATTTCAAAACCATTTTGGTATCTATGTATATTCCCAGCATTGCCTAACTAAGGCTAGCTCGTTTAGCTATTAATTCAACTACACTTGTTCAAATTATTCTTGTTTAGTATATCAGAAAGACTAGCGCTTTTATTTTTACTAGTCTTTGTTTTGAACTTATGAGAAGATCACCACACCCATGCCTAATTAATGAAAGAGGTGGAGGCATTTGCCTTTAAACAAATTCAGTAGACAAAACGTCAAAAGGAAAACAAACAAAAAGCAGCTCATCACAACATAGATCAAATATCTTTTTTATCTTACTATTCTCAGCAGGGTTGGAACTGTGTTGAGCCAAGATGTAGCAGTGCTGTGTCGAAGCTGTTTGTCTTTTAAGGTTCAGTGAAAATCACTGTGAGGTTCTGACCTTTCCTTCAGATAGTATTGTTTGGGGGCCGTTTCAGTATTTGCCAGAAGTTCCTTGGGATCTTATTATAAATGGTTGAGTAAATCCCCAAACGTTCAACTTCATGACATACAAAAGAAAATTATTTTCAAAATAATAAACAGTTTCCAAAATAAAACTAAACACACACATACACCCACACACACACACACACACATTTTGGCAAACTAGTCCAGGAAAGTTGTTGGGATTAAATGAATTTTTTTCAAATCTAAGCAGATTAAACATTTCTGGTGCTAATATTGATTATCAAAAACAAATGAACACCTGTTCTTTTTCTCTATGATGAAGCAGTGATAGAAACAGACCCTTTTCAAAAATTTTTCATACTAAGTGTTGAGTGGAAACCTACTATTACTACTGAATAATAAATAATAAAGACTAGGGAAATGTGGAAACTTTGGTCTCACAGCCAATGAAGCATAATAGGAAAAGCAGGGGCTTTGGAGTCAGGAAAACCAGACTCACAGATGTGCTCAACCATTATTTGCATGAGTTTGGTCCACAAATAAACTTCGTAAGACTTTGGTTTCCCATCTGTAAAATGTACATAATAATGCCTACCTCATAAGATTTTCAAAGAAGCACATATTTAATGTGCTTAACATATTTAACAATTCCAAAGGTGTTACTTATTTTGATATTACCACAAACAAAAGCAGATTACACTGTTCTATAGTCTGAATGTTATCTCCCAAAATTAATATGTTGAAATTTAATTAAGAAGTCATTCCTCAGAAGGGGAAGAGCCCTCAAGAGCCTAAGGCCTGATGAAAGGGGCTGAGGGAGTGGACTCCTTTCCTTCCATCTGAAGGCAGAGCACTCATCCCTTCTTAGTACCATGGCACCATATTGGAAGCAAGAAGCATCCTCACCGACACCAAACCTGCAGACATTTTGATATAGGATTTCCTGGCCTCCAGAACTGTGAGAAACAAATTTCTCTTCTGTTTCAGTTGCTTTGTCCCAGGCATTTTATTATAGCAGCACAAAAGGACGAAGACACTGTAATAGTGCTCCCTTGTAAACATTTCAATTATATATTAAAGTATATAACATATATATGTATATATAGTATAACCAAGTGTGTGTTGAGATGTCTTAGTATCTGTTCTCTTAGCAAATTTCAAGTACACGACACAATTTTTAATTTTTATTTTAGTTTATCCATATATGTGTATAGTACATACTGTTTATATTCCTTATGTGGAGTTAGTGTGTGTACATACAACATCTTAATTCTTTTTTAACCTCATTTCTTTCCCTCCCTACCCCCTCAATCCATTGCTTGATGCCTTTCCCTTTTGAGAATGATCTGCCTACTTCTTATTATCTATCTTTTAATTTGCTCTTAATTTTTACTATGGGTTTTTCATACACGGGAAACTATGTGGTATTTAAGCCCATGTGTCTGACTTATTTCACTTAACATTATGTTCTCAAGGTGTATCCATTTTCCTGCAAATGACTCAAGTTTTCTCTCTTTATGGAAGAGTAGTGCTTGATTGCGTATAAATACATTTTCTTTATCCATTCATCTGCTTATGGACATATGGGCCTCTTACTAGATTTAGTTAGTATGAATTATATTTGCATGTATCACAGTAATATGATGTCTTTAACTCTTTTGGGAAGACACCTAGAAAAAGAATAGCTGGGTCAAGTGGAATTTCAAGTTTTAGTTTTTTGAGGAATCTCCGTGCTGATTTCCAGAGGACTCATATCTAGAATATATAAAGAGCTCAAAAAGTTAGACCTTCAAAAATAAAAGACTCAACTGAAAAATGGGCAAGCAAAATGAATACACACTTCACAGAAGAGTAAAAATGGCCAATAAATACATGAAGAAATTCTCAATACCACTGCCCATTAGAAAAATACAAATTAAAACAACACAGAGACTCCACCATACCTCAGAAGGAATGTCCATCATCAAGAGAGCAAATAATAACAAATGCTGGTGAGGCTATTGGGAAAAAGGAGGCTTCTACCCTGTTGGTGGGAATGTGAACCAGTACAAGACAGAATTAACTATAGTCATCCTGGTGTGCATTAGATTTCTAGAACTTATTCATCCTACATCACTGAACCATTATATTCTTTGACCAACATCTCTTTCCTCCTTTCCTCTACTCCTGACTCTCATAACTACCATTTACTTTCTGTTTCTTTGGATTCAAATACTTAAAATTCCACATACAAGTGAGATCATAAGTAGTTTTCTTCCTTTTTCTGACTTATTTTATTGAACATAATTTCTTTTGGGTTTGTCCATATTGTTCAAATTTTCTTCTTTTAAAGACTTGATAGCATTCCATCATATAATATATACCACAATTTATCCATTCTTCAATTAATAGATACTCTGGTGGTTCCCACATCTTGGCTGTTGTGAATAAGGCTGAAATAAAATTGGAGCACACATGTCTGTTTGAGAAAGAGACTCCATTTTTTGACTTTATTGTATGTATACACTGAGAAGAGCAATTCCTAGTCATATGGTAGTTTTATTTTCAATTTTGTGAGAAATTTCCATACTATTTTCCATATGTCTTTATCAACCTACAGTCCCAGAGTAGAGACCTCAGAAATAAATCCATTCATAGATAGGCAAATAATTTTCAGTAAGAGACCAAGACTATGCCGTGGGAAAGGATAGCCCTTCAATAAATGTGTTTTGAAAACTGGATATCCACATGCAAAAAAATGAAATTAGATTCTTACCATATACCCTACACAATAATCAAATGAAAATAGATAAAACACTTAAAAATAAGACCAGACCTCATAAAACTCTTAGAAGAAAACATTAGGAAACATTTTGTTGGTATTGGTAATATTTTTTGATATGACACTTAAAGCACAGGCAATGAAAGCAAAAATTTTAAAAAATGAGACTCCATAAATCTAAAATGTTTCTTCACACAAAGGAAACAATGAAGAAAAGAGAAACTATGGATTGGGAGAAAATATTTGCAGGTTATATATCTAAGAGTAGGTTAATATCTAAAATATTTAAGGAACTCATACAATTCAATAGCAAAATGCTAAGAAACTGGCTAACAATTGGAAAAAGACGTAAATAACACTTTTCTAAAGAAAACATACAAGTGGCCAACAGTATATGAAAAAGACATTCACATTAATAATATTCATGAAAATAGAAATCTAAATCACAATGAGATATCACCTAATACCTGTTAAGAGGGATATTACTAAAAACAATAAGCAAATAAAACCAAAGAGAAAAGGAAAAAGCAAATCCTTGTTGTAAATTCTTTTATTCATAATGACACTCTTTTACTTTTCTAATTTTTTAAATAAAATGTCTATCATTTTTACTTTTGTTCTTACATAACTAACAACATAGAACTACTTGAGCCAAAAGTGCCAATGCATTATTAATGATCATTTTTAATGCTCATTTAACTTAGGCTTTCTCTAATACATAGATCTATGACCTTTTCCTCTCTTCTTAAAAAATGTCTCTTCCCTTGTACTGCATGAAAGATTGTGTTTTCCAAAGATTATCAAAGTAATATGTCTGCTTCCATGTTTTTCTCATATTGAACTCAATATTTGTTGTATGGAGGTTTGTGATCTATTACCTTACTTGACATGTGGAGAGCTACTATGACCATTTGAACAGTAAGGGACAGCAGAACTGTGTTATGTGACATCCAAGGTTAAGGCAAAGGGTGATACAGTTTATATCTTACTCTATGGACTAAGTGATCTTAATCAGCCATGTTCTAAGCCATCTGATATACCCAACATTGCCATGCTATGGAAAGCTCAAACTAGTCCTTGTGGAGAAACCTTGTGCAGAAGCCGTGGCACTTGTTAAAAGGAAAGATGTAGTTGGCCCTACTTCTTCAACTCCCAGTGAGCTTCTAGCTGCAGCCACTGGTTGAGTGCAACCTCATGAGAAGTACTCTAGAATTTCATAGTGATTCTTTTATTGAATATATGAGTCAGACAGCATACAAGAGATAGTAGAATAATTATTGTTGCTTTCAGCCATTAAAGTTGGAGTGATTTCTTGGCACAATAATAACCAGAACAGAGTCTTTCCTGTACAAATTTTTAGTTTCTCCCTGTCTCCCTGGTTTTCATTCTCCATATCATCATAGACTCCATTTGATCCTATTCCTCTTAAATACCAATTTTCATTATGACTTTGTTCTAAACCATCATCTCTTTGCTTTCTACATATTCATCTGCAGAAATTTCTTTTATTGTCATAACTACAGTATTATCTCCAATTTAAAAAACAGAAGACTGGGGATGTACTTCAGTGTGAAGAACCTAGATTTGATCCCTAGCACTAAACAAATGAAAAAAATCTTGACAAAACATGTCAGACAGTGTTTTTGAAGATGAGGCAACAAAGGAAATAAAAGATGAGCTTCCACACGGCCCTGACTTAGTTTATGTGTATTTCCAGGCTGCAGTACAGAAGGAAGAACCCAGGTGGAATTCTGTGGTCTTGCAGAATTGAAGAGATGAAAATGGGAGCTGATAAGTGAGAGCAGCTAAAATCCCCATGGCTGCGGTAGAGAGAGGGAAGACTTTCAAACCTCTTTTGAAGACAGTTAACTGTTAAAAATAAAGCATAAATGTAAGCAATACATTGTGAAGTGCAGAACATACTAGAGGCAAAAGTATGGCAATTTTTTTACCAATTTTTGTCTGGAAGTTACTGCGCTGAGATGCTGTATAGTTCCTAGATTACCTGTGAAGTTGTAGAACATCAGTGAAAAACAGAATGTGATAAATTAATGATGCACACTACAAACTCCAAAGATATCTTGGTGATATTAGTAGCTACTAAATTATATTTCAAAACAAAACAAAAATATTGCCAGGGATGAAGAGGGGCATTTCACAAAGAGTGTCCAAACATCATGAATGTTTCTAGATCAATGGCAATGCTGCAAACTACAGAAAGCAAAACTAATAGAAAGACAAGGAGAAAATACTAATCCACAAATATTGTCCAAGATTTCAACGCCTCTCTCTTAATAATAGAAAGAACTTTAATAATTATATAGAAGACTTAAACAACCTCACAAAACACCTTGCCTGACATTTTGTCACAACTAGCAATGAGAAACATGTTATTTGTAGTTACAAGTGGAACATTTATCAAGAAAGATCATTTGTAGACATAAGATAGTCACAATACATATTTTTTTGAGACAGGATCTCACTATGTACTCGGGGCTGGCCTTGAACTCACTATGTAGTCCAGGCTGACCTTGAACTCGAGTCGATCCTCCTGCCTCAGCCTTCCAAGTGCTGGGGTTATAGGTGTGCACCACTGTGTCCAGCAATCACAATACATTTAAAAGCATTAAAACATATAACATATATTCTCAAGATCCAATCCAAAGAATCCTGTGTACAATTAGATTAGACATAGATACCAGAAAAATATTTGGAAAAAAATCTCAAACATGTGAAATATAAATAGCACACTCTAGAAATACAGAGGTGTCAACTATGGGGGAAAAATGTAAAAAATTACCCTTTGCAGCATGCTTTAAAGAATAATTGCTTCATCACCAAGATCAGGAGCAAGGTACAAGTCTTAACATTTCTAATCTGTATGGCACTAGAAGCCCTAAGTAGTGCAATGCTGCAAGATATTTTTAAAAATGCATCCAGCACAGAGATGAATAAGTAAAAATATCTACATCTGCACATGGAAATGCAAAGGATCTAGAAAAAACAGGACTATTAGTAGGGTTTGGAGAATAAATTTGGAGACTGTCAAACTTCAAATGTCATTATGAATTTACAGTAATCAAGAGAGTGTGGTGTTATCAATGAAATAAATAAGTAGATCATTACAATAAAAGAGTCCAGAATAGACTAAAAATATGATCAATAATTTTTTTAAATGAACATATATGGAAGATTCAGTGGTGAAGGGATTGTCTTTTAAACAAATGGTACTAGAAAAACTGGATATCTATAAAGGAAACAACTATAGGAAAATCCTTTAACCCATATCTCATATATGTTCAAAAATTATTTCAAAATGGGTCATAAATATGAAATATTAATCTGCAAATTTCTAGATGGAAACAGAAAAAAATCATTACAATATTATAGGGAAAGATTTGTGATAAGACACTAAAAACATAATCCACATTTACAAATGCTTGATAAAGATGACTTTGCAGAGGCCAGAGATTTAGCTCAGTGGTTCTGCTGCCAGCCTTGCAAGCGCAAAGATGACTTTGCAGATACTAAAACTTATGATCTAAGAGCACTGAAATGTAAACAAGAGAATGGTAGAAACTATTTGCCAGCCCCCATCTGATAAATGATCTATTCAGAATAAACAAGGACTCTCAAAATTCAAGAACTAAAGTAAAAATAAAAGTAGGGACAAAATATTTGAACATACTGTGTGCCAAAGGAAATGTATAGATGGAAAATAACCATATGAATTAGTTACTAGGTAAATGCAACGAAAACCACAATAACATATTAATAACATAACTAAAAGGAAGGGAAAATGACAATACAGAGTGTTGCTAATGATTTAGAGGAACTGGAACTATCATACAATCTGTCCAGACTCTCATTGTTAGAACCACTCAGAAAATGATTAGATTGCTTTAAATGTTTAATCTGTATCTGTGAGGTTTGGTCAAAATCCAATGGATTTTTAAATAAAAATAAGACAATTTATAACAGTGAGACACACATTTCCATTAATACTCCTCAAACACTCCTTCACAATTCCGAAACAGTAATCTCATCATTGCTAGCACTTTCAGAAGCAGTTGCAGAAATCCGCTCTCATGACTGGCTTAGCATGGCTGCTGGCTGTCCTGAATTGATTCCAAAGGTCTCCAGCAGTTTCTGTCAATAAAGACTTCATGGTGACTCCTCACCCACCGTGTTTACCACATTTGGCACTGTGTGATTTCTGGGTCTTCCCCAAGGTCAAAATGATCATGAAAGGTACAAGTTTTGAGTCAATTCAGGACACTCAGGCACCCAGGGCAGTACAGCTAAAGACCTTCACGAAAGAGGCCTCCAGAACTGCTTCAGAAAGTGGAGCCCATGATTGGATAAGTGTGACTGAAGTAAGGAGAAGAATGTGGATTAATACCAATGTGTCTTTTAGGGCAAATTGTAGAGAAATTTAAGCACTCATTATACTTTAACACACTTGATATGTTACATTACAGCAGTTCTACTCCTAGATATTTACTCAACATACATGACTATGTATATGATTACAAATTATTCTGCATGGCTTCTCATTGCAGTTTGTTTGTAACAGCCAAATATGGAGCAAAACCAAAACGTCCATCAACACATAAATAAACGAATTTTGATATATTATATGCCTTAATGCTATTCAGCAATAAAAATGATGAGCCACAGATGCATGCTATAATGCTAATAAATCCCAAGGTCATCAGCATCATTATCATTACCATGGTGATGATCTCATACTTGTACACATAAGCCCAAACTTAACGTGTACACTTTAAATGTCAGTATGGTTTGTCAACTATACTTCAGTCAATCTGTATTTTTTCAGGAAATAAGGCCTCCTAGGGGAGTCACACTCTGATTTACCACCTAACTAAATGTGAACTGTCAGTGAGAGTCCCTCTGAGTCCTATTTCCTTCTTGTCGCTATAGATGACTATTGTGTCAATGTCACAGTTTGTTGTTGTCCTTGTGCTTTAGTATTCAATGTGCTAATCTTTGTTGCTTACTTAAGGTGACTGAAGCATAGTAGGAGAATTACTGATTAACAGGCAAGGGAATAGGGGGGAGATGTATAGGAGGTTTGTGAGTGGATCTGGTCAATGCATGTCATACATGTGCAGGAAAATCCCACACTGAAATCTATATTCTGTAATACTAATAGGTAAAAATGAAAATTACCTTGAAAATAATTAATAATTAACTAGACTTAATATGTAGGAGGAGAAAACAACTTCCTCACTGTCCTGTGAACTGCATGTCTCTCTGATTCAATGGGAATATATTCCTTCCTCCAATTTCCTGGAACAATACAAAAAGATTCAGTCTGAAGCTACAGGTATTTGTATTATGAATATAAAATGCTTGCAATTAAAAAAATTCTTTAAAACACATTTTTATCTTTTATCTCCAGAAAATACAATGCCAAAGACATTTTTCTAACCCTTCTAAAGACATTTACCAGGTTTTCTATTTATTTTCTGTCTAGAGTCCATGCCAGTATAGAGCTCTTTAGCTCCACAGAATGGATCCTTGATATCTTTTCAAAGAATGGATTTAGCAGTTTTTCAATTGCTAGTTATTTCTAAGACATCTTATTGTTTTTAAGAATCTTTCATTCTGGAATTCTCTCTGTTTATACCATCTCCCAAGTAGCATAAACTAAGTTTGTAACATGCATTTTCCTGGAATGAGTACTTCTTACAAAACAGAAAATATCATCAGAAAGCTCAAGATTGCTGGCAATAACTGGGATTTCGGCCGTACTATTATACCCCTTTAGTAACGGTATCACTGAGCTGAAATGCCATATCTGAGAGACCAAACTAAGCATGCTTGGTTTTTTATTTAGTGGAATTGAAAGCAGCTGCATTTCTGTTTGGATTGCTCCCTGAGCTGTCCTGCAAATATATAAAAGGATGTTATAAATAAGTTAGGAGCTGATGATTCTCATTTGTCAGCAAGGACAGCCTAAGTGAAAGCTGCAGCACGAAGAAAAGGAGGCAAAATATTAGGAAATTCTTCAAAAGTCTATGGTGAGTTAATTATTCAGATGATCTTCTCGGGGAACCTGGGGAGATACTTAAGGATAAGAATAATATCTTTTCTTTGAAAGACACAGAAAGAAGGAGATACATCTTTTCCAGGGTTAGATGCAAGATTTTGTAACCGGAATCTCTGGTCACCAGATCAATTTTAACACAAACACACTTCAAGCCTAGAGGTGCGTGCACCTGTGGGTGTGCACTGCCTTGTGCATTGTGTGCTGACCTGGGCCGTGGAGTAGTATATAGGAGGGTGCGGTACCTGTACAGCGTTCAAGCTGTTACCGTACGGCCTTACTCACCTCTTCCTACAGGATGCACTTCTAGCTTCTCTCCACCTACGCTAACAATCCTGCAGCACCCGCCATGCCTCCTGCTTTCTGTCTCTTGAGCACGAACCTTGGTATCCATCATGATCTCATCCGATGCAAGTCAGTTTTCTTCTTTGCATTTCCCCTCTGTAGTTAGCTAATCCTCATTCCAATGTTGTGCTATCAGAGGTTTCCTCTCCAGTCTCCTCTGCCTGACATAAGAACCCCACTGTCCAGGCCCATAGCTTCTTAGACTTCTGTTGCAGACACTTCTGCCATCAGAAGTGCTGGTCTTGGCTTTCTGCAGATGGAGGCTTTCGCAGGCAGTGTCATATTTTATTTCCCTGCATATCACTGGCACTTAGGCAGTATTTCTTATTGTAGTTGGTGTCCTTTCTAGGCCTACAGTATAGAACACTAAGTGAATAAATGAAGAAAGGAATCATTCTGGGACTTCAAGAGGCAGAAAACAGAGACAGCCCTTTGGGGACTCTAA
Organism: Heterocephalus glaber; assembly: GCF_053883595.1. Lineage (NCBI taxonomy): Eukaryota > Metazoa > Chordata > Mammalia > Rodentia > Bathyergidae > Heterocephalus > Heterocephalus glaber. The sequence goes on along the minus strand of NW_028258343.1, from coordinate 19,959,553 downwards.
TGAGCTGCTCGCCTGGCACTGGTGACATTGACATTGGTTTGCACTCAGTCTCTGGCAGCTACTGGTGCCCGGCTCCCAGCTTCCACATGTCTGGGCCAACTCCAAATGGTTGGGGAGCCTGACTGGCCAGGAACTAGACTCCCTAAAATGTGTATAATACTAGAATGAATCAGCAGCAGGACTGAGCGGGAATTGTATGATTAAAATAAGATGGTCAAAGACATGTTAAATTCAGGTAGATGAAATAAGGCAATTGAAAATTCAAGGGGAAAATGAAAAAATGATTTCAAAGGAAAACCCTATAAAGCCAAATACTTCAAAACTTTGGAAAACCCAAGAGATGAAAAATATAATGTAAGTTACCAAGTTCAATTATTTTAAAGGAAAATTAATTTTTGGATTAATTTTTTGATGGAATTTACAATGTAGAGAATTTAGTCCAGTTGGCTTTTTTAAAGTCTTCTTTCATGCTACAATAATGCCTGAGTCATTTTGAAAAGAAAAATTTCTCTGGAAATATGTGGTCCCGATAGAATCAGCCTCACATCATGTATGTGATCATACCTTCCCATTATATCTTCGTGCATAATCAGCCATCTATAAATCCCCACATTTAGTGATTTACACAAACAGTGCTTTTCCCATCACCCCTTATAGGCATCGCCTGGCCTCTGTTTAAAGGGTCTCACTGGGGCCTTTCCTGTGATTGCAGACAGAGGGCAGCTGCTTCCGCCATTTTCCCAGACAAACCCACCTACCTGTCTGGCACTTGCACTGATAAAACGAAAACAGAGGAAGAGGGGTTGCTTCAACCCCACTCTCTCCACCTTTTTGTTATGCCATGTGGTTTTACCAGCATGGCAGATTTAGTTTGAATTCTTAAATGATGGTTCAGGTTTCCAAAGCTGCAGGATGGAAATGTGTTTCTTTTATGGCTTCAGAAATCTTGCAGCTGGCTATACCCCACATCTGTTTATTGAGATAATCACTAAGACTGCTCCTACTTGGTTCCAAGCGCAGGTGACAGATCTCTGTGGGTGGGTCATACACATTTTCAAGTGCAGCTTACAACTCAGGCTCACACAAACTCGATTCCTTACACCCTTTCAATGACTTGGGTGTCACAATGTCTCAGTGCAATTCAGACATGCTTTCAGAACTGCTCGCCTCTTGCTAATATGCATGACCTCCGTAGGCATTTAAATGAAACTTTATAGAGTGAAAATGACAATAAATTAGAATGAGATAATAACTTCTTCATTGTCTATTTTAGAGGGACTCATTCCTAGAGATATTTCATAAAGGGCATATGATCGCGATGGGATTGAGCTGCTCCTGCTGACACCCCATCCCGGCAAAAGTTGCTTAGGAAACAGAAACTGCCAGCTGCTTTACATCCAGGGGCTTGTTCCGTGGGATAGCTGATTTCTCCTGGTGCCTGTTCTCTATTTGCTGCAGCAATATCTCTGCTCAGATTCCCACATGTACAGTTTCTATTTATGCCTTATTTTCCACTCTCTTCAGAAAAATGAAGGAAGTTGTTATGGTTCCACTGCAAATCAAAATAAAACCATGAAAACCAAAGAAGTCAACTGGATTATTTTATTTTAAAACACTCTAGAAAATAATCGCTGTTCACTGATACCCCCACAGATGTACCCCACCAGTCCCCTCAGCCTTTCTTTTCTACACCTGAGAATTCTCCTTCCCACCCGGATCTGTGTTCCATGCCGGAGATGCACTGTATCTGCTTTATGGACTGAAAATGGATCTGTGACTTACCCATAATAAAAATAACATTTTTCACCCCCCAAAGAACCAATGTTTCCTCCTGGTGGTGATATCTGCCAAAAATAGATTATCCTGTACATGTATTTAATCCAGTGATTGAATTAATTAAAACAAGTTAGAGGCATCACTCTCATGGGAGAGATGTACATTTTGATTATGGAATTTTAAATTTATTTGTAACATGTCTGGATAACAGTGTGCACAACATTTAAGGGGCTCCATCAAACTTTGTAGGAAGGGATGCTTCTACCACCGCCCAAGGAAAACATGGAGAACCAAGAGCCATTCCACACAGTTGAGTCACTAGAATATGGCAAGTGAAGGCCAGAAATAATGCTTGGAAAGAAAACGTTGAGAGTTAAGGAAAAGAAAAGTCACCATTTGGTGTTCATAACAAGACCAACTCAGCAAACTACTCCATTAATCTGAGCAGTGATCTCTGAGGAAAGCGCATTTCCACAGGGAGACCCAGCTGGTGGGTGTGATCATATCACATGTCTGGAGTGGTTACACAGCGCATGTACCACTTGGTTTCAGGACCAGTTGTACCCCTGCCTTCCAGGTCAGATCGGGGAGTTTCAGTGTCAGAAAGCCCACATCTGTGCTGTGGGAGATGGACGAGACCGAGACCACCTCCCTCCTGCAGAGGAGGTGGGCACCAGCAGGAGAAGGTCAGGCCGCAGGTGTGCAGTGGTCCGCACTCTGTAACTAGACATGCAGATGTCTGACCTCACAGGTCCTCAGCATACAGATGCTCACATGTGAAATCTTAGGTGGTGCCAAACACTTGTAGACAGGCCCATTTAAAATATTAAAGTTTGAGAGTGCAGCTGAGGACAGAAGGACTTAGGTGTAAATGAAGATGAGATGTTCCAAGGCAGTGCTGGCCTCTATGACCCGGCTCGGGTATCTGCAGTCCACCGAATCGTTCTCGCAGCTTGGACTTGGGGCCTCCCTCGAAGAGCTCTTCTGTCAGCTTCCCCCCTCATACCAGCAATCACCCACTTCCTCCTTCGTCTCTGCTGAGGCAGCTCTCCATGTGTGCAGCTAATATAGGTATGGGCTGCCTTGTCTTTGCCCTTCCTGGCTCCGCTCAATGGATCTGTGAACTTCTGAGCCCCTGAACGGGGCTTCTCGGTTGTATTTTCATCCCTTGTAGGCAATAGACCCTGTACCTTTGTGAAACATTTCTGAAGCATGGAGGGCAAGCTGGCTGATGATTCTAAATTAGTTTAACGGGCTTCACTTTGGCACGACCCTCTTGTGGCTGCAATATGTGCTCTGGAAGCAGAAGCATTAAAATAGACAGGGCCACTTTCCCAGGCTCTTTGGAAAAGGCAATTCTATTTCATAGTTTCACACTCACCCTTTTCTTCATGCAGAAACTCTAGAGAAAAGAGAGCGGATGGGCCTTATTTTAAAGAAACCATGTGGATTTAGTTCAGTCCCGATGGCATTTTTATGGTCATGTTCATGCCTTCTGAGGGGCAGTCCTCCTCGGGAACAGGCTGGAATTTGTCTCCTTGTCTATCACCAGGCCCTGTGACTTCATATAGAATTCCAGAATGCTGATAAACTGTCATGTGAAAAAATAATAAAGTGATTTATGCTCAATTTTGCTGGTAGGGAGAAATTCAAGGGCTGTCAGTCTGGTCTTGAGAACAGATGAGTTACAGTTCATGAGGCAGCCCAGTAAGTCTATCATTTCCCATCAGCTCCCATCTCTGACAGCCAAGATTTACCAGCTGGGGAAGGGAGGAGGCCGAGATTTGGTGCTGTGTGAATCGGCACTATCATTCTATCCACCAGGCTCACGCAGACGAGAGCCTACCATGAATATTTGATGGGAGCGTCTTCCCCGAAATGCTTGTGAGACACAGCATGACTTTCGTCCATTTGCCACGAGCCTCTCCACTCTCCCTGTGTATGTCTGTGAAAAATGACCACTTGTAAAACACAGGGGCATCTGGGACTCTTTGTTATTGTAGCTGCAGCTGGTGGCGTCTTCCCCTTGGCAATCCATACATGCCATCTACTGAGACATCCTCTTCTGTCCTTGTAAGGTGAAAAGAAAAATCGTTTGTCCTCTGAGATGCTCCATACTTTACATCTGTCATTGTCCATCTGATGCAGTAGCACTGGACACACAAACTTCCACCCCTCCATAGGCTCAGAGCAACAGACTTTGATCTATTGCTTTCCTTGTGTTTGCCAAAAAGCAAACGGTGTCAAGGTGGGGATGGACTCGAATTTGAAAATCGATCTTGTTGATTTTCTTTGAAGTAGAAAAACAGCTTAGTAAAATTCTAACATAAGACTCTTTTCCTTGAGACAGTTGTTTTCAAGGAAGGGGGACTTTGGAGGGACTCACCTCAGTACATTTCCTATGAATTTGTGTTATTTTTTTAAAAAGCACATGTAACAGTTGCTCTTTGGAGATAGGGAAATGTTTTTGTACATAACTTGAGCGAAGTTTAGTATTTATTTTGTATTTAAAATCATCTGTAGATGCTTTCAAATATATCTAATCTGGTCAATACTTTCTCAAACTGTAATCTTTGCTCTCCTGGATTTAAAAATCAGTAAGAGCCATTCTGTGAGTGTGTGGGAAGTCTAGGGCTTGCAAACAAGTAGGATTCTGGGCATTTTGTCTGCCTTTCTACTGGGACTATATAGGCAGATTGTGTCATTGGATCTCTAAATTTCTCTTAAAATTGTCTAAACATGCAGTCTAATAAAATATTGAAGAGAAATGTCTTCCTTGTGTAGGAATATGATGCCAGGGGCTGACTTAGGGGCACTGTGATCCTTCAGTCATCTATTAGCAGTACAGGTTTGAGGTGGCCTGTGCCATGTCCTCACAAGGGACAATGCTGAAAATTGTAGAGTTCCATGTACAAAGGATGGGCAGAGAATTTGAAGGTCAGGGGATGAAAATGGTGACTTTTAACATGTTTGCTCATTCATTCAAAAAATGTTTATTTAGCATATATGGTATGCAGGCACTGTTCTTGCTACTCTGAATAGAGTCACTTAAAATTAATCAGGAGAGACAGAAATAAAATAAAAGATGAGGAAGAGTTTCAGAAAGTCACAAATATTTCAAGAGTACCAAACAGAGTGAGGTCAAAGAGAGTGACTGGTTATTGATCTAAGTGGGGAGGTCAAGGATATTTCTGTGAGCACTGGCTTCACAAGTGAAATCTGAAGGAACAGATGGAATATGACACCCAAAACTCTCAGGCAGGAGTATTCTCAGAGCAAAGAGCTCACACAGCAGCCCCAGGCCTGGGACTTATTAGTATGTTTGATAAATCCAAAGCAAGTCTGAGGCCAGACCATGCAGGTCTTGGTAAATCAGTAAGGTGGTCTAGAACAGAAGCCCTCTGAGTTCTCTGGGAAATCAGACACCCTACACCGCTTCTATTAAAGAGGAAAGGGAGTGTGCCATGAGGGGATTCTCAGTCACCATCACAGCAATGGTAAGTGAATGTTTATTATAAACCAAACTGGTTCTAAGTACCTCGTGCTCATTAAATCTTCTGATCCTCACAACAATCCTGTGGGGTACTTTTATTATTCCCACTGCACACAGGTGGTCCGTGGACCTACCACAGTCTCTCAGCTGCGGTAGGAAATGGCTGGGTCAGGACTGGAGCTCAGGTGCTTGATGTTGGAGTCCTTAACCACACCGGGAAACTTAGAGCAAGCGTCTCCTGGATATTTTGTTCTGAACTTTATGTGAGTATATAATGCATGTCACTGAGATCAAATCGCAGCAGACTGTTGTATTTTTCTCCAAAGCTTCTTTCATAGGCTTACCTAATCCTTCAGATGAGAAAGCTTCAAAGCCTAACATCATTTAGTCCAGAGAGACTTAGTACTATTTGATTTTTGGAAATCCAATTTTCAGATAAACAAATTCTGACTAAAAAACTAGATTAAATGTAAGTAATTCCGAGTGTAAACCAGCTTGTCACCCTCACAGGACGGCCCATTCCCTCAGATAACGGTCTTCCACTCTGCCAGGCTGTTCATGTGCAAGGTCTCCAACCTCCCTTTTCACCCCTCACTGTGCTGTAGACTCTGTGTCTCCAAACTCCAGGCCTCGGAGCTGCTCCCCAGGACACGCATAAGGCTCTCCTCATCCGGGGCTCTCTCCGGGAACCTCCCCATACCGCGAGTTTTCAGTCCCCAAGGCTTCACCCTTGTGTTTCCAGCCTGGAAAACTCTGCTCTATTTTCCCCCATAGCACTAACTGAAGTCCTCCTCTCTTATTTGAGCAGAATATTTTCCAAGACTCCTAGTAGACACCTGAAACCAAAAAGAGAACCAGATTTAATCTATATCATGTTTTTCTTGTGTCTACACACATGAAGTTTAGTTTAGAAGTTACTCGGCACAGTACAATATGAACAATAAGAAATATTGCTTGCTGCAATGGAATGTATGAGTATTCTCCGTTTATTTCTGGAAATTTCCATTCAATATTTCCACATCATGGTTGGCCATGGGAAATTAAAACAGCAGAGAGGAAAATCATAAGTAGGGAGAACTAGTGTAATGTATTAAGATTACTTTCCCTAGACTGAAATCCAAAAGGGAAGAGAATTTGTTTTTCCCTTTAGAATATATCCTCTAGTGGTCCAGTGGTTGGTGTAGAATAGAAGTTTAATGAATATTGTTGAGTGAACAAGTCCTTGACTTCTAGTGCAGAACATTTGTTAATTCTCTCAAGTATCTAATTATAAGGATCTAATTACAGTTATTTAATCATAAGCCAGTTTGTTCATGATGCTACTTTATTTCTAGTATTTCATTTTTTGTTCTTTTCCTCCTCCATTCTTTCATTTCTTCCTTTCTTCTTTCCTTTCATCCTTCTTTCCTCATTTTCTTATTTCTATTCTTCCTTTTTCCTCTTCCGTTCTCTTCGTTCTGTTGACTTCTTCTCTAAATCCCTCATTCACTAATAGGGAGCAAGAGACGGGACCCATGATTATGCACATTTGTTTTTCTGCTGGGGAGTACTGGGGATTGAACTCAGAACCTTGCACTTGTGAGGCAGGTGGCAGCACCACTGAACTAAATCCCTGGCCCTAACATGCAAATTTGAGTAAGAAGCTGTTGAACATTCATAGCCTCATTTTAGAAACTTCAAGTAAAAATTTTCCAAACATCAGTTAAGTGCTACAGGAGGGGTGTGTGCTATGTACATAAATAGGCAAAATAGTTAAGATTTTCCCAGTGCATAGCATAAGGTGGCTGAATTGTAGAGATGGCTTGCTGATCTGTGGATTTTCCATTATAACATAACTGATGGTCCAATGGACACTTCTGATTTTCCCAGTAGTTATGTATTTAATTTTAAGAGGCAGCTCCTCATATCTGGAAATGAGGGCATGTGGATGAGGTGAGAACATCCCACCAGCACCATGTATAATGAGAGCATTTAGGCTTGGGCTTTAGATATGATTATCCAGTGAGCTATGTCTTTACAGAAGTGGCTTTCTGTTCATTTAACATGTCATTGTTCACACCGTTACTGTGAAATAGGACACAATCTGAAGACTTAGGAAGAAAACTCATATTGAAGTTGATAATCGACCTTGAGCTGTGATTCTGTTGTGGAAACCTCCAGAATTTAAATTTTGCTTTCTTTCTCTTTGTATAGGGTTTCTTCCCAAAATAGTTCACCTTAAAGCATTGTACCCACTCACTGTTAGAGGAGAAAGAACAGATTATTTGTGCCACTACTATTTGCCACATGTGGAAGATCAAAAGTCATTCCAGCTACTTCCAAACTCCTTATCTTCTTTGGCTCTGTTGATCACTCATCATGCAGCTCTAAACGTAGATCGCCCTACTGATGCTTGAATATGTTTATTTCTCTAGAGAGAAAAAAATACAGAGATAGAGACAGGAAGAAAAGAAATCATGACAAAAACCCTGAAACGCAGGGCTTGGTTTCCCAATCATCCCCCATCCTGCTCTCCCAGCTGAAGGTGCACTCACTCCTTCTCAGTCATCAGAAGGACCAGGCCCTTCCACTCCTGAAAGCAGCTCTGAGACATCAGCAATGGCCTCCCTGTCACTAATGGCCCTGTCTCACTGGTTGTACGGACATCCTTTGACACTGGTACCCACACCACCCTTCTTATAATGTTGCTTTTCCTTGTCTTCTGGGAACATCTTTCCAGTGCCTCCCTTATAAATGCATTTTGTTACCCAGATGCTAAATCCTGGAAATAGGAAGGGCTGGCTCCTGGGCTGCCACCCTTCAGATCATCCTGTGTAGTTTCATCCATCTCTGGAGCTTGAATTATCATCTCTTAATCCGTGCACACGATGCCCAAATTCTCTCAAGTGAACACTTCTCCAGACCCTACATTTACATAAGCATTATTTTGCTGGAGAGCTCTCAAATGGCTAATGACATCTCCAAAGTTAAATTGTTAAACAAACATCTGTTGAATCTCACATACATGTTTCTCTCTAAAGAAACCTCATATGGGTTTTGTTAAGTGTCCTCCAGCTCATGAATGATCTTCTGGTTTCTGGTCCAAGAACCAGAGCCACTGCTTGCTCTTCAAAGTCTGAGTACTAAGATTTCACCTGCTTACCACCTCTCTGATCTATCAGCCATTCTCCACCCTCCTCTGTTTTGCACTGAGTACCTGCTTGTGAGCTCCTAGTGCTCACCAGTGTTTTTTCATAAAATAGACCCAATGGATTTCCAGAAGCAAATCTTTCAGTGTTAGGCTTTTTCTCTTAAATATCTTCCCAGTGCTTGTAGGAGGCTACATTAAGTGCTTTAAAATTCCTTCAAAGTCCAACAGATCTGAGCTCTAACTGCTTTCTACCTTTTCTGCTTTTTTGTTTTGTTTTGTTTTAATCAAAGCCATGCTTTGGATGTAAGACATAGCATTCAAATGCTACTAAGAAAGAAACAACACTGCCAAAATTATACTAGAACACAATTCTTGCTATATTCTTATACTATTTCTAAAAGTTTAGGAAGCTTGATAGAACAGGTAGGACACATCCTATACCTGAGGAGTCCTGAACTCTGGTTGCTATTTCTGTCTGTGGCTATGCATGCTGCACTTTTTTATCTACAACCAGCCTTGAGCAAGAAAATGCCATGAACTGTCCAAGTGGATCACCTAGTTTCTAAACATCTTCCTTGATCCATATGTAATATCTGTTTGACTTTCATCTAATGACAGGGATATTTCAGGCTTCCAGGTTAAAGGTCTTTCTGTTTGCAGGCTAGTCTCAGTGTGAGGAGTCCTAAATAACTGGGCAACCCCTGGATTTTGTAAGTTAATGAGACTCTTGGTAGTCCCTTGATAGAAACACTCCCTCTCTGAGATTCTCTCTGGGAATCAAGACCTAGAAATCCAAGTGTCCAGCAGTCAAGATGAGAAGCACAAATTCCCAAAATATTTTCCTGGATGTGACCGTGAGTATGTTCATTCTGACTTCAGCTCCTTAGTTTCAAACTCCTTAGCTTCCTGGGACATACAGGAGCAACCGCCAGTGAGGGATTTAGTGTATAGATTACCATCCGTCCATGGTATCGTTTTCAATGTCATACTTCCACTCCATGTAGCAGGTGGAGCGTGGTGGGCACATGACAGAACCAGTGTGCCTCGTGACCCATCATCACTGCTGCTCTCCCTTAGCTCTAAAGTGGGTGCATTTGCCTACTGTGACTATGCAGGGTCTAAAGGCAAAGGATCCAACACTGAGTCCCAGAGCTTGGGGATACTGAGTTCCTGGTGGCAGAAGATAATGTGAAGGAGGTGGCCACAGACTTGGCTGAGGCCCAGCTGAGGGCCAGTCTCCCCCACATGGGTGCGTGCGTGTGTGTGTGTGTGAGAGTGTGAATGACCTTTCATATGATTCCCTCCCCAGCCTTCCAGCTGCTCCGGCTGCTGTGCAGTGGGGCAGAGAAGCGCTGCTGATTTATGAGCAAAATAAATGTCATTGTTCCAAGGCACTAGGGATGGTTTTCTATGTTGTAATGTAAAACTAAAACATTGAATTACTGGCCCTTTTAAGAGGAAAGCATCCAATGTAGTCAATTTTTTGCCGTATTTCTGGTGCGTCTCATCAAGGAATCATGCTATATTAGGGGTTATTTTCTATTTCTTGCGGTTTGAATGATCGATGGACCATTAGATAAGTAACTTTGCAAGTTAACCTCTCTCCTTGCTACCATGGCACACCCTTTGTAAGCATGTGAGGCCAACCCTTGGGCCGATGTTGAGTAATTCTGTGTTCTGGGCAGTTACTCTTTGGTGGGTGTTCTTATCAATAAGAGAATTTTTGTGCTTTGTGCCGTATATTCCCCCACATGCCTCTATCCTGGAATTCATGGTCTACACCCGGCAGCTATTCTGCTTCCCTGTCTTTCCTTCAGCAACCACTCAAACCTTTGCCCCTCACATGGTCAGTATATATTTTCACTCTGTGTTATTTTTAACTCCAGAGTGGACAACTGGGTACATTACACAAATTCTGACTGTGAGAGAACTTCCCCTCATTACTTCCCAGTCACCCCTGATTAGTTTTAATGTAGTCAGTGCCCACTCTTGTCATGTACCTCAGCTAGTTGTCTCATGAGCCAACCTTGACCTGTATCTGCTCTGTTGAGTAGTCATAAGAACATCCCTCCCGACTGATCAGTCATATGGGCAGAGGCCTGGTGGTGGATGGCATGGCATCTAGGATACCTGCTCCTGCATCTCACTTATAGCCTCTGAACTTCCCCATGGCCAGTCCCTACTGAACATGGGACCTTCAAAGTGAACCGCATTCCCAGCATTTTGTATGATTTTTTTTCAGTCAGAATCTTACCGAGTTGTTAGTTTGTCCATGCTGGACTCAAACTTGTGATCCTCCCACCTCAACCTCCTGGAATGTCGGGATGACGGGAGTGCTGCACCATTCCCAGCTCCATTGCATTCTTACACTGGCTGGTTGCTGAGCCCACCTGAGTGTAGAGTCAGTAGCTCTGGTAGAGCAGACTATGACAGTTGTTTGACAGCAATGGCACTTCGTGCCCTGTGTGTAGCAGTCGATATCTCAGACTCCTCGAGCACACCAGAAGCTCAGTTTTGGCACCGTCTTAATGCGGGTCAGGTGTTGTTCCCACAGGCCCTAAAGGGCTATGTTTTGATTCTTTTGGGATTTTTCAAAATTGCAACTGAGCTTGCTCTCATTTTAAAATACTGTCTGGCTACTTACCTCTAGATCTGCTCTAGACTCTATTCAAAGCTGGTCAGGCTTCATGTCACGTGGTTAATGGGTTTTCAAAGTGTTCCCAAGGATAGAATATGCTGCTTTCAAATGAAGATGAGGCCTAGAAGGCATTGTTCTCCCTTCTCGTCAGTGACAGTTGCAAGATGTAATTATTTGCCCTTTATTTTAAGGAAATATCTCATTATACTAGACACTGTTAGTCCCAGATGAATTTCACTCATGTATTAGGCTTTCAGTTTTCAGAGGGGTTTTCTTCTGTCTTCCCACAGGCTTCTGCCTAAACCTCCAGTATATCTACTACATTAGCCAAAGTATTTCAATTAGCACATATTACTGACATGATTCCATTGATACAGTGAACCTGTATGATATTCCTTGGGATAGCCCAACAGTCTACATCCTTTCAGATTACAATTTAACAGAAGTAGAAATATTTCACACAGTGCTGGAATGAGCTTGTGCATGCATCCTATTTCTGATTCTTTCTTACTGGGACCGAAGAGAAAGCATCTGCCATTCCAGAGGCCGTGCTAATCTCCTCTAGCAAAGACGCCTTCTGATATCACAGCTGCAACTGGGGCTCTCACTTGTTTGAGTTTTCCGTAGTCTGCTGCTGTCCTTCAGTGCTCCTCTGGCTTTGAGAGAGTCCACACTTTTGGACCTTATGGGAAAAGGCAGGACCATAATAAGAGTGGCTCCAGTCTGAGCCGTTCCCTATGGAGGGTGATACTCTTGCTGTCTTGGCCAGGCTTCCATTTGGACTCCTTCATTCCAGTAGTGTTAACCTACACAGAGTGGAACATGTCAAGGAACATGTTCCCTCACAGGGTCTCTGTAGTTATTATTTCTCCTCCAAGAATGCTTCCTTTACTCTCTTCATCTTTAGTTTTATTCTTTAAATTTCATGACAGCAAAACGTTTCTGACGAGGTAGATACTGATGTCATAAGTCCTTCTAAGGATTAATTCTTCTCCTTCTTAGTGTACAGCAGAGTTTCAGTTTTATAAGCATTTGCATGGCTCTTTAAGCAATATTTATTTTCCTGACTAAGCTGGAAGTTCCATGAAATGTAGGGAAAAATATCTGTATTCACAACACTTAGTACAGTAACTGAGGCATCGTAGGTATTTCATAATTTTTATACAGTTTCTATATTATATATTAATGAATCATGCAATGTACTAGAATGATTTTATTAAAAAACTGATTGCAAATCTCAAATTCTATCTTACAAAAACAGAATCTTAGGACCTCTAAAATTAAGACAAATTAGTCCCAGTACAAACTATAAATTGTATGAATATTTAGACTGAATGAATGAATGCTATACAAATTTGAGATATTCTACATATTTTTTGTCAGATTTATGTGTCCCTAACTTGAGTAGCTCTAAGCTACTTTACATGCCTAAGGGAGATGGTTGTACTGCAATTTTGGATGCATTTACAATATATTTAATCACATGACACATATAAAAGAACTTTAGAAAAATTAGAGTAACCATATTATAGATACTGCTAAATCATTTATCAGGAGAGTATATTTATTTCTGTCCAGTTGTACTTATTCTAATCTAATCCATAATATTTTCTTATGGTAAATATTATATTTTTAATTAAGCCCTCATCCTACCTCTATGTATGCTCTGCCTCATACGTCTTTAAAGTTAAAAACCAAGGTTTTGAGTGACTCTATCAAAAATGGTTCTTTCCATGCACATAAAAGCGTCTAGAAGGACCCATAAAAAGTGTTAATATGTCCCCAGAAATCAGAACTAGGCACTGGAGGTAAAAGAGTACCATTTGCTTTTTGTTTTTGCCATTTTTTCTATTTAAATTTTTATATAAATATATATATTACCATAAAGATTAGTTACAAAATGCTTTTATTATTCTGTCACCTCAAGAAATACAAATTTTAATGTAAACATAAAGTAGCTGTTGTTTCATATTTTATTTCTCAGTTAATTCAGTCATTCATCTTCTCTGGAAGAATAACTTTTGAAACAAATAAATAAGATGCGATCACTGATTCAATATTGGAAGCGCAGCCAGTTTTTCTCTCCTCCCAGGGGTCACCGCAGGGTTGGCTGGGCTTCAGAATCTCATGTAACAACACTGTGTGTGATTAACAGCTGATGGCCCTTCGCCATAGCAGCAAAGATGTAGTAAGTGCTGAAGAAAGCATCGACTGAAAACCAAGTATTACTGCCAAGTTCTGAGACATTTTAAAAAGAGAACAAAATAAAAAATTTTTAATAACAAACAAACAGAAATTGCTGCTCAGGCTTGCCAAGTCCTCCCAGGGTAGCATGTGGCTTCTTGGATAGTTTTCCCAGAACATTTGCAGGATTGCCTGTGGGTCATCTATTTGGCCAGTCCTTGCTATCAGCATCGGTATACGTTTTGCTTACAAAATTCATCAAAATCAGTGTAAAAGGTGCCATCTTCCTTCTGTCTTATACCTACTCAAACAGAAGGCTGAGATCCTTCTACACAATGTGATTGTGTACTTGATCACAGAATAGCTCTGCATCGTTAGTCTGATTGGACATCAGCCTGCCAGGCGTGCTCCTAACCTGAGTGTAGCAGGACCCAAATCTTGTTTATTACATTAGTCACACTGTATTTTTTAAAAAACTGTGCTTTTGTCTTGTTTCTCCATGCTGCTTCTATGAAAGGAACAATCAACAATTAGAACTGTTTCTGGGGCATCATATGGCTTTAGAAACTTGGGTTTTCTTTGATATGGGCAAAGCTCAAGCCTCTCTCCACAAAGCTGTATAATTTTAAAATAGACAAGTTTTATAACTTGTTCTGAAGTGACAGGTGGTATGCACACTGGTACCCTGAAGGCAACGGGTCTGTCTGAGGGCCTGCCCTCCCATTTACTATGCAAACTCCTTGGTGATCTGGCTTTCAGTAATTCTCCAGTGATTTCAGCCAGAGATGATGCTACCCATCGAGGACATTTGACAAAAGTCTGAGATATTTTTTGCTGTCATGACTGGAGGTGGTGGTGCTGCTGTGCCATGCGCTTCTGATAGCCCCTGACCGGACACTAGGATGCTGCAAAACATCCTACAATGCACAGAAAAGCCCCAACTAGTAACAAATAATCAGGAACCACATGTCAGTTGTGCCATGGCTGAGATTCTCCGAACTACTTTTTTTTTTTTTGGTACTGGGACTCAAACTCGGGATCTTTCACTTGTGAGACAGGCAGTGGAACCACGGAGCTAAATCCCCGGACCCTCCTTAAACAACTTTTATGTTCTACCACTTAACAAATTTCACTCAGTTCCCCCTCCTCACTAAGCCATCTACCCTTACTACTAAAATTTCCTTTTCACAGTTCCCATAGTCACTCATGTTTAAAGTGCTTCCTTTTGAGTGATGTGGTAACGTTTACTGTTTACTAGCATTTATATTCTGACCAGCTGACCCTGACCTAATTCAGGTCTGCTGAAACCCTAGTTCCTGGGACATGGAAGCCATTTATTGGCTACGTGTTGAATGCTAAATGAATAAGGATACATTTTTAAATGTTAAAATGTATTTAAATGTGTATTGTAATTATATAATAATTTATCTTCACTGATACATAAAAACAGGCAAATTGTACCTAACAATGAGGTAACAGGCGATGTTCTGACATATGTGTATATTGTGTTATGTTTATTTTTTCCCATTAAGTTTATTGGTACACTTTAGGTATAAAATACAGTTACATTCATCATTGGGATCTTGTGCCATTACATGAGTCTCTTGGTTCTTATTTTTTTTCCCCTTCCCCTTCCCTCCCTTCACCCCCTCCACCCTTCCCTATTTGCAAAGACTTTTTTTCCATTTTTTCCTTTTATCATATTTTTTCTTTTCCTGTCTTTCCTTTCCCCTACCCCTCCCACTTCCCCTGCTCCTTTAGACCTTTTCTTCCTATTACACAATATCAGTTATGCATTTTTAAAATTACAACATCAAGATCTAGGAGACATCACCACAGATTTTACAGAATTTAAAAGGATATAGAAAGCATCTTTTTTGAAATAAATTTGACAACTTCTAAGAAGTACCTTGGGAAACAAATTAATGAAACTAACTCTGAAGGAAATATAAAATTTGAATAGCACCTATTAAAGAAAGTATATTCCTAGCTTGAAAACCTACCTGTATGAAAACAACAGGCTCATATACATTTTAACTGATAAATCATATCAAACATTTAAAGCAGAAAAAAGAAGGAACACTTCTCCCCTCATTTTAGGAAATCAACATTGTGCTAATCTTAAATCTGGATAAAGATAATAGAAGAAAAAAGTATGAACATAGATAGAAATTTGTTTAACAAAAAAATACTATTAGAAGTCAGATCTGGCAGGATGTAGAAAGTGGTTTTATTATAGGGATGGCAGTGTTGGTTCAGCATTGGAAGATCCACCCCCTAAAATCATCATTTTAACAGAGGAAAGGAAAAAGCCACATGATCCTGCCACTAGTTGGAGAAAAAGTATCGGACTAAATTCCACAGCTGTTCATGGTAAAAGCTATCAGGAGACTAGAAGTAGAACAGAACCTTCTCAACAGATCAAAGACATGTACTCCATACTTCCAGCAAAAACGCCTTATATGAATGGAGAAGATACAATGCTTTCTCCCAAAGGTTGGGAACAAGGGCAGATATGCCTACTCTTCATCTGTCCATGAAACTTTGAAACATAGGCCTAAACCAAAATAGTCTAGCAATAAAATGACACAATTAGGGTAGGATTGGCAAGGTAGAAGCAAAATCTTTATATGTACATGAAATGATTATCTACAGAGAAAATAGTAAGAAATCTCTAGGAGCCCCTAGAACTTGTATTTGAATTGAGAAGGATTAGAAAACACAAGGTATATATAAAAATTCAGCTCTATGTACACTTGCTATAAATGAAGAATTAGATATTGAAATTACATGTTATGTAGGAGTACAAAGGATCTAGAAAAGTAAAAAGAAAAAGAAAAAACATTGTTGTAAGACATTTAGTACCTAATTTTAAGAATTCCTCTAAAACTACAGTAATCAAGGCAGTGTTGGTGTAAGGAAAGACATATAGATCATTGGAATAAAACAGAGAATCTAGAAATAGAACCTCCCATATATGGTCCACTGAGTTTTGAAAGATTATTTAACATTAACATTTTGTAGAATATAAACTCAATTCAAGAGTAGAGGAAAAGATAGTGCTTTCAGCCAATGGTTCCAGAACACCTGGTATCTGAATATAAAAAAATTATCCTAAACTCTTTATTTCCATACATAAAAATAACCTGAAAGCATTTATGAACCTAAATATGAAAGACTAAAACTATAAAACTTTAAGAAATTGTAAGGTAAAATGTTTATGAATTTAAGGTAGGCAAGAACTTCCTAGGATACAAAAAACACGACGTATAAAAGAAAAAAATTGATAAATGAGATTCCATCAATATTTAAAACTTGGAATGACATTATTAAAATGAAAAATAGTCCTTAAACACACCATATTTACAATGCATATAACCTATGACCAGAATATATAAAGAATTCTTACAGCTCATTAGTAGACAACCCAATTAAAAAGTAGACACAAGAAGATGATAAATAGCCAGTATAGCACAAGGAAAGGTGTGCAACACTAGAATCAGAAAATACTAATCAGTCCAATAACAAGATTAAATTATACACTCATTAGGGAGATGAAGTTAAAAGTTTTAAAAGTCTTATCATGACTTTTTCTTTTTGTTGGATTCTCCCCCTTTGCTTTTAATTTGTCACACCTAATGGATTCATTCTGCTGGGCTTCCTGGGGTTGTGATCCTCATTGTCTTTTCCTAGGATATTGTCTAAAAGTTTTTGGAGTGCTGGTTTGCTATTCATGAAGTTCCTAAGGTGCTCTTTATCATAAGAGTATCTTATTTCTTCATCAATTTTGAAAGATAGTTTTGCAGGGTACATCAGTCTGGGTTGGAGGCTGTTTTCCTTTAGGGCTTGAAATACATCACTCCAAGGTCTTCTTGCCTTGAGGGTTTGCACTGAGAAGTCTGCTGTGATTCTGATGGACTTTCCTTTGTATGTAATTTGTTTATTTTCTCTCACTGCTTATAGAATTTTGTTCTTCTGTTGTGTTTCTGGAATCTTATCTATTATATGCCTATGTGCAGCTTTTTTTTGATCAAGGCTAGTTGGAGTCCTATATGGCTCACTTATCTGTATGTCAAGTTCTTTTCCCCTGCTTGGGAAGTTTTCTGCCATCACTTCTGTGAATAGTTTTCCTATGTCATCTCCAGTTTCTCCTGTTTCTTCATTGATTCCAATCAGTCTTATGTTATTCTTCTTTGCATCATCTAGCAGCTGCTGGATTGATTTCTTGTGTTCCTGTACAATTTTAAAGCAATTTTTCTTTTCCTGGTCACTAATTGCAATCTTATCTTCTGTATCTGAAATTCTATCCTCACATTGGTTCATTGTGCTGCATAGACTGTCAGTGGAGTTTTTAATCTCCTGGAAATCTGTTTGCATCTGTTTTATGGATTCCATTTGTTTCCTATGTTGGGATTCCATCATGTTCCTCAGCTCCTTTATTTTTTTATCTGTGTCTGCTCTAGATTTATTAATCATGTCTTGCACTATGGGCACAATCTCTACTGTTATGTGAGAAATTATTTGTGATTTCATTTTTTCCAGATCCTCTTTTGTTGCCAGTTCAGGGAGTCCAGGTGGTTGAGTATCAGATTGTTCCATCTCTTTTCCCTTTGGGGTTGCTGTAGGTGATCTGGAAGTATGTTTTTGAGGCTTATTTACATGTCTTCTCCTTTCGACAGGGGTAGGGGTGGGGGTGGGTGCTCACCTCCTCTGCCCTGGGAGTGGTGGAATGGTGGCCAAGCTTGTGTAATGTTTAAAGCAGATTAAGCACATCTCTCTCCTCAAAGAGGAATTTTGTTTGACGTCTTCATAAAAGAAAGCTGGAAGTGCCTTCCACCAGTTTTTCTTGGAATAGCCTCCTGGCTGT
The DNA here is from genome assembly GCF_053883595.1 of Heterocephalus glaber. Classification (NCBI taxonomy): domain Eukaryota; kingdom Metazoa; phylum Chordata; class Mammalia; order Rodentia; family Bathyergidae; genus Heterocephalus; species Heterocephalus glaber. The sequence continues at coordinate 19,941,465 of NW_028258343.1, read as the reverse complement.
ATGAAGTTAGGAAGAAATGATCTCTTACAGGAAGCAAAACTTCCAGTCACAGCAAAGTATCCTGCTTGCAGGTCAAGTCAGGACCGGGCAGTGCAGGTGTCTTCATTATGCAGGAGATGGAACACGCAGTGACTGGGTGGTGCTTGGGTGGCACTGCGATGATAGAAAGAGGCCATTGAATCTTAATCACCTTCAAGTCTCAAACATTCTGCCACCCCAAAGTCATTCCTGCCTGACTTCTACTTAACTGCCTGCCTCTGGAGCTTCTCCAGAACTTAGAGTGTAGACGCCCTGGCGTTCGTGGAGGTGTGATTTACACTCATGCCATCCCTTCCGAGGTGTGTGCCGGCACAGTGGCCCCCTGCGCACGTGGCTCTGCCAGGCCCATCACCCCGGAAGTGCTTGGGTTTCTTGAGTGAAATCAGTGACGTGGCATGCGAAGTGACAGTCACGTGGCAGGCGCGCTCAGCAGGTTCCTCAGCTTCTCCGGCCCTTAATCTGTTTCCCTTTCCATAACTGCACTGTTTACAGGGTTCTGTCAGGGCAGCCAGTCTGAGTTTCCACTGTGCTATGCTTGTCACATGAATCGCACTGTACATGCCGCTTGTTACCCTGAGCTCCATGTTCTCAATGCAGTCCATATTGAGGAAGTCCACTAACCATCAGAAAGGCACTACTGTCCACTGCTTGCCTGCCTCCATCTCTCAACCTCTGTATTAACCTAGTCTGAGCTTTGGAGGTACTTCCGGTCTGGACATATTAAGCTCAATGAATAGGAAGCTATACATTCCTGTTGTTGAGATCTTTTTAGTGTCCTGCACATTCCAGTGTCTACTAGTTCTCCTGATTTAAGGAAAAAATCAATTCTGGGAGCAAGAACAGAACTCCTGGACATAGATACTAACCTCAGATGCTAATTGTTCTGATGTACTGTGAAGAGAATTCGTGGTCTGAATTTAAGACATCAATCCGTGTCCTTCCCTCTTCCAGTGACTTATACAAACCAAAGGGCAGTTGGCCTCTGTATAGTTTACTTGATAGCTTATGCCTAAATTCATGCTTGGCCAAACCATCCCCTTATATCCACATAACCACTTTTGAGGGATAAGGAATTATTAATTAAATAATATCTTACAAAAGTGAAAAGAAATGCACACAACTATCTTAATGAATATACTCCATAATTTTCAAAGACAACCACACAAATGTTTGGGGAATTCTCTTAATAAATATATTACATTTAGGTTAGGCTCACTCAAAATTTCATAAGGATTTACATAAAAGACCCAGTTTTAATATGAAAACTGTTCATGTGTTTTTTAGTGGTAATTTATGTTTTATCAAGTTGTCATCTACCTAAGGTATTCCTTCAATATGTTTTCATAAACTATAATGTAATCTAACTTCAATATCTCTATGTTTGGGTCATGGTAGCATTTTGGGAAGGAACTACGTAGTTGAGACATAATTAATGGCTAAGCAGAAATTATCGGGCACCCTTAAATGAAGGTGAACAATGTGCACCAACCCGAGTCTGGGCTGCCCTTCAGGGTAACAGGTCAACACTTCGTAAGTGGAAGCAACAGAGAAGCATGCACCATTCATACATGTGGCCAAATGCAGAGCAGTGGGGAAACTGTAGTTTTAAAGGTCATCTGTCAAGGTGTGCAAAGGATGCACAAATTAGCCCTGAAGAAGTGTTGTGAGGCGAAAAGATGACATTCAGGGTTAGACTTTGCATGCAGCTCATCTCCGTTCCAAGAAAATGATACCTATACATACACAACTCTGCGCACAGACTCAAAATCAAATTCCAAAATTAGAAACTATAGCAAGTTTTATTGAGGACATCCAGATCAATGTAACCGTGATAACTGCTGGCATAATCAGGATGGTTTGGAATACGTATGTGGCCTGATATGTGAACTGTCAATCACACCAAGAAATGCTGATTACACTCAAAGTGTAAATTGACCATAGGAGCCAGCTTAAGGGAATGGCTGCTACTTTGGGGTTAGAATGTTTGATTTGAATTTTTTTATCTAGTAATTGCAAAGACTTAAATAAATTTAATTGAATCAATTAACTTTAAATGGATTCGGTGATGTTTTCCAGAATGATATTCTCCAGATATGATATTCTCCAGAGTGAAACTTTAGCTTATATTGGTAATTTAGGGTTTTCTGATTGTAACTGAAGGGATGGTTTGCATCATTAAATGGGAGAAAAACTGTGATACATTTAAATGTCAATTTAAAACTCCATTTTAGTTATTTTCTTCCTTTCATATTTAACCCACTACCAAATCTCTCAGAATATGATAGTTTTTAGGATGCACTGAACTACTTGGAAGTCTACCAAGTGTTAATACAATAAATTCATAACTTCATTATCTTTTCTATTTCATCCTATATCACTTGGAAAACCTTAAACTGAATGCGTAATATGTTTTCTAATTGTCAGAACATTTTCAACTTTTTTGTAGCACTGGAGATTGGACTCAGAGCCTCTAGAGAGAGCTAAGCTCCTGGCATATTTTATTATTTATTTATTTATTTGAGAAACAGGGTCTTGCTAAGTTGATGAATTGATCAGATGGGGCTAGAACTGGTGATTATTCTGTCCCAGCTTCCCAGAGGACTAGAATTACCTTTAAAATGTTGCTTATTTTAATCTGAAAATTTTCTTCCTGTGGGTACATGTAAGTGTGATATATATCTGATATCTGAAATTTTAGTGGTAAATGAATTATTTGGGACATTAGTAATCCACATCAGCACCACCACATGATATTTTTATTCAAAAAATCAGTTATAATTTTAACTCACTTTTGTTAGGATAATGATTTTCTTTTGGTACCAATACTAAGTTATTCCCAGTAGAAAGTGAAAGAAGAGATATTTCCATTTAATATTCACTGCATATATTGATAAAAATGTTAATTGATTCTCAGATTGGATAAACATTTAAAAACAATGAGAACACCAAGTTATCAATTTAGTCCTTACATTTGAACCTGAAGTTGAAGATAATCGAATTTTTTTCACAACATAAATTCAATTTTTATCCAAATAACTTTAAATTTCCATTCAAACAATATGTTATTTGTTTGAATTCCACCATTTGGTTATCTCCATATAGTGTGGAAATTAAAACATACAATGCAAATTTCTCCAGATATGTAAATTTGCTACCTAGGAAGGTAAAGTAAAAGTCAGTAATAATGCATAAAACTACTTAAACCAGGTATGTAGGAATAAAACATAGCTAAAAATGCATCAATGAAACCAGAAATGGAAAGAATCAGTTAAAATAACGGAACCATTTAGCCCAGGCACACTTTCTGTCAAGTAATTTTATCATGATTATTCTAGGTCCCTCCACAGGAAATCACTTATCTATATTCATTGAAAGAAAAGCCAACTGCATTATCTGTAGGCCCCTAGTGCATTCATATTTATTTTCCCTTTTATTTTACACCCACTGATTTTTGTTCCCTGGAGTAGTTTTTTCTAACATCATATCACAGCAGATGTCTGAAATAAAATCTTATGATATATTTGCTGTTTGCCTTTAAAACTCATGAAGACACACAGTTTTATTCCTAAAGAATTCCCTGTAGCTATGTAAACCGGGCGATTGACTAAAAGAGGCTACAATTCTCTAATTCCAGAACACTGGTCAGACTCTATGTAGGGTGTTGTTATCATTTCTTGGTTTCTCATTTTCAGATGAGCATTCATGAGCTAGTAGTGCTCTTGGAAAGCGGTTATGGTGTAGAAAAACGCACCTCATAAAGCATACCAGGATTGAGGGGAGGAGCAAAACTTTAAGCACTGTCAGGAAAAGGAGCATCAGATTTCTTTGAATGTGTGCCAGGGAAAAGAGTAGATTTGTCTCTTCTGAGATTTCCCAGACCTATGATTCCCAAATGAACTTGGGTCAGGGCAGTCATGAACTTTCTACAGTTTTATCCAGGGAAAGGAGGCGTTCATGAGGATGGACGGACTCCTGGTCTGAATTTCCATCTGTTGTGGATGTGAAAGGAGTTTTCTGAATGAATTCTTAAAATCTCTTCTAACTCTTATTTTATTTTTTGTACCAGGAATCAAACTCAGGACCTTGTGCTAGCGAGGCAGGTGTGGCCCCACTGAGCTAAATCCCCAGCCCTCTAACTCGTAATTTTATAGATCTGGAATTTTCTTAAAATAAAAGAAGTGTGAGCTGAACTGCTCATTCTGGCAAGTCTCAGTTTGTAGACACCAAAGTGTTGGTCTATAAACAAGTTAACATGGGCTAAGCCTAACCTGTGGGGTGTACAGGACAATCCACTGGGAAGAGGCAAGAAAGTATCCCAACTCCTATTGAGATTATTTTATCTACTTTTCTATTTTTATACATTTTGATGATCCATATAGTGTTAGTACAGTTATACATAATTACAATTTATGTGTAAATGTTTAAACTTTATAAATATCAAAATATAAAACTTTTTAGTCATGGGATGTGAAGTCAACAGTATATGGGGGCCACTGAGACAAAGATACAAACTTAGGTGTACTGGAATTTTTTGTATCTCTGATAGAAACATGGGGCAACTTAAACAGGACTTAACCTTTAGATTTTTCATGTTTTGGAAGTTCATTCCAGTCTATGGTAGCAGTAAAACCTAAACATGATGGAAGAAAAGGCCCTGGGAGCATTATTAATGTTGATAATTTCATGCATTGTCACCAAATTCACTGTACATGGCAAATTGGGATTCAGTAACAGTGTCATCAGAGAGGAAGCACTACCTGCTCACATCTAGGGTCATTCTACATCTAACCCAAGCCTTTAACTAATTAACAATTAGTTTAGTGGTTTGGGGTTATTACCTGCTAAGCACTAGTTCTCCGTTAGAATGAGTATAAAGCACATAATTTATCACAACTAAGCTTCATCAGCCTCTTAGTCTCTGTTCAGTAGATTCCAAGAACAGAGGCAACATGGACAGAAATTCTCATCTGAGGACCCAAAAGGGACAGTTTTTGGTCACTTCTTGCCCACTTCTGTGATGGAGATGGTCTAATTTCGCTCCAAAGTGCTCAAACATAGGGCATTCATCTCTAAGAATACTATGTTTTAATTTGTCTTTCAAAGAGTGATTTACTCATCTTTCTTTTCTTACCCCATCTTCTATCTCCTTTATCCTTTTTCCAGGAGAACGTTCTCCCTCTTCTTGACTCTCCTTGTCTGTCAACCTCTCTAATACACTAATACACACACACACACACACACACACACACTCACACACATGTCATCTCTGATGTCAATCCAGATCTCCAGTCAAGCTATGACTATGCAAGCAGGAATCTGACTACAAGAGGCATTACAAATAATTTGCATACATAAATGTCACTCTTGTTTTCACACTGGCATCTGAAGGAATTTTTAAAGGATGAGAACAAAAATGTAAAGAAACACTTCTACTTAAATGTTTCAAAACTGTCCTTTTCAGTAGTCACCATTTTTCATCCACAGACTATTATGGGAGAAGAAAAACAATCTTTTGTGGTTCATAATGTGGAGAGTTCCTGGCAGAGTTGTTAGGAATACAGCGATCTACGGTGAAATTGTGTGTCATCTTTGTGATCACTAAGTGTTTCTGAAGTACTTAAAAATCAAGAGAAAACAATGAAACAAATTATTGGATGAGTGGTATAGATTTTTCTCATCCTCAGGAAAACACATTGTTTAAACTCACATATTGATTAATAGATCTAGCCCCATTGTAGTTAAAGAAAGTGTTGATTGCTCCTTCAGGGTTACATTAGACAAAATACCAACATTAAGTGTATAAAAGTAAATTTATTGTGAAGAAGCTGAAGGGGATGAAAAGACAAAATAATTTCAAAGCTGGAAAATTGGGATCAGTCTTACCCAGTAAATATGCTAGGCAATGGCCATGGCAAAGATTGTTCCTAAATAAAAAACAAGAACACCAAAGTGTTATTTCAGAATAGCTCTTAAATATCTTTTTGGTGTTATTGGTTTATGAGTTTTCTTTTGTCTGTGTACACTACACTGTGACCAAAAAAAGTAGAATTCCTTGACACTTGTGTTTACTGTGTATGATGATTATATTAAAAGGATGTTTTACATCATTTTCATCATAACAAAGATTTTATTCACTTGTGACCATACCGCAGGTTTAAATTCTGACAGTAAATAAAATTATAGAGGGCAAAGCAAACTGGCAGATACAACATCTTACATAGAAGGAATTATCGCACATGCTAACTTTCCTCATATTTGTGCTTTAAAGTGCAAACATGTAAGAGCCTTGATTTAATTTATAAGTGATAATTCTTATAGTACTTGAGGTGAATGATAGTATGTAGGTAAACAAAGAAAGCTGATTTCTGACATAAGCTAAAATGAATGGTCCTTTTAAAAGCTGAAAATCTTAAGAATGGCAATACATTTATGCTGTAAATAAAAATCAGTGTAGTGAGAACCTTATTTTCTGAAAATGTCCATGTCTAATTACTGAGTTATTGTAAGTGAAAAATTGTTCTGGTAAGATATGTGAGCACATGGGTCAAAACCGAGAGGATAGCATCTTGTCAAGTGTGGGATGGAGCCAGAGGTTTAGCTCAATGGTGCCATGCCTGCCTAGCAAGTGCAAAGTCCTGAGTTCGATACCCAGTACAGGGAAAAAAAAAAAAAGAGTGGGATGGACAGGAAGAAAACAGAATTTTATTACCATTTGGCTTCTGTTAGGTATACACTGTAGGATTGGCTCTCTATGTCATTTAAAACAAGTGGTATTTTCCTTAGTTACTTGACTCCACATATAAGACTGCATATAAACACAAGCACCCAACCTGGACAACACTGAGGCTAAAAGAAGCAACTCACAAGTTACCAAGAAGGGAAATGAAACATAAGTAATCAAAATTTTCCTACTTATCAAGTAATCTGATTGACCCACCTGTAATTATTCAGATGACTTTTCATATTAAGATGAAGCAGACATGTTCATCTTAGCACCATCATGAGTGGGAATGAGGTTTATAAAGTCTTGGACTTCACCCCTGCTGGCTACCCATTCCTGTTCTGAAACATGCACATATGTATTTCGTGTTACAATCATTAGCCAAAGTGGGTATTGGATTTTAAATGAGTTTTGAGGTCTTTGCTGTCTAGATGTTGTCACTGTAATGCGTGCCTGGGCAGTCACATGAGTCCAGACACTTGTTGATTCAAAGAGAAAATTATAGACAAAACACCTGAAGCAAAGCACTCCTAGAAATGTAAGTACATTTAAGAAGTATAAATAACACTGTTCTATTTTGGAAATGATATTGAGCACTTAGAGAAAAGAAATAAGTAGAAAATGAATACTCTGTCCTTCTTAGAAATGCTGACAATTGTAAACAGTCTTCCTGAAGAAAACACATCAGTGGAAAATGACTATAATTATATGAAGGAAAATCCCCAGAGTTCCTTTTCAGTATTTTTCACTTTACTTCTTTTAGAAAGTATTGATAAGTTTATTAATTATAAAAACAGGGTTTCTGTAAAAAGAAAAAGAAGAAATAAGAGAAGAGGGGGTATGCCTTCTTGTTACCTGCAAATGCCAGTCCTCAGAGTTGTAAAATAGATGTGTTTGTGTGTGTGTGTGAATCCTTTCAGCATTAGTGACTGGCTACCTAAGTGTATGCACAAACAAGCACACAGAAGTACTTCATGGGAACATATGCCTGTGTGTGTCTGTGATAGCCACTAGGCTTCTGAGCCTGCCTTAGGGAACCAAGCAGCCATGAGCCAGGCTGGCAGAGGGCAGTCCACACGGGGTCCCTGGGCTCTCTGTGACTTCATCAAGTGACAGGCAGTGTGGCCCCGTGTGGGGTAGAGAGAGTGTGACAGCAGAATCAGCCACCATTTGCATAGAGGTTTTATTTTCACTTTGAGATATGCCTATGTGTGTACACATCACACCTACACACACACATGCACACACACCCCAACACGCACGTGCACACATACTTTAAAAATACCCCTGATTAATAGTGCATAACTATTTCTGCTCCTGATTTACTTCACTCAGTACATTTTGGACAGCTTTGATGTTGATACATATGAAGCTCTTTCTCTTACACAGCAGTGTGTAGTATTCCATTTGCCTTCATGTACCAGAATCTATTTTTAATTTCAACTTTTCTTGATCATTCCCTTATTCCTGGAGTTTTTGGTGAAAACAACTCTAATTTAAAAAAAGATCTAATTAAATAAATATATGTATATAAAACTCTTTATCAACTCATTAGCATATATCTGCATAATAAATGCATAATATGAGATTTGACCAACATGAAGTATACACAATTTAAATCATATTCTGTATGAATATTGTTATTTCTTTGTTAATTTTCCGGTACTGGAGTTTATCAATGCTTTCATTTAATTGATCTAGTAATACAGGACATGTTAGTGTTTCAATTCAAAATTTACCGTGTCTTTTTTATGGTTATTGGATATTTTTGTGCTTACCCTCCTTACTTCAATAGGCTATCCGTTTGATCTGTAGAATTATTTTATACATTAATATTAGACCTTTGAGTCATGAACATTTTATCTACGTCTTATCTTTTCAATGTGTATTGTCTCGCATTGCTTTCATTTTAATAACAGTATTTTCATTTAACTTTGTGATGCTATATATTATGTTTAGTAATATTCTCTCTACTCAAATATTGAACCTTCTCCATTTTTTCATGATATTTCCTTGTTTGTTAATTACTCAACCCTCAATTGCTCTGATTTATTGGAATGTGTCATAAAATGGATATTTACTTGAGTTAATATATTCAAAGCATTTAGAAAAGTACCTGGGACACTGGAAGCTCGCAGTGAATTTACTGTCATTTTCATTGTTTATCTTTTGCATCAGGTGAATTTACAAGTCCTCATGTGTGCGCTGTGCAAATTCCCTTCACAGCAAGTAGGGCACACAGCAGAATGAACACTGACTGCAAACATGCAACTAGAGTCTAGACCTTTCTCCGCCGGGGGCTACTCAGCTCGCTGCTACCATAGCTTGTTATCATTCTAGGCTGCAGTTGCTTTCCTAAGAAGCCAGCATCAATCTGTTTGTCATTTCTCAAATTTTTTCCTCAAAAGCACTGATTATACAAGGTGTTCGCTTACTTTAAGAAAATAAAAATGAAATAGACTGGGCTAAGGAAAGCTAACCAGGTGGTGTGTGTGTGAGCTTTGCTTTTTTCAGAAGGTCCTTTCAAATCCATGGAGATAATGCGCTGTAAAGCTACATGTATTGTATGGTATTTTCTAAATTTATATAAGCACATATCAAGTTTCCTTCTCAGAGGATCTCACAGCAATAATAATATCCTAGGTTCTATAATTTATTAAAGACTGGGATAAGTGTTCTCTGTGTCCCTTTTCTTCTCTAATGTTCTAGAAACATCAGATATTCTGAGGCTGAGCCACGGCTAGGATGTGGAGATCATGACTTTTCAAGTCACTGCACCCCACACACACACACGCACACACCTTGTGCTGGCCCTGCAAACCCATGTATCACTGCCCAGTGTTACCACTTCCACTGCTGGGTTCCAGGCCAGGCGCTGCGAATCCAGACCCGCAAGACCTGGCCCCTTGCTGCCAACCCCCTGGTTCCTCTGCAGGCAGTTAGTTACCAGTACAATTCACTTCTTCCTTTAGCACCAAATCTACTTGTAGAATCAGTTATTCAGCAACCTGTGCGCGTTAGAGGGACATGAATTTTTAATACTGTAAGATGTTCACGATACCACATTTGTTGCCTTTTAGAAAATGACTTTTCTTTCTTTTGCTAAGAAGTATTTATGCTTTGTCTGTTCATAGCTTCTAAATTGGGACATAAGTTGCTTATGTGTCATATTTGCTTAAAAGAGTTCTATTTTAGAGCTCTTTATTTCTACGCCTTATGTATTAATTGCATATGTTTCTGTAGAAGTTCATCGCAAAAGTAAAGCACACAATTCATTGAAATATTGTAACTCATTTGAAAAAGCAAATAAGCATATGATCAAGGAACAATTCTATAAAAGTATTTTGTGACTTAATTATTTTAAGATAGAATTTAAGATAACCAAAGTAGTCTAAATAAATTGGTGATCAGATATAACATTCTTTTTTGTAAGCGCTAGTAGGATATTTGAAAAGGGAAGAAGTGAAAGGTGCCCATTGCTTCATATTTTAAAGGAAACTGAACAATGAATTGATGAGGGGAGACGTGTGGGCTGCAGCTTTTTCTCTGCTGTGGGGTCTATGTATCATTATTTACAAACAAAATGACCCACTGAGGGAGTGCTGTTTCCTCTTGAGTCATATCTGTTCCATAGCATTAAGACCCGTTATGACTGAGATTTAAATTGTATTGACATGCAAAATTACTTACACTGCAAAAAACTGAAGAATACACAAAGAAAAGTTAAATACATTCTAGAACTCTGATGACGTCAGATAGCATGAGGAGAACAATAGGTCTGTAGTGTATTGAGATCATCTCTTATGGCGCTGTTTCGACATCACAGTGCACCCTGTGAAGCTGGAGATTTTACAGGGAGCCTGACTGTCCCACCTCTCAAAGCTCAAAATGAGAAACACATGTGAACTGGAGCCTCACAGCTCTCACCTGGGAATGTGCTGCAGTCTGAGCACACTCTAAAATAAGCTAATGTAGAAAAGAGGCCCCACAAACTCCCTCCCCACCACCAGTTTCTGACTATTCCAGGACTAGAGCTCCTCCCATGGGTCCAAATGAGTGCTGACTCCAGAGTCCTGGATCAGGGCATGGACCAGTGATCTCTGCAGTTTACTGATCTCCATCATTCAATGCTGTGAATGTTGATTGGCTTCTAGTTTTGATCACCCAGCACTGTACAATGTGGATAAAGTGATGCTCTTTTGCCAATTTATTTTAGAAATTTTACTTTAAATACTACTACTTTCTGGGTCACTGAAATGATGGTACACGAAGTATCCAAAGACCAGTAAAAGAGCAATCGACCTGGATCTACAAAACAGATGAGCCACGTAGTTCTATGTTTGTAATTTCAATGCCCTGAACTAAGTCTACCAAAAAAAAAAAAAATCCAAATCTAGCCCTACAGCTTACATATGTCCTGAAGAGGAACAACTTGCTGATGCCCCATTACATGAATTGCATTAGCACATTTACATTAAAATGTGACATTTTATCAAAAGAGTATAAGATAGCAAACCTTCAGCATACTACCTGGAAGAAATCATGGATAAGTGTCATGTTAAAATCTTGTTCTGTCATGATTATAACTTGAGTAGTAACCAAAAATGACACCTGAAAAGGGGATAGAAAAACCCATCCTGACACCTAAGTGATGATATTGTTATCTGTACCTTGAATAATTTTACTTACAACAGGTATCACTGTGTAAGTTTGCCTCATAATCTATGCTTTCATTGTGGTGAGAAAATAATATTGGAGTAGAATATCATGTTCCTTGCAATTTCTTTATCCTGATGTTAATATTGCTTCATCAGCTGTCTTTCAAGGAACAATACTGTTGCCATCTCTGTATTGTAAAATAAATTCCCCAGGTCATTTGGCTAAAATGTGTCTTCTACAGAGAGTGTTTAGCTGATTTTATTTTATCATTGCCTTGAAGAATTTCCCTTTTTAAAGAGATACGTGCAATGTGTTTATATTAATCATTAACAACGTATCTTTGTAGATGTGTGTGTATCTATCTTGTATTGGACTTATGAAATTCTTAATTCTCCCGCTCCGTTTTAGTGGTTTGGAAACAACCTGTTCTATGTATAGCCTTCCCAGGGTTAACCTACACCTGTTCACATATGTAACAGACCTATGATCCCTCACTCTCACAGTTTTCTTCCTGAACAACATGAGGAAAGTAGAATTCACTTGCCCCAACTTTCACACACTTACTTCTTTGTCATCATCATTTTGTTTCTTTTAGATTTACTCTTTAATAACTTTGCCATCTTAGTCATTAATGACTTTTTGTTTGCATTAATCAATAAACTGAATGATGCAATTGCTCATAATTGCTACTAATGTTCTCTCCCTTTATTATGTATCAATTTTTTTCTTCCTAAAGTAGATTCTTTAGAAATTTCTTGAGTCTACGAGTAGTAAAGTTATTTTGTCTAGAAAATATCTTTAGTTCCCATTCTTTTCAACACTAGTTGTGTAGAGTATATAATTCAGGATTGATAGGGTAAAGTTATTTTTATTTGGAACTATAAAATTTTAGAGACTACCAGAGCTTCTCTTTATCCATCATTACATTTTTTGCGGTTTTAGTTACCCATGCTCAGCTGTTGTTCAGAAATATTAAAAGAGATTCTGGAAATAAATAATTCATGATTTTTAAATCATAGCCATTCTTAATAACAATTAAATCGCATACTTAAGACGTGAACTTGCAATTTGTTCAGAGTTTCACAATTTCCCATTTGTTCTACCCTCATATAATATCCACTCATTACTTACGTAGGTTGCCATCTTAGTTATCAAATCAACTATCATAGTATTATAGCACTTGTGTTCAGATAACCAATTTTTACTTGATAATAACTAAATCATAAGACTAATGATGTTGACAATTTGGACTTGCTAAAGAGAAGACATAATGTGCTTATAAGTGAAGAGATAGTGAACTATAAATATCGTGAGAGAGCAAAATAGAGACCACATTCACATAATTTCTTTAGTATTTTGTTAAAATTATTCTATTCTATTAGTTGTTGTTGTTGATCTTTACTGCACCTAATTTATAAATTAAATTTTGTCTTAGGTATTTACATTGTATTTAGAAAGAAATATAGTGTATACTGTAAAGGGTTCAAATCTCTGCAATTTCAGGCATCTAGTGGGGATCTTGAGATGCATCCCTAGGGGATAAGGAGGGGATCACTATGGTCTTAGTTTCTTGTTAAATGTTTTGGGTTTTTAAACCACATTTATTATTTTAAATACAAGTGAATAGCAAAATAATATTGTAATAGGTTATGCAAATCTAAGGGTTTAACCCTCTCATCCATCTCCCCAGTAAAGACTTTTTCCATACAACAGAAGGTGTATGAGATCCCCAATTTCGAATTCTTACTCAGAGGTTTGTATTTGAGCTTTGAATCTAAAAATAGTTACAGCCATACAATGCAAAATAGCACTTTCAGGTTACCAGAGACTGGTAATCTAGAATGAGTGATCTATCTACCTATTTATTTATTTTGCACTACTGAAGACAGAACCCAAAGTCTTACACATGATGGGAAAGTGCTCTACCACTGAACTACATCCCCACCCCCTAGAACATGTATCCTGACAGCTCAGTACTACAATCTTAATCTCATATCAAAATTTTTAGGTATTTCTTTGGCTTTGCAATATGCTTACTCAAGATTCCAAAAAGAGAAAGAACTCCATTGACATGACATTTCTTAAGATATTTTATATGTACATCTATACATTGATGACTGTTATATCACAGAAAATACAGAATGTGAATATAACTTGCAGAGATCACAAAATATTCTGACATATGATTGAAATTGGCCTAGTAGAAGTAAAGTGAATCATAAGATGAAAATCTTGAGCAGCTCTGCAAAGCAACTTCACACTGAGCCTCTGATCCAAAAAAAATGTGAGAAAATACAAAGATTGAAGGCTGCCAGCAAGGAATAACAGCCAGTAATGAGACGATTCCCAAATGAGAAAATTGAGTCCATTCTTAATAGTCCACAAAGACTGAATCAGTTACCATTCCAAAATATGGACTTCTAAAATAAAGCTGAAATATAAAATAAATAAAATAAAGTATCTATATGTGTGTATTCCATTTGTTTACCTGATAACCCAAGTATAACAATAATTCTTTATTTAATAACATAAAAGTGCCCAATAAAATAAAACAAAAATATTGCTTAATTATTGCAACTACTTCTTAGAAGTGTTTGCTCATTTCTACCAAATGCATGCAGGTACATAGACAGATTTTAATGTAACAAGTGAAGTCCTGGTTACCTTTGTGTCCTCTAATGCTTCCAAGACAATTCTAAATTTCTTAACCTAATGTTAGGACTCTATTATGGCTCTAGATGTCCTCCTAAAACCTCATACATTCATAGGTGGGGCTTTTCAGAAATGGCTGGATCTAGGGTATGTGCTGCTGGGATCAAAGATGTGACACTGGGCTTGATTCATGGTGGGATATTAGGATTCAGGTTGCCCTACCATGGGTGTGAGTGCTACCCACCCTAAAGGTCAGTAGCCTGGATAGGATACAAAGAACAGAAAGAGAGCCACTTCCTGTCACTTGGCTGTGCTGCTTTGCTGCCTTCTGCCTGCCATGAACTATTTCTCTTCTTCGATGCTCCCTGCCATGCCACCCTGCCTTGCAGCCAACCAACTATGAACTGAAACCTCTACAAACTGTGAGCCAAATAAAGCTTTCCTCCTTTAACTTTGGGTGCCCAGTGTTTGTCTCAGCAATGAGAAAAATAACTAAGACAGATTCCTACCATCTACCCTATTGTATCCCCCCCACCATATCACTTACTTATTCCTGTAACAATGATAGTTAAGCAAGGGCTGGAAGTCATTTGTATGGCAGCTTTAATTTCACAATCGGATTCCTTGACAAAATACAATCTCACATTCTTTATTACACGCCTGGGGTGGTGTTAAGTCATTACTGCCATTCCTTTATTTTCATGGTAAAAACAGCCCATGAGCTATAAGCGCTTTTTCTTCTAACCTAACCTGTCACTTAGTGAAAATGAGACTATAGCTTAGAATCTTGATTTACTCTCTCTGCCCACTATGGTTTATCCCCTGCCCGTGTGTTTAATGTGCATTGTAAACATCATATCTTGATAAGATTATTAGTTACTTACCTAGAAAAAAAAATCTTTATGCTGCAAACAAATCTTTCCCTCAGTAAATTCTGTTGATTGCCTTACAAAATTATGCTGCAGAAAAGACACGGTCACCTCCATTTTCATACTGTCATAATGTTGTTATTTTATAAACAGCACAGCCTTAAAAGAACATTTGCTCAACTGTGAAGGGTTATATGCAACAGGAATGACATCTTGTATCAATAGCAGGAGAATTTACACTTAGAGAAAATGACGCCATGAAAACTGCCTTTATCACATTGTACAGAGATGAGTTAATAAAACTCTTACGAATGTGAGGGTTTTCCAGCAAAGACTTCTTGGAAGGGGTGAAGGGAGGACAAAGAATGGGGAAAAAAATAAGAACCAAGACACGTTATGTACAGATAGAAGCACCCAATGATAAATGTAAATGTATTGTACACCTAAAATGTACCAATTTAAACAAAAAAAAAAAAAAAAGAGGATGTTTACTGAAGGTGTATTTGCAGTCTCTTTTTTCCAAATCGTAAGCCGTCCTTCCTTCACTGGTTTGATATCCTTACTGATGAGATCAGTGTAATGTTTTATGTGCTGTTCATCCTACAATAACATTAAGAATCCCAATTACATCCGCAGCTCCTGGACAGTGAGCCTTACTCTAAGGCAAATCAGTGTTGCTCTAAGTTTTACAAAAAGAGGGTCACAGCTAAATGTACTCTAGTAATTCTCATGATATGTTGCTCAGTGGGAGAACAAGTTACTGTAAGCAGTAAAGCACTGAAAACAGGAGAGCATTATTCAAAATGCAAGTTACTTTTACCTGGAGGTTCCAGGGGGCTGGCAACATTTTCAAAATTCAGTACTTCTGTCTTCAAATGCTAGCGCTCAGTTGATATAAAGACGGCTGCCCTTGGCCTCATTTTAAATTAATTGGGACAGGTTAATCTTTTCTGTTTTTCTTTCATTTGGGATGAACCTGGGATGTCTGTTCATATTCCTCATCTATCACATCCTGAAACCTTGAGAAAAGACTGCAGCTCCCTTCTCAGGAGAGAGTCAGGAAATGAGAATTAAAATAGGCCTTCTCAGCAGAGACCGCAGCAACATGTAATAAGAGGTGAGAAAAGGGCCCCATCTCTGCAGGCCTTCTGCAGTGCTCCTCCATGAAACATATGGAGTCAAAAAGAGAATTCATTTAAACTCAGAAAGAAAAAGGAAAGAAATCAGTAAAATATGTTAAAGCTCCTGAAAATCAACTACAACTGTCTATGAAAACTTTTAATGGAAATTAACAATTTAAAATTTTTTTCTTCCAACTCTCATGGAAGTCTTTAAATTTCAAAGCGTGAACTCTTTTAACTGGTTTCATAGAGTTTTTCCAAAGAAAATTAATATAAGCAGAAGATATGGGTATTGATGTACTTTTCATTACTATAAAAATCTTTTAATTTAAAAAATGAAGAGCTATTCTAAGTAGCCACGGGGTGGGCTGCTTTTATGATAACTTAGGAAGAACAGAGACTAAAGTGTGCTATAACAGCAATCCTTAATGACTGAGACTCATGGTTGATTTCACAGTGGTCAGTGTACCGAGGGAAACTCCCATGATCCCAAAGCAGCAGCGTTGAAAAGGTATGGGAGTGCGGGCCGCAATGTTTCCTTGTATTAACAATATGCAGCCTACATACGAATACACTCTGAACATTAGGTAAATTCCACCCAAGAAAACAACATTAGAACTGAGAACGAGTTTGGTGCATTTGAGACTGAAGACCACTTGACACTATTCAGAATTATAAAATTTGTAGTCTGAATAATTCTTTGAAAAATATCTCTGCATGCATTATTGGTTGTAATGTTACTTAATACCGCTCTCACACAAGATCATCATGTGTGAATGAAAGAAAATATCCCACCATAGTTATGTTTTCTATGTTTTTATTATGTTTTGTTTATGAACACATATTAATTGTACACCTTAATGGAGTTCAGTGTGATCTTTCCGTACATGCCTACGATGCACACTGAACACATCCAGCTACCCTCTTCCATGTGTCTGTAGTGCTTCTCAAAACACCCAGTAGGGTTCACAAGTCTGCAGACTCAGCACTGTCATCTGTTTACAAGTTTCTCTATTTACAAGGAAAAACCATTCAATGCTCTCTAAAAATGCCACACTGTGTGCGGGATCTAGCTCAGTGGCCCTGTGCCTACCTTGTAAGCGCCAGGTTGTGAGTTTGATCCCTGGGACCAAAAAAAAAAAAAAAAACCTCACAAGGGACATGTGGTGCTCCCTCATAGCAAAACTGTTGTCTTTGCATTAATATTTAGGATAGTCATTCTCATACAGACTGGGTACAAAATTAACTGTGAAGGAAAAGTATGTTCTTAATATTTGACACAAATACATTATCAAAATGATACTGATTATAATACTTCATGTTTTATTCATTTTTAAAAAATAATTTTTCTTGTGAAAATATTATTGGAAACTTAATTGATCAGAGCTCTGAGTTAATTCAAAAGTCATCAATACTCCAATTTCACTACTCCTTAGCTGCTCACCTTAGGGAATTTATTTACCCTCTCAGCTTCAATTTCTTCATGTATAAGCTTGAGGTAATAAAAACTTCTCATCATCAAGCTACTGTGAAGAATAAATGAGAAACACCTTTTGAGTAAATGAAATAATAAGGTTCTAGGTGCATAATAAGTACTCAGTAAATATAATTTAATATTTTTGGTATTATTTTTACATCTACATTGAATGACATGGCCATGTCTTATGAATCCACTGTTGTACGTATTACATACTCCGATATTAATAAAGCAAACTATTTCATACTCTTTAGTGCCTCAAGAGATTTTTCAACATAAGTTTGATCAAGATACTTCTGAGTTTATCTCATAGACCAAGTTAATTAAAATGTAAATGTCAACCAACAGAAATGTAAGCATAGCAAAATTGTGATATTTTGATTTAGAAGATTCCCCAAATATGAGAGTTAATTGTGATAGTGAAAGAAAAAAGGAGATTAACATAAATATTATGTTCTAGAATTTGAAAATCATAAAATATGAATTAATAAATTTAGTGGGAAGTTATGTTATGTTCCAAGAATTGTGGCAAGTGCTTTACATGTGTTATTTCATTTAATCCATTCAATAATCCTACCTTTATTTCAGAGGAAAATAAGTCTAGATATTTCTTTTTTTTTTTTTTTTTTGAACTGGGGATCGAACTCAGGACCTTGTGCTTGCAAGGCAGGTGGTGGCACCACTGAGCTAAATCCCCAGCTCCCTAGATATTTCAATACTACTACTAAGGAAGAATTTCTATGATGATTAATTTAACAAATATTTCTTGAAAACCTGGTATTTTCCCAATGCCCAATGGTGTTAACACAGACTAGAATTCACCTGCCTGCTATTAATACCCACCCACGGTGTCGAGGATCACAGTGTTATTGTTTCTCACAGCTAAAGTCATCAATGCAGGGTCATGACATTTTATTCCCAGGCTCACTTCTCTAAATTTATAATGAATTGAGATAGGAAAATAGAAATGGCTTTTCCTAAATTGCATTAATCCAGATTGCATGCAATTTCTATCATATAGTTATTACTCAACCTCTTTTGTCTCTATAAGCTCAATGGATGCATGTATATTTAGACTTTCACTCCATGAACTTTACAATTTGAAATAAAGATATGATAGCCCCATTAATTATCAACAATTCACATTTATTTCTACCAGATGCTGAAAAAAAGTGTAAGAAACACTGATCAGTGAATCTTATGTGGGTCAGGCTGAGGCTGGAAACTAGCATCTTGAGGAAAATGACCATTATCCAGTTGCAAAAAAGTACACTGACATTTTGAACCCAACTCAAAATAAGAGCAGAAAGTATTATGGCAAAGGAGCTGATAGTTTAAGAAAAGTTCCTAGGAAAGATGGTGCGTGTTTCCTTAATTTGATTTTTAGCCTACACTTCTGAAAAAGTTCAAGATAAAGTGCTGTCTCCTTCACAACATTGATTCAGCCTAGTTACAGCAATTCAGCCCCTCAGGCCACTCACAGCCTAACTCCGGGGTCAGCACTGCCAGTGCCTGGGCACGGAGCTTCCACCATTGCTCATGGCAGCAACCCTGCTGTGGCCTGGGGTGCTTTGTTAGTCAGTATAATTACATGACTCTTTAAAGAAATAAGTCAAGTTATCTCCTCCAAATAGTTCTAAATACGTAATTATTAATCCAATAGTTTATAAATACACTTTTTTGTTCAGAAGTTTAGATAATTTATTCCAAGGCCAGATAGCAAACTTTGCAACTGCTGCCAAAATACAAAAATATGTGTATGAATATATATGTTCACTCTGTATATGTTTACAAAATAATATAGTCTCTCCAGTTCTAAATCAAGGTATTTTTATCCAATGTTACCATGATAATCTCTCTATATAACACACGTCTATTATACTTTGTTAGATAGTTTTGGTAATATAAAAATATCCTTCAATGCAAACGATGTACACTATGTAAAATGTGTTTCAAATTGAACCGTATTTCTTGTAAAAGTAAAAAGTTAGCATTCCACGGACTCTGCCAGTGGAGCCCTCCTTACAGTCTTATTTTGCTGGGGTTGCAAAGGCAATGTTTTCACAGTAAAGACCCCGAAGACACAGCAGTGAGTGTAGTACAGGTGTACCAAGCACCTGGAAGGGTGGGTATTTCCTACCCTCTGGCCATGGCACACGCTGGCCTAGAGTTGTACTGATTAGGGGTACCCACTGGACACCTCTTCTTGTCTCCTTAAGTCCACAACCCCGCTTCGTGGAAAGTAAGCACCCTGCTTAGTCCCTGGTTTGTGTCTCCCTTGGGTAAGACAGAAGGACCTGGGTATCCCATGAGCAGGGTTTGAGCTCCTTGGGGAAATCAGGGGAGTGTCCTGAGGGAGGGAGAGAAGCTTGGGAAGCAGGGCTCTGAAGGATGAGTAGAAGTCGGCTGAGGGGAGCCGGGGCTCCCATTCCAGAGAGAGTTTCACTGGAAGAGTAGCAGGGACAAAGTCTCCTGACGGCAGGGGACGCGACAGGTATGAGGAGCCCAGAGCAGGTTGCTGCGGCTACAGCTCAGAGCGTGAAGGTGTGAGGGTCAGATAGAGCTGCGCAGGCCTCGCGCAGCGTCTCATGTTCTTCATGAGCTGCCGGGAAAGAGCGCCAGCAGCTGGCAGCCATCGCGCTGGGCCCTGGTGTGGAGGACAAGGGGACTGTGCCCGCCCAGACAAGAGATAGTGGAGGGCACATCTGTGAGAGGATGTTAGGGTGCCCCCAGGTCCTCTGTGACTGTAACTAGGAGAGGGCAGTGTAGTGGAAACACAAAGAGAAACAGCCTTTGCTCCAGTCAGAAAGCAGCCATGCAGATGATTATTGTTTGTCATTAGGGGTATAGACACTTGCTGAGACTCCTACTTAAAAGAACTGAAGATGTTCTCCATGGCCTAGGCAAATACTCTCACATTTTAAATTGTTAGGTTGATATCAGTATGATAGGGAGACCCCCGATATTAAACCTATGAATCCATCCATTGTAAAAAGCTACCCTTCAGTTCAATCCATTGCAACTCACTCTTTTACTTGGCTTAACCTCATCGTTTTCTTTTCTTTTATTCAAAACCGAGATTGGGCAGGGGATTTAGCTCAGTGGCTCCACCGCCTGCCTTGCAAGCGCAAGGTCCCAAGTTCGATCCCCAATACCAAAAATAAAAAACAAAAAAATAAAAATAAACGAGATTGGTGAAGCACACCCCAAGGGTCAGAAATCTGCTCTGCAGTTGGCTTTTGTAAATAAAGTTGTATTGGGTCACAGCCGCAGCCATTCATTTCCCTGCTGTCTGCTGGTTCTCTCAGGCTACAAGGTCAGAGTAGTTGTGACAGAGACTGAATGGCTGGAGTATTTACCATCTGGCCTTTTACAGAAAAAAATTTGCTGACTCCTGGGATGAAAAATGTTTCTTTACCTTTGCTCTCCTTTTGCTACCTTTGATGAGGTCATTTATATCTTCCCTTCAAATAAAGTTTGATATATTTCATTTTGAAAATTTGACCTTCTACGCAGAGCCTCAAAGCACTGTGTTCCAAATAGATAATAACAGAATATTTTTGAAAATCCATCTTCTACTATTTCATCTATTAAATTTTTGTTCTCATATAAATATTATTCCAGTCCACTATTTGTTCATTTATGCTTTTTGCTGCACTCTTTTTCTAATATATACCTCATTAGTAAATCTCTGGCATATTCAGAGATAAATATAATCCCAAGATGATTTCATGTATAACTCTCAGTTTTTCTAATACACATTCCATATCAGTGCATCAGCTGCTTTATAAAAATATTTAGAGAATATTCATACATTAAAGTGTGTGCTGATTCTAAATACTTTACTCAATAAATTTAAAAATATTCATCTCAGAGGACATAGTAAAGCGTTGATATGATATGGGGAGAGACTACCCCCCTGAACAGCACAATCTAGGAATCTGTGGATGCAAAGGACTGCGAACTTCTTTTCAATAATTTAAATACAAATATGTAGACATACGTAAGCTCACGCGTACATTTTCTCCTTTCATATCTGTTTTAATATTACTTTTTTGTGCCCTTATTGTTGTAAGTCCAGGTCGCGTTTACAAAGGGGAAAGTAATCCAGTTAGAACATGTATTTGACAGTGTTCAATGGACATGTACATTTATTATCATTTGCTTCTTCTACCTATTGTAATTTTTTTTAATGAGCAAATAGCTCTAAAAGTACATTTTACTGGATGGGACAATCAGCAGGCAATGACAAAGACAGTCAATCTCTTTGCATCATTTCAATATATTTACAGCATCTGAGCAGGTAGGAAATTAAATTAGAAATTTTGCCTCTCCTGTCATTGCCAGATTTATCAAATTAAATTACATGACACATAGTTCAATGTTAGCCTATCAAAAGATCTGTAATAGACATCTGAGAGTTCCATTATCTCTGGAAAGAAAAGACTTCCCAAGAGAGTGCATTAGAACAATTTCTGGACAAAAATCTGATGATTTTATTCATTCCTGAATGATTTCTTTAGCACATAAGTTTTTTTGTATTAAATTCTTTTATTGGTACATTGTAGGTATACAACACAATTATATTTCTCATTGGGAATTGTACCTTTACATAAAGAATCTTGGTTCTTATTTTTTCCCCATTCCTAGTCCTCCCTTCATGCCCTCCACCCTTCCCTATTTACAAAGACTTTATTTCCATTTTTTCCATTTCTCATCATTTTTCCTTTCCCTTCTTTCCTTTCCCCTGCCCCTCCCACTACCCCTACCCCTTTGGACCTTTTCTTCCTATTTTACATTATCGATTATTCATTCTAATCATTGGTACATTTTAGGTATACAATGATGACATTCATCATTGGAAATTTGCAACTTTACATAGTCTCTCTTGGTTCTTATTTTTCACCCTTGCCCAGCCCTCCCTTCAACCCCTCCATTCCTCCCTATTTACAAAGATTTTGTTCCTATTTTTCCATTTTCTCATATTAATTCCTTTCCCTTCTTTCCTTTCTCCTACCCCTCCCACTTCCTTCCCCTTTGCCCCTTCTCTTCCTATTTCACATTACCTATTATACATTTAGACCTTATTTACACTTTCAGTTTCTCACACCAGAGAAACTATTCAGTATTTATACATGTGTGTCCTATTTATTTCACTTAAGAGTATTGCCTCAATGTGCATCCACTTAGCTATAAATGTCTCTAAATTTCTCATTTTTATGGCTGAGTAGTACTCCATTTTATAAGAAAACCCACATTTTCTTTATCCAGTCTCCAGTTGATGGGCATTTGGGCTGTCCAAGTTTTAGCTATTACAAACTGTGCTGCAATGAACATGGGTGCACATATATCACTGTGGTATGATTATTTTAATTCTTTGGGGAAGATCCCCAGCAGTGGAATAGTGGGGTCAAATGGGACTTCCAGTCCTAATTCTTTGAGGTATCTCCATACTGATTTGCACAGTGGTTGCACCAGTCTACACTCCCACCAGCAGTGGAGCAGGGTTCCTCTTTCCCCACAGCCCCACCAGCATTTGTTATTGGTTGATTTCATGATAACAGCCATTCTTTCTGGAGTGAAGTGGAATCTCAGTGTTGTTATCATTTGCATCTCTCCAATGACCAGTGATGTTGAACATTTTTTCATGTATTTATTTGCTATTTCTATTTCTTTCTCTGAGAAATGTCTGTTCATTTCAGATCCCCATTTTCTGATTGGGTCTTTAAATTTGGGAGGTCTGATCTTTTTAAGTTCTTTATAGATTGGAGATAGTAGACCTTTGTCTGAGGAAGAGCAGGTGAAGATTTTTTCCCACATTGTGGGTTGTCTCTTCACACTGCTGGTGGTTTCTCTTGCTGTGCAGAAGCCTTTTACCAAGAACAGATCCCACTTGTTGATTGTTTGTGCTAGTTCATGGGGAACCAAGGTTTGGTTCATAAAATCTTTACCTACACCAATGTCTTCAAGGGTTCTACCTAACCTCTGCTCCAGCCAGTTCAGCATTTCTATTTTAATATTTAGATCTTTAATCCATTTTGATTTTAGTTTAGTGCATGGTGAGAGATACAGGTCTAGTTTTAATCTTTGGGAAGTTGAAGCCCAATTTGTCCAGCACCATTTATTAAAGAGGCTATCTTTCCTCCAGTGAGGGTGTTTGGCTCCTTTATCAAAGATGAGATGGCTGAGTGTGTCTGGCGTTGTTTCTGCATCTTCTAATCTGTTCTACTGGTCCTCAGGTCTGTTTCTTTGCCAGTACCATGCTGTTTTTATCACAGTGGCTTTGTAGTAGAGTTGCAGGTTGGGGATTGTGATACCCCCTGTCATGTCTCTGTTACCTAGAATTGCTTTTGCTATTCTGGGTCTCTTCTTGTTCCAAAGGAATTTTTGGATTGTTTTCTCAAGGTCCATGAAGTATGCTGCTGGGATCTCCATTGGAATTGCATTAAATCTATATAGCAGTTTTGGAAGTATGGCCATTTTCACTATATTAATCCTTCCTACCCAGGAGCAGGGGATGTCTGTCCATTTTCTGATATCATCTTCAATCTCTCTGTTCAGAGTGCCATAGTTTTCAGAGAAGAGGTCTTTGATTTCTTTCCTTAGGTTGATTCCTAGGTATTTCAGTTTTTTTGGATGCTACTGTGAAAGGAATTATTTGCCCTATTTCTCTCTCAGTGAGTCTGTCATTTGTGTAGAGGAAAGCTATTGATTTTTGTGTGTTGATCTTGTATCCAGCTACTTGACTGAATTTGGTTATTAAGTCTAGAATACTTTTGGTGAAGTTCTTGGGGTCTTCTATATAGAGTATCATGTCATCTGCAAATAATGACAATTTGACTTCTTCATTACCTATCTTTATTCGTTTTATTTCTTTCTCTTGTCTAATTGCCATGGCTAATGTTTCCAGAACTATACTGAACAAGAGTAGTGATAGTGGACATCCTTGTCTTGTTCCTGATTTGAGTGTGAAGAATTTCAGCTTTTGACCATTTAGTACGATATTGGCTGTTGGTTTTTCATAGATGGCTTCTATCAGTTTGAGGTAGAGACCATCTATTCCAATTTTTTGTAGGGTTTTTATCATAAATGCATGTTAGATTTTGTCAAATGCTTTTTCTGCATCTATGGAGATAATCATATGGTTTTTGTCTTTGGTTCTATTGATATAGTGTATTACATTAATTGATTTTCGTATATTGAACCATCCCTGCATCCCTGGGATGAATCCCACTTGATCAGGGTGTATGATCTTCTTGATGATCTTCTGCATTCTGTTTGCCAGTATCTTATTAAGGAGTTTTGCATCTATGTTCATTAGTGAGATTGGCCTATAGTTCTCTTTTTCAGTTGGGTCTTCCTCTGCTTTGGGGATCAAGGTGATGCTTGGTTCCAGGAATGAATTTGGGAGTATTGCTTCCCTTTCAATTTCACTGAAGAGTTTAAACAGTAGTGGCAGCAGTTCCTCTCTAAATGTCTTGTAGAATTCAGCAGTGAAGCCATCAGGGCCCAGGCTTTTCTTAGTTGATAAGTTTTTAATTACATTTTCAATTTCATTGGTTGATATTGGATTGTTCAGAATTTTTAGGTCTTCTTCGTTCAACTTTGGTAATTCATATGTATCTAGGAATCTGTCTATTTCTTCTGTGTTGTCCATCTTATTGGCATATAGGTTCTGGAAGTAGGTATTGATGATCCTCTGGATTTCTGCTGGGTCTGTTGTGATTTCACCCTTTTCATTCCTAATTGCATGGATTTGGGCCTTTTCTTTCCTTTTTCTGACAAGGTTGGCTAAGGGTTTGTCAATTTTGTTTATCCTTTCGAAGAACCAACTCTTGGCTTCATTGATTTTTTTTGTATCACTCTCTTAGTCTCCATTGCATTGATTTCTCCTCTGATCTTTATAATTTCCTCCCTTGTATGTATGAGCTTTGGGGTTGTTCTGCTCTTCTTCTTCTAGAAGCTTGAGGTTCAGCATCAGGTTGTTTAATTGGGCTCGTTCTGTTTTCCTAACATGCGTATTCACTGCTATGAATTTCCCTCGTAAGACTACTTTCATTGTGTCCCATAGATTCCGATATGTTGTATTGTCCTTGTCATTTAATTGAAGGAACTGTCTGATTTCTTCTTTAATTTCCTCTGTGACCCATTGGTTATTCACAAGTGTGTTGTTCAATTTCCACATGTTTATGAAATTTTTTGAGTTTCTTTTGCTATGGATCTCCAATTTCATCGCACTATGGTCTGATAATATACAGGGGATAATTTCAATTCCTTTGCACTCACTTAAACATGTTCTATGTGTGAGTATGTGGTCTGTTTTTGAAAATGACCCATGTGCAGCTGAGAAGAATGTGTATTCTGATTTTGTGGGGTGGAAGACTCTATAAACATCTGTTAAGTTCATTTGTTCCAGAGTTCGATTGAGTTCTAGTATTTCATTACTTATTTTTAGTCTAGTTGATCTATCTATTTGTGACAATGGGGTGTTGAGGTCCCCCACTACAATTGTATTAGTGCATATATGACTTTTCATGTCCATTAGTATTTGTTTTATATAGTTGGGTACACTAATGTTTGGTGCATAGATATTTATGATTGTCATCTCTTCCTCTTGGATTCTTCCCTTTACAAGGATGTAGTGTCCTTCTTTGCCTCTCTTAATCAGTGTTGGTTTGAAATCTATTTGATCTGCCAAGAGGATAGCTACTCCTGCTTTTTTTCGGGTTCCTGTCACATGGAGTATTGTTTTCCACCCTTTAACTTTCAGTCTATGAGTTTCCTTTTGAATTAAGTGTGTTTCTTGTATGCAGCATATTGTTGGATTTTGCTCCTTGACCCATTCTGCCAGTCTATTTCTTTTGATTGGTGAATCAAGACCATTAATGTTGATGGTTACAACTTAAATGTATTGACTTGTCATTGCCATGACTTTTTCTTTTTGTTGGGTTCTCCCCCTTTCCATTTAATTTCTTGTCATGCCAGATGGGTTCATTCTGCTTTGCTTCCTGGGGTTGTGATCCTCAATGTCTGTTCCTAGGATATTGTGTAAAATTCTTTGGAGTGCTGGTTTGGTATTCACGAAGTTCCTAAGGTGCTCTTTGTCATGAAAGTACCTTATTTCTCCATCCATTTTGAAAGATAGTTTTGCAGGGTACATCAATCTGGGTTGGATGCTCTTTTCTTTTAGGGCTTGGAATATGTCACTCCAAGCTCTTCTTGCCTTGATGGTTTGTGTTGAGAAGTCTGCTGTGATTCTGATGGGCTTTCCTTTGTATGTGATTTGTTTCTTTTCTCTAACTGCTTGTAGAACTTTGTTCTGTTGGGTTTCTGGAATCTTAACAATTATATGCCTATGTGTAGATTTTTTTTGATCAAGGCTATTTGGAGTCCTATATGCCTCGCTTATCTGTATGTCAAGCTCTTTTCCCCTGCTTGGGAAGTTTTCTGTCATTATTTCTGTGAAGAGATTTTTTTTATGTCATCTCCACTCTCTCCTGTTTCTTCATTGAGCCCAATCAGTCTTATGTTATTCTTCGGTGCATCATCTAGCAGCTGCTGGATTGATTTCTTGTGTTCCCTTATAATTTTGGAGCAATTTTTCTTTTCCTGGTCACTAATTGCAATCTTATCTTCTATATCTGAAATTCTGTCCTCACATTGGCTCATTCTGCTGTGTAGACTTTCAATGGAGTTTTTCATCTCCTGGAAATCTATTTGCATCTGTTTTATGGATTCCATTTGTTTCTTATGTTGGGATTCCATCATGTTCCTGAGCTCCTCTCTAGATTTATTAATCATGTCTTGCACTAGGGGCACAATTTCTCCTGTTATCTGAGAAATTATTTCTGATTTCATTTTTTCCAGATCCCCTTTTGTTGCCAGTTCAGTGGGTCCAGGTGGTTGAATATCAGAGTGTTCCATCTCATTTCCCTTTGGGGTTGCTGTAGGCGATCTGGAAGTCCGGTTTTGAGACTTATTTACATGTTTTCTCATTTCAACTGTGGTGGGGGGAGCTTTTAACACCTGCAGGGATCACGTCCTCTGAGCTGGGAGAGGTGGCACAGGGGCCAGGAGCAGCGGTAGGGATGGTGGCCCAAAAGCCCTTTCCTGTGGGCCAGGAGCAGTGGGAGGGATGGTGGCCAGGGAGCCCCTTCCTCTGGACCAGGAGCAGTGGGATGGTGGCTCAGAAGCTCCTACGTCTGGGCCGGGAGTGGTAGGAGGGATGGTGGCCCAGAAGCCCCTTCCTCTGGGCCAGGAGCTGTGGGACAGAAGTTGGCCCAAAAGCCCTTTCCTCTGGGCTGGGAGCAGCAGGAGGGATGGTGACCGGAAAGCCCCTTCCTCTGGACCAGGAGCAGTGGGATGCTGGCTCAGAAGCCCCTACCTCTGGGCCGGGAGCAGCAGGACTCAGTACCTTGGTCTGGTGGTCTGGTGTCCTCTGCGTCTTTGTAGTGTGGAACCAGGTGGCTGCCTGTCTGCAGTGGGGTGATTCGGTGTCTTCCGCATGACTCCAGACCTTGGTAGGGCGTGCACAGACCTGCCTGTCTGCGGTGGGCTGATTCGGCATGTTCCACAGGACTGGGGACCTCAGTAGGGTGTTTAGCACATAAGTTGAATATCATATAGTGATAATATCTAATGTATCATCACGTGAAGCTGCATCCTGTCCTCAGTCACCACATAGCAGATAAAGTGCAAATGACTGATGCTCAAGAAGCATTTGTAGGGTGAATGCAAATGATCACAACTCACTGCAAAGGAAGTTACAGACTCGGGTTCACAAGCTGTGGGCTGGAAGCAGCCCATTGTTTGGAAACAGACAGGAAACCCCAGTGCAGGGGCACCGAGAGTGGCAAAGCCAGAGGAAGTGTCCAGTGCAGATGAGGACGGGAGTCACAGGAACGGATGGGCACTTCTGTGGTCCTGGCTTGATCATACCTAATGGGGCTCAGGTTACAATATCGAGGTTCCTAAGGATCACATGAGAGAGAAGGGAAAAGAAGGAGGGAAGACCAACAAAGCATCCACCACATTATGAAGGATCCTTTACTACTTTTTAAAGACCAGAACTTTTGATACTGTGTTTATTGCAGGTTTTTAGACTTTTAGATTAGATTATTGTGTCTAAAGGGTGCACAGACACATTTCCATTGGCATGTATACATATGTATACATCCGTCCACCATGTACGCATGTATTCTGCAGAGAGAGAAGGCATGTCTGACCCAGCTGCACAAATAGAGCTCCTTACATTGGGCTGTGTGGCACAGCAAGTGAATTGGCCTAGAACTTCATACCCTGATCTTGTTTCCATCTGGGCACCTCAGCCTCACCAAGGAGTGGAGGCCAGTGAGACTTAGTCTCGTTAGACTTGGGCAGAGAGCAGAAAGTCCTCTGCTCAATTTTAATAATAGGATGGTTTTGAAATAGTGAACTTCTGCTAGCCCAGGTTGATGAAAACAATTTGTACTAAAAATCCCCAGGGAGTATTGACTACTTTAATGACTGTTCAGTTTTATGTTTGCAGTCATCTTTCTAGAAAAGTAATGATGGCTGCTGGCAGTGCTCACTGGGATTCTAGGATCCATTAAAGGAGATGAGAGCTTTCCAGAAATCTGAGGGGGAGCAGGTGGCCAACTAGTACAGGCTTCCACTGTAAGAAAATTTTTTAAGTTCGGCTGTATTTGAAAGAAACTACACATTTACTCTGAAACTTGAAAAGCATTGCGCTAGTAAATAAAATATACAGATTGCAGTCCTTTGACTTAAGAATGCTTATGGCTTTGGGATTTATTTGTTGACACTCTTTTAGTGTATCACTCACATACTGGAGGTGACCTGTGACAATTTCAGTGCTGTTGGCTTAAGTTTCTCTTCATAAAAAACTCTTCAGAACTCATGTCTGAGGCTGTGACTTCTGAGATGATGAGCCCCAATTGTCTGGACCCTACTAAGTGGGCTGTTTCATTACAGTTCTGCTAAACAGTGAGCCAAAACCATGGAGAAACCAAAAGAAGCCACAAAGTACTCAAGACCCAGGATGCGAAGAGAACCATTGCAGAAGAAATTATATACAGAAGTAAGGGTGCTTATCAATAATAGGTTTCTTCACCTACATGAATGTCTAGGAGTGAACATCAAATTCAGCACTGTTGTCCCTACAAGTCACTTTTGAGTATTTGTGAAAGTCAAAGTACAGTACAATGTCAGTAAACACTGATGAGGCATAAGTATAGCAAATGCTTAAATTTTAATATTTACTTCAGTAAAAGATACACTGTCATTAACCTCCCTCAAAACACCCTCCCTCCCTTTGAACACAACCCATCATTCTTGCTGTCTTCTGAAGCAGCTCTGGAAGTCCTCTTTCATGAGTGACTCAACACAGTGTGATAAAAGTGTGAATGTCACTGCAGAGGGACATGTCATGAAAAGGCAGCTCATAGAAACACTACTGTGCATCCTCCCTCACCTTACTCACTGGATCTGGCACTGTGCGGCTTTTCTCCATAGAAAACACAGCCAGGAAAGGTAGATGTTCTCAACTGATTTCGGGACACTGAAGCCACCAGGACAGCATAATTAAAGACACTCACGAAACAGGCCGTGCAGAACTGCTTCAGAACATGCTAAGAACTAGGGGATAATTGTGCTCAAAGAGAGGGCTAGTGTTTTCAGAGAAAGGAATGGCAAAGTGCTTTTTACTGTAATAATTTTTTAAAATTTTTAATATTCACTGTATTTTTATCACACCACATGTTCTATGTTTGTTTAGAACTCTGCATGAAGAAAATATAATTTCCACTTATTCAAGGTGGTATCTGCCAAATTCATATTGAAAGTTCCTTTTCCCTTTTGAAAGTGATATTCAGGATTTTTTTCACATGTATAAGGTAATAAACAAGAAATTGGACAAAATTAGCATGGACTGTGTTAAAGCAAACACTCTCTGAGCTCGCTTCTGCTAGGACTTGGCTGGTGTCTGCAGGAACACGCCACACAAGCTGACTGGTACATCTCCTGTCCCATCTGGGAGAACTAAGGGATTCTTCAAAACAGCCACTTCTAGTGCTCAAAATGCCTCAGATAACCGTGCCTGGGTGTCTGTTAGCAGTTTGTACATGTGTGCATGTGTATGTACATGTGCGCGTGCACACCCAGCATATACATGCACATGCATACTTTGAATTGAATAAATAAAAATTAAACATTTTGAAGGAGCCCTCCCCCAAAAAAATTTGTCTCAAACTTTGTCAGATTTTGTAAATGTAGAAGTAATTTTCTGACATATCTTTTTTTAATAACTATGCATATGAATTACCAATAAAACAGTTTTGAGTTCTCTGGAACATATACTTTCATACCCATCTAGAAAGATTTTCTGCCCTACAGAGGAGAAGATGCAGGATGCCTTTTGCCAACCGGACATAAATGCACGGGTGCACTGGTCTAACCCAGCACAGCCTAGAGCTTTCCTGGTGTGAGGTTCGGACAGCCAGGGAAGAGACATCTCAAGCTGGAAGGTGTGAGTTCAGGGATTCCCAGGGGAGCAGAAAGGAGGAGAGGATGGATTTCAGTCAGCGTCTGCGTCTCCCCTCTGTAGACATGCGTAGGATGGCCTCTCCTATCAGTCATCTCAGGAGCACACACCTACAGCACTCACACCTCTCCTCTCTACTAAAATGAGACTGAGTTTGACACTATGGGACTTAGCCAAAGAAAATCACCACTTTCAGAAACAACATAGCACCTTTTTGTAAAAAAAGCAAGCAAGATGTTTAAGCTTGAAAAATTTAACAAAAACTAAAAGGAGAAAAAGTAAAAGACCTGTGGATTTTCTTTGTTCTAAGTCTATCTATGTAAATGCTTAACCCATGTTTAAATTGGCTGAGCTGCCCATGCTTCAGGATTGGTCAGTGGGGATGGAGCAGAGCAGGGGTGGGATGAAGTCCCAGGTGCTGAGGGCCTTGCACAGGGCTCTGGCGAGGTTGGAGGTGGCTTTCCTTTTCCTGCGTATTAATAATGGCAGGTGGTGATGGAGATGATTTTAACCAGATGATGGTGAGCTGTGGTTTGGATTAAAAGACGTTTTCACTGCTTGGCATGAACAGAGTGTGACTGAATACACTTTAAAATTCATTTCTTCCCCAAAAGCATTTGAAGATGTTTGTAAGGGAACTGATGAGGTACTTGCTGTTTTTCTTCAAAATAAATAAATAAATAAATAAATAAATAAATATCTTTGAAAACCTTAAAGCACTGAATTTGAAAGGGCTTTTCAGACATTATGTGAAGAGAGCTTTTTCACTGCCTAAATGAGAAGATGCCTGTTAATAGCTCCCTTATAGCAAAGTGTGTGTGTGTGTGTGTGTGTGCGTGTGTGTAAGACAAAGAAGAAAATAATTGCATATTTTCGGACTTCAAAACAAAGTCCCTCTTAATTGGCTAGATAGAAAAATCATTTTGTCCACAGCGTAAAGTCTCTTTGACATTGACATCTTACAAGAAAAAAATATTTTTTCTAAGCCAGCCTTTGGGTAGCATCTGCCTGTTGGTCAAATTCTGAGTCATTTGAATTTTATACACAGGGATCGCTACCTTTACAAAAGCTTTAAATCAATGAAAACTCAAAAATTCACAGATACTAGGTTCAGAAACTAACTAAACATCTGTGTTAGGATTTAAATTGACCCGATAAAAATTTCCTTTCCTTGAAGTGATGTTGACACACTGATATCAAAGGAAGTATACACGAAGCCAGTGCCACATCATTATATCTATTTTTATTGAACCATCACTTATGTCTTGCTTCCTGTATTCTGAAAATTTTGTAGGTGTGACCTCGGTCCTCATAACGATGTGGACAGGTACCATGACACCAAGGCACAGATAACCCCAGCCCTACAATTTAGTAGAGTGGTTTCCCCTAGACATGAATTTGGGGGTCTGCTTACCACAGACATTGTCACAGCTTCAGCATCCCTACGTGGAACCCTGTACTCAAGTAACTGACTAATCGGTGTCACCCTTGAACTGGAAGTGCTTCACAGGAACTGAGCCTCAGGCCAACCCCAAGTGGATCATCTTGAAGAATAACGGTGAGGGCTTACCACTCTGCATTATTTCTTTTAATCGGGTATCCCAAAGTACTCAAAATGCTTCCCTTATAAGGATTTTTCAAGGGGTGATGGGTTTGATCTAATGCTTAAGCAGAGTAAGGAGAATAGAAAAGGTATTGTGGGCATGAGCCCTCGTCCACAAATTCAAGTGAGCTAGAAATGGTATTACTTTTCTTTTGTTTTGGGTTTTTATGTGTGCTCTGTGTAACTCAACTGAATTCCCCATGCTGCAATTACCAGCTCTCGTCATGTTTCTGCTCAGCCCTGAGGCCTTGCAGTGTCTGAACATTGAGCAGGAAGAAGCTGGGCTCTAGTGTCTGTCTCATGAAAGGTAACCGAGGAACCCGTATCTGAGGGGTCCCCAAGTCCTCATGGCTTTCTACACTTGTACAAGGCTGCACGAGATCCCAGATGGCTGTCTGCCCACTCCCCTGTGCTCTCTCATTTGTCTGGTGTGTGGAGAGAAGGTCAGTGTCCAAGTGTTCAAAACTCTGTGTCCAAGCCCATAAATACCCTTTACAGGGGCTGCATTGTTTGGACCACAGACGGAGGGAGGGTCGCAGTCATGCTGGGTCTGAGCCAGCCACAGGGAGCAGAGCCCACCTCTGGGCTTCGTGGGTGAAAGGTGAGGTGGAATATGAACCAGGCAGCCAGGTTTCCTCTGAGAAACTATGCTCTGCTGCACTTGGCTGCTCGTCTCTTTGGGAAAGCACAATGAACTTTTTCTGTAAAGCCCAGCTTTTAGGAGTTAACTTGATGTTCCATATCAACAGGTATAAGAAAGGGGGGACATTGGAAAGGAGAATATTGGATACTAACTATGTGTCAGAAAGTGATAGTGTCTAAAAACTCTTCTCTATTTATTATGTAAAAACTTTATGGTACATCTGTTCCCCAGACTTTGGCCTTTTGAAATTTCATATTGAGGCAGAGCCTCACTAAAAGTTGCCCAAGTTGGCTTTGAACTTAGATCATCCTGCCTCAGCTTCTTGAGCAATTGGGATTGCAGGAGTGCTCCAATGCTCCTGCCTCTCAAACTCTTAAATACTAGGAACCAGGGCTCCTGGGAGAAATGGCTGATTCCAATTTGTAGCAGGGACCACAGAGGATGAACCCAGAGTTTCTGGGAAAGCCAGAAAGTAAGGAAGTGCTGAAACAGGCACAGGCAGGCACATGGTATTGAGTGTTCCGAAGAGACACGACCAAACGAGCAAAACTAAAGCAATCTGACCAACAAAATATGAAGCATAGTATTTGACTATAAACACAAATATGTAGTAATTATCTGAAAAGCTAGAGTGATGTAGTGAACAATACAGTCAGTAAATAGAGGAGAATGCACGAATTTCCTCTGCAGACAAATTCCACTTTAGGTAGGCATTCTCTCGCATCCTGGAAATGGAGCAGAGCTCTCCGTTCTGTGAGTGTGGACTGCCCACAGTGAACCCTTCTGAAGAGGAGAGAATGGCAGTGGGGAAGGGGGACTTTCCATGGCAGAAATCTGACAAACGTCACCCAGCCGGGGATCAAGGCTGAACAATAGTGACAAATCCTGCTGACCTCATGTACCCTGGACAGGAGGGCACGGGGCTGCCACTTTACCTTTGATGCCTTCTTTCCAAAACACATTACCGGCATCACTTAAGAATAAGAACAGATGGCACGGAGGCATGGAGGGATAGTCTACAAACGTTGGAGAAAACTGAAAAGGCCAAAGGCAAAGAAAGTCTGAGAAACTGTTACCATGTAGAGATGTGACAAGTAAATGCAATATAGAAATATATTGGAAAATATCAAGGAAAAAATCCAGAACAGAAAAAGGGTATTAGGTGAAAACTAAGGAATATGAGTAAAATATGTACTTTAATGGAATAGCATATCAAGATTGGTCTAGTAGTTATGGTATATTATGCTAACGCGTGATGTTAGTAAGAAGGGAATGTGCTTGCATGTACCTCTGAAACCAGATGCACGATGGTCCCGAGATGGGGTGGGGTGAAAGAGTTACCTCCTGCAGGTCACTGCTCAGGGACAACGTCCTGGATGCGTCTCACACAGTGACACGACTGGAAGAATTCGCAGTGACAAGGAAATAGGCATGGAGGGGGTTAAGAATCAAAGCTCTAAAATGTTAAATTTCTTAATAAACCATCTGTATGATTACACTGATATATGGTCAGAAATGTAGACAGAAAATCTGAGATCAGTATATTTCCTTAGATGCTCATTTGGACTCTTGATTTTGTTGGAGTCAAAAGTAGAATACAATGGGAGAGCTTATGAAGAAATTGTAAATACTGTTAATGTGGTTTTTTAATTTCAACATATAAAAGATGCCAGTATGCACTTATGAAAAGAAAAGAAAAGCAAACATCAAAAAAGGAAATAAAAACAGCAGACTGGATTCAGATGAAGCTTCTAAAGCCAATTAGAACATTAAAGAAACAGAAACAAAACAACAAAGAAACAAAAAATGTGTGCGAACTCCACGTAGAGGGCTGGCAGCCATCCAGAGCGAGACACCGATGTTCTGCATCAGGCAGACTGCAGGGCACAAGACACGCTTGCTTACTCTGGGGCTGTTCAGACTTTGGCACCTCCTCAGCTTCTCCAGTCACTGCTTTTTGGTTCACTGTGGGGAACAGACCCTGCTTGTTCCTTGTTAATTACCAGTTGAGAGGATGCGGGGCAAGAAAGTTCTTTTGTCTCAATTTCTTGCTTTCCTTTTTTTAAAAAATAATACCTATACAACATGGTGAGAGGCATTTCGTGTGAGGTTTAAGTATTTAGCAGGCAGGTGGCTAACTGCCAGCTAACTTAGCAGTCATCAGCTGTGAAGACAAAAAAAAAAATACTCTACAGAGATCAGCATCAGCTTCTCTTCCAGCCCTTCATGAGCAAGGCTCAGTGAATCCGGAAAAGCTTACACTGTGTGGACAGAGAAGGACATGGATACAGAGGAGTACCACTGTTAAGATCCGTGCCCATGTCTGACCTGTATATCTTTACTTTTTCTTGGCGATTAGTAGAATTTATATTATTCTCTAACTGCAAATGTAACTCTAGATCTGTTTCAGTTCCACAATATCGAGGTACTATTATTATTGTTATCATCATGTGCTTATTTTATCTTTAATTTTACTAGAAGTAGGACTTTGAGGTCTTTCATCTGAGTTTACTTTGGAAATGTAAATCTAGGTTTTTTGGACAAGACTTCTTCCGCATGCTTCTACTTAAAAATGTGAAACTGGAAACTGTTATATTGGAAATTGATTTATAGTGTTTGTAATTGTCAGTAGCAAGTTTCTGAGTCTTCAGAGCTCCAAAGAGAATGAAGCATTACATTCCTTGTAAAGGATCAACTGAAATAAAACTTACATGTTCCACAAAAGAAACTATGTACAACTCTAAGGGAGCTTCGCATATTTTTGTAAACTTTTAAGAGAAACACTGGACAGTTAAAAGGAAGCATTATCATTCTGAAAGCATAGACTCATATTGCTCAGTGTCCTACTAAGTTCCATTCCATTGCACATTGAGACACCATGTAAGCAAAGAATGGGTTAGAAGCTATCTTCAGATAACATCTTCATTAAATCATTTATTAGGGACCCGTTTCCTGACAGATTAGAGTCACTGAACTTTGTGTAGTGAACAAGACCCCAAAAAAGTCTTTTAAAAAAGGTGACAACTATTCTGTGCAGGGAAGCGGAAAATTTTATTCCCAGGAAGAGGGAATTTATGCCCTGGAAGAGGCTGGGCCCCCAATTCTACATCATTTTCACACAATCAGAGAAGAATGGACTAGGAAAATCTATCCAGGCTCTAAACTTATTTTATTCTCTTAACACAGATATTCTTAATCTTTACAAAATAACCAGCTATTACATAGCATTTTGTAAAAGCCTAACAGTGGTTAAGTTACCATCTGTCATTATGAAATAGAAAATTACAATTCACTCTAATCTATAACAATATTACTGTAATGAGCCTATTAATACATCTATTGGTCTTAATTCTATTTTTCAAATCTTTGATCTGGACTTTAATCATTATTACAAAGTTTCTTATTTCAAATTTAATAATATATTTTAAAGGTTGTATTTAAACCAGACTTTTATATTAAAGCAACTCATAACTGAATTTGCATTTTTATATAATTTAGTCTTACTTTGAAATTTTTGTTTAAATATTCATTAAATATAAAATTTTGAAGTCATTGTTCTTAAGAGACCTGAAATATTTCTCTAGATCATAATATATTTCAGAAAGCAGCAACAACTGCCTCACATCGTTTTGTTTTATTTTGTCAGGGCAGGAGGAAATAAAAGCGTTTAGCTCTTACAGTGGTTTGTGGCCTTTCAAACAGCCTTAATATATAAACAGATACTGGTATATGTGTGCTACTAAAATCCTATGAGGTGTGACTAGGAAACCACTGTCTAAAAGACGTTTCTGAGAGGATCGTGATAATACAGAAAAGTTCAAATACCTCAAAAAGCAAAGCAATTTAAATATATTATATTCTTAAACCCTCAAAATTTTGTCTGTGTTAGAAAGCAGAATGTCAACTATCTTCCCAAAGCAAATTAAGCCGGCTGAGTTATAAACCTCTCAGAGATTAGACATATAATGAGCATGGAGACGAATCTTGAACTGCAGAATTCATGCAAAGCCCAAGCTACTGTAACATTCTTTGTGAGCCTCATTGAAACTGACTATGTTTGGCACCTTATAATAGAGTTTAGTTTAAATGATTTTCTCCTGCCTCAAAAACAGTTTGACCCCATGTATTTCTGAACTGTGCAATAAAATTCCCTTATAATTCAATGAGGACATAATGTCTAAAATGTTGCATCGCTGGTAATACATCCAACAGCCTTTTAAAACACGAACATGAACTAAACCAAAGCAAGGGCCAGGAAAACCACGCCTTCTGCACCTTGCTCTGTGTGTCTGGGAGTGCCCATCTGCGTGTGTAGACTTCCTGTTTTGTTTTGTTTTTGTGGTTTTGGTTTTTTTGGTACTAGGGATCAAACTCAGGTCTTTGTTCTTTCAAGGCAGGCAGCGGAACCACTGAGCTAAATCCCTGGCTCATGTTTTGCTTTTTTCTTACAGGCTAAACCATTGAAACTTTTTTATTTAATTTTATATCTAAGCAAAATCTAGGAGAAAATGCCAGTTATTGTCCTCAGAACTAATGTCACTTCATGGAAATTCGAGAGAATTCTTCTGTACCTAAAGATTAGCTTTTGTCATTCACCATTACCAAGGCAGCTAAAACACCTGTGATAAAGTATTTGCTGCTTTGGAAAATATACATGTGCTGTGTGGTCGGGTGGTGTTATGCGGCAGCAGTTTACCTTCTTGCTGTTTAATTCACATATTTTGCTAATAACAACGGTAATCAGCTGTGATGTATGAGGAAAGCAGCATGAAATGATAACCCTAATCCTATGGACACAGCTCCTGAGTGCTTATGTAAAGGGCTTCTTTGGATCCACCTGTCAGGTTCCCATCCTGTGCTTTTTCTTCTCCTACATCACCCCACATGGCACAGATATGAAAGAATAAAAGGTAAAGAAAAAGACTTTTTCCACCTCCCATGCATTTCTTTAAGAGATGAAATAATCAGATCCAAAAATATGGGAATTGAGTCACAAAACAGTAAGTATAGATAATGGCACAATTTAAAATCCAGGTTTGGGTATTAAGACTTACACCTTCGCACCCTTATATTTTTAATAAAATGCAGGTAAATATATTTTTTAGTTCAGATCTGGAGAAAAGAGGAGCTAGGTTAGTGTAGGTTGATGACTAGGGAAAAAAGGCATGCAGTAGAACAAGAAAAGTAACTAACTATGAATAAGAAGGTAAAGTTTGAATGGAAGTGTAGACTTCATACTCTGTTCATAGTTCATAAAATCTGTTTTTAAATCTATGCAAAGATAGAGCTGAAATACATATGAAAATCTTGATTGTTTGTAGAATGTGAGGAAATCAAATTTACACACAGTAGCAAAACATGTGTACAAGCTTATACTAGTAATTTTATAAAATATTGTAAATGATATTTTTATGTAAATCAACTAGAGTTAAGTAATAAAACATTTCCTTAGTATTTTATAACCAATAGCCATAGTTAAGAAAATGTCGTGAAAACAAGACAGTTCCATTGAATTTTCTGACAAAATCTCCATCAGCTCAACAGCTCAGCACAGATGATAGGAGTTGAAGGTCAGAGTCGAGAGCACACATTTCAAGAGACTTAGACCAGAGTCCATGGCTGTGAGTTCACCTTGCTCACTCCATGAGCCACACCTTGTCTGTTTCCTTGTTTTTAAAGGAGAGAGTTGGACTGTATACATGTTTCTGAAGTGTTCACTGCATAGGAGACTTTGAGAGAAAATTGTAAAAGTGATGGAAAGTCTACATACTCTAAAATAGTCTCATTTCAGAAACATTATGGATATTCTTGAAGCCACTGTGAAGAACTCATGGAACCATGAGTTATATGAACTCACGGTTCAGGAAACTTAAATAGGGATTATTGAACGGGGAATCTTTAGATTCTTTCATCTATGGTATTTATGTTTCAAAACCAAGTTCATTCTAAGTGCTGTGGATTTCCTGAACTTGAAACAGAAACCAAATGGAGTCTTCTTGCTTAAAGTAGAAATATGCCAAAGCTTACTCGATGGCTCCTCAACAAATCAAATTCATGTGTAAACATACATATATTTGCAAGTCTTGTCTACATCCATGTTTGTGTCTATATATGTAACTAGCTAAGCCCCCACAGCTCTTGAGCAATCCAAAGTTACAATGCAGGCCTTAAATCATTAATCTCTATAATCAGAAGGTCAGGTTATTTGAATGTTTATTGTTGTTGTCTTTATACTTTACACAGAGTTTCTATGTTTCCCACCATCTTTATGGATGTGGAAAAGATAAGCTATTGATAACTAGTAACTGTACCTTGGATAGCAGTAAGAAAAAGAATAAAGGTTTTGATGTCAGTTACAAAGCTTGAATTAGGGCTGGAGATGTAGCTCAGTGGCACCATGCCTGCCTGCCCAAGGTCCTGAGTTTGATCCCTAGTACCAAAAAAAAAAAAAGCTTGGATTAGAATTCCATTGTTTCCTTTTATTAGCTGTGTGACTATGACAATTTAATTTCTGGCTCTTCACTTTCATTTTCTTGATTTTTAAAATAGATTATAAAACCTCCAAGATAAGATTTATTGAAATAACAGAACACACGCATGCACACATGTGTAGTATCTGTTTGTGGGTAACAACCCTCTGAGGTGGGAGTTCCCAAGCTAACAGAATACGCGCATAAATGTGTACGTAGACACATGTGTGCATGCATAAACATATCCATATGTGTGCATATACACATGCATGCATGAACAATGTGTGCTCTGCTATGGAAAGGGTGTTATTCTGCTCTTATTCTTGGCTCAAGCTGGGCCAGACCAGCTATGCAAGCCACCAGGCACTGTCACCAGAGGGTCCTTGCTGTGCCCTCCTACATCAGTAATTCTCAGAATGGTCCCCGAATGGGGGACCCCTCCCCATTATAAACTCTTGGGTGAGTCCTAGCAATTATGTGTAGGACACTGTAGGTAATTTAGCCAGGCAGAGTGGCACACACCTGTAATCACAGCACCCTGGGAAACTGAGGCAGGAGCACTGCTGGTGAACCTTTTAGAGAAGAAGGCCCAAACTGCACTCCAAGCCTGCTTATTTATCACAACACTACAATTACACCTGAACACTGGGCCTCTGGTTTAGGGAAAAAAAATACATTAATATCTTTTGTCTTAAAAGAAAAACAAATAACATGCGTGCCATAGGTTCCCCACCCCTGTGCAGGAGGATTTCAAGTTAGACCCCAGTGTGGGCAACTTTACAACTCACTGAGACTCTCTCTCAAAAGAAAAAATTTAAAATTGTCGGGGTTAAGACATGGCTCAGAGCCAGGCGTCCCACACGATATAGTCACCTGGACATAGAATTTTGACCGCATGAGTGAATTCCTTGCATCAAGCTGATCAGCTGCAAAAGCTGCCTGTAAAGACTGCATGTTTCAATGTGAATCCTTTCATAATTTAAATTAATTTTGACTAATATAAGAAGGCGAAAAAATGTACATATTTCCTGGGTAGCATATACTGTTTTGATGCGTTTATACTTTGTGTAATGTTTAAATCCAGGTAAGTGTATCTATCTCCTCAAACACTCACTTCCTTACTTTATGCTGAAAACGTTTACCATCATTGAATGGGCGGTACATTATTGTTACCTTCTGGGCACAGCATGCCAGGTCATCCTATTTCTATAGAACAAAACACAGTGCCCGCTGGTCATCTTCCCCACCTCCTCCCACCCCGTCTATGAAGTCAACCTTCTTAGAGTCTACACAGGAGAGCGTTCACATGGTCATTGCCTTTCTGTGCTCACTTATTTCGCTCAACATCACAATCTCAATTTTATTCATATTATTGCAGATGGCAGTAT
Source organism: Heterocephalus glaber (assembly GCF_053883595.1). Taxonomy (NCBI): domain Eukaryota; kingdom Metazoa; phylum Chordata; class Mammalia; order Rodentia; family Bathyergidae; genus Heterocephalus; species Heterocephalus glaber. The sequence continues at coordinate 19,900,283 of NW_028258343.1, read as the reverse complement.
GTCTTCAAACAAAATTCCATTGTGTATGTGTTGGTTATGTGTCCACCAACTGGTAGACACTTAGACTGTCTCTGTTTTCTGTTATCGCGAACAGTACTGTGGTAAACATGGTAGTGCAGATATCTCTCCAACAGACTGAGTCCATTTCATTTGGACATATACCTAGATGTGGGATTACTTGACCATATGTTGTTTCTAATTTTAAATTTTTGAGGAAACTCCATTACTGTTTGCCATAACTGCTATCTTAATATGCATTCCTACCAACAATGTGGGGGGGTCCCTCTTCTCCACATCCTCTATACCACTTGCTGTCTTCATTCTCTTTGATAGTGGTCATTCTTCCTGGGCTCAGGTGATACCTAACTGTGACTTTGATTTACATTTTTCTGTTGGTTAGTGATGTGGAGGAGTTTTTCATTTATCTTTGGCCATTTGTATATCTTCTTTTTAGAAATGCCTATTTTGGTCTATTTCCCATTTTAATTGGGTTGTTATTATTATTATTTCTATTACCATTACTGGTATTTTGAAATGAATTTTTGAGATCCTTATGTATTCTGGATATTAGCCCCTTGTAAGATGTATAGTTTATAAATATTTTCTCCCATTACTGAGATTCACTATTCACTCTGCTGTTTGCTCTGCAGAAGCTTTTAGTGTGATGCAATCCTATTTGTCCATTTTTGCTTTTGTTTTCTGTATTTTTGAGGTCTTGTCTCAAAAGTCCTTGCCCGTTCTAATGTTCTGAAACATTTTCTCTAAATTTTCCTCTGGTATTTTCATAAATGCCGATCCCACCGCTAGTTAAGAGTTGGCTTTTTTGTAACTGGTGAATGATAGGTGGTAGCTTCATTCTTCTGCATGTGGATATCCAATTTTGCCAGCATCGTATACTGAAAACACTGTCCTTTCTCCAGTGAATGTTCTTAGCATCTTTGTTGAAAATTGGTTGGTTGTAGATGCACGGGTTTGCTTTTAGGCTCTCTATTCTGTGTCATTGATCTACAAGTCTATATATCATGCCAATACCATGCTCTTTTTATCATAGCAGCTTTGTACAATATTTTGAACTCAGGTTTTATAGTGCTTCCTGTTTTGTTCTTTTTGCTCAAGATGCCTTTGGCTATTTAGGGTTCTTTTGTGGCTCTAGATATATTTTACAGTATTTTTGTAGTTATATGAAGAGTGTCATTGATATTTTGTGTGGATTGCATTGAATCCATGTCAATAACTTTGGACATAATGAGGATTTTCACAGTACTTATTTTTACAGTCCATAAACTCAAAATATCTTCAATTTTTGTGTCCTCTTCAATTTCTCATAGTTTTCATTATAGAAATATTACACGATTTTAGTTATTCTCAGGGATTTTTTTTGTAGTTATTGTAAATGGGATTATTTTCTTGATTTCTTTTTCTGATAACTTGCTGTTAGCAAATACAAAGTGTACTGAGTTTTGTATGTTGATTTGCATCCTATAACTCTACTGAATTCAGTTATCAGTTCTAAGAGTTTTGGTAGATTTTTTGAGATTTTCTCTATATAAAATCATGTCATCTGCAAAGAGCACCAATTTGACTTCAGAGGAGAGCAGGAGAAGCAGTACTTATATCAGATACAATGTACTTTAAGTCAAATGCAGTAAAATGACACAGGGAGGTCAGTGTACATTCTCAATGCTGGCTCCTACCCAGGGCCCTTGTCACCCATCCATCACTTGCTGTAAAGAATATGAGAAAGCGTGGTGTTCAATAATTCAAAATGAAAAAGACCGGGCACAGGAAGTGTGCTGAGTTTTTTCTAAAACCCTTTTGTTATTCCGCTGAAAGAAATAATGAAGTTTGTCTTCTCAGAATCAGAATGTTACAATAGCTGGATTTCAGAACTCATTTATGAAGTATTTCATACGATACAAAGGTTGTTTATAAATAGAAAATAGAAATAGAAAAGGAAAGTGTATAAATGCCTCCAGTGGTTAAAAAAATACTCTTCTTTGTTTTTAATGTGCACAGTGTATCTACTTGTTTGTTCTTACTATGAAGTTTGTAGCACATTTATTTCCTTTCTTTATATTTAAACACTGATTGTACCTTAACTAATTTATTTCACTGCTTTGTAGGAAAACAACATTTTTAAATAGCTGACAAATTCACTTCTATGAACTATTGAATACAGAACGAGTATCGCCTGGTTTTAATATTATCTAAAAATCTAGAATTTCTGTTGTCTTATGTTATTATAATCAGTAAACTCCTGTGTGAAATGATTGTAGGACTTGACATTTACAGAACACAGAAGAGAAAGTAGTTCTGAGTCCCATAATCTTTTCTGGTCCCCCACGTGCCCACCCACTCTGCCCTTTCTGCTTTCCCCCAGAGAACCTACTGTAGTTCCTCATCCCATTGGGACTTCAGGTCCAACCCTTGTTTTGCTGGGGTCCAAGGCTGCCATTTTCTTGCCCTGTAGGTATTCTTTTGCAAATCTTATCTCTGATCCCACCCCCAACAATTAATTTAAGACTGTGGTTTTTAGGTATCTGTTTTAATAAAGTGATAAATCTTTGGAAGGTTAATCATGAAGTTGGCTCAAGACTGAGATCAAAGAAACCACAGGGTTCCCTAGGCACCTCCAAGAAAATCTGAACTAAGTTGTCCAGTTGTCACTTGGCATTTTAAGGAGTCGATGCTGAGTTATTTGATAACTTGAATCATAAAAAAGTTTCCACTCCCATTACTCCTTGTGTGTATACCCATAGGTATCTAAACTTTTCACTTAGAGTACAGATATACTTTGATACACTGGTTCCAACAATTGTGTCACTAGAGATCTGTGCCCTCACAGCTCATGGTTTAGTTTATCATTAGCATTTCAATCTATGAAAAGCATATTTCCATATAAGAAGATGAAAGTCCAATTTTATTAAACAGCCCTTATCTGAGTATGGAGATTTAGCCATATGGTCCAGAAAATAGTCTCCTTTTAGAAAATTTCTGAATTATTCAAGCATTCACATTCCTAAAATTCCAATAGTTGAATTTACTAAGAACTTTAATATATTAATCTTCCCAAATGACATGGCATTTTAACAGGAGAATCCAAGGGCGTGACTCCTAAGAGAACTGCAGACCATGCAGCAAGTCCTGAAGAATATATACATACACAGAGTAGTACCTCGGTTTACCAGTGCTTCTGTACATGAACAATTTGGTTCCCAAACAGAAGCATTTGGCAAAATTTTGCTTCCATTCATGGACTCTGCATTGGATGATGAACACAACCACGGCCATCTTCCCCAGAGCTGTGGAAGGGATTAAATTCATGAACCAAGGCATATACCTGTATATATTTACACACACACACACACACACAACACTTGCAGGAGTGAGTTTTTTTGTAAAACACAGTATAGCTTTTTATAAAAGAGAAATACTGATATTCTTATATGGCAGAGATCATTTCTTGTCATATTGGTGTTTTTTTACATGCAGAAGAAAATAAAACATTGCTTTCATAGAGTTAGGAATTCAGGGGGTTGGGATAAAGGGGGACTCAGAGAATAGCTGTTCCTAGGAGTATTAATTTCCAGAGAACGCATTTGCCCCAAGTCATAGTGGACACTAAGATTCGGCCAACTTAGGACCATACACGGTGATGTCCCACATGTTTCCCTGTGTGAAGATGAGAAGCCTTGCGCTCTTGTTTTCCTGTTTCCCACAAGTTATGGAGAGAGGTGCTTGTCAGTCCTCTTGGTATTAATGACAGTGTCAGGCAACACCCTGGAAATTTCCTCGTGTTACTTCACAACCTTACGTGATGCCTTGGGCCTCACTAAAAGTGAGAGAGCAGTATGACTAATACAGCATGCATCAAGATTAATGCCATGAACTGCTCTGTGTGAGTCATAGCAGACACAATACTGTATTTAGAATAATAATAGGCAGGGAACGATGACACCCTAAAATTTAATGAGGTAGTTTGGTTTAAATGTGCATTCTTAGTTTGTGTCAACCTACTGCCCATTGCAAGCAGCACATTTTTTTTAACAACCTTGTGCAATGGGGCTGTAAATTACTATAATTAAATTAAGCCATAACCTTATTCAGGCAATATGAGGTATTTGTGCTTTCTGTAATCATATTATCTGCTCAGAACAGAAGCCATAGTGAAACAAATCAAACAGCAAAATCAACCATGTTATTTGTAACTTTTTTTTCAAGAAGAAAGTAAAGCTCCTTACTACCATCTACCCATTTACCAGGAATATCCATCATAAATCCCTTCACATAAGTAATTATCATTTCCTATGTTTTTAATTTGTTGCTAAACTTTAAAACAAAGAAAAGTGGGGGAAACAGTGTGCCATGGATGAGCAGATCTGCATGCCTTTAGATTCAATTCTAGTCGTAATTTAAGATGGCAGGCATATTGAGCGATCACTAGTTTGATTTCCTAGGGTGGTACATATTCTGTTGCAGAAAATCATGAATCTTGGAAGCAATGCAGAAAAGCTAATTTCTTTCTTGTTATTGCTCTATTATGATCTGCATGAGACGTGAGTCATGCTGGGGCTACTTTGTGTGGATTATTTTATTGGGTGTGTGCTATTTCCCTTGGGCAAGGTAATGCAAGTTAGGAGGCAGTGCTTGTTCTAAAATAGAAAGAGAAATTAGTTATGTGCTCCTTTCCAGTGCCTCAACAGTTTGTAATGACCCATAGCACATGTGATATATTTCAACTGTATTGATTTCAGGCCTGACTTCCCACTGGACAATAAAATTCTTGGAAGTTGGAACTATAATTTATTCTAAAATGGTGCTAATCGCCTCATGTAATGCATGGTAAAATATAGATGCTCCATGAATATTTATTGAAAACATAAAAAATTAATGAGAAAGAAGATAAATTGTGTTCAGATATTGTGGTTTGCAGACTGTGCCTTATTCTTGCAATTTTAAGTTACCTGAAAACTTCCTTGAGTATGTTAGACGGACAGGGCATGGGGATGGTGCAGGCACCAAAGATGTCAAGTCTCTTGTAGCTGCTACAGTTACAAGTTTTAAGAAAGTTTGAACTCAAATTTTCAAGCTTCAGTTTCTTATTTTACCACCGGTAGCTGGCTAAGTCACTCACTGCTTTAAAGTACTAGAAATGTGAATGGCAGTGTCACTAAACATTCTCACAACATATTCACATAATTGATTGTTATTCCAGTATTTTGTCTGCTGTGCTCTTTCTCATGTGAGGCAGGGTGCATGTCAGGTCTTCCGTGATGTCACGCTCATTGTGCTTCCTGCCTGAGCTCTATGTCAGGCTATACCTCAAGAGCTGAAATTGACGCTATACATAGGGGGTGCTTAGATATTTCTAGAAAGATTATTGAATGTATGTGTGGTGCTATTTTTTGTCTGTTAATATATACTGCTTTGCTTCTAAGTTAGATTGGATTTGTTGCTCAGCCCAAGCTACATTTTGACAGAAATTCAAATGCACAGTATTGGTTGTAAAGAAAATTCAGCCAGAGCCCTTAGGAGTCGATCAAATTCCTTGGTGCATTTTGGTAAAAAGTAAATCCAGCTGATTTTCTGTAGATTAGGAATCAAGACGCCATCCTGGCCAGTTATAGAGAGTAAGGCCAAGTAAACACCTTCTAAATGGAATTACACATGCAACAAGGAGTTATGGAATTTCCTTCAAAGAACAAATGGAATCTAATATTTGTTTCTTTAACAATCTTGATCGTGGTTCAGTTTCCTTGTTATCACACTAACAACTACTGGTTTAAAATGAGAAAAAATGCACTTAAATGCGAATAAGTGAGTGGTTAGTAGTGCAGTTGTGTTGCTTTGTACATTATTCTTCTCTGTGGTAAAAGACCAAGTAATAATACCATGAATTTCAGTTCTGTGAGTTGAAATGAATCAGGATGTACTATTTATTTTTCTTGTTGCTGAATGTGTCAGGCAGGAAGCTAATTATTTTGAAAGTCACATCCAGGGTATCTTCTACTTTATATCCCTGCACATGGAAATTGATGGTGTTTAGTAAGAGAGAACATACTGCAATGCTCTCAGAAAAAAAGAAATTGCAGAAATTGTTCTTATATTTTTCTTCCTGTAAATGAGAGCAAAGGGGAGAGTCCACTTTGTCTAACCACTGTATTATTCAAATCGATGTTGTTTTCCACATCCTGAAGCTCTCATGCAACATTTAGCTCAAGCTCTAGGTAGGAAGATATTTTCTAGGAAGAACTCATGTATTTTAAAAACAACTAATTTCTGTTGTTTACACTGGGCATATACCAAGTTGCAATGCATGATCTTCTATATTTAGAAATTTTGGGGTGCCACATTTGTATAAATATTCCTTCAAATTAACATCTGTAGAGAAAATATCATTTTGTAGAAAAGTATGAGTTCTTCTTCTGTGTGTCAAGCACTAGCCAATGGCTACATGTGTGTCATACATTTATTTACAAAATAACTTACCACTTAACATACTCTGAATTTTCTTTACTTTTGTGTGCACTTGACAGACAGGAAGTGCAGACTCCGGTGCTGGGTAGTGAGGAAGAGATTAGAAGCCAATGAGGTCTGTGTTTTGTTCCTGATGTTGTGACCATTGTGTCTACAAAACAATAATTTGACCCATATGGATTTTAATTCTCTCATAGATCAAATGGATATTTTGACTTCTATCACTTCAGACAACAAATGAAATTAAATATTGTTAAGAATAAAGAAAAAAGAATACACTATCATACACTGGAGAAGGACAATATTATACACCACATTTGGACACAACCTCTTTAAGGGCAACTTGGAAATATGAATCAAGACCCTTAATGGTTTTTACTATTTTTTATCTTCTATTTCCAGAGCACGTTTTATATACTGAGAGAGTATGATAGGTTTGTATCTAGACTACAACCATCTTTGAAGAGAATGTTCAACAATACCAATGCAGCTAGAACTTGCAAATTACTGGATTGCTAACTACTACTAAATTGATATGTTAGGACAGACAAAGTGCTCAGTTCTAAAATATGAAGGAAAAGAGGTCTATGATTGAGATAAATGACAGCATAAAAATGTATACAGTGGAATATTTTAGTTGATTGTATCCCATAAACTTAAAATGTTGTTTTAAGGAAGAGATTAAAATGAGGGAGAGAGGGAGTAGAATTGGTTTAAGGAGAGACTCACATTTGCCTGACGAATTCCTTTGAAACTTAGAATGAATTTAGAGAAGAGAATCTGCAGTCCACAGTAGCAGTCACGGTGTCTTGGTTCCATGGAAGCCAGTGATAACAATGAACTGAAAAAGAACAAAATTCACACTACTAAAAGGTAAAAGAATAAAGATGAAGGGAAGTTTATCGCTGATAGCCTGAACTGGCATTTACAGATTATAAACTTCCAGTACTTTTTTTTTATTGTCATTACACCTGGTTTACCTGGTACACCTGGTGTCTCTAGGGGAATAATTTCATCAGAGACATGTAGACAGCAGCCAGGATTTTGAGGATCAAGCAGATAATTTATAATTGATAAATAATGTGTTTTTTCATATGTCTTAGTATTATGCTTTGCTTTATATCCTAGGTTCCTAGATTTTAAATGAATTTATTATAAATAATTGCCTTGACCCAAACTATAGATTGTCCCTATAACCTGTGTGACATCAAATAACCTTATTTAAATGATACTACATTGAAGTAATTTGAAAACAATTACATACACATATTTTAATTACATGTACACATACACATATTTTAATTGTGACTTGAAATTTCCAACAAGAACTCAAAACTCAAAATTATAACAAACATACTGAAAATTTTGCCTGTGACCAATTCTTGAAATTCAGCTCCCCTGTTTTTTTGCCTAAAATCACGTGGGATTCAATAGAAATGGATATGAATCCTGTACCTAATGTCTACTAGCTAGATGAGTGCTGGTGACACACTACCTTCTATAAGCTCATGTCTTCTCCAATGAAATAGACCTAATATGATACGTTTTGGTAAGGTTGTGATAGTAATTAAAGTTGACAATAAACGTAAAGGACAGAGCCATCTTAGTATGAAGTGAGCACTCCTTATTACATAGTAGCTGTTATTGTTGATAATAATTCAGCAAGAATTTAATCCCACCCTTATTTAACTGCAGTGGGTTTTTTCTGCACTAACTCAGAAATATATAAAAGCATACTTAGCATAGATATACTGCTTGGTGCATATTAAGGCTTCAGAGGAATTGAACGTCAGTATATTTGACAAGTGTATTTAACCTATGGAAATGTCAAAGAGTTATTTTTGCTTTGTAAGAAGGAGAATAATAAGAAATGCATTTTGAGCAATATCTCACTTGAGAAACACCCCCATGAATTTAGAGCAATATAAATTGAAGATAGGTTTGTCGTGAACATCAGAGTGTATTAGACATTCGAGTAGTGATTTGACTGCTAACAAACAGGAACCATGGCCTTTGGGGATAGCTGCTGATGTTACATGAACTCATTTCTACAGTTAAGAGCTAATTGTCAGCTGGAGCTCTCCACTCTTTCAACTTCCGGGGAATCTTGTGACCGTTGCATACAGGGATCACCATTTCTTATTTCCGCACCCTTCTGCCACATGCTATCCTGTGCTCCATGCATTCTTTATCCTCTGTCAATCCCAACATAACCAGCCCTGCTGCTCTCCTGGAGTCAGCCTCACCATTGAGCTCAATGCCTGCCTCCTCCACTCTCAAAACTCTCACTGCCCTTGAGCAGTTATTGTGGGCTTGCTTCAGGGGAAGGGAATGGAGTTGTCCCCCTTCCCTAAGACCATGCTCGACTCATCCTCAGCAAGGTCAGGTCCCTCTTAGCTTTTCCCTGTCCTGTCTTCCCTTCCTTTTCGCCCTTCCCTGAGAACACACAAGACATCATTGTTTCAAGAATCCAAGTCTCAGCTTCAGCTTCCAGGAAAGCAAACCATGACATACTTGCTCCGGTAGCTCCACTGTCACACCAAATCGTGGTAAGACTGTGGATTAACTGTCTTTTTTCCCTACAAAACTTCTTGGGAGAAAAGATATTGTCCCGTTTGTCTTTGGCTTTGTAAGGCCATGTGCAGTGCCTGGCCCGTATCAGAAGCTATTTAAGTGTTACCCAGTGAGGAACTCAAAATCTGCTCTCTGTCTTAGCACTAAGATTGAATCTTTTTTTTTAGACAAACTAATCCAAATGCTCCAGAATAGTCACCAAAAATAAATAAATAAAAACTCTTTAAGTATTAGAAGCAGTTTGAAGTATAACTAAGATTTTGTATTTCCAAAAACATCCTAACAATATTTTAAATCAGAATACTTGGCTTTCATTAAACCTTTGACCTTTTAAGGTCTCTTATAAGCTTAGAATGATTCTTAGTAGGAAAATGTCACATGTGCAGTTTGATAAACTAATAACATTCTAAGCTCTGTAAATGTATTTAAAATTAAAATGAACAAATAATTGCCAGGTGAATTAAAATTTTTCTTAGATCTTAATACAATGAAGAGAAAAATATATTTCATTTTGATTTGAAAACTTTGTCTTTTCCCATAAGTTAATTACCTAAGAATCTTTTTATTGCATGCATATTTGTTTTTAATAATGTTTCTTGGATTGCTATAACACCTGATTTTATAATCCACATTTAAACTTTTTGTCAGAAAAAAATTGAAGCAGGCATTATGGTTAGTAAAATAGCAAAGTGGGGAAGTCATATGGATATCTTTCTGAAGCTAATTTTTTCTTGCTAATATTATGAAAAATTCTACACTTAGGATTTTAAATGTTTCTCCATAATTGAGATGGAATTAATATCCTGCAGTCATTGGTTAGTTCTATGCTTTATGTTAATGTTATAATAAATGCCTATTAGCTGTAATTGACTAGAAAGGAGCAGGCAAGCAGCATATCTAATGACTAATTTGAGTGTCCTGAGCAAGTACTTAAACATTTTCAGTAATTTTGTATCCAGAGGACAATAGTTTGGAAGGAAATGAAATACAATGACTGCCACAATTGAAGTATCTTCGGGTAGGGGCTTAGCTCCCTCTTTGTTCTGCCTTAATTTTTGCAGTTTCAAAAGATATTTTCAAATTTAAAAGCTTTTTTAGATTAATCTACTGTGAGGTTTTGGCTGGTAAATTTTTAAAACCTTCTCAGATCACAGTGAGATACAAAAGTTTCCTTTTTTCCTTCGCTTCACAGGAACACCCTTCCAAATGTAACCTGCATGAGTTACCGAGGATCTCGGTGACCTGCAGACTCTCCTGAGCCAGTGTAGAGAGAGGCTGAGAGCCCGCATTTCTAGGCAGCGCCAGGGTGGCTCCAGGAGCGCTGGACCCATGTCCAGAGGCGAGCTCTGAGCTCTGATCTGCTGCAACTTTGCAGTCCTACACTTAGTCCACCCCGAATTCTTCTGACTAACAGAAAGCGTGAAGGATTCCAAGAGCCGATTGTGTAAAATTCTTGTGATCTGCTAGCTACACAGGAGACCTTCACACTCGATGGTCAGCTTCGACACTGCAGAGTCCATCCGGGACCCTTTCCCTTCCACCACGGGCGATGTCTGACTGTTGCAGACTTCGGCAGTCACAGGTGGACACGGGGGCTTTACCAGACTTTGGTGAAAATGTTTGGCTTCCCAGGGGATGGAGCTGGACCATGTGCAGAAACGTCACGATGCCGAGAAAGCGAGACAGTTAGTGGCGGTGTAAGGAGGCTCTTTCAGGAAGACAAATGAGATGCCCTGACAGCGCTGAAAAAGGTGTTCTTCTGGAGATTGTCTTTCTTCCAATATTCTCTGAGGACAGTATCTCAGTTTCTCATAAAGCTGCAGTTTCAGCCCAGGAATTGCCTTCCTAGCCTGGTCACACTCAGGGCTCTGTCAGTCCTGGGCACCCGAAGTCCTTACCCCCTTGCCAAAGGTGCTCGTGCCATCCCAGCCATCGCCCTGTCGTATGAGTAAAACTTTCACTTTCCCCAGTGCGTTCACACTTTTGATCATATTTTATCTTGTCCTGTCTTCTCACTGATAACCGCTTTTCATTCATTGACACAATAAACATTAATTAAATCCTTGCTGTAGGCAAGGCTATGGTAGGTACCAAGGAGGATATAAAGATTCATAAGTGGCGGCGCTGCCCTCGGAGAACTGAATAGAGCAGAGATCAGAGCATGTGCCTAGGGCGCAGGTAGGGAACCATAGTGCTTGAGTGAGCTGTAGCTCACACAGGAGGAGAATTTATCAATCAAAGCGGGGATGATTTCCAGCCCCGAGCATGATGCATGATGCGGAAGGCAGAGCGGCACAGTGTCTTCGTAGGCAGGCTCTGGATAACGAAGGAGGTGGCAGCTGGGCTACAGGAGTGTGTCATGGAACGGGGAGTTCGGGGTGATGCTCGAGGACCGCTCAGTTTGTCTTCTAGTTGTGCTGCTTGTGATCGCTCTGCTCAAACATGAAGAGAGCATTTCGATAGGAGAGTAGACAGGGGTGATACCGGAAAGATGGGAGCGTAGACTCGCACGAGATCCCTCAACGTCCTCTGCAGCTGAAGAAAATGAGAAGTGAGGCGCTAAGACGGGGGCTCAGGGGTCAGAAAGACCGGAAGTGGCAGTGCTGTATCCGGGCTCCCAGGTCCGCCCTCAGGGACACTGACAGGCATGACCCCACCCAGCCCGTGCGCTGTGACCACCGGCCCCCAGCCACTTCACACCTCAGGGACAGCGCGGCAACTAGATTTGCTTTTAGCTGAAAGGGGATGAAAAATCATTTCACACTCGTGTGGTTTTATTTGAGGATTTTTTTTTCTTGCTAAAGTATGTGGATTTTTAGCAGCCTTTTTGATGCATTTTTATTTTTGTAAACATACACGATTCTGTTTCTATACTCATGCTTCAGGTGCACCCTTTTATACAAGATACATGACTTGCCACTGAAACACACAAATGTGTAAATTGCACCTGGCTAGCCATCATATTTAATTTTTTTTCTTAAACTGTGTTATTACCTCCTAGGCACCCTGCATCTCACTTTTGTTGGAAATAGATAATAGATCATCATGGCTTTTCACACCAAAGAAGGGCATTTTAATGAAAATGTCACTTTTAATAAGACTCCTCAGTAATACGTAGTCTTGGTTGTTCCAGCTGAGATATTAATGTCTGGCACTTTTTTCCCTAGAAATCAGTAAAATAAGGTAGGAGGAATTTGATTTGAAACACAACGTTAAAGAAGTTGGAAAAATAATTGTCTTCAGATAGGATTTACTGTATATATAAAGTAACATTCTCAATATTTACTACATTACCTCCTATTTTTAAATTTTTTTATTACTACCAAGAACCAAAACTTAAACTAGTAGCCAAGTTGGACAAATTTTAATTAATGCATTTCAACTTTTACAAATTTTACAGTTTTAGATTTGTTTCCAGAATTGGAATAAACAAACGGTGGGCAAAAAGGATTCAAAAAGTTTTCAGTACTATAGCAATTTTGCCACCACATTAAGAGAAAACTTCACATGTCTAGGTTTACATGTAAGAAAATTGTTTCTTTTTTGTGGTATAGGTCATTGAACCCAGGTTCATGTGGTGAGCTATAACCCCAGCCCCTTATTTTTTTATTTTGTTATATGGTCTTGCTAAGTCAATAAATTGGCCAAACTGGCTCAAACTTGCAGTCCTCCTATCTCAGCTTCCCAGAGGGCTGAGATTACATGTGTGCTCCACCAATCCCAGCTAGAAAATTCTGAAACTGTGTGTTTCTATATTATTCTACTCCTTCTCCATCAATGACTGTATCAGTAATTCAGGTAGAACATCCATAATTGAGGACAGGCTGAATAACACTTCTCATTTCTTTAAGCCTAAAGGAAGCAGGAAGTTGGAAATACAGGAAAGTTATAAAGGAGTCATCTACTCATTGAGGCAACCCTCAGTGCACACCATGTATGTGGGGGTGTGGCGTGGGGACACACAGATGTAAACATGGGCAAATGGTTATGTTCTCAGCTTGGGGCCCTCAGAGTACTCACATCTTTGACTCCTTGGGAAGGAAAGAACAGGCAGACATGAGCAGGGAGACTGCAGAAGCAACCACTGGAACTAGCAGAACCAAAATGCACAGTGCACTGGGGGCTCAGTGGGCTGATTTTGGGCACAGGGAAAGACTGTGGGCTCCCGGGATGGGGCTGGGCATGCTGTTTACTGTTGCCTGTCCCCGGGGAGCCACATGGAAATGCAGTACACAGTGGACGCTTCTTGGTTCTTCAGTTCTCCAAACCTCAATCTGATAATTTGCTAATGGTTAGCTTGGACTTTTTTTTTTAAATAAAAATGAACCATTTTGAATACTACTTTGTTATATCATGCTTTGTGCCACATTTGATATTGATCATTGCCAGTGTGCATGTTATACTGTTTTTATACTAAATCAGACCAACTGAAAATGTAAAATGCATAAAAGCTTTTAAAACAAGAAATCAAGCTGGAGAAATCTAAGACTACCAGTAAATTCACACATCAGAGAATCCCAAAGATATGAGGGATTCTGAACATGCAACTTATTGACATGAGGTTGTTTTGGATGTAGAATTCATACAGCACCCTAACATAGACACAGCATGCAGGATATTACATCCGCTGGACGGTGGTAGAATCCACCGATGTACATGTGATAAAATCTGCAAAATCCGTATGTTAGGAAATAGAGATCACAGTCGTCTTCATGTTGTGATAATGCCTAAACTATAAATTGGTCATCAAAATGAAATTCATTTAGAAATCTGTCTTCTTTGTGAGTTTTCTCTTATATCCAAGACCACCTTCTCCATCCTTACTCCTTTTCATGTGTGTGAGTGGTTCTTAGGGTCAGGAGGTCCTGTCTTTCAGATGCTGTAACTGGTATTTTGGATCATTTTGGTATTTCATAAGCTCTTCAAAGTCATCTGTCCCCTGATGGAAATAGTGCCAGAGTAGATGACAATTAAAAGGACACTGAATAAGTAGCACATAAAACAAGATTTTTTTACCTTTCACTTCTACTAATGGCTATCAACAAGTACAATTTTCACATAAAAAGAGAATCAATTAGATGAATGCAACAAGTCCTTCTAGATGTGACACTTTTTGTATTTCTAATCGTCAGTAAATTTGCTCTATCTCTGTGGATTCCCATGATTACTGGTAGATGTATACCCCTGATAACTGATGTGAGTCTTGTAGGCCCTGCAAAGATATAATAGAAAAACAGAAAATCAAGTGAACCAGGCAGGTTTTTGAGAGCCCCACAATTTAAATAGTCTTTCCAGGCTTAAAACATAAATTAAAATTTGACTCATTGAATTACCAATGCATTGGAATTATTTTCCTTATTTTTATGCCAGTCATATGATTAGTGTCTCTTGTCTTTCATGACTAACACAAAGACCACAGTATCCTCTGAGAAACTCGGAGACACAGGCGGAGACAATGGCTGTATCTGTAGGTGAAAGGTAGACAATCCAACCAAAGCCGAGGTAAACCTTTGTGCCCTTTCACAAGACTTTGAAATCCCACAAGATAAAAGGTTAAAAAATAGGAAGACCTTTGGTCTCAGTAAGATTTAAGAGTCTTTGGGATCATATCCAGTGCTCTGTGAGGATTTATATGGCATTAAATATATAAAAGGGAAAAAAGGCTACCTGAACCAAGAATTCCCAATTGCATTTTATTTAAAAAATATATTCTACTTTGAAGTTTGGGGGCTTTAATGATTCTCCATATTTTACCTATTTGGAGTTAGGCAGAAAGAGGAGGCAAATAGAAATCAGTACCTTGGTTTCCTTAAGAATGTATCTGATGAGGTTTCTCCGAGCAATCTTTCTGAAATTAGTAACATTTCGAGGAATGTAAACAGAACTGAATGGCATGATGCATAGCAAGAGCTTAACACAGTCAGGAACATAGCCCGTGTACAATAAATGGGCTATATCGCTGCTGCTTAATTTTTTTTAAGAAGTGGCAAAGCTTTGTGATGAAACCAAACACATTCTAGTCTAGTTCCCCCTCCTTCATTCATTCTAGCACAATAAAGTTTTTTAAAACCTGTTTAAACCTGTTTAGCTAAACGTTTTCCAGATATAAACAGAATCTTCTTTCATGGAATAAGTTGGGAGCTAGTTGGGGAAATCAACCTAGCAATGGCCTATAACTAAATGCATCTCAGTTACCTGCATACATGATGACTTCTCACTGCGAGCCCACACACTAGCCACTAAGAACTGCAGGAATTGCAAAGAAATGAGACAAGGCACTTCTTTTCTAAAAAAAAATCTAAGATAGGAGAAACACAAAAGGATATACACAAAAGATGTCAAGATAATACATAAGAACTTACTGGATTGGGTGGTATGGAATTCAGTAGTTGGTAACACATAGGGAAAGAGTTTTAGGCTAAAACACACTCAGATAATTTTGTGAAAATGGAGCTCCTGTAGGAGAGGTTGAATGTTCATATCCCAAAAGATAGGCAGACCTGCAATCAGCAAAGACAAGGACATAGAGAAGATCCTAAATGACTGAAAACATGTTGATGGATGAGAAGGAGGCACAGGCAGAGATCAGGTTAGGAAAACAATGCTTTAGGAGGTGGCTCCGGAAAAGAGGCCAGTGGAGCCTACAGTGCAGGGCCCTGGCCACAGGGCAGTGCTGCAGCTCGAGCTGAGGAGAGCGATTCTGGACCCAGCCAGGGGCTGGCTCACACCCTACCTCAGCCACTTACTGTGTGAACTTGTTCCAGCACAAGTTTCCGTTCATCAAATGAAGACAGGTATATTATCCATGCCATGAGGTCATTGCAGGAAGAGCATGAAGATGTCTTAGAACAGTGCCTGCTGCATAATTAGTGGGCAGTAATTCGCTCTAATTAGCTGTGATGGAAGGGAAGGAAAGGAAGCAGTCCAAGACAGCAGGGTCCGTCCCACCAGCAGCAGCCCTCAGTGCCTCTCACGTTGCCCCCACCTTCCTGCCTTGCATCTACTTTCCCTTCTGCGGCCAGAGCTGCCTTTCCAAAACGCAGATCACATGACTGCGCTCCCCACTAGAACTTTCCCTGGCTGCCTGTCACGGACTGGAGAGCCCTGCCTTGCAACCCTACCCACCTGCATCCTCATGGAGTTTTGTCTCACAATCTGCACTCCTGAAAGTAGAGTAACAGCTCCCTAGGTACTGTTCCTGTGTGCCAATGCTCTTCCTCCTTTTGGCTGTGCATAGGGAATATATATATATATATATATATATATATATATATATATATATATATATTTAGAGACACAGAAGCACTTGTATTGTGTCTGAGGCGAAGGTGGTAAGGCCCCAGGAAGGACGTTCATCTTTCCGGCTTGGGACGTCTTGGTTACCATGAAAATTAAGCAGGCAATTATCCCATGCTATTTCAGGGTTATAGGTGTGTTTTCCTTTAAGTTACATGCTTTTTAAAAACTACTATATAATCAAAGAAGAAAAAGAGATATGATGAAAACATCTCCCTGCCAACCCTGGAGTGTCTTACAGCCGAGTCCTGTCAGTTTCTTGTGAATTCCTCTGGACACACTCATGCATTTTGAGATGCGTATGTACATATGCAAGTGCCCCATTTGCAAGCATGTGTGACTTCTTATGCAGTCAAATTTGCCAGTGTTTTCAGAGTTGTGGTTCATGCTTAGACTTAATTTATTCCAAGATTATTAAAAAATTATGATTTCTTCAAAAACGTGTGGATTTTTTAATATTTAAATTTTTGATACTGTGATAAAATATAAGACATTGATCCTACCAAGTGTTTTCCAGAAGTTTTTTTTCTTCCTTTAATAATCCATTATTTTGCTACTCATTTAAAGTGTTACTGAATCACAAACTATAGTCTGATATGTACAGAGCCTATTTATAGATTTTATGCCCTGTTATAGCAACTGGTCTACCTCTGCCTTAGAAAATGTTATAATATCTGCTAAGGATAGAAATACATTCTTACTGCCCTTTTGTACACTCTACCTCGTAATCCACACATGTATAGGTACAGATGTATATGTACATATCTGTGTATGTATATGTCCAGATAAATATGGGCCAGCAAACCAGTTACTACCAGCTTCTCCTGTTCTCCTTTGGGCCAGCTTTGCTTTCTGTTGATTCCTTTATTAATATACCACATAAATCTTTGCTGTGTGCTCACTAAATTTTTGCATACAAGTGATGTTTTTAACTTTATTATAATTATACTTTGACAACATGTATAAAGCTCCATTTATTCTCCTTTTCATACTTGGGCTAATTTCCAGTGCTATTGTGAGAGAGCAGTGACACTTTTCAAAAAAATTTGACTTTAACTTTTGCATTAAAGTGATTATAAAATACTTTAAAATTCTTTCAGTTCTTTTTGAATACAAACAGATAGTAGAAGAATAACTCATCAACAGCATACTTACATGTTATTGTTTCTCAACACTGAATTCTAAAATAAGAATATTTTGAATTATTTTGAGCACAAGTTAGACTTTTTTTCAAGTAATCAACTATGCCTCATGTGATTGGAACAGAAAAAATTGAGTTGAAGGGAACTGGATTAAAGGATCAGCAGTCATTGTACACAGTGAGAATATATATATCGTTATCATGTATAATGCATATATTACTTTTTTTACTGGAAATACATCAAAAAGCTACGAAAGCCAGTGGTTTAAATATCCCTTGGCCAAGGACACTAAAAGATAAGTGCTTTAGGCAGGAACTAAAGGATCATTCCTAGTTTGACATCAGAATATTCAGAAAAATCCTATTTAAAGTAATAACTGAGGCGATTGTCCCTTTTTTTGGCACCCTTGTGAATTCTGTGTGCACCCATTTCTCTATAGGATGAACCTGCCTGTCGGTGGAGGCCACTTGCCCAATCTGCTGTTCAACTCTGGTGCTTATGATGCATTGATCACAGAAGTGGAAAGGAAAGCTTTATAAATCTATGTCTAAATCATGTCACTACATTGCAGAGTAAAATTCATCCAAGGTGACAATTACTTTGAAACTGAAAAATAAAATTTAAGCCAAAGGATTTTTGAAATATCCATTTGAAGAATAAAAACTAAAAGTAGCCCCATCTCATGTGTGAGACAGAACAAATGCTGTGCTTATCTATATTTTATATTTGGTGAGTGGAATGTAGAACACCCTGTCTTGTTTCACCTTCCTAATGTACCCTTCAGGTTCAAGTGGAATTTAGCTCTCTTCACTATGGAGAGCTCTGTATAGCTGGTCTAACAAATTCAGTGTATTTAAATGAAAACATACAGCTGGCCACAAAAAAGACACCCAAATGTATTTTTATGTCAGAATCTCTTCCATCAAACTGCCATTCATGATTTTGGCACAGAATTTTAGTTCTTCATATAAATAAGCAAATTTTGCTGAAATTACTCCTTCCTGAGACAGCCTTTTAATTTGGGAATTTCTAGTAGGATAAAAAGTAGGTTCAAAATTCATTACCCAATGTAGGATGGTAAATGATCCATGATTTTTATGAGTGACTAATTTCTGGCATAATATCAACCCTGCCAAATATTTTTAAATTCACAAAAGAGAGGCATAAATGTGGATACTTCTTTAATTCAAAGCGTGATTCCATTCTGTTGTTGCTCTCTGGAATGGTGACTCAGAACCCAGAAAGCAGCTTTGTGGGTACAAGTGAGCAGAGCTGTGTACAGGTCCCTGGAGGTATTGTTCAAATGATTTTGGACTTTCCTTAGGGTTTCTGACTGGTTCTTCTTTTGATTCGCTGCTTTCCTCTGACATCCAACACTTCTAATGATGGCCTTTGTGAGCCACTGTTGGGGCTGTTTCCTTCAGGAAAGTTAAGATATCATTAATCTTTCATTTCTCTGGGACAGGAGGTCTTGCTCTTGCCTTTTGGCAGTGCCCTACATCTGAATTCCAACCTTGTCGAGTTCAAATTTGGAGGTGGTCAGAGAAGTGTTCTATGAAGCCTCACTGTCAGAGCACAGAGCAGTAAGAGCTCAGCCAAGGGCACTTCAAGGGGCCAGCTCTCCAGAAAGAGCAAGTGGGAGTAGCTGAGCCCCAAAAGGTCGGGAACTGATGTGCTACTGAAATTGCCAGGAAGGCCCCAGCTGAGATTCTCATACTTTTCCTCGCACGCAGTAGAGTTTAACTCGGTGATGGGATCCAGATATGAGAATGTTCTCAGGGCGATTGCCAGTGAGAACTTTCCTGGGGCAAAGAAATAATGAGCTCCAAAGCCTAAGCAACATTGTTTTAGTGAAACTATCTCCTCTGTAAACTACCAATATCAGAGTTTCCAGTAGAAAAAAAAAAAAAAAGAGGAGAAGAAAGTTAAATAAATGTGCACCTGCTGCGCAAGTGCAAGGACCCGAGTTTGATCCCTGGTACCAAAAAGAAAGAAAGAAAAGAAATAAAGGAAGGAAAGAAAGAAGGAAGGAAGGAAAGAAAGAAAGAAAGAAAGAAAGAAAGAAAGAAAGAAAGAAAGAAAGAAAGAAAGAAAGAAAGAAAGAAAGGTATTCCTTTAGCTCTTTAGACGTCATGTATAACAGGTGTGAAAATTGTTTCAGGGGCTTTTGCAGGGTGTTTTTGGCAATGATCTGCGCTGCATTACTGCCAAGTAGAGGCCATCCTGCCTCTGCGTCATAGGCATCAGTGAGGCACCATGCTGTGCAAATAGCACCAGAACTTGAGCAGACTCTTGAGCCCCACTACTGCTCCCCTGAACCAAAATCTCCAGTCTTGACAAAATCCAGAGGTCTCCGGGGACATGAAAATTCCAGGAGGTGCGGTTTACATGACGTCGCTCCCTTGCTGGTAGAATACCTGCTAAAATGAATAGTTCCAAAGATACAATCACGAAGGAGACAGGATGAACTGTTTTAAAGTTATTTGCACAAATTATTGAATTGCTCTATGGAGGTATTGGATGATTTTTATCAGAAGCAGCAGAGTATGAAAGAATCTGTTGCTATGTACCCTTGCTCATGTTGGACAATATTTTTTAAATTATGAAATTTGTATGATATGGCAAGAGGTAAGGAAACCAGTTGTAATGGAATCAATAAATGAATAACTCTCCTTTTCTGTATTTAGTTGACATGTTGTTACTTTATCTTATTTCTCTATTATATAGTTTTTGAAATTTTCATTTTTTTCCTATGGGTATGACTTCTACTTTTACATCAGGACCATATTATCTTAATTATGGTGGATTTCTTCTAGGATGGAATGTATGCTTTTAGTAGTTACTTGTTCATCTTCACCAATGTCTGAGCATTTCTCCCTATCATACTTTCAACTATAAATCCCTCCTGTAGTATCTTATGCATGTTTTCATAACAAAGACAGATCTATGAGAGGATCAGCTTTCCATATCACTTTTTATATATAATAAGTAAAGGAGAATTTCACCTTAACACTCGAAATGCTGGTATTTTTGTGCCATATGCTGATTTTTCTTTACCACATTTGTAACATAAGGTTTTATAAGACAACAAAATTTATAGAAACCCTGCATTCAACTAGTCCAGGAATTTAAAATGAGAGCAAATTAAAATAATAGGATTTACAGGCTCTACTCTTAGAGAGATTGCAAAGTAACTGAGAATTAATGATTAATAAAGATTCAATAGTTTAAGTTAGATTTAAGACATATACTCAGGCACAAAAAACAACTAATGAGATAGAGGACATTATGTGAACATTAGTTTCTAGGGTAACTATCACAACAAAGTCCCACCCAAATGATCGAGAATTGATCTACATGAATCTGGAGCCTAGATGCCTGAAATCAAGGTTCTGAGAAAGCCCTCTCTCTTCCTTTCTGGGTGTCACAGGCAATCTGATTTTCCTAGGCTGCAGCTGCATAACTGCAATCTCTCCCTCCATTCTCTCATGACCTTCTCCTCTCTGTGTCACTTCCTTTCTTGCAAGGAGACCAATGTTAAGGGACCATCCTGCTTCACCTTATCTAATCATACCCTGCCATGACTCTACTTTTGAATAATAGCCAATTCTGAGGTACTGGATGGTAGGATTTCAATATTTCTTTTTAAGAAACACAATTCTACCCACATTACTGTCTTCAAGTCAAAGGTATGAGTAAGTAATGCAGTGGAAACTGCTCCCCACCCTCTGATGACAATAAAGCGAATGTCTTTCCCCAGCCGATCAGCTTGGAGATAGTTCCATGGATAATTAAGATTCAGAATTTGCTATTTTCACCAAGAGTTAGAATGGTGGATGAAGGGTAGAGTTCAGTAATGATTCTGCAAAGTTTATGGCTTAGACTAAAAGAAGACAAAGCCAAATATGTAAATGAATAGTACTGTTTACCCATATATGTCCCATTTTGTTCATCTAAGGGTATTCATAATAGACTGCCTTATGCTATAGGTCACTGCTAATATGTTCTGAATTATTTCTCCTGTAATTTATCCTGCTAGTTAGAAATCTTATGTCTACCACTACAATATTTGCATTTCTGATCTAAAATGTTTTGAGTCCATCTTATCTGAGTATCTGTCACTCACTTTGGAAAATATTACGTGTACAAATATAACCAGCCTGTAATTTAAAAGCAGGAAGCCAACCTGCCTGATTAAAGTAGCTAATTTTCTGACATTATACTTAAAATGAACAAGAGCAGAGCAAGGTGGTTGGACTGATGTCTTCTAAGTCCACCTGCACTTAATTTTTTGCTCATGGGTTTGAACACAATTCTAAAAACCATAGTTATTACAAAGGCCATGTCATAAAAAATGGGTTTTGAGAGGATGTAGCCACATAAATATAGAGATTAGTTTCATCTTCATTTTAAAACGAAGACACAAGTAAATTGAGGTTCAGATTTCTTTTCAGTCCTGAGAAATATTACCTTACTATGTTAGACACAGACAAAGCAATGTTACCTAAGTTTGTTAAGATTAGCAACCCCTTCAACGCATGAAGAATTCATTTAACTTCTGTCATTTATTCACTGTTCCCTGATTGGTGACAATGTTCGCAAAGGAATAATTCCCCCAATTTTTGAAATTTGATAAAAACTTTAGTGCTTTGGTAAAAGAAATGATAATATCTATATTTACATGGATTCTTGGATTTCATATAACTCTGGTAATGCCAAATGTAACACTCACTTTTAGAAATTATGAAACCAAGTTCTTTCAATTTATCTTAAAGGTAAATGTTTATTTGTTATCTGGGAGAATTTAAATAGGATCTTATTTTCCATGCTTTTAAAAAATTGCTATGAGGAAGTCATGAGAGTCTTTTCTTTAGCCAAAACCTTTAGAGCCATAGTAGAATCTGCTGTATGGCATTTTGACTTCCACATAATTGATCAAGAGCTGTCCAGTATAGTGCTTAAATACATGCTTCCTCATAAATGTTAGTAAGTGACTTAATTTTGCCAAAATGTTAGAGTCTGCATGTCATCTTTATAAAGTTAAAAGACTCATGCTCTCCTTTATGGATTTGATATTTACAGTTGAAAGCCTCATAGCGTAAGCAATCTGGTTCACAGTTAGGTATTTAACTTGACATTTTATAAATCGTGGACATCTGAGCACTCAAATCCTTTCAGCTTATTTCTACCTAATTGCCAATTAAATGGTGTATGTGGAGGCTAGGCACTGTGTCTTGATTAATAACTAACCTTGCCATAATTATTTTTATCTGGCCACTTAAAAATACATTTTGTTAAACATTTTTTACCCACCTGTAGAAAATATCTTGGGCAATACCTTCCTACAAAATATTGGAGAGAATTCTAGCTCCATCACACAGCAATTTTTATAGCATTACCTACTAGTAAACTGATGTGAAGTATTTTCAAAATATATATCTTGTTTGATGCTGAAGCAATAACTTCATCTCAATATATACATAACATGCTCTCGGAAGACCTGAAAGCAAACTGCTGCATGTATTTTGAATACTATGTGCTGCCAACATTACTAGTTTCAAATGAGTCACAACCAGCAGTAATAAGATGAACAGAGACCAGCTATGTATCCTAAGTCTTTAGCAAGAAAAAGGTAGTTGACACATGAGTTATTTCCAGAGATTGGTTTTAATCTGCAAATTTGTATTTGTTACCTATCTTGAGTGTCTTAGCTCAGAGATTATAAAGCTGCTTTAGATTAAATAGAGAAAAACACAAGCTAAAGTCATTTTTTAGCTCTAAATCTGATCAAACCATAATGCATTTTACCCTAGAGCTGTTCAGAGAGCTGACTGTGCTCTGGGTTCAGGATATTTTTCTTCCAATAGGAGAGGAAATCACAGGTCACTTTGCACCTTCTTCCAAATACTGCCCACACACGAGCAGCCCAGGCAATTAAAAATAGAAAAAATATTCCTTCCTTCCAATTGTTTTCAGCTTACTCAAGTTCTTCCTACACATTTCCAATTCTTCCCCAGTCAAACTTGTCTTCATATTTTCGCTAGCTACAATTTCCCTAAAAACTGTCCTGGGAAAGTATCCGACAAACATAATTCAGAGTAACAGGTAGATGCTTAATCCATCCTTTGGTGACACTTCCATGGCAGGGCCTCTTCGAGCGTTGGTGGGTATCAGGCGTGGATGACATTCCAGAGTTAATGTTCCAGTGGGAGAAACATCTGAGACCGATGAGGACTGAAACACCCGTGTGCTTTCCAGAGCCCACTACTCAAAACAAACAAGCAAGCAAGTAGAAAAGACAAACAAAACAAAAAAACAAAGCAAACTTGGAATTGGTCCCCAAATCTTGTCTTGCTGAACCCTCTTTTCAAGCTGCTGCTTCTTCCGCCCAAAGCCAAGTCCAACTGAAGTAGAGGTGAATAATAATTTCCTCATTGAATAAATAGACGCGCCCTTGCTGACCCTCAGAATAGCTCACCACCGTTAAACCAGTTCTTCTGATGTATTTATATAGCTAATCATAAACGTGAAAAAAGCTCTAAAATTCAACAATAATTTCTTTTGTTCCCCTCACTGATTTCATTCTTGAATTTGGTCTCAGGATGATTCATGCCAAGCTCTAATCTGTGACTCAGTGATCACTGGTCTAAGGCAGCTTCATAAAAGCATTTGATGCACAGATCAGACCCTAGAGTGACCTTCAGAGAATACTGGGAAGGGCATGGAAACGTGTGAGTCACAGTCCATGTCTCAGCTTTCCAGAATGAGAACTGCAAACAAACGCATCGTCAGGGGGTGACCTTTCCATTCCACCTCTGTGTGAGGCTCTGCTTCTGTCCACTAATTCTCAAATCCATGTCTTCCATTGATAGATGAGACATGAATTCAATAGAGTGGATGTCATTCAGGTTTCACTAAAACAAAATGGAGTGGATGAGGGAGCAAGATCCACATAAACGTGCCCTGCATGATTCCCACTTACTTAGATTATCTGAAGTTTAGAAAGTAGTCAGAAAGAGCAAAAAGCCAATAATGAGTCACAATGAATTGACAGTGAAGAAAATTAAAATAGCTCTAACACCAGCTCATCCTCCCACCAAATGGCAGGCGCAAGGCTCAATCCAGAGTCACAGGCTGTTGCCCTGTTGTGTCCCTTTAGAGCCACATCCTGTGTGGCTCAGCCCTGCACACAAGAGCTCTGTCAGGAGACCTCTGACTCAGAATCCTCTGTGTCTCACTTTGAGAGGGAGGACAGTGGGAGTCTTTGGAGGAACATCAACAAATAAGCAAAAGTAGGTTACCCCATGAATTTTGCTTAGTCAGTACATTGTGTTATTGTTGCTAACAGAAGCAACAGTTGGTTAGAAGTACCAAGAAATGTTAATTCCACATTTGGAAATCTATAGGATTTTTTAAATTAAGATAATATAGAAGAGCCAAAAAGGGGGAAGGAAAAGAAAAGGTTTATGGCATTCTGAATCTTTTGGAAATCATCTCAGTGACAGATTTTTTTTCAAGGCATGATGCATCACCTGAGAATAAAGAAATGTCCTCTGGTGATCAAAGCAACATGAACCCATGGGGAAGAATCCTGAACATTTTATTTTGCTGCTGTGTGATGCTAGGTGGGACTTTGAGGATGAAAATGGTCAGCCCTGTCCCAAATAGTGCAAAAGCTAGTAAGAGTGAGAAATACTAACGATGCTGTATTTGTGAAGTGCCTGGAAAGACATTTGTGAATGAAATTACTGAAGCAAGGAGGACTAGATTTCTCTTTGGGCAATAAGAAATATATAAAAGAAAATTGAAAATATATCACACGTTTGTGTAGCAGACATGGGGACCATTCAGTTGGTTACATATAAGGAACTGTGGACTGGGGACCACTGTTGGAGGTTTTGAGGTCCCTTTGATTTGGGAGAATCTGTTGTTCAGGGCTTTTGAAGACCAGAACAAAGAGAAGGAAGTGAGATGAACAGTTCTCCACTGGATTTTCCCAGGCTGTCCCAGAAAGCCTGTGAGGTCTTTCCCCAAATTCTCTTTCTCCAGGGCAGTGGATCTCAAACTTAGCTTGAAAATGAATCACCCGGAAGTCTCTTACCAGGCACAATTTCAGGCCTCCTCCCAGACCTACTGAGTCAGAATCCCTGGAAGGGGAGCCAGGGAGGCAGCATTTGCAAAAGCTCTCCGTGTGACTCCAGGTCTGAAGTTAGGGCCACACTGCCGCTAGTAGCTCAGGTAGCCTCAGTCTAGGGTAGATGGATCTCCTAGGTGATAATTCCGCCCCAAGTTCAGAAGATTTTCCAGTAAGTGCAGAATTTTAAGAATTGTCAAAACTCATGCAATCATTCAGTAAATATGGAATTCTCAATAGTTGTCAAATTCGGCTGCACATAGAAATCAACTGAGGTGCTTTAAAAAAATACAGTAGATGCCCGTATCTCAGCCACAGCATTCCCTCCGAGTCCGGCAGACAGGCATAGATGCTCCACAGATCGCTGCAGTCTGCAGCCACATTTGAGAGGATGCACGGAAAGCGGTTCACAAATCTGCGATCACAGCCCACAGCAGCTACTGAAGGAAACAACTGTGGACAGCAAGAGAAGATGAAGGGAAATACATTCTTACGTATGTCCAACTTTATTTCTGGGTTAAATAGCATTTTGAAACCTTCCATCTTGAGAGATATCCCAAATAACTCTTATTCCATAATGACTGAATAGCATACAGAAAGCGTATAGGTCAGAATATGGAGGCATTATTCACATCATAACCAAGGACACTGAAAACACACAGCATCTAATTAACCCACCCCCACTATTTTTCCGGGACTGGGGATTGAAGTCAGGACCTTACCCTTCCCAGGCAAGAGCGGCACCACTGAGCTATGTCCCTGGCCCACCCCCATTTTCTTCTAAGCATTCTTACCTCATTGTTTCTTTTTTTCTGAGTTCCCATTTTCCATCCTCTGAGTTCCCATTTTCCTTCCACCTTTACAGCCTGAAAACTTTCATCCTTCACAAAAGCTTTCTTTCGGAGCCCTCAATATTCAATTGCACTTACAGATATGCACAGAGTAACTCTTTTGGGAGGTGTTGTGATTTTCAAAAAGACATGATCTCTTCGAATGATTCCAAAGTGTTCATTGGATTCCTACTATAGTCATTCCTCACTGTTCTAAGAGGATTGTGGGGATGAAACATACAAACTTCTTTCCTTGAGGGGTCTTCATTCTAGTGCAGTGACAGATGGGTGACTAACATAGAAGGCAGTGTAGTGTTCTAGAAAGCAGACAGTGTGATAAGTGCTATGAAAAAGAAGGCACCAGAGTAAGGGGGATGGATTGTGCAAGGCTGAGGAATGAGAACTTTATACAAGGGGTTGAGAAAGGACTCACTGAGGAGGGAAATTGTAAGTGAAGCCTTGAAAGAAGCGCTGTTATTGGAGGGACGATCTCAGGCCATACATTTCAGGAAAGTTTGGACAGCAGGTGTTTAAAGAATCTCTGGTTTTCAACACTAAAGAAAGAAAGCAGTCCTCCTGAGCATTCTGGAGTGCTCTACTCTCATCTTTGAACCTGTTTCATGCAAATGGATTTCTTAGTGGGTGATGAATTCCTGTCTAAAACCCTCGTGTCCGTTCACTTTCTCCAGAGCCTGTGAAGTCGCCAGGTTCTCACGGTCACCACCGTGTCGTCACAGTGAAACCTCAGCCAGGTCCCATTGCTTCTCCCTACACACCGCCCAGCGCAGCATCACAAGGCTGCGTCTCTGTTTCAGTCACACAGCCTGCTGTGTCCCCCGGGACCAGCATTACAACCAAACCCCTGTGGTGCAATCGCACCAAGCCCCCTGCTCATTTCTTCTGCTCATTACAGAGTTCAGTCCCAGTCACGTTACAGCAAGTAACTGCGGTGTTTGACTAGAACCTCAAGGTTGCATGGGGGCTTTACACCTTGACTCAAACCAGTTTCTGTAAATAACCTTCTGACTTAACATTTAATTAATTAGTCAATCCCACAAATATGTAATGAGAGGCTCATATGCTTGGGTTTTGTTGGCACCTAGGATAGGAGTCGAGTTCGAGCTACTTTCAATGCACTCTGAAGAGTGGTTCCTACCCTGAGATTCAGATGTGTCTCGGGAGGCTCATTGTGATTAGATTTGCACATTAGATTTTCCTGGTAATTATGTCTTAAAGCTCTTAAGTTCAAGTGAAATTTAGAGAAGTCACAGGTGATGCAACTAAATTATTGGTCATGAGTGAATACATAGCATTGAAAATAAATCTTGTGACATCTTCAGTAATTAAAGGTGGTGCTTTAGGGAGCCGTTCCAAAACTGAAAAGGAAGCAATGATATGAAACTCTGTTTAGGGCAGAGGAAGCATTCCATTTAGGGTTCTTTTTGATTTGATACAGTAACTGATGAACTCCAAACCTCTCGCACACTCACATGAGCCATCTTCATTCCTGACATCTACACAAGTTTTGCTTCCCTGCTTGATCCTTGGAGTACACCCAATAGAGACTTCCAGGATAGAGCAGTTTTGTTACTCAAGCTTTGATTGAGACAGGCAGGAAGCCGAGGACAGACGAATAGCGAGGCCTCTCCTCACTCCTCCATCCTATTCTTTAACTGCTGGGAAGCCCCTAACTCGTCCCACAGTGTTCACCTAAATAGGTAGTAGAACTGCACATTTCCATATTAAAATGTTTTGCTGAAGAAAGATAATCCTACAACACTTGAAGCTCAAGTTAAAAAATATTAAGAAGACTAATTTAAAGAGAAAATACAAATTGGTATACAAATGAGAGAAAAAAATGAGGGAGAGTGTGACCATTAATCATGGCATGAAAATCTTGAATGGATTAAGAAATACCTGGGAAATTAGTGGAGCACGGTTACGGGCGTGTCTGCAGATGACTGACCTGCAGGCCAGCCAACTGAAAGGGGAGGACGCGACCTGAACACTGGTGACACCAACCAATGGGCTTGTAGTCTGAGTGGGATAAAAAGGGAAAGAAGAAGGAAGCATTGCCATTATGCAAGAGCTCCAGTCTTGTCCATTGGCCTTGGACATTGGTCTTCAGTTTCCTCAGCCTCTAGTGCAGACTCACACCCTCGACTCCGCTCCACAGGGAACTTCCGGGCCTTGACCTTGGGCTGGTGCCGTGTTCTTGTCCTGGCCTTGGTCTGCGATTCCCAGACCTCTGCTCCTGAGAGCCTGATTGCTGAAGCCTTGTGCATAAGTAAACATGTGCTTTCTATTGAATCTGTCCCTGTAGCGGACCGTAAGGAACACAGCGATAATCCCAGTGTTTACTTCCTAGCTTTCATTTAATGACTTTTTTTTTTTACAAAAAGCTTTCTCTGAGATAAATATACTTGATTGAAAATAATGTACACCTTTGTGTTAAGTTGACATCTTTGTGGTGTTAAATACTTGGATGGAGGAGTACAGAGACAAATATACTGAAACAAAACTTATTTCAGGTTTTCAATTAATGTGATTTAAAACACATATTAAATTTTATATCCTTAAAGAATTGTCACTGTATCACAAAAGGTAACTTTCTTAAAGGAACAGTTTATTTTATTATGCTATTTTATTCCCTATACTATCTGTAAAAGCAGGCAAAAATTCTCTCTACGTGTCCTGTTGAGCTGGCCATATTTGTGTAATTGGCAATATATAAAAGCCTATAAAGTCCATGCCATTACAGTAGTAATCACTGCAGACCTAAAAAAACCTAAAAAAAATAAGCAGCATGCAAGTTATAGCACAAAGGATGAAACTTAGATTATCTCAGAAATACGTGTATACACACATACTTGGTACTAATTGATAGAATGAAATGTACATTTTTGTGATTTGGGGTACTTTAGAAAATGTTCTTTGTAGAACAGCATTCACTCCTCAAACATGGAGAAATTCCTACAGGAAAGCCAATTCTTCTTCGCCTGGAAGAAGTACAGAAATGACGAGAGACTTGGCTGACTAAAAGAGGTTGTCCAGACAGATGTGAAGACAGATGGCTGGAAATCCAGTTGGAAACAGGGTAGGAGTGAGTGGCTGAAGGTCACCATGTGGGGGACCAGCTAGAAACAATCTGGAAACTAAATCGATTCCTGGGCAAAGTGAGTGAGAGACAGAGCAAACAGGCAAAAATTCAGAAATGAAACAAAACAAGAAAGGAAGACAGTGAACAGAACTAAAGCAAGGAGACAAGCCAAACCTGACCAAGCCACGGGCTTGCCTAAAGCCAAATTGACCTGATCCTAAGAGCCTGCTGGACCACGCCTCTGAAGGGTGTGGCATCACAGGCTGCCAATCAGAAGGACTGGCTGTGAATTGGTAGAAATCCACAGAATGTAACAATTGGAGTTTGGATTCCCAAACAATGACGACAGACCACAAGATTTATTTTACAGAGAATTTTTGGGATGTGTAGGTGTAAAAACTATGAAAAGCTGGGCCTAGGGGCCCATGACAAGAATCCCAACATTCAACAAGGATGAAACCAGGGTCAGAAGTTTCTGCCCAGCCTGGGAAAGTTAGTGGCTTAGGAAGATCCTGTCTCAAAACAATAACTCAACAAAGAGGGCTCGGAATGTAGCTGAGTGCGAAGGCCCTTGTTCAATCTCCAGTATAGCCAAAAAAGAAAATACACATGTATATATGTATACATATATTACATGAAAAAGAATCTTACATTTGAGACATAGAAACCATCATCTCCATTTCCACAGCATACAGAACAGGGTTACTGTAGCAAAGCATTTCAGAATGTCCAAGTAAGAATAATCGTCCTTGTAGATTTTGAAAGCTGAACCCACTTTCCAGAGTCTGAATTAAATTAGGGAGGGTTACAATGTTGAAAAATTCATAAGTACCTGTAGAGAAGATGAATTCCATACCTACAAATACAGTGTTAGGAATTTTTAAGCAAATTATGCAGCAGATTGGAAAGTGACTGGTTCTATTTTTGAAAAGAACTATGAGCACAGATCTTGTATCTTAATCCTTACACATCTTATAAGTAGACGTGGAAAGAGGACACACAGCACATAAAATACTGTGTGGTGGTATAATGTGCCTGGTGCCATGCGAGGCTCTGCATGGGTCTGGTCTTAGTCTGTGCAGCATCTCTGGATCCTATTTAGAGATGAGAAGAAGAAGGCTAATGTGTCTGAGCAGGGACGCACACTGCCACGGAGCAGTGCTCAAATGCAATCCTGCTTGTCTAGCTCAGTGGGTTAGGCTTTTATTTTTTAGTGCTTTCCTTTCGCTGCATGTCAACTTTTACTTGTTGCTAGTACGTGTTTCCCTTACATGAGGATTACATTCATCGTGGGCTTGGGTAGTTGGCAATATACTCAACAGATCTCAGGTTTTTTCTACCCTTTCCTCCCCTTCCTCCTCCCTGACTCCATTTTGTGATCCTTTCCCATTTGAAAAAGATCTTCCTACCTGCTATTATTTATCTTTTATTTTGGTTTTTTTTATATATTTTGGGTTTCTCATATGAGAGAAATCATGTGATATTTAATCTTACAAATCTGACTTATTTCACTTAACATCATGGTGTCAAGGTGCATCCATTTTCCTACAAATGACTCAAGTTTATCCTTCTTTATGGCAAAGTAGTATTCTTGTAAATACTATATTTTCTTTACCCATTCATCTGTTGATGAACAAATAGGCTGCTTTCAGGATTTAGTTACTGTGATTTAGTTGTTGTGCTGCTATAAACACAGGTCTGCATGTATCAATGTAACATGATGTCTTTGATTCTTTTTTTTTTTTTTTGGTACTGGGGATCGAACTCGGGACCTTGCACTTGTGAGGCAGGCGCCAGAAACACTAAGCTAAATCCCCGGCCCTGATGTCTTTGATTCTTTCAGGAATGTATCCAGAAGGAGAATAGCTGGGTCAAATGAGATACCCAGTTCTAGTTTTCTGAGAAATCCCCAGAATGATTTGCATAATGCTCTTACTAGT
Source organism: Heterocephalus glaber (assembly GCF_053883595.1). Lineage (NCBI taxonomy): Eukaryota > Metazoa > Chordata > Mammalia > Rodentia > Bathyergidae > Heterocephalus > Heterocephalus glaber. Next base: position 19,868,790 of record NW_028258343.1, on the reverse strand, counting down.
TTACATTCCTACCAACAAAGTAGAGGCCAACCCCACAGGATCCCCCACATTTGTTATTATTTGGTTTCATCATCATGGATGTAGGGCTTTAATTCCTATATTAAACACACTAGGCAGACAAAAAGAGCAGCCCGCATAAAAATAGTCCTTCCTCCTTTTCTCAAAATGTAAAATTTAGTTTCTAGAGAGAAATGAAAAAAGGCACTAAAAGCCAAGGGTCCTTTTTTCAATTTTGTGGTAGCCCTCACCTGGTGTCTTCATAATTAAGATTTTTTGCTCCAATGTCATTTGAGTCCCATGGCAGTTGACTTTCATAGGATTCTCAAAGCTACTGCTTAGGGAATATTTTAATGAGAATTATGAATAAACTACTGATGGCTACTAAATATTAGACCATTGCTCATTTTATTTTAAAACTGCAATTCTTTTGCTAACAATAATGGTCACCTTTATGGTTATTCCTGAAAGATGACTATGGAAAGGAAAACCTAATGCACACGCCCACTCAATTTGTGTACCAACATATTTGCCAATACTAAAAAGGCCACAAAGAGAAACAGCTCGAATAAGCCAGAGACTAGGAACAGAATTATATTCTAGACTCTGGTAATAGTGTTGTTGTTTTGTTAAATCATTTTACTATTCTGAATTCCTACTCAATATTTACATAAAGAGAAATCCCTTCCTTTATGCATCTATGGACTGTGATTAGCACATTTCAACAATGAAAACTGAAATTCCCCAGTCCAAGCAACAAACATATGCTCTTTATTGATTTGACCTAAATTACTTAAAATTCTTAGAAGATGGAAGTTTTTTAATAATATTAAACTTGTATTCTGAGTCCTTGCTGGGCTGATTTATTATTGCCAGTGGGATTTTGCCCACTTTGATAGAGTCTGAAATTTTCTACATAGATAAATCAAGGAGCCTGCAAATAGAGTTTCATTTCTTCTTTTATAATAGGTATTCCTTATTTATTTATTTGTATGCTTATTTCTTTATTTTAGCGGTCCAGAGAACTGAGCCTATGGCCTTAAACCTGAGCTATATCTCCAGATTTTTTTTTCTAAAGAGCCTCACTGAATTGCTAATTTGGCCAAGCTGGCCTTTCACCTTCAACGTGGGTTACACCTGCTTCAGCCTTCCAGAGTGCTGGGATCCCAGGCATGCACCAACCACCACACCTGACTCAGCTTTTCAATTTCTTTTTCTTACCTTATTGCAATGGTGAGACAAGTAGTGCTATAGTGTGAAATAGCCTGGTGAAAGCCCACTCTCTCCCTGCTTCTGCTCCCATCCATGCCTTTTTCTTCATATTAAGAGAAAAGCACTCAGTGTTCTACTATGCCCTTTATTACACTAGTTTCTTTTTATTTCTATTTGCAATAAATTGAAAGAATGTGAACGTTCAATTTTTTTCTTTACTTATTGAAACAAACATAGCATTTCTTTTCTTCTTCATCCTAGCACATTTTAAATATTTATTTGCCTTCATCTCCCTAAATGCTTCTGTGTCATCTCCCCTGGCACTTAATACACTGCATAATTAGCTCATAATTAATGAAACCTATTCAGTACCCAATGCATGAACGCAAATCACAGCTTTAAGTGTTCTGTTAGAATTCTCTAGGTTATATTCTTCATTTCTTTTCTCTCTTAAGTACAATTCTCTTTCCTGCAATGTATTTTATGTTGCAAAAACACATAAGAAAATATGTTCAAGTGTAAAGGATGGTAAAATTTTCCTTATAACCTTGAAATCAAGTGTAAGTATTTTTACATAAGTCAAATTGTTCTCTAAATTTGTTATTACTGGTGAATTATGGACAGAGTGAGTACATGTGTCATACTAAAACCTAGACAAGCAGAGAATGAATTATTTAGACATATGAGTGTGTTTCAATATATTCCTGAAAATCACTTTGAATAACCTTAAACTTAGTTTTCTGATTAATGAAAGAAAATGTAAACATATCTCACTTTTCTCAATACTAAGCCAACAAGAATTGGAAATGCTTTTTGACATTCTACTCTCCGTATTTTCCTTTCTTCCTGGGAATTCACTTGCTTGAGCTGGCTTTTATCTGGAATAATGGATTGCTTTGTAGAATTACAATAAACCACTAAGTGATATTTTTCTGATCCAGAGTTCAGTACATGAAATCACTAGAATATTATGTTTCATTTCTTGGTAAGGAAGATGCTATATTAATATAAAACTGCATTCATATAATATAGGGTATGTCATTGTTCAATAATATATCCTCTCCACTGCAAACAACATGATACTGTAATCTTAAGGAATCACCACAAGAGAATGTGGTGAAGCACACGTTGCAGATGGTGCACATTCGTTGCAGGGGTGGATGCATTAATAACACAGGTTTGGCTTGGGCTGCACATGGGAAGAAATACAAAGTCCTTGTGTGACTGGAGTATTGCCATGGAGATTTTTTTCTCCAGCTGAGTACTGTGATTTTCTTGTCAGCTTATAGTGTCACCTGCTTAAGTGACAGACAACCTGTGGTTTCCTCTTCTTTGCTATTACAGACAGAAACCTAGTAAGACAAAAACTACCCACAGATTTTTCTCTTGAATGTGACTTTCCAGCTCTGTGAAACTCTATAGTTGATCTGTAAGCTGGGTTTCCTCTTAGTCCATTAGTTTAGAATAAACATTTCCATTTAAATCAGGATGGAAGACCTGTGTTGATAACTCCATTGCTGTTACAGTCTCATGGGGAAAAGGGCATATAATTTTAATGAGGGTTTTTTCATTGCATGTTTTAATAAATTATCTTTAACCAGACATTGTTTTTTCCATATTATTCTTCATGAATATGATCCATTTATTTGTTATTGCCAGTTTCTATATAACAAAGCAAGTTCAGAATTATGGTCCTCCATTTTTCCTGCCTCATAGAAAGGAATGCAATGTGGTTTCCCATATTTTCTGGAACTTGCTTCCTAAACTGTGATTTTTTGACAATATCATTGCCTTTAGGATGCATCCTACTGAGTGTGACCTTGCTTATCAGTGATTATTCTGTGGCAGATGCCATTTTTATACTTTACTCCAGCAACTCACCACTAAATAGCAAATGTGTGTCATAATGGAAAGTTAGAATAGATTCAAAATAAGTCTTGGGGACTCAGTAATGCCTAATCTAATCAGTTTATAATGCAAATTACTTGTTCAAGTGTGTTCAAACTATTTTTTATTTTTATTAGTACAAGTTTGTAGTATCTAATGATTATATCCATCGTGGAGAATTGGTACACTTCATAACTCCTTATAATTTTGATGGATAAAAGAGATTACCTCAGAGACTTGTGTGGAAAGAGAAACGAAACATCTGTCCTCCATACTCAAAGCCTGGACAAGTAAGAAAGACAGCAAAGATCAGGAAGGAAAGAGGGAGAAATCAACATTCCTAAGTTTTTTCAACAGGGAGTATTGATTCTCTATCCATGTTTAAAACATCTTGTTATAATATACTTGTAATATTGTATGCCATAAGCAATAGTCTAGTTATCAAATTTCTCCCTCCATAACAAATCAGTGGAACACATAGAATTTTATTAGTGAATATGTAAATGGTATGCTTTATTTGGAAAGTAATATAAAGTATTACTTATTTAACAACCATAATAACATTTCCATTCAGCAGTTACTACTTTTTCAGTTGTTCTGTGTGGAAAAACTGAAACCCTGCTAACAATGTAGTATTGATCTGGGTGAAGCAAGATCAATAGGTGTTATACTTACTCGGTGATTTGGTTATTAGAAAATAAATTTGAAATTATTCTCCGGGCAAATAAAATTTTATAAGAAATTCTCAAATTTTTATATGTTATAGTATATTTATTGTTTACTTGCAAATAAGTCATTCTTTCCCCAAGTTGTAAACTTTATTGAGCAATATGTCAATTTTTTTCATGTGATGTTGCATTTGCACCCTGGAAAAGCCTTAAGAAAACAAGTAGGGCATGTGTTGTTTGTCCCTTGTCTGAGCTGTACATTTGGATAATGAACATTCAAGGACATTTCTGAAACTAACAGCCAGTTGATGAGAGTAGACACTTGATTCAGTGTCTCGAGTTTGCATGTGTGGTCATCACTAGCTTGTAACATGTCACTTCTCTTCAACAGCACTCTCTGTGCTTAATTGGCTAAGTATAATTTTTCACATAATCCAGATTACCATAGGCATTTTTGACATTTTTACAGGTGTTCTGTAAGTATAAGATGTAAAGTCACTAGGGTCTGAGTTTCCAACTCTGGGAAACTTGCAGTGATATTATGTCTGTCCCCAACTCACACGCCTTCCATATGTTGATTGAGATCCACAGGGAATCAAGATGGCGCTCCCAGACACTGGTGCAGCCCACAGGCATTCCTGGGATGAAATGTGTAAAGCTTTCCAGACTTGGCAGAAGGAAGCTACAGTTAAATGACGTGATTGGTTTCCAAAGAAAATGCCTGAGCTTCTTCTCAGCTCTGTGGGTACCTTTTATAGCCCAGCAAACCATTGACAGAAACTGAGAGAATAGCTTTGAGGGAGACAAAAGGAAAATGTGAAGGGAATATAGGAAAGGTCAGCCACAGGACCCTGCCCACTGTTGGGTCTCTCTCTGGAGTCAGTATTGAATTTTCCATTAATTAGAGCTGTCTGTTTATCTTGGACAGACAGTGGAGTTTAACCTTTTTCTCTTACATGTTGTAAAAATAAATCCCAAATGAGGTATTCTCTGATAAAATTCTTATCTATTATTAATGGTAGAAAAGTTTTCTGAATATAATACTTGCTTTTTCATATGGCATTTTAAGCAGAATAAAATGAGACTTTGTCTACAAAGTGAAATTAGCTCTTTTAACATCTTCTAGCTTACTGACTGTCTTAGTCACTTTTCTTGTTGCTTAGACAAAGTACCTGACATCCAGTGTTAAAAGAGGAAAGATTTATTGTAGCTCACAGTTTGCAGAGGTTTCAGTTCATAGTTGGCAGGCTCCAAGGCAGGGTGGGATGACAGGAGGGCATCACAAAGGAGAATCCAGCAAAGCAGTGAAGCAGTGAGGCAGCAAGCAACAAGAAACCCTCTTTCTGTCCCTTGCTTCTTATCCAGGCTACACACCCTTAGAGAGGTAGAGCTCAGACCCAGGGTGTGGCAGCCTTTTCCTAGCATCCCACCATGAATCAATCCCATGTCACATCCTTGATCCCAGCACCACACACCCTAGATCCAGCCACCTCTAAAAGTCCCATTATGACCAAAGTCCCATTTATGAGGCTTTGGGGGGACATCTACATATAAGCCATGACACTGACTCTAAATATTTCATGTGAATGAATAATTTCATGAGAGAAGGAAGCAATGAAGGAAATTTGCATAGTTCAGAATGTTCTCCTTTACATAACCTAATTTTTTAAAAACATAGATAAACATGTTATTCTGTCATAAGATTGCATATTCAGTGGGTAATTTTAACTTCTCTACCACAGTGTAGAAGTACAGAAGAAATGTAGTTTGAAGTTTTTATTGTTTTTGTTTTATATATCAAGTTATATATCAAGGGGAAAAAACAAGAGTTAAGAGTGAGGATTTGAGAAACACTTCATTTACCAGGTACTCAGAGGGAGAAAGATGTGGAGGTCTTAGAACTCCAAAGCTGGAGAATATTTCTAAAGAGGTTTCATTGGGAAGATGAAATAAACAGGAGGTGATGTAAGAAAACTGACCAAGTTCCATATCAGAAAATGCACATTCACATAGCACCAACTGCATTCTAGGGTGCCTGGGGCATGCAGAGATATGGCAGGGAAAATGAAGGTTAATGAGATGTATCAGACTTACCAAGGGGGAAATTTCAACTCACATTTTGAAGAAGGCAATGTATCTGAAGTAGACTGTAACCTGGACCCATTCTAAATAGACAGAATAATAACATAGAGGGGCAAAATTAGAACAAGTTAAGTACAGGAAATGAGGTGAACAATCAAAATGGGATGGAAAAGTGATTCTGAGAAAAAGGTTAAAAAACATAAGATGCAGTTAGCAGGATAGGAGGTGGATGGAATAGCAGCAGACTACCCATACTTGCATGAGAAAGGCAAATTATATGCTAAACAAGAGGAATCCCTGGAAAAGTCTTAAGGAAAATGGTTGCATGGATTAAATATACTTTACAGGTTTAAAAAAAAGTGCTGGGTAAACTGAAGAATGCAAGAGATTATTTCTTTCTGCCAAATGGCAACAGTGAATGCCTCCAGGAGTCTGCCACCATCACTGTTGGGATATAAAAGGGCCCAAGAGAAAATGAAAGATGTATTTCAGATATAGCCCCAGAAAAAAATATAATGGAATCTAATAATGGGTTATCTCTGCTGGAGTCAGAGAAAAGAGAACAACTAAAATAAATCTATGATTTTTGAGTCCAGGGAACCAGGAAGAAGCTACAATGGAAAATGACCAAATATTGTGAATTTCCAAACTAATGAGTTTTTACTGAGCACCATCTTGTAGAGGGCACAGCCCTAAACATTATGTGTGGATCAAAAATATATAGGGGCTAGCATTATTTTCTTGCATAACTACTGGGCAGTGGGATTCCTGGTAGTATGTGCAATGACTTTTGTTATGGTTTGTATCAAGATGTCCCCCCAAATCCTCATAGAAGGGGCTTTTGGGAGGTGACTGGGTCATGGAGGTGTGATACTCATCAGTGGATTAGTTCACTGAGAGTTTATAGCTAAGTGTGATCTTGGGAGGTAGAGCCTGGTTGGAGGAAGTGGAACACGGGGTGCATGAACTGGAAGGGTGGATCTCCCTCCTCCTCCCTTGATCTCTGTCTCCTTCCTGATGGCCATCCCATGAGCTGTTTTTTCCTCTACCAAGCCCCTCCCGTGCTACCCTGCCTTGGAGCCAGCCATCTAGATTTGAAACCTTGACAAACGGTGAGCCAAAATAAACCTTTCTTCCTTAGAGTTGGGGTATCAATTATTGAGTCTCAGTAATAAGAAAAGTAACTAAGACAAGTTTATATATGCATATGTAATAATAAACTGTCACTACAATAGTGAGAAAGATATAACTCCAAGACTAACCCTCTGATTTGAATTTTTATTTACTATAGTGCCTCAGTTATTCCAGGAAGAAGTTTTTGTACTTCATGCCTTAAATAGCGCGCTCCTTATACCATGTTACATAGAAATCTTGAAACTAACACTCTGATGTACCTTTCTTTACAGAACTGGAAATAAGTATCCAACCCACAGCTATTATATAACCCATACTTTAAAGTAATTAGAACAAACAGGCAAATCAATACAAGGTCTTGTATTTACAAAATCACTGGCTACATAGTCAATACAGTTTCTTGTGAAATAAGGACAAGCCACAATGACATTTTAGTGGGATTTTTTTTTTACATAACTTGAATTCTTATTTCTTTGTGCTTACTCTGGTGAAAACACCACATAATATTTAAGAATATCAGCAAAGAATATGATTTTCCTCTTGCCATTGTGTTTGTATTCTAAGCTTTGTTCAAATCAACTACTCTGTGGTAACTGAAATGTCTGAAGCTTCAGTAGCTCTATTTTTAGCAACAAGGTAAGCTATTCCCATACCCTGAACTTCTCCAAATGTTAAAAGTTGCTAAATGTATCTCATTAACACCAGAATTTGCTTTTGACTTTTGCCTCAAATTATGTAGTTTCTTATGGTCAAGTCCTAGAGAGGATTCACATTCACTTCTTCTGTGAATGGCTTGCTAAGATAAAACTCTCATTTGTTTGTAAATTTAGCTAGTTGTGGTTGAACAAATACAGGAACTCCTATAATATACATATTATTCAGTCCTGGAGCCGTGTGGGGGAGGAAAAGCAGTAGTCACCATGATAGAGCTTGATAAATGTTGTGACTGCAGTTGATGAGCTACTGAGACAAGGAAAAGATGCCAGTTGTCCAGTCCAGGTACACAGGAGCCATGGTTTGACTCAGAGTTTAATGGCCACTGCGAGAGCATGAGAACATGGCACTTTTAAGAGGTAGGTAGGTCCTGGGGAACCTTCCTCTTGAACACATTGAGGCCAGTACTGTTATGGTTTAAGGCCACTGCGGGCTTGTTAGGGAAGGTAGAAGCTGCCCCTACCTGTCCTTCTTTCACACACCCTCACCAGGTGATGTCCTTCACCCTGTGATGACGATGCTGGGACTTCCCAGCCTCCATAACCATGAGCCAAAGAAATTTCTCTTCTTTGCATATTATCCACTCTGAGTGAGGCATTGTGCTGTGGCAGAGAAAATGGATTACAATGGCAAGTGAGTGAGGACTGTCGTGCAGAGCCCTGCACAGGCTAAGCTGGGCCATGCAGGGTGAGTAAAGGGAGTCGGGAGTGCCTCACGGGCAGAGTGGGATCACACCACAGGGAATTGTGTGTAGTTGGCACCTAGAACATAAGGCAGACAGTGGCAAATAGTGAACTTGGAGAGCTCCACAGCCAGCAGATTAGCATGTAACTTGCTCCCATGCAAGAGGTTCAACTCTACCCAAAGGGTGCCTGGTGACATGATTAGCTTCATGCCAGAGAAGATCAGCCTTGTGAGATTTACTTGGAAGAACTAAGCGATGGATCCCTGGGATCCATTAAGAAGCTGTTAGAGCAACCCATGGAGAAATGTTGAAGCCTGAACAAAGATTGTTCCAATGGGATGCTGAGAGAAAGATATACTCAACAGCTGCAAAGAAAGGAGAATCAAAAGAAATCTAATTGTTTCTGGCATAGAAACCATCAGATCATTTGTCCTCAGCATTGACTTTGCCCTGAGTTTACCTTAGATTTACTTATTTATGTTGATACATATTTTCTGTTTCTTAAATGATTAAGTCAAATATTGCACTGCCATGTTTTGTCCTGTTAAGCAAACATTCACAAGTTTGACACTTTGGACAAATGTGTTAGGTATTTGCTTGCCCAAGACATTTCTTTACATATAATTGACTGTCACTGGATCATCATTGCCCATTGTTTAAAACAAATCTACTACCCTAAAACAGTTTCAATAATGGAGATTACTCCAAATAGAAAAATATTATCAATATTTTGGAGAACTCTCCAAAATTCATGCTTCCCCTAATATGAAACTACATAATTTTTGAAGAAATTAAATATGCAGAAATCCTTAAAAGAAAACATTTTTAAAAATCCTATCAACTTTGCCTACTATTTGAGTAAAAAGATGGACCGATCTTCACTATGTAGAACCTACCAACAAAAAATCAACAAAGTCTACACGGATTATTTTTAAAGCAATTGAGAAACGTCATACAGGATAAACTAAGATTGCAGATTCATAGAATTTTGTAGCCTAAACAAGTTTTCAAACAAAAACATTTCATAAAGAATAAAGCCAGAGCTTGTTTAAATTTAAAGAGTCAACTCAGAAAACATATTCAAGAGGCTAAGAATGTGATTTAAAGTATGCTATATTGTAAAATTATGTTCATGTTTAATTCAGTATAAGCAGTTAATTATCCTGGCAACTGTTAATTACATGCTTCCTTTTGGGTAAAGAAATTATCTCTTCTACCTCAGGAGTAATTGTAGGATCACCTTCTGGCTTAACATTTTATGTGTGTGTGTCTGTGTGTGTGTGTATGAAAAGCAGAAACCTACCTCAAAGTAGTATGAGAAATTACACATAACAATGGCAAGAAGGATAGAAGGATTGCTCATATTACTAAAATGTAATATAATTTACTATAGGGCTTGAGCTGATGTAGACCCAACAACATTAAGACTTCACTTCTCCACCTTAGCCCTCCTCTAGATAGGTTTTTCCTTCTGCCCATCAGCCCAACAACCCAGCAAAGAGAAACAGAGTCTCCTTCTCACTAGTTATGGAAAGTAGCTCTTCTTAGCCTCACCAGGGGACAGGTCATTTAGTTTCCCTTTCTTGCCCTGCATAAGGACAGTGTGTTCGGCCTGGATTAGCCTCTGTGCTCTGAGGGAGGAGAACCGATCCGCCGGGTCTGGGTCCTATCCCCACTCCTCACGCGCAGCCCAGAACCCCTGCGCTGACCCTCGGGGAAAGGTGACCCCACGGTAAGTTGAGGCAGTATGACCAAGAACAGGAGGAGTGGGCAATGGCTAAGCAAGAAGAGCAGACATTCTCTACACCATGACTCTGTGCTTCTCTGATTTTCTTGCGGCCTCTCCCCTTGTGTGGCAGCCCACACTCACTACAGGTGCAGAGGCAGCTGTCTGCGGCACCGCATCAAACTTCAACGGACTGAGAGTCTGTGTCCCGATACTTACGGGCTGCAACCTTAATCCCAACATGATGGTATTTGGAAGTAATTGTGTCATGAGGGAAGTAAGTAGCTCACAATCTCTCATAAATGGAATTAGTGCCAAGAAGGGGGGTCGGTCTTAAATACAGGAAACTGTGTCATCTGTGACATCATAGATGGCACTGAAGCACATTCTACCAAGTTAAGTAAGCTGCACACAGAATGACAAATATTATGTGATCCCACTATATGTTGAATCCAGAAAAGTTAGTCTCACAGAAATGGAGAGTAGAAAGTCAGAGACCAGGAGGGGAGAGGGAAGACAGGGGATGGGAAAAGGAACAAGGGTGATCAAACATTAGAAAATTTCAGTTAGGTGAGAAGAATAAGTTTTAGTGATTCTATTGTGGACTGGTCAGATTTTATAATAATGAATTATATATTTCAAAACTCCTAAAAGACTAAATTTTTAAAATGCTAACGACGAGAAAAATAAATAAGTTGCTAAAGGGATATGCATATTAATACATAGACCAAGTCATCCCACTACAAATCATAAATACAAACAAATATTATTTGTCAGTTAAAATAACTAAAGTGTTTTTAATTACCTGTCTCTGCCCCACACTGACCTAGTGGTTCTATTAGACACAGGATTATACTTTCCCACACACTGAGGCACCTGCTATTTACCTGGGTCACAAGAAGCATGAGACAGCATGGATGGGAAGTGTGCAAGTGATTGCTGCAGGAAACAGACTTGGAAGGAAATCTGGGAGAGGCAATGCAGCACCCATCCTCGTAAGTGAGAAAAGCGTGGCTTAAGCTTTGAGAGGTGATGGAGACGGGTGTTAAGTGGAAGGATTAATCTAAGAAGAGGGGACATGGCAGGCAGCGGCCCCTGACCTTTGCAAGCGTGGTTATTATTATGGTAGACTATTAGCAACAGGCACTTTTGCTTTGAAAGCTTTCAATATTCTCTCTGGCTGGAACTTTTAGCTCTTTAAGTATGATATATTTTGGCTTATGTAACACTGGGTGTATCGTAGAAGTGCTGAGCTCTCTGAATCCGGATTTCAATTTCCTTCTCCAGGCTTGGGAAGTCTTCTGTCATTCTTTCTTTCTTTCTTTCTTTCTTTCTTTCTTTCTTTCCTTTTTTTTTGTTTTTTTGGTACTTGGGATGGAACTCGGGTCCTTGCACTTGTGAGGCAGGCAGCAAAACCACTGAGCTAAATCCCCAGCCTGTGATTATTTCTCTGAATATATTCTGTGTCTGTGTGTCTGTGTGTCTGTGTGTCTGTGTGTGTGTGTGTGTGTCTCTCTCTCTCTCTCTCTCTCACCCTCCCCTACTTCTAGCACTCCATTAACGTACATGTTATTCCACTTTACGGTGTCATGTCTGTCACTCGGGCTGTCTCCTCTCTTTTCACATACTATTTTACTTTTGCTGTCGATATTGAATGATTTCCAATGAGCTGCCCACAAGTTTGCTAAACTGTCCTGTGCTTGAGTTTGCTGATGCTTTCTTCCACTTGAGCTAGTCTGCTGTTGAACCCCTCTACTGAATTCTTAAGGTGAGTTGCTGAATTTCTCAGCTCAAGGATCTCATTCCTGACGACTCAGCTCCGTATTGTCTGTCTCTGAAGTTCTCACTTTGTCCCTGCGTCCCTCTCCTGACATCACTGAGTAACTTTATGACTGTCATTTTGAATTTCGAGTCAGGTAGATTTGGTATCTCCTTTTCACCAGGGTTGGCTTCTGGAGATTTAGTTTGTTCTCATATTTGGAGCATATCTCCCTAGTTCTTCATTTCCCTTGACTGTATTCTGGGTTCTACTCACTAGATGAAAGAACCCTCTTCATCCAGTTTTGCTAGACTCATCTCCTGTAGATGCTCTGCCTCAGTCACCTACCCACAGAGCTAGGTGCCCCCAAACCCTGCTTGGCCATTCTGCCATCTTCACCTTCAGTGGCCTCCCATAATTAAACAATGTCAAACCGTGCCATTGCCTTGAGAGAGGTAGACCAGAAGCCGGTCCCTTTTGATGCACTGGAGAAGTCAAAATGTCTGATGTCTGTCCCAGTTCCTTCTTCCTGTGCAGAGAAGCCAGGAGGCATAGGTTATAGGTGCCCTCTTATTCTGCTCCACACTAACTTTGATCCAGCTGCTCACTGTGAGCCTGCCAAGATAGCTGCTGAATGTGTGCACATTTAAAAGCCATCTTTGTGTTCCGTGTGGTGCTAGAGACTCGCAAGTGCAGAGCTCCATTAACCCCCAGAGGTAGGTGATTTAGGAGCCAGTCCCACAGGAGAAGGACTGCAGGAATCGTGCACTGGACATGGGCAGAAACCACACTGGCTTTATTACTGTAGCAAGCTAGGGAGATAGCTGTGGAGGGTCCAGACTTACTTTGACAAGAAGTCTCAGACCTTCCCAGCAGGGAGACCTCTGGGCAATGCTAAAATAAGCCAGGGCACAAAATGCAGGAAAGAAAGTGCAGGCAGGGGCTGCCTATCTTCCCTTTCAGGCACTGAGGGGTCTCCCTGCCTCCTCCTGCTGAGTGACTGCAGAAAATAATCTCTAGGGCAAGTGGAAGAGAGAGGAAGGTGCAGAGAGCACTGTCCCTTGTATTCCTGCTCCCAGAGGCCTGGGATCGCTTTATATGGAGAGATGGCAGGGCCGGGGCTGGCACGGGAGCTGAGAGCCCACTGTCCCTGCAGGTGAGCAGATCTCCTGAGGGCCTCGCTCTGTGGTTCCCATGGAAGCAAACCTGGAGAGAGGGCACAGGCAGTGGTCACTTCCCCTTCAAGCAAAGCCCCATCTTCCGGTCTCCTTCAACTCAAAGACCGCAGAATTTGTCTGCGCATCAAGATGAGGGAGAGGGTTTGGGAAGGCCTAGCTCACCCGTTCTCGTGGACAAAGGCCTCCAACCTCTTCCCCAGAAGAAATCATCCGCAGAGTAAGCCAGGTATGAAGAAGGAGGGAAGGGACCCAGGGAGTGCAGTCTTTGCTTGCTGAGAGCTCTGAGAGGAGCCCAGCAGGGCCAGGAACTGCTGGAAAAGCACGTGGCCAAACCAAGGCAGAGTGCTGGGAGCTGGGCCGGTCCTCAGCGCTGAGGGCGCTGGGAGGGCTGGGAGTCCAACCCCGCCTTTGCTGTCTGCGCTTGCAGGGAACCCTTGATGCATTGACCTTGCCGTCCCTCAGGCTCACTGAGTTCCTAAAGAGCCAAACCCTGCAGCATGCAAAAGCTGTGACCATGGAAATAGCTGGGACTTGGGATTTCCTTCCTCATTAGGAAGTGGTGGGCAGGCACATGAGGATGTCCACTCTCTCCCCCACTTTGATGTGGACTCACCCCGCGAGCCAGGGTGTCTTCGCTGCAGCACAGCTTCCTCTCAGAGAAGGCACAGGCCACTTTTCTTCCATGCTGCTGATGTCTCCCAGACCATGCTGACCTCACAGCTCCTGCTGATTAACTGGTGTTCCTTCGGGGCACTGGAAGGGTGCAGAGATGTGAACTCTGGGCATTTTTCAGTGTCTGTGTGCCATCAGCTGGGACTTCGGAATCTTCGGCTGTAGTGGATCTAACCAAAGTGCCTGACTCAGAGTCCAAAGAATGGAAAATGTACAGACGGATAGACTCAGCCCTACTTCCTCAGATCAGGAAGCAGGTAGATTCGAGGTCAGAGTCCCCCTTCCTGGTTCACAGATGGCCATCCTGTGTCCCCACATCTGGAAGGGATGACACCTTCTGGTGACTCCACTCGTGAGGAGGGTTAATCATCACGACGAAATCACCACCAGAGGCACCTCTTCCCAACACGATCACACAGAGGGTGAAGATTTAGGAGAGCCACAGACATTCCACTCCTTCACAGGACCCATAAATGGCCCCTAAATCCTGCCAGTGGATCTGTAGTGCTTGCATGATTTTTGCCTTCTTCGGTAAATTTGTTAAGCGGAAAGTAGCACAATGCTCTGTGGGAACCAATGCTACCTACTAAACCTTTTCCATGTCAAAAGGCAATAGGTGTGGTTGAGAAGGACAGATGCTTGGTTTAGATTACAGGATATCTTAATTTTTTTCTACAGAAACAAACTTTGGAACATCTAAGAAATAGACATGTAATTTATTGGCATTATTATAAGCACCTCCCCCTTTCTCTCTGTATCCTATCCCTGTCTCTTTCAGTGGTTACCTCTTTCATGGAACTAATCTCTCTCAGCTCTTTGCACACTTGAAGATCCTACCATGAGAGTTGAATCTCATTTTTTTTTCCTCTAAGGCTTTACCTGTACTAATTGTACCCTTCCAACTAAATTTTAAGCTGCCTTGGGGCAAGGATCGCATCCAATCCATTCTTTTTTTTTTTTCTTAAATTCTTTTCTTGGTACATTTTAGGTATACAATACATTTACATTTATTATTGGGTGCTTGTACCTGTACATGATGTATCTTGGTTCTTATTTTTTCCTCATTACCTGTGCGCCCTTCACCCCTAAACCCTTCCCTATTTACATACTTTGTTTCCATTTTTTTTTCATTTCTCATAATTTTTCCTTTCCATTCTTTCCTTTCCTCATCTCCTCCCACCACCCCTACGCCTTTGGACCTTTTCCAGTTTCAAAGTATCATTTATTAGTTATTAATCCTTTTAGCCCTTCTTTACACTCTCAGTCTCTCACACTAGAGAAACTATTTGGTATTTACACATGTGTGTCTTACTTACTTCACTTAAGAGTATGGCCTCAATATGCATCCATTTAGCTATAAATGACTCTAGTTTCTCATTCTTTATGGCTGAGTAGTACTCCATTTTATAAAAAAAACACATCTTCTTTATCCAGTTTCCAGTTGATGGGCACTAAAACAGCATGGTACTGGCAAAGATCCAATCCATTCTTTATCTAGGACAGCAGTTAGCAGCCTGCTCAGTTTACCGAGGGCTCTGAGAAGAGACAGTTAGGTTGGTTCACTAATTAAATCACACTGAAATTCTAAATCTGTAGTTCAATTCACTTGTTTCTGTGTAGTTCCGTACCCAAGTCTGTAGTTCTCTTTTTTAACTATAGGACTGGCCTTTAAAACGAGACAATTATGTTACAGAATGTCAGTTGTGATGTGAGATCTCTGAATAAAAAAACAAACAAGCCAATGACTTCCTTTAATTAGAAAGCAAGCCAATGACTTTCTTTAATTAGAAAGCCCATGAATCACCAGGTTGCCCTTCAGAAATATGGGATTTCTGCTGCTTGCATGCTCCCAAACTGATATCTCATTAGGCTCCCTGTCACTTCTGTATCTGCTTACTCCCAGGAGGACAGTGATAATACAGTGACCTGAAATAATTGCCACGTAAGTTTGCTTCTGATGCAAGTTCAGTCTTTGCTGAGAGATGCCCAGAGCTCGGCTGGCTCCACTGACAGCAGCAGGCAAGCTTCTCTTTTTCTGGCCCAGGAAAGAGGGGTGAGGACAGGCTCAGGAAGACAGGCCTATGGACTCCCCCTGCCTTCTCGCTGCTTCCCCCAGGCATGAGGCCAGGGCTCCGGCTAGGGAAGAGATGGATCAATGTTTCACTCTCCTGAGAAGGCTGAGGATGCTGGGGTGGCTGGCTGATGGCAGTGGCCATGGCAGGCCAGGGAGCAGGCCTGAGGGGACTGTCCTTCACCAAGAGAGTGACAAAGTGGGCAGAGGGCAAAGTGGCTTCAGAAGGGCAGAGGGCAGAGGGCTACTGGATTAGAAATCGCTCAGTAAGAAATGCAAACTCCCAAGTAATGACTATTGAACGCAAGAAGCACACAAGAAAGAGGGGAATGATAAAGAATTGTAAAAATATTCACGTGCAAGGGTTTCTTCTTTTTAGCAAGGCTTCTTGAATATTTTCTGCCCTGAGGCTCCCTGGGACCTGAGTCTTTATTGTGGATGATTTGTTTGTTTGTTTACACCTTCCGCAGGCCAGCCCTGGGCAACACTCTGACAGCAGGACTCTGAGCTTCCCTGTCCTCCCAAGGGCCTATATCTAGGCTTGCACTGAGCTTCCTCAGTGACCTCCCTGTGCCCAGGGGACACCCAGCCCTGCACTGGAAGCCAGGTGGATGTGCCCTTCACCCGTGGCCTTCTCCTGACCATGTGGCGGCCTGGTAACCCTGTTCCCTGAGCCTGCCTGAATGAGTGAGGACCAGCTCCATTGCTACTAACAGAAAAATGCATGAGCTGCTAACCCAAAAGGAGAATTGATCATAAGGATCCAAGAGTGTTTCATATATTTCAAGGGCTCAGGGCTGCTTGGCTTCAAACAGAGACTGGAACTGCTGATGATCAGCCTCTCTCACAGGTTTCTTTGCTGCTTCTCACAGGAAACGTGGTTTTATTAATTTCCTTTTTCCTCTGTCTTTACGAAATGCCTCCTCCATGAGTCCATATGGCAAACAAACAAATTTTAAAAAAGCAAAACAAACGTGAAACAAAAGCAAATAAGCACGACTCGCAGGGAAGCCCACATTACTCAGCCAGCCATCTCTAGTGAGATTTTTTTGTGTATTTGAAACTTCAAACGCCCCCTCAGAGGATTGTTGACAGGGTTTTATCATGGGGCCTCCCTGCCCCAAGAAGGCGAATGCAGACCAATCCTGCGACCACGTGCAAGGGGAGAAGCAGGTCCTACAAAGAGGGCAAAAAACCAGAAAGCTTCCTCTCTTCTACCTTCGTCTACCAAGACCTGGTGCTGTTCCCAAGTGCATGCCTGACCTGTGAGCTGATTAGGGCTTCAATCCTGTCACTGATCAGCGATCAGTGTCTCAGCGGGATCGCTGGAAAATTCCCCTGCACTGAGTCAGAGCTGCAGGAAGAGGCAATTAACATCCTACAAATCATAGCAACGAGCTAGAGAGCTATGCCGATGACCCTGAATTGAGCTTGTTCTACATGTGATAAAATTGATTTTAAGTAATAAATATCCACAAACTCATTATAGTTCTCTCCTTGGTCAGATCTGCTTACTAGTACCTCCAGTTATGTAGCCCCATGTTTTCTTCATTCCCTGAACTCTGTTGCTATAATTGTTTTACTTGCTGTTTTAAAAATATGCAATTTTACTTTGTTGGGCATAGTGATTTTGTAAACCCACACACACATAGGATATGTAGCGACATGTTCAGAGGTATTAAAACAGGTTTGCATTTTAAATCCATGTTTATCATCTTTTATGAGTGCTTAATTTATCAGTTTCTGCAGCTATCATTGTGAATTTGTTGATTGCTTTGTCAAATTCTAATGTTTTTTCTTCCTGTTTTCCCCTCATCAATGTTTATTAGGACATGTTGTAGAAACAGGCTCATTTTTATTATATTCACCTCGTGACTATTTCCTTTTATTCCAATGTAGTCTATCTTTTTATCCATATGGATACTTCTTGCTTAAATTCTACACTGACTGAAAATAATACAGCTGTATCTTGGTGGTCAACATTTGTTGTTAGAAATGTTGGCCTTGTACATTTTTCAAAATTATTTTTGATATAACTTTGTTTTCTAGATATATATTTCCTAAGAGTAAGTGCAGAATAATATCTCATTTATTTGTCCACTTTTATAATCTGTGCTTTCTTCCTACTCCAGTGATACCAAACCTATGGCACACATTATTGTTTTTCCCCTAAGATGAAAGATGTTAATGTATGAGTTCTTTTTGCTAAACCAAAACCTCAGTCTTCGGGTTGAATTGCACCGCTGGCATTTTGCAGTAAGTGAATTTTGGGTTGCAGTTTGGTCACTTGTCTCTAAAAGGTTTGCCATCATTGACCTACTCTATAGTTACTGTTATTATTTCCCTATTTTCACATATTTCAGACAGCTTGTTTACACTCATCTGCTTCCCATCATTTTGCTGCCAACAGTTAATTCAGTTTAGCAAGATGTCGAAGTCTGGAGTCCCTTCCCCCATCCTCCTGTCCTTTCTCCCCTGTGACTAGGTTTACTGCTAAGTTCATCTTTAATAATCTGGGGGCTTTTGCTAAGCATCTGCAGTGATGACTATCTTTCCAAGTTGTCTCTATCCTAATTTCAGTTTAGCAGGGTTAAAATTTTCCACAGTCACATTTCTATATCAACTTGAAGATATTGTTTTGTTTTCTTCTCTATTAATTGTTGCATAAGAAAAAAATCTACTCTCTACGAATGGTCTTGCAAATCATCTGTCTCTTCCATTTTAGAAATTTATTGTTTAATCATTTATTTACTTCTTTGTTTCAACCTGACATCCTTTTGGTATGTTTGGACATATTATTCACCTAATGCTCGGAAAACACTTTCGCATTTGAGAACATATCCATTTGGAAGGTTTTCAGTTATTCTTCAGAAATTTGTTTATCTTCTGCTGCCTCCGCTGGCTTCAGAGGAAACTCATTTTTTGTCTTTAAAAAAAATCCTTACTGTTGATCATGCCCCTTAACTGCATTTTAAAGCACTGCTAATTATTGTATGTTTGGGTGCTGCATTCTCAACTGACTCTGCAGTATTAGATTTTTATATATTAATTTTCTCATTATCTAAATTAAACTAGACTTTATTCATAATTTGTTCTTTTTTCATTGAATATATTTTTCCTTCAGAATATTCAATTGCATATTTTCATAGTCTATTCTTCTTGTTTTATTTCTTCTTGTTTTTTGTTTTATAATATTGCTATTTTTATAGAAAAATCATTCCTTCTTTTATGACTTCAAATTTTTGCTTGTTTCTTCTTTTGTTTTTTGAGACAGGGTCTTGGCTAGTCCTGCCTGCTCTTGAACTTGCTATGTAGCTCAGGCTGTGTTTTAAGTAATGATCCTTCTGTCTCAGTCTCCTAAGAGCTGGGATAACAGGCGAACGCCACCACACCTGCTCAGGTGTCTTACACACTTTTGTATAATCTTTGTCAGGCTTGTGCATGAAATTAATTTTCTTTCCAATGAATCACAAGCCAAGGATCATGTCTTGTATCTATATTTTCACTGCATAACACACCTTAGGCACTTAGTAGAGATCTAGGAAATCATTTAGTATATGAATTGTTGAATTTTTGTATAATCAGAAATATGGAAATTTTTTTATTTTCAAGATTATAAACTTCAGTACTACTGTTGTGCAGTGAGAGAACTGATTCAGGAAAAAATTCACTTTTCTTGAAGTTGACCTAGGTCTACACTACAGAGCCACTGTGGAAATCGCTCAGGTTATATAACATCTCTCTTGCCTCTCTTATTATTGCATTCCGTTTCAAGATATTCCTTTTTCCATGCAGTCATTCATTTTATTCCTGCATATCTGTATGCAAGCCTGCATTTGCTGGATTTTCCTCTTGGACATGCGCAGATTAATCGAATCAATCATCTGGAATAATTCTCCACATAAGATCACATTTCATAAATTCAATCCAGATAATGTGTTTATTACTTTATAATAAACTTCTTGTTAAAATCAGCAAGAACAATTTTAATTATATTGTAATTAATTTGTTCAGTTATTTTAATAAACTTGTTTAATAGTGACTAAGGAAAATGGCAAGATCCATCACAGATTTTCAAGTTCTCTTCTATTCAATCTTGAAGATATTATTTAAACACCAAGGTTTTAAAGTATTTATGATTAAATATGCTTAGTGTCTTCTGTAACAGAAAGGATGTGGATTTTGCATTTAATATCTAAGCAAATTAATGATGTAGCCAGAAAGCATAGCAGGCTATAGTGGGCTATAAAAAAAAAAAACAATTTGACTAGTTTGTGCAAATACTTAAAAGTTTTATGAATTAAATTTCAGACAAATTCCGCATGACAAGGCAACTTCCTCACATACAACAGCTCTATTAAATTTGATGTACAGATAGGCAATTAAAAAATTCAAATTAAGAAATTCAGGCTCATGGGTCTAAATAAGCTGATTTTCTAATTTGCTTTTTTCTTTGAAAGTGGTTTCCTTGAATTAAATATGCCAGCAGTTATAAAGCTCTTTCTCACTATCTGTTACCCACTGATAGTTTTTGCATCTGCAATGATCCATGTTCCTTCTTTAAAGGAAATATAGCTCACTAGGGTGGTGGTGAACAAAAGTACTGCAGAGAAACAGACCTGGGTTTCTACCCAAGCATAGATGTGGACTAGGTATGTGTAACTGTATAGGATATACCACCCTCATATGTCTCTGAAGCTGGGGTAAGAATATGTACCCCATAGATGCTTTTTTGAAGAGATCATGAGATAATGTACTGCAAAGTGTTCGGTTAAGTATTACCTAGCTTTCCTGAGTGTTATTTCTGCTTTTACACATACATGCACAGATACCCTTGGGTCGATTTGTATTTCTAAAATATGTATGCTGTTAGTAGTGATGATTATTTAAAATATCTTGTCTTACTGTCCCTTTAAGAACTTCTTCAGAGAAGAACTATGCAACAGTGTAGGTTGGAAGTTTGAATAACATAAAGGCTAAAATCTTGAACAGGATAGCACAATTAACTAACATAAACTCATTAAGGTCTGATTTCCTCATTCTTACAGTAGAAAAGATAATGGAACTATGTAAGTTGCTGAGTGAATTAGTGGATATAAAGGGTTATCCCAGTGTGTAGGACATATTAAGTACTCGGTCAATATAACCTTCTATAATGATAGCCATTCTTATACCGTGTGCTTTGGGAAATGTCTATGGAAAGATTCATTTTAGCAAAGTATGGTGTTAGAGCTAATACTTTGGCAAATGTCTTTAATACTGTGACATTCAACTGTGAAAACCAATTATTATGCAATTAGGAACATCCCCAATTAGGGAAAGACTGGGTCATGTTTTTCAAACATTCAGCAATATTTTCTGCCAATCCCATCTGTGATATAAATTAGAGAGACCCCGGTTAACAGTTGTTTAAATTATTTTCCTAACGCTGGCATCCATTTCCTTCGAGACATGCATCAGAGACTTGTGATAACATCTTTCAGGTAGTATCAGAATAGGACCAATGTGTAACCAGTATATTTGTACATTTCATTTGTAGACATCATGGCATTTGCTTTGCATTCTGTCTTTAAGCTTCTTTGTTACATACAAATACTTAAGAAAATACATAGCTTTTTAAATGCTATAACCATAAGGACTGAGCATGTGGAAAGGAAACAATTAGAAAAAAACCACTATATATTTGACTATTTATCAATTCAGTCTAAGAAGTTTATCTTAAAATTAAAGTTTACATTTAAATAAAAATGACTGAATTAAAAAAAATAAAGAAAATAGATAAATGATGTGATGGAAATTTTTGGTAAAATAAAAATGAGATGATAGAAAAATTTATTATGTATATTTAAGGGGGAGCATTCTTTTCATAATAAGATAAGTGGCATGTGATTCATGTCATACACTCATTTTTAGTAAAGTTAAAGTGAGATTTAAAAAGTCCAAATAGTCTCAGATCTCTTGTTTTCCATTTAAGTTCAAGCAAGATAAAGTATGATGATAGAAAAATAGAAGAAATAAAAATACTTAACCTTATACTGCAATTTTTCAGTTTTACATAAATTATTTCATTTCTCTGGATATTTACCCTCATCTAAAGAACTGAGGCTTGGAGAGGTGGCTTGGCCAACTGGTAAATGTCTGATTGAAAATACAAATTCAGGTCCTCTGAATACAAGTACTATATAAAGACCTTCATTCACAATTGCCTGACCAAAATGAAAACCAAGATATGAACTATGTGTTTAGATCACGTAAAGATGCTTCTCTGTGCTAAAATTGTCAGACTGATAACATTATTTACCTAAAGTGCTAAAAGCAAGAGAAGTGACTGAAGGGTCCTAAAGGGCATTTAAAGGTCCAATAGTCAACGTAGCACCTTTTGGCTTCAGTTATTTATCATAAATTCATAGTCTTTAATATAATTCAATGGTTATAAAATTTTTTATCTTGAATGAACAATAAATTAAACAAAAGGATTGTAAAAAGACAGTATTTGCAACATTTCAAACTTTGAAAAAAATAACAAGAATTAGCCAAATAAGAAAAATATTTTGGTAAGTAGTAGTCTAAATTTCTAAATGCAATATTATTAGATTAGTTCCTCTTATCTAAGTACTTTACAGCATTTGATAAACATTAAATTATGGCTTTGCTTAGCACTGCTGCTTGGTGAATTTTAAATAATAATAAAAATAATTAAAACATCACTGTGAAGTCAAAGGAATATTTTTACTTTCCATATTTACAGATTTAATAAAATTTCAAGACTATATACCATGAATATCAATTGATTCAAAATTAAGAAATGTAGTTGATGTTTTGTTATCTGAATCAAAACTTGTGCTGCATTTTTCTTGGTAAACCCTACCTGCTGTTTTACAGCTAATCCTTTCACTACCTAGCCAAATAATTAATACCTTTACAAACATATCATAAAAGACAGATTAGTAAATAACTCATTACATACTTCATTTAAATACTAATTGCCTATAGGCTTAATGAGCTCTTCATTGTGATAAGAAAACTAATGCTTACTTTTATTAGACATAACTTCAAAGCATTTTGTCAATATGTAATTATATTTGATGTTTAATAAAAATTCTGACAGGAAAATCTTCTATTGACTGCTGTTAGGTGATTTAAATAGTGTATAATAGGATATTGCATTAGTCACTTTTCCTACGTTAGGACAAAATATCTGACATACACAAGGAGCTAGTCTTGCTCAGTTTCAGGAGTTTCAGTCCATGGACAGCAGGCTCCAAGGCAGAACCACCATGGTGCAGGGATATGGCAGAGGATGCTGACTCACTTAGTGGCGGCCAGAGGCAGACAACAGACAAAGAGCCAGAGCGAGAGTTTGACCCTCTGAAGGCACGGCCCTAGCTACCTACTTCTTCCCACTAGACAGTATGGCCTCATAACACACTATGCTTGAACTCATCAGTGGATAGATCTACTGATGGGTATAGGCATCCTCTAATCTGCTCACCTTCCAAAGCCCCAACTCTGAACACTTGAAACTTTGGGGAGATATTTTAGTTCAAATCATAATACATGTTAAATTGGAAATCTTTACTGATGCACAAAAACACGTGAAGATGCCGAATTCCAAAACAGGACAGGACTGTGTTGAATTTACAAAAGAAATTATATAAAACTCCTTCTCACTTAAGTGGATAAAGGCATGAGATTAGGAAAGCTGAGAAAAGAAAATGAAGTGAACTTTAATGCAGTTACAGGCAGGACTAAAGCCCCACTCCGAAGGGGGCGTCCAAGTTGGAAAAGATCCAAGAAAGAAAGACCTTCTACTGGGCCACACGGCAAACCTGAGCTACACACTCTGTAATTAGTGGGGAAATTGGCTCTTGCCTGGAGACTTGAAAGGCTGACCAAAGAGTAAGAAGTGATACCATTGCTCTGGATCAGTCTCTTTTTCCACACACTTGTTTCTCAAGAAGTAGGTGCAGGCCCCCGAAAGAGAGAGGGCCAACTGAGGTTCATGTTGTAGCCTACCTGATAAGGCCTCCTAGAGGTTAATGGTCCTTGTCAGAGAAGGAACTGCAGTAGGTCATTAGGGTTCCCATGGTGAAACAGAGTCCATTTGCACTAATCAAGTGGACTGACTGTGTTGTGAGACCCACCCGGGATCTGGTGAAGAACCTTCAGAGAGCCAGTCAGCTCCAAATAATGGTCTCACTCTTCTTCGGGAGGCCAGCCAGGAACATCACCGTGGACAGCTGAGTAAGAACTCTCAGCAGCCCTACTTCTGTTCTCTCAGGCCCTGCCTCTCTCTCGCCTTGATGTCTGGCCACAGAAGGGATGGAAGTATCTGCCGAATGGAAGGGAAGGCACTGTGTAGGCTGGAAATACCCAGCCCACCCCTCCACCTTCCAGTCCACGTTCTCCCCTTCAGAGATGCAACTGCAGAAAATAGACGCAACAGCAACAGTGGATACGAGGCTTTTGAAACTGATGTGGAACTGAGCATTGTAGTTGGGAAATTGAATTTGTGTCTTACCACCAAGAGTGAGCTTTTCAGTAATGAACAGAGAGGAACAGTATCATAGACCAGCCTCTGCTCTAAACCAGGGGCAGAATATGGTTTGTCACATTGACATGTGTTAAGCAAAAGTAGAAGAAAAATGAAATGATATGGAATTAAATACACTGAATCCCACCTGTTCAACATACTAGTTGCAATTGTTATATATAAATGCTTAAAAACAGAATAATAATTTCAAATTTCCTGAAGTTCAATATTTCTCTTAAATGAAGGGTGTAGAAGCAATAGGACCAACATTCCTCAGTGCATGTTAGATTTCAGCACCATCTGGAAGCTCTGTTGTAGATCTCTTGATGAAGACAAATGTAATTTGAAGGCAAAGAGTGGCTTCTATAGATTCCTTTAATTTGCAAATACAGAATCAAGTAAATCATGGAAAAATCAATATCTTCCAGAAAGGGACTTAAAAATCATCTTGTATTAGGAAAGTTTAAGACCATCTTAATTCATTTAAAGAGAAAGTATTCAAGTTTTGCATCCCTGGAACTATGTTCAGTGATCTCAGACTGAATGCAATTCACTGAGGCACCTCAGTGTAAGCAGAATTGCTCCAGTGGCTGCCCTGAAAATAGCTGAAATTTGAGGCACTTGCTCTTTGAGAGGAAACTGAAAACTGACTTGAAAAGTAATCTCAACAGTTAAGAAGAAAAACTACTTTCCATTCATTAAGAAACAAAGAGAAAATAATTCAAGAATATCATCCTCTACTCCCTGATAAAATCATAGCCATGTGCCCATAAATACAAACAGTCCGTTCATCCTAGGCAAGAGATAAGATCATTGGCAGTTTAGCCTTAGGTATATTTCAGCAACTAGGCTAGTTTATATTAACCAGACTCTCACTGAGAATTTTTAGATAATGAAGGCAATTTAAAGCACAGTTTATTTTCCTTTCTAAATGTTTATTTGGGCCAATATAAGCTGGAATCAACTTATTTAACATTGTTTTCTCAGGTTTGAAATAAATAACATAGAAAGAGCATTTCAAGTCCCTATGTCTGTTTCTCCCACTCCTCTGCCTTTTATTATTATATCCAATTCTCTACCTTTGTGTGTGTGACCATCAAACTCTAACTACTTCTCTTGATGACACCAATATAATTGTTTATATGCAATATAGTAAATGATGGCAGTATAATTGGTAAAATTGGCTTTCACTTACTTGCAATACAACTACA
Organism: Heterocephalus glaber; assembly: GCF_053883595.1. Classification (NCBI taxonomy): domain Eukaryota; kingdom Metazoa; phylum Chordata; class Mammalia; order Rodentia; family Bathyergidae; genus Heterocephalus; species Heterocephalus glaber. The sequence continues at coordinate 19,843,261 of NW_028258343.1, read as the reverse complement.
AAATGAAATGACACAAACATTAGTCTCAGGAATTCTGGCATGAAATTTGATTATTTGATGCAGTGTTAGTGACAGATACTGTATACTCTAATGACACATTAGAAGTAAATGGCAACATTCACAGACTGCTGTCTCTTCTTCATTTTTTAATGTTCTGCTTTGAACAAGCTCTCCCAGGAAAAAAGTAGCACAGAAAAAAATATCGTTTTCTTGCTTCCTGGTTTCTTTTAAATCTTTATTTCTGCTTAAAGTGCTTCTGTTGTATGGAAAAGCAGAGAATAAAAAGCAAAAATAAAAATAACACATAAATCAAGGTGCGGCCTATACTGCTAACCTCACATCTACATCAGATTTCTGATTTACAGAGCCAAGAATACAGAACTTAGAAGAAGCAATGTTAAAACACAGCATGGGATCAGAAGACCCTACTGGTATGGCTTTTTTACTTCATCAGTTTGGTTCCTTAGCTCCCAAACATGATACAGTTGGTACTTCCATGCTCCATGCAGAGACTATCCACCAGAAATTTAAAACTAGCTAAATATTTGTTGAGTAACTGCTTTTACATCACAAGACTGTGATCTTGAGTTCTGCTCAAGCGTCCCTGAACAAGAAACTCAAGCTCTCCTAGATTTAGGAAAGTATTGTCCCTCTCCCACCCTCTCTGAGAAGCTTAGCATGGTGCATGAAATAGCAGCTCTTCACAGATGGAGATGTTGATGCAGATGTCCCATCTTAACTGATATAATCTGAAAATGTCTGTTCATTGAACCTGTTGGCAGTAGATATGGCTTCTCTCTGAAAAATGTGCAGCCTAATGAAGTCTTACAGAATAGAAGGGGGCCTGTGTTTTGGCTGTGAACATGGGCATGGAGGCACAGTGGGGTGGTCAGGAGGAGAAGTCCAGGTAGAGGTGAGCAAGCAGAAAGTAGATGGCTCCTTGCAGTGCCACAGCTCTAATATGCTGAGAAGTGGACAACCTCATGTTGCCTAATAGACAAGTCAGCTAGCATGAGATAGCCAAATATCAGTGAACCCTGGGCTAGTTATAGAACCATTGTATCTGAACATTAAGATTTTGTCTCATATTTCCTTGTGAATGCAGACTAAATGGTTCTTTTAACATAAATTATGTGAAGTAAAAATACTTTTTATATTTTAAAAGAAAGTAAGAAATGTTATTTTCCATTGCAACTGGTAAGAAAGAAAATTAAATGTCTAATATGTATTTGGACAAGGATATTCTAATTTTGCCTTTGCTGAAATATTTGATTTATAAATAGTTCAAGTAGAAAGAGAGCATTCTATTGTTTTTTGATGCAACTATGTAATACCTACAAATTGATTGAATGATACAAAGTACTCAAGATTTCTAAATTATATTTTACTATAACATTTTAGATATGTAATAGCCTTAACAAGACTTGACCATGCGATTGTAAGTACATACAGAAATTACTTTAAATCTGCAACACTGCAAAACAGTTGTCCTTCACGTTTGTTCAGGCAGCAGCCTAAGAACCTATTTAGAACAACTGGAGCCTAAAACTGACATTTGTAATACGGAGAGGCAGTAGTTTAAAAATGACACTTACAAAGAACCTGAGTTTTATATGATTTTTACCAACATTCTTATTTTATATTTTGTCTTCTTAAAATGTGATTCAAAATTTTTCTTCCATTTTTACCATCAAGTAAAAAGCCAAGGTCAGTTGGGGTGAGGGATCTCAGGGGAGAAGATCTTTGTAATGAATCTGTGGCATTTTCATTTACATTTCTACCTGTCCACTTTTAACAGGAGTGCCTGAATTAAAGTATAGTAGGTTAACTAATCGCTGCCCATTTCTGTTGCCCCATATCAATACAAGCAAATTGATAACCATTCACATCCACCCAAAATCATAATAATAATTTTATTTTTTTTAATTTTATTTTTACACTGTCACAAACGTGTGCCTAACGTTTCCTTGTTTCAGTACGGTTGTTGTGTGAAACTTGCAGTAAAATTTCAAAATGCAATCTCAAAGGTCCATGACGCTAACCATATAATATTTTTTCTTTCTTATAGAAACAAATCATACTAACATATTGCCATATTTCTTTTTTTTTTTTTTCCTTTGGTACCGGGGATCGAACTCGGGTCCTTGCGCTTGCAAGGCAGGCGACGGAACCACTGGGCTAAATCCCCGGCCCTGCCATATTTCTTAGGCCAAATATGGCAAGAAATTGATTCAGTCCAGTATGTATTATATATGCAAAGTATCCATTGAGGAATAAAATAGAAATAATCTCATCCACGAACTAGATATTCAATTGCATAGGAATCCTACTATCCTGTGCTGTTAGTGGATGTGAGCTCTAAATATATTAAGGAGGAGAATGTTTCTTTGAATTGTAAATGAAGTAACTGGAAACAATAATATAATTCAGAGTGTGAAAGTCCTAATTGCTTTGGGCAAAAATGGTAATTAAGATCTCCCAGTGGGCTGTGATATTCACTCTAGAATACTTAAGGGATCAGAACGTGCTTTGCTCATCGCTGAAAGCCAAGCTTGGTGCATACTGCAGAGGTGACCACAGAACACGTGTCCCTCTCCGATTTAATCCCATCAAGCACAAGAAAAGCAGGACACTTTAGACAATCAAAGATTGTCACCTTCGGGGGGTGGGGGGCGTACAATCGAGGCTGAACATAAACGCACACGTACAGCTCTTCACCTATTGGGAAAGGCTAAGTGGGCGGGGGGAGTGGTCCAGAGCGGAGAACCAGATTTTTGAAAGTACCTTCAAGGGCTAGGAGACCTCAGAAGCGGAGATGGAGGACAGTGTCTCTCCAGAAAACGGGGCATGTGTGTTGACGTGAACGCCCGAGAAGGCGATGTTTCCAGGAGTCAGGCGTTTCCATCTGGTAAACTGCTGCAGCTGAGGGATGGAGGTGGGTCAGGATAAACAGGGAACTGACTGGCGAGCAGGTAGGGAAAGTGTAGAGGCCGCAGCCCAGCTGCAGTGGTGTGGCAGATGGAAAGCGAGGAGACGGTCCGGGCCCGGAGAGTCCTTCGGGAAACTGCAGTAAGTGGGTAAAGCAGACAGAGGTCAAGTGGCTCCTTAAAATTTTTATTTTTGAGATAGTTTTAGATTTGAGAAGAATTACAAAACTATTTCAGGGTGCTGCCATATACACCTCAACCATCTTCTTAGGTTGCTCTCTTATATAACTGCGGAGCATTTATCAAAAATAACAAGTCAGTCTGCTACAGTACGATGCATTGTGTACAGACTTATTTAGCGTTTCCATTAGGATGTTTCTATTTTGTTCCAGGACCTAATGTAGAATCCCTGATTTCATTTAGCTGCCCTGAATCTTGGATTCCTCAAATCTCTGACAGTTCCTCAGTCTTTGCTTTCCTTTCATGACTTTGAAACTTTGAAAGAGCACAGGCTGGTGATTTTGTAGAATGCTTCTCATTTGAGTTTGCCCTATGTTTTTTCTGGGTTAGACAGTGTGTGTCTTATTGAAGAGGATGCCACAAATATGATGTGTTTCCTACCCGGGGCCCAAGACTGGTCGGGTGACTCTGGCTACTGGCTGAGGTGACATCTGTGATTCTCCACTACAAAGTGACTGTTTTCCCCACTGTAATTAATAACTGTTTTGAAGGATATGCTTTGAAGTCATGCAAAGATTCTGCTTCTCTTTATACTTTTGCCCATGAATTTTAGCTCCTCTGGTATACTTTTTCTGTAGCAAATACTATTGTGGAGGTCTAATGCTAATTCCTATTTTCCTCATTCACTCTACATTTATTTCTTGGAATTCTTCTCTAAGGCAGAGTTGTATCTTCTCCGTTATTTATCTGCTAATATGCTTGCAAATTACTTGTTCAATTACTCAGTTATTTATTGCTTATCAGTATGTGATCCCGGGTATTTATTGTATTCTTTTGCTTTTAGTCCAGTAGTCCCATTACTGATTCTCTTGCTCAAGTTGTTTTGAAGGAGCCTCTTTCAGTTGCCTCCTATGACCTTTATTTTTTCATTTCATTTCATTTCTTTTCTTTCTTTCTCTGTGACTGTATGTGTACATACTTTCTTATTTTCTGGCACTACAAGATTCTCACCGAATATTTTTCTTAATCCAATTCTGGAACCAAGTGTCCTGGTTCCTCCTGGAAACTGGTGTTTAGAATCTTCCACATGGCTCTACCTGTGCTCATTACTATGGTAGAGTCAGTATTCTAGGCACAAGCGTCTTTTAGGATGAAAGGTAGGAATTTATGTATTTTTGTGGCAATGACCTCAAAGAGAAAGGAAACTGATTATGCAGACATGGTAATAATACTTGAGAAGAAAGTGGTGATGAGCTGTAGAACACAAGTCCAGGGGTTGACATTTGATAGAAACTGGAACACTATTCATTATATCAGAGAGAGAGAGAGAGAGAGAAAGAGAGACTAATTCAGGTTCACATAGAGTTTGATTTTGGTGGAAAATGAGGACGTTCTTATTTTCTTGGTGTTGTCCATGAGCTGTTAGTCAAGGTCATTATCTAAGACTGAAGGGAAGGGGGCTGATGGGAGTCAGAAGTGGAGAGGTGTTGGAGCACACGAGACCTCATGCATTGGAGAACTTCAGTAGAAGCACAGGCATCGTGGGTTGTTATTAGGGGATCTTGAATCATGCGTATAAAACACAACAGTCTTCTTGCCTGTAGCAGGCATGGAGTAGTCAGATAAATCTGATTAACCTACAACTGAGATTTTACCAGGTGACTGTAATGGAGAAGGAAGTTGCCATGTGAGGTAAAGGTATTTGAAGGTCAAAAATGTAATGTTGTCATAATGTAATGGTTTTAATTCATGGAATTAAAGTGGACAAGGTGGTTAAAAAAAACAACTAGGGTTAGTATGGCTAGTCTATTGCCATGTGACAATAATGGGACTTCGTTCACAGCTATGAAGTAACTTCTGTATCTTGGATGGGTGCAGTGTGACTGAAGTGGAGGTGAGGAGAGAATGGGAAAAGGCTCCTCACCTTCTGCTGTAGGCTGAGACACATCAGCAGTGCTGCCATCTTCTCTCCTTGCAGCTTCTGACCTCCTGTTGCTTACAGGTGTGCCCTCTGGCATTCCTTTCCTCTCACCACCCTTCCTCTCTGCCACATCCTCATAGTTAGGATCAGCTTTCTCAAGTGAGAATACCATCATTTCCTAATCATTGAATCAAGCAAAAAAAAAATAATCAACAGTTCTGCTTTCCAAATTACAGAAATCTCATCCAAGTTTCTGTCCCGGAAAGGGTGATTTTAGGTTTGGTGGTCACGGTGAGCTTCAACAAGGTCACTAGAAGAACAAGTTGGAGAATTACTAATGGCATCATTGCCAATCGTTTTTCTGTAAATATTTGTTCTATCCCACCGAAGGTTGTATAAATGAAGCCAGAAAAGTAAAAATAAAACCTTTTCTGTAGAAGACTCCATTAACTTATTGAAAAACAAATTGATGAGAGGATGTGGTTTAATTTTTCACTGGTCAGAGTCATTACTTTGTGAGACATATTTGGTCATCTTTGATGTATCAGCTAAATGGCTGTTTCTAAAATTACCATGCTCATGATTCATGAGTGTGTTAGTAATTACTCAGTGGTTAATGAAGTTGATTTCCACTTGATGATCATTAGAAAGTGGGGGTGACCCTCTGCACCATAGTATTTGAGAAGTGTCTCCATCCTCTGGCACTGGACTTGGTTCTAACCGGAAAACCCTGTAACAGCTCAGAAAAGACGTTTGCTAAGAGAATCACTCTTGACCACAGACACTGTAATCTCAATCCCCTCCTGGTGAACACACGAGCATCATCCCCAACTTTCCTCTGTGCACTGATTGTGCACTTACTTGAGCGTATTTAGTAGTTGTATGCTTGCCCTTCCCAAATACACTTCAAAGCTCCTGCTGGTGAAGGTGGCCTACCTCGGAATCCCAGAGTCTGGGAGACACTGCACACTTACCATGTATGGAAATCAGACCTGGCCAGACCAGCACCTCCCTGATGTCCAAATTTAGTGCTCATAAAGCAATCTCCAGCTCACATGCTTTGTTACCAACTCAGACCACTTCCTTTGGTGTAGAGAAAGTTTGTGGGGATTTACAGAATTTTAGATGTGGAAGAGACCTTAATGACTATCTCATCTGACATTTTCTTTTCTATTAAGAAATAAAAATAATCCAAAAAAAAGTTCAATAAATTTGCCAATATGCCACAGCTAGATGGACAACCCAGTGAAGGCACTGGGTTAAAATTTTTAGTTAAAAAATTTTGATGTCTTCTTGTCAAATTGGACGAAAGTTTTCAGAATCAGGGTCTAAGGGTGCATCTGTTAGCTTGTTGGAAAAGGGGGAAAATCATCACTCATTTGCCAGGCTACAGAGCAGAGCTTAAAGCCCTTGCTGGTTACATATAGGCATATATATATATATATATATAAATACTCGGTCCCAGGTATATTTATCACACTTTCATAGAAGTCATTGAGAGATGCTCCTCTGACACCATTATTTGAATACTTTTATCTTTTGTTGTCAGTTACTCAAAGCTGCTCAAATAAACATTGTACTTTAGAAGGAAAATAGGAAGATTTTTGTAAAAATTCAATGGTTTTCCTCTCTTGATTGGAAGATACAAACAAAAACTTCCCTCTGGAACTTTTTAAGGAAATACAAAAGTCTCTTATATAAAGATCTTAGTCTGTCTTTTGTACTCAAAAATGTTTGGAAACAAAGGAAGGAGAAATTTCAAAATCCCAGTTTCTTTGGCACAATGCGTTGAATTTCAGCAATGAATCCTTAGTGAGCAGAATGCCAAAATATTTCATATTTGTTGTCAGAATTTGGCCAATGTTCTATTATGATACATACAAGGGAAAGAACGAGCACTTACTGGTCATCTGCACTGATCCAAACACATAGATGTTTTATATACTCTTACTTGGAATTCACAGAAAACTAAGCAGCAGCAGCCGTAAGCAGGGTCATCAGGCACGCTAGCATGCAGGTTTTGGGCTGATCGTGTGCTGGTCCATGTGCTGGTCTACTGTTTGAAGCCAAGGGGTGGCCTACTCTGCCTTCCGATGCCACCTGCTGCCAGCCGCTTTGGGAGGGTAACTGTGAGTCTCACCACTGTCCTTAGGACATCGGCCATCACCTCTTGTTGCCTGCCCTCCAGATGCCCTCTGTCTGACCTCTATGAGGCCACTGAGCATTCTACAGTGAAGTCTTCTCATACAACCCGCAGGCAGAATCTTAGCCTCCCTCTGGGCCCCTCCAGATCAGTGACACTGTGCATGGGCTGTTGCTGCCTAGCTATCCTGCGTGGGCGGCTGTTGGTTCCTGGATCTAAGCAGATAACGTGGCAAAAGTGCCCTTCCTTTAGCTTCCAATTCAGCCTGTCAGACATCTATCTCTTCTGAGACTGGCTGCAACCAACAGCCTCTCCCTGCTGACTTTTAACACCTAGAACTTTAAGATTATATTTCCAATATTTACCATTTCATTGGATTCTGTCCTTTCAATTCCCTCTGTAACAAAAGTTTACAGTGTTCTCTCTATCTGGTCTACTGCACAGCTTTAAGATCCACTGGGCCAGACCTGGCTCTTAATATGGAAATAGGTAATTAAAACAATTTAGACAGTCCAGTCGTGTTTTCTTTCTGTAAATCATGGATTTAACAGCTCTGCATATCCGAGCCTTAAGGTTCCTCTTTTGTATATCCACCTCTTACTGCTTTCTGTTGTTCCTCTTTGTATTTATGCTTCCAGTGTTCTCATTTTGCCCAAGGCAAATGGATGTTTCTTATTGAGGAGAAGGTCAATAATGTAAATGAGCATTGAAGCATTAACAATTATTACACTCCTCTTATCAAGACAGCCCTATCTGATTTCCAAATTCTGTGGACCAGTATCTTCTTGCTGAAGGACCAAAAATTACCTTCTATTTAGTGCCTGTCAAATCCAGACCAAGAAACAAACAATAAGGTTAGTATTCGCAGGTCATCAGTCTTTGTCTATCAATTTAAGTCAGCAGTAAGCTGAATCACATTCAGTTTGACCTTTAATTTGTTGCTTAGATGGTACCCTTGGATTTTATGAGTAGATAAATTATCTAAAAACTTCTCCAAACTTTATTTTAATTATTGTTCCTATTATATTACTAAATTCGCTATATGAAGATGTTTAATCTGAAACTTCTTCTTCAACTTGTTAGTCTCTATTCTAGATAATTCGTCCTATTTCCATTTTTGTTCATACTTACAGGAAGCTCAAAAGCCAATGTGATGTTTAATAATCTATATCTTTCTTTGGAAGACCCATTAATATATCATGAATGTCCTTTTAGCCACTGGAAACTCTTGAGGTGCAGGTAGAGTATAATCCAAATAAAACTAAATCCCACACAATTCCTTGAGCCAGGTATCATGTGATTCATAGATGAGAAAACTGCAATGGATGAGATTTCTATTTTCTTTTTTTATTATTCATTAATTTTATTGGTACATTTTAGGTATACAATATGCTGGCATTCATCGTTGGGAATTTGTAACTTTGTATGATATATCTTGGCTCTTATTTTTTTCCCCGTTCCCCTGCCAGATTTCACAGTTTTTTAAGGTCTTATCTGGTACTTGATGAGGCACATGTCAGAATCCAACTTTCAGGGTGTATCAAGTGCTCCTTCAGCTCTGCCAAGAAAGTTTCCATTTTAAGACTGATTAAATCCTTCTTTAATAAACCAGACTTTATATGATTGATATGCAATTTGAAAATTATCACTGAAAAATGAATTTTAAAGTAAAGCATTTATATGTCAATTTATATAAACCAATACATTCCTTAAAAATGAACTTTGACAAACACCAGAAAAAAGATGGCATTACTGTTTCTTCAGGCATCAATCCCATGTGTGTCTTGTGCAGTACAATGCAGAAGCTCACACGTGACATCAACATGAGCAAATGCTGGTAACTTTCCTTGTGCTATTGAAGATTGTGTCAGACACATAGTGTTAAGAACCAACCATTATGAGGGCGCGCCTCCATTTCTTCATTGATCAAGTAGTAAATAGTGGAAATACGATCTTAACATTGAGAAATTTTATACTTGGCATAAAAATAGAAATTTTACTCTAAATGGCTTACCTTTACCTAGAAAAAACTCTTCATGTTACACTTTGCTTTTTAGCCCTTGACTAAAATGGCACACTTTTCCTCTTTCAAGGTCATCCTACTTTTAGGATCGTGATTTTGGAGAAAAGCTTCCTTTTGGTTCACAGGACTCTACTGATTAAGGATAAACAAAACAAAGCCCCAAGTTGCTCTGAGTTTTAAACAAGTTACTACTGTGCCTATCGATAGTGCAGAGCCTGAGAGGAAAAGAAAGAGGAATTAAGGAGCATTATTGGTGACTTTTTGCCACTTGGAACCCCTTGCAGAATTGTGTGTAATCTCAGTTTCTACTGTTGACTTTGCATCTCCTCTAAGATAACCCTCCTTTATCTGAGGTCAGACATGAAGCATAATTCATGATGCCTGACTACTGAAGGAAAACTGGAAACTCCCTCCATTATTCTTTTATGCTTAATCAGTTTAACAAAGAGGCTTTCTTATTAGAAAGGCTTTCGTCCCTGCTTTATTAACTTTGAGGACTATCATATTGCTAAAATAACTCATTCTGATGAAAAATGAAGTGTTATGATTTCTCATAGAAATCTGAGTATAAATATTTGTAATTATCCTGAATTTGCACATGACCTCATGACCTGTTATAGAAAGCATTGCTTTTTAGATCAAACAAAAGAGACAATATGTCATATTTTAGGCTTCAAACCCATTAACTCTTCTCCCCTGGGAGAACACAGTCGAAAACTGAACCTTTTCCTATGCAGTTCATGATGCTGATGGGGCTGGGCCATGGCGAGTAACAGACGACGGTGCTATTTAAAGAAGGGCAGACAGAATGCTTTGCTTTGTGTCAGGTGTAAGTCTGGCTCATGATTTATGGGTAGTACTCATGGTTCCCAAGAAATTATTCAGGATGCTATGGGCATGAAATAGATTATCAAGAAGTAGTGGGACACATTTGGTTGAATAGAAGGAGGGAAGCTGAGGCTTACAGCAACATTCATAGATTTCCAATTTGTCATCTCCTTTCTAGGCCATATTTTCATTCATGGGTCTCCTATTCCCTTTGAGAAGGTTACCTTTTGACTTTTATTTCTATATCCAACCAGTAAAGTTATGGATTGTCATTCATGCCCATAAGTTAAAATCTCCCAGGTGTTTACATTTGTACACTTTTAAGATCTGTTTGCAGATGGAAACTTTGATATGCTGTTCAAGACGCACTAAGAATTTGTAGACAGGAAGGACAAAGAGCCTCTATTTGCCTGAAAAATGATATTGGCCTTAGAATGGCTGCCTGAGAAGGTGTTTCTTTCACCTTTAAGACACTGAAGGGGAACTGGCTCAAAAAGCTAGTGTGTGTCAGGTACAGATTACTGTCTTTGTTTGCCCTTCCTGGGTGAGTGAGTATTCCCTGGCCAAGTGTTTTTCAGACTTATTTGAATCTTTTGAAGTATCAGCTTGGGTGGAGTATGAGTAAATACAGAAATGGCTAATGCAAATTTATTCTTTTCCATCATGTCAAAAAATCCCATGCCAAAAAGAATAATCAAAATGACATACAGTGGGGGAAGCAAAAGGGGAAACAGGTGTTTGCCATCTTATAGCAGAGCTTCCAACCTAGCTCTGGGTGGTCAGAAGAGTTGTTCCAAAGAAGTGACAAGCTGAGACAAAGCTCACTGTCACATGTCTTGGACTGACATCACCAGTCTCTGTGTTAGCTTCCCACCACAATAACAAATGCCTGCGAAAATCAACTGAAAGGGAGAAAAAGCTCTATCTTGGCTCATGGTTCCAGAGGTTTCCCTTAATGGTCACATTGCCTCATTGCTTTGGGCCTGCAGCAGGACAAGGCACCATGGCAGCAGGAGCATGTGGCAGAAGAAACCTTCTGCCTCACAGCAGCTAGAAAGTGAAGAGGGGAGGGGAGGGACAGGCCCCGGTGGCCCCTTCTAGGCTGCTCATCCAATGGCCCAACTTTCTGCAGTTAAACCTCACCTCCTGAAGGTCCACCACATCCCAGTGTCTTACAGGCTGGGGACAAAGCCTCTAAGATCAAAAGACAAAGCCTTCAGATCCAAACTATAGGCCTTTCTCAGTGTGGCGACTCAGCTGTGACATCCTTAGGACTCCTGATGTAGATCCCAACCTCCTTTTCCTCCAGGCAGGAGGTTTCATATGCTTTTTCCCCTTCTTTCTTCTTTCAACTATGTTGCATGCTGTGAAGGCCAAGTTCAAGGGTGTACTGGGTTCTGGTGTGGGGACGATCGAAATGGGGACCAGAGCCCCAGTTGGCCTCTGACACACATAGACCAGGAGTAAGAAATGTGTCCTTTGCTCCTCAGGCCATCAAATAACAGAGTCATTTGTTAGTGCAGTGTAACTTAGCCTATGCTGACTGATACATCTGCCCACGCTTCAGTTTGTGCTATACCGTGTCCTCCAGCACAATAGTAACATCCATTTGGAGGATCCTTAGTTCAAAAGATGAGATTATTGACTCTGCACGGTATTAGAAATGTGGCCTTGTGCTTTTGAACATGGCATTATTTACTGGCAAGGCAATACAGCACCCTAATAAAAAAGAATGCCATCTGCCAATGTAAGTGTGAATCCACATCTTGAACTTACCAGTTGTATGGCCTCAGTACAACTGCTTAGCTTGTATGCATCTCAGTTTCTTCATCTTTAAAGTAAATATAACAATGAGGCTACTCTGGATGTATGTTCCCAGCATCCAATGCAAGCAATGCCTGGAACATAGTATGTAAGATATAAAGATTATAAAATTTTATCAATCGTATTAAATCACCTGTGAGAAAGATCTCCTTTCTTGGTTTGCTGTAAAATGTAGTGATTTTTGTTAGCTACCACATTGTTTCTCAGAGGAATCATTGAGATAATTTGCTTTGAGGAGTATTTTTTGTTCAAGCCAAGAACTGAAAAATGACAGCAGTGGAGTGAATCTCCTAATGTCAAGATCATTTGAATCCTTTCCACTCCACGTGTGACTCTGCGTGGTGGAAGACGCTTCAGAGAAGCAGGCAGGTGATGAGGGCATCAGGCATCTTGCCAGGTCTGCACCTTGTGGACCTCGAGGTGATAGGAGGTTATCGCTTCTGACCAGGTTGCCTGGAAGAGGAGGCCAGGTGCTCAGCAGTGAACTCATCTGCCCCAGTGCGGGTAACTCTTGCTTCTGGGCACCCAGCAGCCATGATGCAGACCCAAGCCTGTGGGCCAGGAGGTGGAGGGCAGTCTGTAGGAGAAGAAAGGATGACCCTGGAGGAGACCCGTGGATCCCAGATGCTGCATTACGCAAAGCCATACTGGGTCCAAATCTGTAGCTGCAGTGATTGGTTTTAACAGATTTCCTTCAAGTAATTGAGCCAACAGAGCTATACAGTGTACATAAATATCCCACAGCTATTCATCATCTCTCTCCCATGACATTTGCAATCTCATGTTTTACACAGCCAGCGATTATGTTAAACCTGGCCAATTTTGCATTTAGGAGGCATTGTGAAGTGTCATAGCATTTGATGGAATGGCAAGGTTGTAAATTGCAATCTGGTCTATGAGACAAATATTTTTAAAATATTAAACTTGTAGTTCTCTCTCTCTTCTTTATATATTAATATTTAATGAGAGAAAGATCACATAGATGCACTGTTTTGTACTTTTTTTTTTCATCCAAAAAGAGTGACAGATTCACGAGCTAGGGCAGGTGGGAGACAGTTGTTCTATATAATTTTATTGCATTATTTTAATGGTAAAAATGTCTAATAGAAGACAAGCTTTATATTGTTTTGCAGAAATAGCCCATACCGCTAAAATACACTGGACAGCTAGCTCCTTGCACTTGTGGAGTATGAGCGGTAGCGGACCGATCCTCAGCTGTCAGCACTCTGGATGTCAGCCAGCAAACGCATGGCCATGAATTCTCCCCATAATAAGTCAAAGCAATGCACACAGTGCCTGACATTCAGAGGAACTGACTTCAATCTGGGCAGATCTCATATTTTATCTCTGTGCTGTTTTAGCTTCTGTCATTGTGGAGAAATTTACCATTTAGATTTAAGTCCCCGGAATCTGGTGCCTTGGGGAGTTTTCTGAAAGCTCAGTTCATACTCATGCAAATGTGTAGTGACTTTTCAAGTTGCTCCTGAGAGTAACAATCAACATAAATTCCTTTAAATTTCAGTACCTGGAAACTCACATAATGCTGTGGAATGGAGGCTGGATATGCTAAGTCATCAACAAGAGAAATTTGCCCTTGTAGAAAGAGTAGAAGGTTCCCCCTCCACACTAGTGCCCTGGAGACACTGTCTCTTTTGAGGTGAAGGGCAGATGGGTCAGTGCTTTCTGACTCTCTCACACGGACAGTCTTTGCCCACAAGAGCCACGGCACACAGATAAAACTGGCTTTTCCCAGGGCTGAGTTTATTTTATGGAGAAGAAAATAAGTGTACTGTGCCAAATTTCAAAGCTTTGTTGGACTAGACCAGAGGTTCTCATCCTTTCTCTTCTCAAGACCTCTTAAGTCTTGTAAAAATTACCGAGGTCTTCAAAGAGCTTGGTTTATGTGGGTTGTGTCTATTGAGCAGCACAGTAAAAATTAAAATGAAAAATGTTTAAAATTTCTATTTATCAATTCAATTAAGAAGAAAAATATACCCATTACCAGATACTACAAGCAACATATTTTCATGAAAAAATAACTATTTTCCTAAACAAAAAAAAATTCAGAAAAAGTGGTATTTGTGTCAGCTTTTGCAAATGTCTTTACTCTGGTTCAGTAGAAGGTATGAGTAGCTTCTTGTAACACCTGCTTCTGTATTCACTCTGCTGCAATCTCATGCATCATAAAGCACCTGGAAAATTCTCCTCTAAGCTCAGGCAAGAAGAAAAGGGGCAAACTAAATATTATTGTTGAGATAATTTTGCATTAAGAAACTTTAGCCCATCCTGTGAGTCTTTCTCTACTAGACTATGGACAGATTTCCAAATCCCATTAACTTTGCTTAGTTGTTTAGCTGACCTCCCTCCAACCTATTATGCTGAGGATTCTACTCAGGGCCTCATGCATATAACACCCCAACCCCCTCTTCTTTCTTCCTTTATAAATACTTAATGAGAGAAAAATCCTTAAGCTGTACTTTTCTGCAGTCTTCTTCATCTCTTAAAGAACAGAAGTTTCATCCAACGAGCTAAGGCAGGTTGGAGACATGAAATCTTAGTATTATAAAAACAGTTCCACACCAAAGGCCTTTGGTTCACATTTTGAATCCAAGGATGATTCGTGAACATTATGATTAGTTCATTTAGTTGTAATGTGAAACCTAGAACTGTTATTAATTATTAGTGGTATTAACTGAATCTTTTGAGATATTTTATTTTTTTTTAAATAAATTTGCCTTAAAATTTCCAATGCTTTATATCCATTCATTTTACTCCTGTGAGCCTCTCAGAGGCAGTTTCTCTGGTTCATACTCTCCTTTCATCTTCTAGGATAACGCTGATATTCGCAGTGTACACGAAGCCTTCCAAAATTAGATAAAGCAAGCATGTTGTGGTTATAATCTACAAAATAATTGCAAAAAGGCAAGACATGAATCTTCTCAGAGACTCATTCTCCACTTTTAAAATATGTAAATAGGACTCAACTATTTTCACTTCAGTCCCTATATCCTCCCCTCAATTTTCTTTTACTTACTCAATTTTTATTGTTTAAAATGTATATAAACTCATATTTCTCGACCCAAATCTCACTGGTCTCCATGAAGTCTTCTACGTTTCCCATTTTTCCAACTGCTGACTTTTAAGCAAGGGTCAGGAATTGATCTTGGATTGCCGGTACAAGAAGGGGTTTTTCTGAACTCAGGGAGAGGCTTATAGAGCAATAGAGGTACCACAATTACAGCTTTGCGTGTCCTGAAACCTGATGTTCTATGTACAGCAGACTTCACAAACACATGGGAATACTTCATACTAATCTTCCTAAGAGGAGGTTATATATAACCGAATCCCAAAGCACTATATTTTTACTGAGAATAAGACTTCCAAAGACTTCAAAATTGCATTAATTGATTAAGACATTTGTTTACCCAAATACAATACATTTGAGAAGCCAAAATATGATCAAACCAAAGAAAGTCTGTGATAGCCTAAATGGATGTTTTACTGAACCTTTGTAACTTCATGTACCTGCTGCCTTTCTAAAAATACCTGTTGCTTTCTCAGTATGCCATCAAGACCCACCTAGATAGTGCTAGAGCCTTATTTTCTTCTGCTTTTCATTCACCTCTCCTGCATCCTGTGGGAAGCCACTTAGAATGTCCTGGTTTTTATGATTCTGTTTTATAATGCTGCTAAAGGTGCCTGTGCTTCTAGGAAGTTTATTAGGCACTAACTCCACATGATTAGCCTGGCATGAGCTCTTTTAGGTATAAAGAGCTAGCTAAGAAATCTGAGGTGAATTAGACAGGAAACCTTTCTAGGAATGTCTGGAGAAAGGATTTCTACGGGAGTGTGTTGTAAGATTGGTTCCAAAGGGTAAACATTTTAGATCCTACTTACAAACACATGGGAATGGCTTAGTAAGTTTTAGCCAAGCTTGATACATTTAATTTCACTGAGAATTTATTTCTCACATTCCTCTAGGGGCTCAGATAAATAAAAATAAATAGATTCACTTATAAAAATACTTTTGCTATGCTAAGTAGCAAGATGTACAGCCTTGATCGAGGTATGGATACTGGGAGATGTAATAACCATCTAGAAAGTGGCCTTTTAGGAAAAGTGCTAAACATCCCTAAACTGAGGATTCCCACCAAATCTGGTGGGCCCAGAACTGGAACTCATGCCAATCAGTGTTTAGCATTGCCTGTCTGTGTTCAAGTATTTTAAATTACAGATATGGCAACCAAATTCAAGTGTTGCTTCCCTTGCAAAGCATTTTCTTACCCTTTACTTAGCCCCACTCTGTTTCTACCATGAAATCTAGAGGAGACATAGGTATCTTGCTTACTTTTCTTGTCACAGGTACATAATACCAATATCCACAACTGAGAGGCAGAGAGGTTTGTGTTGGCCCACAGTTTCAGGCCGCAGTCAGCTGGCTCCAAGGCAGGAAGTCCTGGCAGAGGGCCCTGGTGGAGCACATCATGCTCGGGGAGCAGAGCAGAGAGAGGCAGTGGGAGGAAGATGCATCGTCTAGGTGGCTCCGGCAGTGACCCCACCCAGCCAGGCCCCTCCTCCTAACACCAGGCTGGTTATAGCAGCTCATCACCCAATCAGCTTCCCATGGCTGTGCCATTCATTTTGTTTGCTTGTCTCCATCTCTATAAATTGTCTCTCTAATTGGAGGCAAGGTTCTGTCTCACGCTGAGTTCCATAGTGAATGACATGGAACAGGGGCTCAAAAACTACTGAATGAAAGAACCTGTGAGCGAATCGCTCCAGGACGCCTGTTTTTCACTCCAGGAGTCCTCTTTTTCTCCTTTGACACACTGTTCTCCAATGCACTAATACAACTAATTCACTAACATTATTGTCTATTAAATATTTTTATCTGCAGGATATTAAAGAGCATAAGCAATAAAAATTTTGAGTGTTCAAAAGTCTGTGAAATGCTGAGTTAAATGAAGTTTTATAAGACTTATAATGCAGGATTTCTTAGAATTTTAATATATTGATATACACTTGAAATATCCAAGAATTAAACTAGGGTGAATTTCTACAGTGACATAATTTAATATAAAGAAAACCATAATTTAGTATTTCACACAAAACAAACCTTTCAAGAGATGTCTGTCTTATACAATTTAGGAAAGAAGTAAAGGAGGAAACAGAAATAAGAAGGAAGGAAGGGAGGGAGAGGGACAGAGGAAAGAGGAGGGAGGGAAAGGCAGCGAGGGATGCAGAAAGGAGCAGAGGAGAGTTTCCATGATTAAATTTGCAAAACCCGTATTCCACAGTCTTCAGTGCAAAGTGTTCTAACCATAAGCTCATATTCTTTTAGCTTCGTTGTGAGCTACACTCAATCACCTTGTTCTTTAAATTCCTTAGTACTTTTAAGCCATTGACTTCTTCCCATTTTCCCAATGTTTCCATTTTTCCATCAGCCCTTTTCCTGGGGCCCAGATTCCATTCTCATTTCAGTAACTCTCGGCAATACGTTAGGCTCCGGTCACCTGCATCTGTTCTGACACCTTTGTTGTAAAACCCCGTCTAGTTGGGAACCAGCACAGTGCTTTCATCCAGCTGCCCTCTCCACCCCACCCATCCAGGCTGAGTCAGTGGGATGCAAGGCCCACAGAGTGGCTCTCTAAACACCGTCAAGCAACCCTAATGCAGGACATGTTTCCAGTCGCTGCGCTCTCCCACCACCTCAGCCACCATTTCAATCAGCAATCAGTCGCCATGTCCCACCTCTCATCCCCCTGCCTCTGTTTAAAGCGTTCATTGAAATCTGAACTTACGTATTTGTGTTTAAAACTCTGTCTCCCCAGTGCAGATGTGAGCCCCATGAAGGCAGAGACTATGCATGTCTTCTTCCAGCACTCCCGTGACTTAGCTCTTCCAACACTTGTGCCGCAGTCAACTAACCACAGGGTGCCCAGCAGCGAACATTTACTTCTCAGGACTGGAAGCTGCCAGGGACAGCGTGACCATTCTCCGTGCGGTCACTCACGCTTCTCCGCTTGCCTGGATACTGGTGATTTAGACTGGGCGTTAGAAGAGGTTTTTCAAAAAAATCAGATAAAACGTTAGGCTTTAACATCTATGTATGGTCTCCGTCATATATTCTGCTTTATAAAAACAACTCTTTAAAAATGCACAAGCCAGCCAGGCACAATGCACACACCTGTGATCCCAGCACTGTGGGAAGCCCAGGATCTCAAAGCTCACTCCAGCCTTGGCAATCAGTGACTTGGTAGAGCTTATCACAAAATAAAAAATAAATGAATAAAGGTTGGTATGTAGCTCAGTGTGAAGGCCTTGGATTCAATCCCTAGTACTGCAAAAAAATTTTGTTTAAAGCCACTCTGAGCTTAGGAGCCATACACAACCAACCATGAGCTGGGTTTCTGGATGTGACCCAAGGACCAAAGCTCACCATCCCCTGATCTGCACTGTGTTTGGCACTTCTGCTATGAGCTGGGGTCTCGCTGACCTTGACCACTGCAGGCTGGTGCTCTGGTGTGCTTCACAGGTGTGCACTCTGGGGCTGAGGGCATGCTCTTCTTGTGGCAATCCTGAAAGCACAGGAGAGGAAGTCAGAATCTGAGATGCTTCTGAAGGCCAAGGCCGGGAATGGATCACAGGCACTGGCCCACCTTCTGCTCGCCAAAGCAATCCCATGGCTGAGCCTGAGGTCGCAGTGTGGAGAGGCTCACGTTGCCTTAAGCAGAAAACACCGAACCTCCCCAGCAAAGTCTCCCAGGGCTTAGGAGAGCCGTTTAGGATATCTCATATTATCTCCACTTGCCAGTGAGAAAAGCTGAGACTTACAGAGGTTAAATGACTTTGCTGGAGTTAGTGCATCTTAAATTAGGCCTTTATTATTTCCAGACATCTGGGTCCAGGTTGTTCTAGCCCCTGATACACTGAGTTTATTGTTGTTGATTTCTGTCCTTTCCATTACTTCTACTCGACCACCATGAAATCAGCCCCGATAGCCTAAATAAATGAACCATGCTTCTCCACAGTGAGAGGAATTCTGTGGGCTGTTCACTAAAAAAAAGGTCAACAAAATAAGGTAAAAGGGTCTTTGTTCCACATTTG
The DNA here is from genome assembly GCF_053883595.1 of Heterocephalus glaber. Lineage (NCBI taxonomy): Eukaryota > Metazoa > Chordata > Mammalia > Rodentia > Bathyergidae > Heterocephalus > Heterocephalus glaber. Next base: position 19,824,308 of record NW_028258343.1, on the reverse strand, counting down.
CTTTCCAGTATTATTACCAGAAATGTGTTGTGACAAAAATGGAGAAACAACCTTAAAAACTTTTCTATTTTACATGTTTAAGCACCCTTAAAGGGAAGGCTATACACACACTCAGAACTCATTTTGTGCAACCTTGGCTGCTGATCTGATATTTCTCCGATTTCCCAGCACTTAGAGTTTCCCTTTGGGTATCCCTGCCATCCCTATCAGGACTGGAATCCAGGCTGAATCCTGTCAACGCTGCCCTCACCTGCAGCCTGGAATCTCACATTCATTTCATCGTGCGTGCCAGTTTCTCCTGTACTAGCCAGGGTGGCAAAAAGTGTTAAATAAATTCAAAAATCTGTATCTGAGACCACGAATAGCTCATACTAACAACAGTTACATGGGATTCTTTTTTCATCGGCTCCTTGCAACCATGGTTTATGTTCTAACCTCTGTATTCCTTAGCCCCTATTCCACCCTAAAAGTTCCATCAGTTCCATAGAGTTTGTCTCCATTCCCACTTTAGTGAGATCAATGTCACTTGATACCAGCTCTCCCAGATTTCTTTCTACCTAAATCACAGAAGGAACTTTCTATTTTACTAGGTGCCTCTTTCTTGCTTTCTTTTTGATTTTCTTTCTCCCCTATGAGAATATGATGAGTTTTCTTTGCATCATCTCCTCTCCCCCTGTTCACATGTGTTTAATTTTAGCCTCCCAAGCTCTACAAATTCCCATCAACCTCCCATTTTCTTTACATTCCATCCTCTCTCCTTTGGCTCCTTTTCTCTTGTCTATAAACATGCAGACGTCTTCTTATTTAGAAGAAAGCAATTCTCAACATCCTCCGTCCCACAGGCTACTGACTGAGTGACTGAGGCTGCCTTTCTTCTTGCCAACACCCCTTCTCCAGCTCCCTCTACCTTTGCAATTTAGTTTCTGTCTCCATCTTGATCCGATGTTTGGGAAGTGATGGGTCACTGACTCATCACCAAGCCCAGGGACATTTTCTCTAGTCCTGCAGCTGATGGATCTTCGCACGTGTCCCTTCTGCATGGGGACAGTTGCCTTTCCACTTTCTACCAGCTCTTTGGATGCTTCAGCCACCAGAACCCAAATCAACCCCTTTTCTTTATAAAGTACTCATCAAAAGTATTTGGCTCTCGTAACAAAAAATGAACTAAGACACCTATAAATGTAACCTAATTGTATTTTAAAAATTCATAATCTACAACTATGTAAGGTTCATACCAGGACCATAGGCTAGATCACTACAAGGATATTTTATAAAATAAGGTGAAGTTAGATAATTATATCAATTATGTAAAAGTATTTTATAATATTTAATGCTTCTTTTTCTAAAATGTTCTAAGATTTGTTAGCTATAAATAAAACATTTTTCTGTGTCAGTGGAACAGAATAGATGCAAAGATGCAAAGCAGTAGATTTGCACAGCTTTCAGAGATATAATGGTGTTTGGGATGTTCTGGCTGCAGCACATATTTTTTCAAGATTTCTTATTGAAGAGAGGAACCGAGAGGTAGAAGACCGGGAATTCTTACTCAACTTGCCTTCTATGTAGTCCATGCACAAAAACTTTCTCTCCCTGTCTCTGTCTCTGTCTCTGTCTCTCTCTCCCTCTCCCACTGTTTTTTTCTTTTCATTTCCATCTTCTTGCACCCTTTTTGAACAGTTGAAATTGCCTCTTGGGCCAGGGATTTAGCTCAGTGGTTTCGCCGCCTGCTGCACAAGCACAAGGACCCGAGTTCGATCCCCGGCACCAAAAAAAAAAAAAAAGAAAGAAATTGCCTCTCATTTATAATCTCCCCTTTTCTGGCCACTAGATTTATCTCCATCTAATTATTAAATTCTTGACAAATGATCCAAAAATCTAAATTTATTAATATTCTTCCTGTTTATAAATCTTATTATAACTTCATATCAAAAATCTTTAAGATGTGTTTTAAGGCAGAGCCTGCTCTTTCAGGCATGCAGATATTGCCTTGGCATTATATGTTTGACACTCACCATGGCATAGCACCCACCATACAAGGGTTGATGTAGGCTACAGCCTGGTGACACATCTGAAAGCATTATACTGATGCCAGGTTCTTCTTGTAGGTAAAATGCTCCGCTGAAATCCTTCTGGCAGTGCAGCTAATTTATTCACACCGAGGCTCAGTGGTAAAGCCACTTGTGTATTCCATGATGGATAACAAAGGGGAGGAGGCTTATTTGCTCAGCTAATGGGGGCTTTTCCACCCATGTGCAGTTAAAGCTATGAAAGGTAGCTCTAACCGGAAGCAACTTCTTCAGCCTGGGCATAATTGGAAAAGCTCCCTGCACTTGTATGAGCCATCTTAGGCATCAGGGGCAATTGGAAAGAAAAGAAGCAGAAAAGAAAGCAGCAGATGTTGGCCTGGACAGCATGTGGTGTGGAGCAGCTGTTTTCTGTCTGTGGGGCATTGGGAGGTGCTTCAGAAGCTCCTTGAGAGCTGAGAACTTCATGGTGCTGATGAGGAACTTTAACGTTGTAGTGTCCTGTCTAAACACTCTTTGTCATTACTTATGATATGGACTGCCATACACATAATACAAAGCTATCTCCTGGATAATTTAATTTTTATAAAACTCCGATATATATAAACCTAATAAAAAGTAAAAAAAAAACCTTGAAGCTAATATCTGTAATGCATCCTACAGACTAGTGATCATAATTCCACTAAAACAACACAGAAACTAGCATTAAAGGACTGGAGAAAATAGAAAAGCTATGGCTGTCTGCCAGACCTGCTTTCATACCAGTCCCCTTGTGAGCTCCTTAACTTCTGTGAGTCTGAGTTTTCCCCATCTATAGAATTCAATGCTTACCTCATGGGATTATTGCAGTTACTAAATTTTCTTAAGTACAGTCATTCCCTTAATGTGGTTGCAGTTTCCATGGTTTCACTTACCCACAGTCAACCGCAGTCAGAAAATATTACATGGAAAATTCCAGAAATAAATAATCACGAGTTTTAAAATGTGTGCTCTTCTGAGTTGTGGGATGTAACCTCATGCAGTCCAATCCTATCTTATGAGGGATATAAATCATCCCTTTGTCCAGCGTATCCATGCTGTGTACACTACCCACCTGCTAGTTATGTAGCTGAGGTCTGGGTTATCAGACTGACTGTAGTAGCACTTTTATTCCAGTTACTATTATTTTATTTTATAATAACCCCCGAGTACAAGACTAATGATGCTGACAGCATGCATAGGTTAGCAAGAAGCCATGACATCTACATTTAAGTGAAACAATGCAAGTTTTCCAATTAACTAGAAACCCTAAAGAAACATTTGGTGAAGTTGCTTACAGGTGCAGTACTAGCTGTGGTTCTGGGCTTCCACTGAGGCCTTGAACCGTATCCCACAAAGATGAGGGGAAACTGCAGGCAATGGCACAGGGTGGAAGGCATACGGTGCCAGTACTCCCATTACTCCTCCACCGCCACTGTTGAGAGCCGTACTGAGTACACACAGATTCAGAATACCTCTTAAGGACAGCAGGATGTCAAATCAAAATGCCTCAGTATCACTGAATACAAATCTGTCATAAGTTTACACTCACCAGATTTAAATGCCGAAATAATTCTTCACTTATATGACCTGAAGGTAAACTGAAAAGCATGTATTCTGAAAAGAATGAAAAAAAACTACTTGCTTTTCTCTGAAACTGGCCTTGTAGATCTTAGGGAAGACAGTGCCTCCCAATGTGTCCTTACCTCTGTGACCCGGAGACCACCCGGTACTGGCAGGCACTGTACCTTGTTCCTTCCATTGTAAATGTTCTTAGTTGTCTGGAAATTTTATCTTTCTAGTGTACATTGTTTCAGATGTGTGCCTTCATCATACTTTGGGTAAAGTAATAAATTCACAGGGCAAAGTGTCTTCTGTCTTGGAGTAACATCTACAAAATTATTGCCCTTTGCAGCATTTACCAAGAAGCAATGGTGGGCATTTAGTTCTCAGAAGTTTGTTGTTGCTTCGGAAACCTCCCACTTCCTATTAAGCCTTTGAGCAGTGACTTTCTGGCGCTCTGCTCCTCTGTTGCATGTGTGTTCTGTCTAGAGGCACAGCTCTGCTATCTCCTAGGAACAGGCATTTTCAGCCTTTGCTACCAAGCTTGCCTCCTACGCCTTCTGCTGGAGAAATACCTTGCCAATGAATCCCACTTTCTCAGGAAGCTTCTCACTTCATCTGTGATGCTTCGGTGGAATCCTGGACTGAAGCCCCAGGCAATGCTGCTACAGCAAGTGCGGTTTCTCTTGGTCTTCACTAGCCTAAGCTGGTAGTTCTCAAAATGAGGTCCATGGACTCTGCATTTCAGGAGGTCCATGACATTAAAGCCATTTTCATTATAATGATGAACTATCATTTATCTTTTTCATAGTTTGGCATGAATACTGTAGGTACAAAAGTAATGGTGAATTAAACTGCTGGCAACTTCACACAAATCAAGACAGTGGACCAAACTGTCCCAGTGGAAACTGTATTCTTTGTACCAATGGGTGTTCACAGAGCAGAAAAGAAAACCAGTTTCACCTAAGAATGTTCTTAATCAGGCAGTAAAACTTACCGGTTTTATTAAATTTCAGTGTCCTGATGACACATCTTTTAATATCCTGTGTGACATACTGGGAAGTACAGTATGCTAAAGAACTTCTATTCCATATAAAGTTTGATGAATGAAAGAAAAAACTTTTGTGTGATTGAATTGTAAAGTTAATTAGCTGCTTTTTTCATGGAATATGATATATCTTTAAAGGATAGCAGACAGACAAACTATTGCCATAGGAACTTGGACATTTGGCAGATATTTCTACGTGAGTGAACAAAAGCACCTGTCAGTTCAAGGTAAAAAACTCAAATTTCATGCTAGTACCAACATTTGAACTTTCAAGCAAAAATTAGAATTATGGCAAACTAATATTCACCATGATGAGCATTACAACTTACAAATATATAAAGATACATTTTTCATACTTTGTAATATTAAAGGATGATTTTTGATCATATATTATGCAGTCATTAACATTTGGAAAATCTGTGAACTCAGTGGAACCAATATTTTCCAAATGTGTGTTGTATGATTCACCAAATCATACATAGGTAAAAAGATCAGACACAATGGAAACTAGACCAATGAATTTTAATGTAACAAAGAGTGAAAAATTCTTTGGGAATGCTGTAGGATACAGTCAACACACATAATCTTTAAGAAATTAACACTTGCTAAATTTTATACAATTGCAAAGAAAATGCAGGCTTCAAATCATATACAAAAATCAAGCCAATAGAGGTCCTCATCATAGTAAGTTAAAAGGCTTCTGCACAGGCAAGGGTAAAAACAGGGTGAAGAGAAAACCTACAAAATTGGGGGGAAATGCCAGCTATTCTCAGACAGAGGATTAATATCTCCAAAATATAAAGAAATTAAAAATAGGCTTCCAAAATAAAAGACCCAATCAAAAAATGGGCAACTGTAATGAATAGACACTTCTCAGAAGAAATTCAAGTGGCTAATAAATACACGAAAAAAAGCTCAACATCTCTAGCCATTAGAGAAATGCAAATTTTAAAAAATGCTGAGATATGATCTTATACAGAAAGAATGGCAAACATCAAGAAATCAAACAATAACAAACACTGGTGAGGCTGCAGAGAACAGGGAACCCTGCTACACTGTTTGCGGGAATGTGAACTAGTACAGACATTATGGAAATCAGTACGGAGATGCCTCAAAAAACTAAAAATAGAAACTACATTCTACCAAGCTATTTCCCTTCTAGATATCTTCCCAAAAGAGTTAAAGACATCATAGTGCAATGATACCTTCATACCCATGTTTATAGAAGCACAATTTATGCAATAGATAGATCTTGCAAGTGGCCTATATGTCCATCAATAGATGAATGGATAAAGAAAATGTGGTATTTACACACAGTGGAATAGTATTTTGTCATAAAGATGGATAAGTTGTCATTTTTAGAAAAATGCAAGGGATGTAGGGGTGGGAAATGGGAAGCCAATGAAGAAAGGAATGAAGATCTGTTTATGTACATGGATCAGCTCCCTCCCATGAGGAATGTAATCATTATGGCTGTAAACATGGACTCATAAAAAATAGTAACAAAAGAAATAAAAAATGAATCATAGAGATACATTTAAAACCCCAAAATATAAAACTGCTAGAAGATAACAAAAGAAAATCTTCATGTCCTTGGGCAAAGACTGCTTAAATAAAACACCCAAAACAAAAGGATAAAGTTTGTCCAAACTTAAAGTGTGCTCTTCTCCAAGCACGAGTAAACAAATGAAAGCTAAATATTTCCAAATCTTTTTTCTGATAAAAGAAAAATTCACAAAACTCAAAAAGAATGAGACAAATACCATGATAAAAAAAATGAGCAAAATATTTTATCAGACAGTTCATCAAAGAAAATATGCATATGGCAAATTAGCATATGAAAGATATCCAAAATTATTAGTCATTAGGGAAATACAAATTAAAAGGATGAGTTATCACTACACACTCATTAAAAATGATTAAAATGTTTAAAGTTAAAAAAAAAACCAATAACGCTAAGTACCAGAAAGTATGCAAAGCAAATGGAACTCATACACCAGAATGCAAAGTAGTGCAGTCATGAGAAAGTAGTTTGCCAGATTCTTATAAAGTGTAATACACAGTGACCATATAACCTAGCAGCTCCACTTGTAGATGCTTATCGAAGTGAAATAAAAGCTTACAGTCACACGAACATGTATACGAATGTTTATAACAGCTTTATTCATCATCACCGAAATTGGGAACAACCCGTGTTACCTTTCCCAATGAATGGGTAAACGGTGATACCTCTTTCCAGCGGACTGTTACTGAGCAATCAAAAGGGAGAAATTGAAAAAATATAGAGGACTCGCAAACGTGTTATGCTGAGTGCTAGGTGTGGTGGTGCACGGCTGTAATCCCAGCACTCCAGAGGCCGAGACAGGAGGATCAGTGCAAGTTCACGGCCGGCCTGAGCTACATACGGAGACTGTCTCCAAACACCACAAGCCAAAAACCAAACCAAACCAGAACAAAACCTCAAACATATTACACTGAGTGTAAGAAGTTTCAGTGAAAGAGCTATGATTCCATTCATAAGATTCCATTTCTATGGCACTGAGGAGAAGGCAAAACTAGAGATGGAAAATGGATCTGTGGCTTCTGGGAGTTAAAGTGGGACAAAGAGCTGATTGCAAAGGTGCACGGGGAAATTTCGAGGGTAACGGGGTTCTTCTGCCTGATGGCTCTGTACTGCTGTACTTGCAAACCTCGGGAAGAGTAAGCTAGAGAAAGGTAACTACTACTCTATTACGCTATGCCTTAGTAATAATTGTATTTTTTATTTTTGTTCTTAATTTTTATCAGCCCCTGTTTGCAGTGCGTAATGACTCAGTTCCCCCACAGAGCGTTGGTGCAGGCACAGAACATAGCATCTTCTTCTCTCACCCCTTCCCTCCCTCCCTCCTCTCCCATCCATCCCCCTCCTGGCCCCCTTCCCGTTAGAGAAAGATACCTCTCTCTCTCTCTCTCTCTCTCTCTCTCTCTCTCTCTCTCTCTCTCTCTCTCTCTCTCTCCTGTTATCGTCCTTTTACTTTGCTCTTTAGCTATTTACATTTGGGTATATTTGGGTATATTTATATATATTTTATATTCTCTCATATAAGAGAAACCATGTGATATTTATGTGTCTAATGGATTTCACTGAACATCTTGGTCTCAACCTAATTTTAAAAAGAACAAAAGTTTTTGTTTAAGAAAGGAGTAACATAGAGGAAAGAAGCAGATTCCTCCCGGGCTCCTCCCAAAGCAGGTAGGGCAGACCAGACGGCGCTCTCACCTGCGGATGAGCTGCTCCTCAGAGGCTGTGTGCAGGGCCAGGTGCCCAGGGCCAGGTGTGCACGGGTCCGCTCCGTGCAGAGCGCAGACCCCGGGAACCGCGGAGGGCAAGGGCGAGGGGGACGCAGGCCCAGGCCCAGACACAGGTCTTCTTCCGCCCCTCCAACCCCACCCAGGGATCGCCCAGCTCCGTGGCTCCATCGCAGAAAGGGGGCTCAGGGCAGGGCCTGGGCCAGTTTCCGAAAACTCTCTCCTTTGATTTACTATTTATTTATTTATATTTTTGGACTCCATTAAGCTCATTGGTCCATTTTAGGTATACAGTATGCTGACATTCATCGTTGGGATCTTGTACCCTTACGTGATGTATACTGATTCTTATTTTCTCCCCTTCCCCTGCCCTCCCTTCACCCTCTTCATCCCTCCCTATTTACAAAGACTTTGTTTCCTTTTGTTCCTTTTCTCATATTTTTCCTTTCCCTTCTTTCCTTTCCCCCACCCCTCTCGCTTCCCCTTCCCCTTTTCCTTTAGACCTTTTCTTCCTATTTCACATGATCTATTATACACTTTAATCCTCATTTACACTTTCAGTTTCTACACCAAAAAACTATTCATTATTTACATATGTGTGTCCTGTTTATTTCACTTAAGAGGATGGGCTCCAAACCTCTGTCCTTTTAGAGAACAGAAATTGGAAAGAAAACTTCTCTTCTCATATTTCCAGTCAAGTTTTCTTTTATGAAAAATTTAAGCATACTAAAACCAAGCAAAGCGCAACTAGCAGGATTTTTTTTTAAATGAGCATTTTTTTTGCAGCAACTGCCCTATCTTCCTAATAATACCATCTTTAGCTAATTCTTTTTCCTTCAAGAAATCACTAAAGGAGCAGGCTCCACTGCTTCTAAATGTTCCAAATAAATTATGTAGTTTCCACTGCAGTATCCACTTGACTACATGTTATTTAAGGCTCCATGATTCCTCCTAGGTGCAAATGTTATAGCAGCCAGTGATCAGGCCGGTTTAATTATTGATGCATAGTGCCTAACACAGCATCGTGGAGAAATAATCAGTTAAAAATTACTGCTGATTAAAATGACGATGTGTCCATTTAGCTGTAAATATGGATTTCCTGCAACGTAGTCTTCTTCATGTGCTTACTCCTCTTGCTGCTCTCAAAACCTTGTCTCTAGGAAGATTTTCATAATTCGAGAAAATCTTTCATGTTTAAAATATTTGTGGGCAATTAGAATTTGGGAAAAATGAACTTAAAAATTTAAAACCCTCAGGCCTATCTGAATAGGTTTTATAGTAACGACCATACTGTGTGTCTTTACTTCCTTTGGACTCACTGTTTCTGAACTTGGTCTAACATTTTCAATGCTATAGCAGGTTCTGAAAAGTGAATTTGTGGGATGGGTAGGTTCAATCCGTGGAACTCACTTTCAGTTATATGTACTCACCAAGTTTTTTGGACTTTGGGCCTGTATATTCTTCTCAGGAAAGTGAGCCTGAGACACTGGGAGGCGCTACTGAGTTGGCTTTGTAAAGGATCTCTTGGTTCTGGTGTACTCCACTGAAAGCTCCTTTAGAATAAGCCTCAGGGACCATAGAGAGATTGATCATTTCTCTGAAATAATGTTGTTTCTGTGGTTTAGTCTGTTTGTGCAACCTCTGGAAAATATTTTCTATCTTAATTTATAATAAAAAAAATACTGTTCACCATTGGGAGAATCTTATTTCAGTGCCCTATTTTGTATATTCTCCCATTAATGTGAATAATATTTTATAGTCTTTAATACTCTCTTCATAATGATGTGATTCTTTATTTATCTGTATATGGAAGAAACACATCTCTCTACTATATAATCAGTTAAAAGCAAAAGGCAAAAGATAAACTCATGAACCTGAGAAATATGCATTTATATAGTTAAATATAGCATGCAAATCTGATATGAATCAGTATGAATATGAAATAGACAAACTGTCAGTGTACAAAAGATATGTATGCTTAACAAAATAAGAGTCATTTTTCAGGGTGTTTGCATTTTTAAATAATAAATACTTGAAACACCATGTTTTCTTCAAGATGAGGCCTCGTTTTCTCCTCCTGCTTCAGAATTCAATAACTGGATTTTCCAGATAACTGACTTATAATTTCAATATTCTTCAAAGCTATTTATCTTCTCTCTTTACCCTCATCAGAAGTATCCTACCACTCATTAGACCTATATGATCTTCCTAAAAATCTTTGAACATAATGTAGACTTTTCTTGATCATCTGGATCACTGTTAATACCATGTTTGCTCAGTTATTAGAATTCATACTAGGAAGCATCATTCTTCTAGAAGGAAGTCTTCCAGGAAAAGCAAGCAAAGCACCATTAATACGATAAAGGACAAGATGTAAGCACCGCAGTGACGACATTGCAGTGAGGCAGGGTGGGAGGTCACAGCATGGAATGTGGAACCTGACCGCCATTTCCCCAAGTGGTGCCCAGCGCGCAGCCCGTTCTCACGCGCGTCGCTTCGCAGCTGTCACCCATATTCCCTTCTGCTGTCCCTGTCTTCTCTTCTGCTCCACCCAGAGCCACCAGCTGTGAGTTAGGCAACTCCACTGGCAAACAAGTCAACAGTTATGTGCCCAATAACATCAGTCAGATTCTTCCCTGCAACCCTAAGGCCACACTTGGGTGCTGGAGTCGGTGGCAGCTGCTTCGCTGCTCAGGGTTCACATCCACGTCAGGACCGTATTTCCGTGAACCCAAGGGGGCCAGTTCCTTCCCAGGAATTTATACTTTGGACCAATGCTGTGTGACTGCATTGGAAAATTTGAAATGCTTTTTATTTGTAGACTACTGTCTGAAATTTCCATAATTGTATATTGTCATAGCTGGAAAAAAATATATGAAATGTTGATACCAACAGGAGATGCCCTGGGATCTGAGAGACAAGGAATGTGGAAAACAGAGGGAGTGGAAGGACAACACCTTCACCTTGCCAGGCCTGGAGGGGCCTTTATCAGTGCCCTACGTCAGTGACAAACACCATGGTGGCATTTCCAGGGGAGCTGGAGAGAGGGAGAAATCAAGCTGGACAAGTATTCCAAGTCTCAGGTGTTTCTTAGTCATGAAGAGAGGCCAGCATGGGCTGTTCAGGGCAACACCCTAGTCTGTGGCTTTACAGAGGCTGAAGAAAAGAGGAGACAAATTTGATCAGCTCAAGGAAGGTAGATATCAAAGCTGGCCAGGGTCTTCATAAACAGAAGAGCAGCTGGAGTTCCAGCTGGTAATTGACGTGCCTAAAGGGAAACTTGGGAAGGGCCCAGGATTTCTACATAGATCAGTGGTTTAGGAGTAGAGAATAAAATTCCTCAATGAGTAAATAATGTTGGACTTTCTCCTTTTGGTGAGGAAGGTACCAGATATATCAACAACAAAGATCAATTTCAGTCTCCACCCACAGGTGAGGTTTAAGATCCCTGAATTATTTTCTTCTGAAATATTTTATTAGTCTAAGGTAGAAAATCATGAACATGTATGCCAATTTCCCATATTGGAACATAGGAAATTCAAGAAAAGTCAAGAAGAGGCAAGCACATCATTGTATTCCCACTCTCTAGAATCACATGCTGAAATGCACATTATTATAAGGAAAATCATGGATATAGTGAAAGGTATGTTTTCAAGTCAATTCTTTGTAACTGAAAGATTCTTCTTTGAAATATGAAACCCTTAGGGGAAGAAAGACAGAAATACATATGTGAGAGACAAGAAAAGAACTTGTCTGGTCGGATGTGAGGAATGGAGGACAAAAGTCTTTGGAGAATATGAAATTAAATATGGAGAAGATGGCAGGAAAATGGAAGAGGGAGAAGCTGTGAGAGCCAGGTCTTCCAGCCTGATATTCTTTGAGGATGTTTCACAACCCAGAGCCCTTCCCCCACCTTCTCTTTAACTGACACTGGTTTATCCACTCTTCTTCCCTGTAACCACTTGCCACTACCCATTTGTAATTTCTAGTATACAATAGTCAGAACAAAGAAACGGTCAGAGGAAATGCCAACTTGATGACTTTGCTTTTATTTGCATAACTCTTACATCCCATGCTGTAATGTGTAACAGAACACAAATCTACAGTACTGTCCTGTACAGTAAAATCAGCAAAAATTACAGTACTGTAGAAGAAGCCAGGAAGAAGCCAGAAGGCTGAACTGCTGTTCATGTTCCTGTGTCATAACTCTGAATGTGGGTCTTAGGCCCCAGCAGAGGGTCATAAATCTGAATGGCATCCCTTAGTCATAAGTTTGAAAAGTTGTTAAACAGGTAAGTCGTTAAACAAGGAATATCTGAACGGCTCTCTGAATCTTTCGTTACCAAAGCAGTTGAAAGGGGTTCTCTCAATTTATTGTTTTGGATGGAGTTGTTGTTGAGGACAACAGTGTAAGTACCAAAGAGGCAGATAAATGACACATGATACTTTCTTCTTCTTATCTATCCCCAGTGTCACTGCATATACCACAGTTATGTTACCCTGTTACAGTTCAGATCCACAGTCCCCCTAAAACCTCATGTTTTCAGAGGTGGAGCTTTTGGAAGGTGATTGGATCATAGGGTGCTATCTTCATCGATGGATTTCATTGGTGAGTTTATCACTGACTTCCTTTTAGATGGTGGCCCCTAGTCAGAAGAGGTGAGTTACTGAGGGCTTGACATGGAAAGGTATATTCTCTCCTGGGTTCCTCTATTGTCTCTCTGCCTCCTGACTATCATTATATGAGCAGCTTTCCTCCACTCAACCCTTCCACCATGCTGTTTCTGCCTTGGAGCCATCCAACCATGGAATGAACCCACTGAAACTATAAGTCAAAATAAACCTCTCCTGTAAGATGTGGATGTTGGCTGTTTGGGCCGGTGACAAAAAAGTAAGACTCACGTATTCTTTGAGTAAAGTACTCTGCCAAATTCTGGGAGAAGAAAGGAAAACCACTAGAGTGTCCTTTTTGAGCTAACAATCCAGGAGAGACACATAGAGAATCACAAGGAGAATACAGTTGGCCAAGAATAGGAAATCAGCCACACTTTCACAGAAAAGGAAATTCTTAGCTGAAAACCACACCAACAAATACACCACTACCATGACACAACCCAAAATACAAAAATAGTGGGGGTGTCCCAAGTGTCTCAGGTCAAACGCCTTCAAAGTTGAGCCTGAAATCAGGATACAATGTACAGGACATGGAGGGAGAGGGTGCAGCTCAGGAAAAACCTGTCACTAGAGGAGCACAGAGAGGAAAGGAACAATTACTGATCAAGGACATGGTCTCAGTTAGAGTCCTCAGCACTTCAGAAAGGATGGTGTAGAAATGTAGTGACCTGCCCAAGGTCACACAGTTAATGAAGAGTAAAGCTAAGATTAGGTTTTGATGGATGAAAACTCCATACACTTTCAACTACACCAGCCTTTTTTCTACAGAGGATAGGCCTGAGAACTGAGACCTTTTGCTGATTCGATCTGGATGAGGATGAGGAAAGGCCACTCTAACGAGTATGTCCTTGAGGACAGAGTGTGAGCTAAGCTTGGAGTCTAATAGAAGTCTTATTCATTAGCCTTGAGGGAAAAACAACGCAAAAACAACAAAAATAATACTTCAGGAACTAGCCACTCTTCAGGATTTAGGTAATTGTCTTTATATGCTCATGGAATTATGTACATAATATCTTCTTTACTAGTATCTGTCACATGGAAGAAAATGTTTCAGTGGAAGTTTACATTAATTCATGACTTATGTCATCAGTGAAATGCAGGAAGTTAGGAGGCTCTTGACCCTAGAAATACACAGATACATTTCAAACCATAATAGTTTTGCATTATTATTTTGATTCCTAACACTGCACTGTTGGAAGAGCATATACTAATTATGAGGAAAGCTAGAGTTTGATCTATACAGCTTTGAAATCTCTAATTCAGAGATTTTTATAGAGAGCTAATTCACTAGTTCACTCAGAGCTACAAAGTACAGAGGCAATGAAAATTCACCCCACTTGGGCCTAAACGGTGCTACCACTATGACTGCACTACAATCCAAGACTCTTATGATTGAATGGTTACATTTCCACCTGGGTCTGCCGCACGGTAGCTGTTTAAATTTAGGTATGTTCATCTGTGTTGGTTTCCTTCCCTACAAAATGGAAGCACCCATATTTAATGTAAAGGGCTGGGCATAAGATCTGAACTCAACAATGTTAGCTGCCATAATTAGTTTGAACTTCAAGGCAGATATTTTTCTACCAAAGTATAAAATGCAAGTCCTCCAAAGATCTCTAATTTCTGACATTCTATCAGCAAAGCGTTACAATCTTCCTCTGACCATTAAAGTCTTCCTGCTGCTGTGTGTTCTCTACATCCTGTGCCCTGTGCTCTCTGAAATGCCATTCCCACTGTGAATGGCTTTTTCAAGCCTCAGTCTCCCTCCAGAACATTTCTTCTATCTCATTTTGTTATAATCAAATTTAGCTTTACTGTAGTGGCAATGCTTTCTACTCAGCCATCCAAGTCAGAAGATGAAGTTCTTTTTTGTTTTTGTGCCAACCATCAAAAGACCAACTGATGAAGGAAAGACTGGAGAGTTTTCAGGCTAATTCTTATTCTCTGTTACCCCACCCTTCACTCTCTTACTTAGGAACTCTTTTGGAAAACACACTTATGTCATCTTGCTGTGCCACTTTTTTATATCCTAATTGTTATTTTCTGAAGATCTTTTCCACCGTCTCACCAATGAGATGAGAACAGAAAAGGGAGAAAGGGACAGTGGAGGCGGAGGCAGGGACTTCCTTCCTGCACAGCATCTCCAAATGACTAACGTGTGCGATTCCAGGCTTCCAAGAGGCAGGAAGAGCTGTTTCCTTCCACAGTGAACAGGTTGGCAGCAAGCAGGAAGAGACCAGTTCGTGAAAGGTTCTTATAAGATGAGAAATTTGAACTTTTTCTGAAAACTCATAGGGAGCTATTTAAGGATTTTTAACACTGGAGAAAATAATCAGATTTGGATTTTAGAAAACTGACTATGTTGTAAAGGATTTGCTAAAATCTACTGCTAGACATTTGACAAGTCTAAACTCAAACAAACTGGTGATAAAGGGAGGAATTGAGATATATTACGCAAATAAGTTAATTAGGATTGGGGGGAATATTTCTGATAGTAAAAGAAGGGAAGCCTGATCTGGTCTCCAAAGTTTCTTTTTTGGCAACCAGGTAAATAACAATGCTATTATATATGCTATTACATATAACCGTATTACATATGCTATGCCATAGTCACAATTTCTAATGTATGGAGTTATTGCAAAAATTAAATGAACTAATGTGTTGAAAATGCCTTAAACCATTGTTGGGATAGATTCTTATTTTCAGAGACACGTATCTGCCAGCTTTCCCATTGCTGGGAGATAATACCTGACACCCACAACTTAAAGGAGGAGAGAATTAATTTGGCTCATGTTTTCAGGGGATTCAATCCATGGTTAGCTTACTCCAAGACAGAACCATCATGGCAGAAAAGGATAGTAGAGAAAAGATGCTTAGGTCATAGCAGCTGGAAAACAGAGCATGGAACAGCACCAGAAAGGAAGGGGCGAAGGAACAGATTTAGTACCCAAATTCACACCTCCATGACTCAGCAAGACACAACCTAAATGGGTGCTTTACTAATGGCTTTTGTGGATCCCAAATCAATCAGGTTGAAAATCCATTTTAACTGTCATAGGCACCGACTATACTGAAGAGTTTATGGTTGGTATGAGCGAGAAGGGTTAGCACAGAGGACAAGTTTGGTTTAGGATTTGTGGAGTAAGAACTGGGCCCTTTGTTGGGCATCCAGTTATCCAGCTGACATGCAACAAAATGCTTTGGCCAGGAGCTGTGGGTGGAAGGATTTTAAGTATAGTGAAAGTCTTGATTTTGAGTCATTCCATTTATTTAAATGTAAACAGAAGTAAAAGAATGAAGTGATGATTGAATCAGGGACATCCTCCCAAACAAATACACATAGAGAAAGCAGAAGGGGGGCCTAAGAATGGTGCAACTTAGTCGACAGAAATTTCTTAGACAACTGCAGACGTTAAGGAGAAAAAAGGGAGAAAAGGAGATAATGTCAACACTGCACATGTGGCAGAATATTCAACTAGAATAAGCACTGAAATATAGATTATGTGACAAGAAGTGAAGTTGGTTAATATACCTAGGAACATTTCCATGGAGTGGCAGGGTTTGACACCTGACTTAAGCATTAAGCTCTGCCAAACAGAGAACATGAGAGCTCTTTTTCTCAAGTTCAGATGGGAGGGAAAGGGAAAGATGGATGTATCTAAAGAAAAATGTGAGTCCCTTGTTTTTATTGTGTCCAAGAAGTCTAGTATACTTTTTTATATATGAGTAAGAGAAAAGCAAGAGGAGGGGAATGGAAGGGTCTAGGGGTGGAGGGAGGAAGGGAGATAATGATTTAGCAAGGCCTTCTGGAGCGAGGCATGCTGGGGCTCAGAAAAAAAGAGGAAACGATTAGCCAAGAATAAGAGTGAGTCCCCCAAACCACCGCCCCTCTAGCCGAAGGGAAGGTGAAGAGCTACATGCAGGCATTGGTGGGCAGTGCTTGCTAAAGGAGAAACACTGAAGCCATTTTCTCCTGAAGAGCTCAATGAAGTTGGAATGAGAATCATCTACTGCCTGGCAGAGGGAAAGTTGTTGCCCAGCAAGCTCAAAGAGAAATCTAATAGTTTGAGATAAAAGCAGAATGAAAGAGCTATCTAGATTAGGCAAGAAGAGTTTTTGACCACCTTAAGCACTGGGCTAGGATTAGAAGTCATGAATTCCTGGTGGCTTCTTTTCTCAACATTGCCTGTTATCCAGTGTCAACCTTTCTGCTGCAGATGCCCTGGGATTCTCAGTCTGAAGACTCCCTTCTGGTCCCTGGGCTTTGCCACGCTGCCCAGACCAAGCACTTTGGCCTGAGTCCAGAGGTCCAAGCCTGAACTTTAACTCAACTCTGCTTCAGGTGAAGCTCCAGACCCCTTCTCTGGCCAAGTTGGCAGGAGAAGACTGATCTCCCGGCTTGGATATGGGCAGAGTAGATTCTCCCATACTCAGTCTTTTCCTCCATCAGCCGAAGCATAGATGGATTAGGTGTGTCTCACCCTCTTTGGGAAGGGCAAGGTACTCTACTCAGTCTTCTGATTAGTTCATCTCGCCTAGACCCACACAAATAATTTTTAACTAGATATCTGGGTACACTGCAGCCCAGTCAAGTTGACATGTATAACTAATCATGACAGTACCCCAAAACCAGAAGTTTAACAATGCAAAGAATTTATCTTCATAATTATATGAAAAGTTTTTGTTGCTGGCAATGGCTGAAATCAAATAGAATCAAACCAAGATGTAAAGGGAGCCATGCAATATTTGGATGTACTTACGCTAGAATATTATTTTTTTATTTTAGATTTAAATTTCAATGGTTTTGCCCTATTTTACTTTGGGGAAATCTACTATCTCCCCTATAACAGAATAAGTAATAAGTTGAGCTAGGAAATCAGACATTTTTATTTTATTCTTTTAATATCCTATATATGAAAAATAAATTTTAATATTTCATTTGTTGCAATGGAAATGCACTGTGAATAGCAGCCAATAGTGTATGTTGTTAACATGTTAATGTTGAAAAAGGAAGTTATAATACTGTTCAGTTCTCCAGCCCTCAGCAACTCTCAGAGTTCCAAGGGACTTTTGAGGACCAGTGCAGAACCCGTCCAAAGTGAAATTGCAGAAATGCAATTCTGGCTTTCTCTATCCCCAAGAACTGGCTCAAGCTCAGAAAATCATGGGTTTTAGAGCTGGGAAGGATATTAGGGATCACCATCATTTGATTAAAACTTCTCTGTGCTTTTAAATGAAAAATCACTGGCTTTAAAGAGGAGAAGTTGTTCGGATGATCTCTCCGTTCTGCTGCCTGACATTCAATAAAGCAGAATATCTGAGCCCTACCATCCAGCAGCTGTAACCATGCTGTCAAGTATGGCTTTTTAAACCCGTCAAACAGTCATTAGTTCTCACTTCTTAAAACATCTGACTTTGAAGCTGTCTAACCTTTTCCTGGAAAAATTCAAAGCATACGTCATTATGAAAAATTACCTAGATAGAGTCATATCATCCTTAAAAAGTACTTCTCAGAGACTGCAGTTGAGACATTTTAATTATTACATTTCTAAGAAAAACTGCTTGTGAATCTTTCTTATTACAATACATTTATGTTTATCGGTAATATTCACCCTGAGAATAATGAATTTTTAAAATTATAATCGTGGTCTTTCTCTTTCATAAAGGATCAAAAGCATAAAACATTTTTGATTTTATCACGATCCATAAACATTCCAACTCTACATGACTTCATGAATTCATAAGTGGCCCAATTGCCTCTAAGTTTAAAACTCATAGACAAATGCATTTACTGGCATTCCTTTCTCTTCATAGTTACTATATTACTAGGGTATGTAGTCCTCCACTCAGAGGAAAAAGGAGTAATTGTCTAGAACACAGGACAGGTCTTGGTGTTTCTTAGAACCACCCTGAGTGTCCATCAACAGATGAATGGATAGAGAAAATGTGGTACTTACACATAGTAGAGCACTACTCTGCCATAAAGAAAGATAAACTTGAGTCATTTGTAGGAAAATGATTTCATCCTGAGGCCATAATTTAGATGAAGTAAATCAGATACACAAATTTAAATATGCATGGTTTCTCTTATATGAGAAACTCAAAGTATAAATAAAGAACAAAATAAAAGAGAGGTGATAGGAAATAGGGAGAGAGCTCTTTCTCAAAGGGAAAGGGGAGGGAGAGATGAAGGGGGGAGGGAGAGATGCAGGGAGGAGGGAGAGATGGAAAAGAAAGAGGAGGGAAAGAAGAATTAAGAGTTTTGTGTTCTGCGCCAGTCCACAGAAGGCACACAAACATTACGCATTGCAAGCATGTACTTGAGCACCAACCACTTTCCTGTGCATTCCATGCCCGGACTCAGTCCACAGCCACGGGACACCAACGGTGTTGAACAAGGGCACCAAGGGTCCCTGTGGGAACGAGTCCAGTAGAGCCTCATTTGGGGTGAAAAAGACATCATATTATTCAACAGAGGAAATTGAAGCACAAATCTGTTAAGAGATCAAAGCATATATGACCAAGTTGGCAAGCTATTAGCTAAGTCATGGTTCAAATACAGTTTCCTACCAATATATTCATAGAATTTCTGCTTATTTGTACTTGGTCCCTTTTTATAAATATTTGCACGTAGGTTCCTTATGAGCCATGGCTTCTCCAAGTCCTCTCGTGAGACCCTCCATCACACACACACACACACACACACGCACTTATTTGTTTAGGTAGAAAATGAATCAAGTATTTCTAGAGTCATTAAGGGGGCTGACAGTAAAATTTACTGGAAATTTCATTTTACATTTTTTTATCTCTGTAGATTGTACTAAAGAATGAGAAAAAATATGGTGACAAATACATAAAACTAAGGGTAAAAAGGGAGAATTGGTTCATGTATGAAAGATAAGGGATTCTGTAGCATGGAGATTCTTTGTTAAATCGGCTTATAGCAGGATGAGTATGGAGTTGGCCACGCATCACTGTTCCACGAGTCTCCTCCCTGAGCGTGGCTGGGAGCCACGAGGTGTCACAGAAGCCCCGTGACAATGCATGCCTGCTCCCTCGCGTGGACAGAAGCCACTTTCAGCCCGTGTGTGCGAGGGCAGAGACCAGCTGGGCACCGGGACCCTGGGCTCCCCTCGGTACTGAGCATCTCTTAAGACAGGGGCCACTTCTTGGGTGAGGGCTAAGAATAAGAAAAGAGACCCTCTAAAATACGGTCTTTACAAAGGCTGCTCCTTGCTCTTCTCCAAGTGTCAGTGAATTACTCAGGAGGCGGGGCCACCTTTCCTTTGCAGCCACCAGGCCTGTGATCCCGAGCACATCTGCCCTCCCTGTCCTCTCCTTCTGTGTAACCAAGCGCGCTGAGCAGTGCCATCCTCGGCATATGACGACACAGAGCAAGAGCTCCAGAGTATCTGAAGACTTCTCTGTTCGTGTCAGCGGCTCCTGTTGAGTCAGAGTGGTGCAGAGCAGCAGATATGCTGCCGAAGGGTCTGGCAGCCTGATTCCTCAAATCTCTGTGGACTACGGTTTCCCGCTCCCGCTGGAGCTCATTATCTTGAGAAAGGTACATTGAAGCACAAAAGTATCAGCCACTGTCTGAGTGAGAACTGTTGTCGGGAAAGAGGAGAGTGTGATATTCAGTGCAGCGGACCGAGCAGCTGAGCTCTGACTGTGCCATCACCGTCGGTACAGGCGTCGTTGAGGGGAGGTGTGGTAGTGACGCCTCAAGGACACCCACGCATATGTGCCCCATTTCCAGGTCGGCATCCAGCTGGGTTCTAAATGCTATCCCTGCATGCAGCGCTTCCAAGCGGAAACGACTATTTTTCAAGGCGGCTCATAAAAAAGATCTGAAACCAAGAGCTTATTTATGCCCTCATACTATAAAAGCAGTGAACCCCATTAAACCTACATTTTATTTTTACAAAGGAAATTTATTTTTAAATCATAATTTGTAGCATATTAAACATTTTTATGTGACAGTAAGCCGCCCCAGCATCCTACCAAAAAATATATATTGTTAGGAATCTGTGTTTATAATTCATTTTCTGTATTCTTGTTTTTTGTTGGGTCCTAAAAGAAGACATCACCTTGGGCCGGAGATTTAGCTCAGTGGTTTCACCGCCTGCTGCACAAGCTCAAGGATCGGAGTTCGATCCCCACTACCAAAAGAAAAAAACAAAAAAAAAAAGAAGACATCACCTTGCTTTGAAATTATCCCAATATTGAGTAATCCACAGAAGCAAAGGTACCACAAACAATTAGGCTTATGTAGCACAGATATGTTTGGATTTTATAATTACAGAATATTTTTATGAACTTTATTGTTATATCTCACAAAAAAAAATTATGCAAAGCCCTTGCAGATTGTAACTCAATTACACTATTTTGGGAAGCAAACATTTTCATGACTAAAAATTGCCTTAGGGTATTTGACTAGGAAGAATTATTTCAATTTTGACCACAAACAATTTTTAATGCATAACAGAATCATGTACATTCATAGGCCTTCTCTATATCTTTCTTCAGTAAATCAGTGAAGGAGTACTATCATTCAGAATAACGATCTGAATAAAATATCCCAAATGTCATCACTGCTGGCCAAAGAATCACGCATTGAAAGCTTTGACCTCCTGCTACAGGTGGTATGTTTTAAATCCCATCTGTGTCCCATTTTGAAGGACCTGGTCATTATCATATAGGTAGGGAGGATAACAGGGTACTCAGTTTACTCTGGAGGAAAGAGGAGAAATTTAAGTCACTCCGATCAATTCAAGCTTCGTGCATAATGCTCTGTCAATAGACGCGGTATGAGGCAGTTCCAGTTGAATGTTAATCCTTCCATTTTAAAAAGGTTACATGGCATGTTAGCTTCATGGCTTCCATTAAAGCCAATAGGAGTCTTGGCATTACCATGCTTTGGGAAAAATGCCCTCTAATGCTATTGATTTCAATCTTTTCAACTCAAGCTCTGATGCCCGTGTCCATTGACAACTACCCTACCTAGTTCTTACAGGATTCCACACAATTTAAGTGCTGGATTAGTAAGTAAAGTCCTTTTACAAATTAATCAGCTTGTCGGAGACAAATGTTTTTATCTTGATACTGTTAGAAATGCCCCTGTCAGGCTTATTTCCCATAGTCTAGGTGCCAACTATAGAATTTGCAGGAGTAAAAGTAAAGATCAGCCCAACAAGAAGGGGGCCACAGTGATATGGCCATAGTTTTACTGGAGCAAGAGCAGTGTTTCTCACGTGTGCAGACTGCAGTAAAAATGTGAGTGGCAGGGCAAGACAGGAAGCTGGGGGCCGCTTAGAAGGCTGCTGAAGGAGGCTGAAGATGATGCAGACAGAGGACTGGGCTGCAGCAGCACACAGAGGGCTAACAAAAGAGCTGCGCTGATATGTGCAGTACGGAATGGACATGGACAGTCTTGTGAATCAAGGGCATGAAGAGGGTGTCGTTTGAAGTCACATGGTGGGAACGGATGCACTTCTGCAGCAAACTGAAGAACCGGCTAAGGGGAACAGTGGTGAGGCAGGTCCAACTCGTCCTTCCAGAGATGCCAGGCTTGTTAATTTTAAAAAAATCTACAGCTGGGCATTGATGCTGTGTTCTCCCCATCTGTAGATGCTAGGATCACCATGTGGGCAGCACAGAACGTGTCTGAAGGCCAAACCTGTCCTTGAGTGGCCTCTGACGTCCTCTTAACTTTGTCCTCCCACATGAGTAGGATGCAGGGAATCTGAACGTGCTGGAGGGATCAGTGGGTAACTGAACCAATGAAGCAAGCCGATCTGGATCTTCATAACCTCACTCTGAGGCTTTATCGGTGCATGCTCCATACTAACATCCACTCCTGCATTTCAGAAAAAAATTCCTACTTGATAGTGTGAAGACTGAATAGTCTTAAAGGGTTTCTTACATTAAAAATAATGGTTTTTGCATTTTATATTTAAAATACTTTTATTCAGGTAAATTTATTCAGCTTTTTATTTGCAATAGGTGATTGGCAGTTAACAGCAAGGTTCTTTTAGAAAACATTAATAATCTATCATAAGCTACTTCCGAAGGACTTTGAGAATTGAAACAAAGACATACTTAAAATGAGCAGCTGCATAGGAGGTAAATATGAATAAGGGAGGAAGGACAAAAAAGGAAGAAAAGATACCAGAGGGGGAAAGAAAAGATGACCAAGGAAGAGACTGGCATCTGTGATGGTGAAGGAATTTGTGTTTTGTTAGCATTTTTATTTTGCTTTTATTTTTATCTCTTGTGCTTGTTTTACTTAGGGAGACCTAGGCTTTGCTGATCCACGTTTCTTTTGAAGACGAGTCTCTGTACGTGAGGTCAGGGAGCTCCTGCGGGCCCTCTGCCTGGCTCATCCCTGCGCTGTCCTCACTGTGGAGAGCAGAGCTCTGGCTCCAAGTTCCCTGGGAACACACCTCCCACTCCGGGCAGCTTCTTAGGAAATAACTGCTTCTTGCTACTTGCTTAACTTAAACCAATACAACTAAAAAAAAAAAAAAACTCAACCACCATCACTCTCATTAAAGAGCCTCATCCACCCCAAAACAGGATCCCAAGCAAGGTGCATAAAGACCACACTGATGACATGGCTCAGAATTGGCAACCAGAATTACAGAGTAGAATATATGTGAATTTATATCCCACACGAAACCTCATCAGTATGACCACACTAGAAGATACTTTCTCTTTACACAGAAAAAGAAAAGGAAAGTCCCAAAAATTAAGTGTTTTTATTCCATAAGATCTAAGAACACCTTGTATTCTGATATTTTCCCTCTTCCTTGCTATGGAAAATGATTACATAAGGTAATGAACCATGCCTATCTTTAAAGCAAAATGATGCTCTAATCAAATAAAACATATTATCATTTGAAACTATTTTAATAGTCAACTTTATATTAACATTCTTTAAATTCCTGCACTGTTTTCATAAGATACATTTATTTAGTAGTTTTTAACTCTTTTCTGAAAGATAAGAATTACTTGCTTCAAGCCAGGTGTTGCAGTGGGTGCTTTAATCCCAGCCATTTGGGAAGTTAAGGCAGGAGGATCACAAACTGAAGGCCAGCCTGGGAAACTTGATAATTAGCAACTCTGTCTCAAAATCAGTTAAATAAATGAGTAAATAAATAAATATTAAAATGAAATTTTAAAAAGAGCTGAGGATGTAGCTCAATGAGGAGGCCCAGAGTTAAATCCCCAGTGGCCAAAAAGAAAAAGAAAAAACAAAAACAAAAAAGAAATAATTACTGCTTCAAGTGTCAGGATCTCCGGCATGTAGAAGAAAGGATTACTGCCTAATTTAACCCAGATTCTGTTTGTCAGCTCAACATGATTACAGCTACAAAATGATCAAGCGTGACTGACGATCTGCCTCAGACTTCACTATTCTTCCCTGGCTTACACTGCAAATCTCAGTTCTCAGTTTCTCTTCCTCTCTGTTATGTTTAAATCTGGTGACCATTTATTTATTTCCCGAACTGGCCCACATTGAGAATGACAGGGACAGGAGGACTGGATGGCAGCTCCAGCCAGCCTGTCCTGGGACATGGATGTGTGTCATGACTTTAAATCCCATGGGACCGAATGAGGGCAGTCGCCTCCCCATGGCCTGCTGGGTCACCTCCTCAGGACTGTGACAGGAGACCAGCAGTCACAATCACAGCTGAGACAGACTTACAGAAGGATGAGTTTCTCCCTGAGGATTGGGATGAAGATGTTCTCCCCAGGGATGAGAGCCGAGCCAAGACATAGGCAGACCTTCTCCTGGTCAGAGCCAGGGACTGCTGTAGATTTCCAAACACCACTGCATACCCACTGCATCACAGATGCCGCCAAGGGGCCAAAAGCATGAAATTTTAACCCAGTCCATAAACAATTCACATACACACTACATTATGAGGGCCACTGATTTAAATTCAATACAGGTGCTACAATAATGTGATGTAATCCCAACTGCTTGTTCCTTAGCCCTTTCCTTAGTTATTTGCAATTTTGACAGGTGTCAAATCCCTCCACTAATTTGTACTTTATCTACAACTTTCAGTTGAATTAAAGCATACTCAGCCTTAAAAAAAGTCTTTCCCAGTAACTTGGATTCTCCATCTCCCTCCTTATCTTTTTTGTTTTCCTTCTATTTTTTCCTCTTCTTCCTCCTTTCATAAGAATAGATAGATTTACTGGATCTTCCTTGGTTATGTTCCCTTGTTTTCTCCACTAGAAAAATATAAAATGTGGTTTTAAAAAGTGAAAAATGCCAATACGTGCTCCTTTCCACTGTTAAAATGGACTTCTCTGAACATTTTATCTGAGATGAAAACCAAAATCCACTCTCAGGCACTTTAGTCTTCACGGGCAGAACTGTAGGAAACCCACGCCTCACGGACCTCAGGAGCTGGCTTTGACAGTGTCCCTCTCAAGGGAGCCCAAGGCTGGAGGGCAAGACCTCTGCTGGTTCGTTGCTATGTCCCAGGAGCTCCTAGCACACTATCCTGTACAGGGAAAACACCCACTGATGTTTGTCAAGTGAAAGAGGACAGGGGAAGAAAGAGCTGCACCTCCTCTTAGCTTGTCACGTGGGTCTAGAGAGATGACACACGGAGGAGCTCTCATGGCACCAATGAGAGTAGCAGCCCTGCTCTGGGTGGCTCTGCAGCAATGTTCTCAACAGCCAAGGTCAATGTTTCTAAGTGTGATGACTGAAAATGACAAAGAATGTCATACAAAAACAAATAATTCGAAATAGTGCCAGGAAACTTCTGCAGGAGTTATCACTCTTACTCCCCGAATCTGTGCAAAGGTTGGGGGAAGAGTCATAAAAGTTGAAGGCACATGATCAGTGAGCATTTACTGAGCTCTTGTTGTTTACATAACACTGCTTAAGCACAAGTTGGCAAATTTTAGAGATAGAAAGTACATACTTCCTTTCTCCTTTCACGTGGCTTTGATGGAAGACAAGATTTGTGTGCACAAATTGAGAATTATATGAGGCTGTGGATAACAAAGTGCTAAATTGAATATAATTAGGCACACTTTCCATTAAAATTTCAAAGTACAAAAAGTCAGAGGGGAAAAAGTTGATGTTGCTGCCAGCAAAAAGAAGCATGCCCAAATTAATTGAAGATGGAATACATAGGATTTCAAGTTCTACTGGGGTGATATCATGGGGGATGACCCCAATAGATTTTCTATTTTCAGTAGAATTTTTTCATGAAAGATGATGAAAAAATATGATTTTATATCAGATTTTTGAAGAACTATCACTTCATAAATTTAGCACAAATTACCACAGCTATCTAAAAGGGGAAAAAGCAAAAACAACCAAAACTTTATATTATATAACATGGTGATATACAAAATGATATAAATATTTTCTGATAATGTTTGTAAGGAACCCTTTAGTTTACAGGTACTAGAAAGCAGAAGTGCATTATTTTCACTGTTTAATTTTTTATGATTTTCTTTTAATGGCACGGCTCTAGCAAGGAAAACAAGGCTACCTGTATCCCCAGATAGTTTTATTTCTGTTCAGTGTTCACAATGCCAACATCATTTCCCAAGAGGATCTCTACTGGGATGGGAAGGCTTTTGAAAGGTAAGGGTTTAGACTTTGGTAAAGAATTTTTAAAAGAAAAGATCTCAGGCTTGTGTTGGTACCATTTTTCGTTGTTTAGTTTTCACACATGTTTAAATTTTCTATTTGCCTTCATTTAAAAATCCTCCCAGTGTGATGATACTCTCCTCACCTCCCAGAAATTTGTATTTACAAATATTCTGTCTTGGAAGTACCTTGATCTCAGAGCAAAAGAAGCACATAGCCTCTTAGGGCAATGTTTCCCAGGAGACTGCAGGTTTTTTGTTTGTTTTTTTTTCTATTTTAAAACATTTTCATATCAACCACATTTTCTGTCCAAAGGCAAGTTAAATTTTATAGATTAAAAGAGCAGAAATGAAAAATTGAATATGTTCAAAAATCACACCCCTATTTTCCCTGAATTTAGTTAATAATATCTCAGTGCTATCGTTTTTCTAACACTTTAAAAAATACAGCTATTAAAGGAATTTTGCATTGAACTATTTAACAGCTTCATAATAGTTATCAACAAACTCTTTACTTGTGTATTAATTAAAAGTATCCAACATGAAGAAAAACTTTAATTGAGGAAGACAATTACAATCTCACAATCTCTAATTTTTAATGTAAATGATTGTGCTTAATGGTAATAATATAAATAATACATACTTTTAAAAATACCTTCATAATAAAATAGTTGGTCTTAGGAAAGGTGGAGAAGTAGAAGCAAAGAGACCTTGATGATTATTTTACCTTCCTGCAGTTACATCCATCTCATGGATTCAGTAGATCAGGGAACCTGTCCTCTGTATCTTGCTCCTGCCAACAAAGGTGTTAGAATCCACATTTATTATTTGGAAGTACATTTCAAGAATGGATCACAATCAAACTAGCAAACAGTTAAAGAGGACAACATGTGGTTCACATAAGTAGGAGATTAATTCCCTATGTTGCTAAGTAGATGCATTGGGAGATCATACAGTGTGAATAAAGGTGACCTCTCAACAGCAGAGAGAAATGAAATCATGGAGTGGAAAGGGTAGGGTTTGTTGGATTTAAACTTGTTGCTGAAAAACACAAATTTAGGGGATTTGGAAAAACAAATTAACTTGGAATGCTCCAAAAGCCTGTTGTCATGACATACATTGGTTCGGAATAATCCAGCCAGTCCCTCTTTGCAAAGGCATTAGACACCAATGCTCCTTTTAAGTAATGATGGAGTGTGACATAACTACTGTCGAGAAAAATTTTAAAGAAATAAAATGTGACAGAATTTGTTGAGCAAAGAACAATTTTTGGATCAGGCAGCCCTCAGAACCAGAAGAGGCTCGGAGCGCTGCCCCCACCAGTGTGAGCAGCAAGCTTTCCTGGGCGGACCCCAAAGCAGAGCCCAGAATCTCTGATGAGCTATGGAGCATCTGCTTTATCCGAGCATGTGGGGTCTGATGGTGGAGTCCCTGTGATCAACTGAAGTTGGTTGTTTGCTACACTCCTAAATTGTTAGGTTGCAGGTGTTTTGCACACCATGTTAGGTTACAATTCTTCATGTAGAAACTCAAAGCAGGGAAACAGACTCAGGCTACTGGCCTTGCCTAAAACGTGTCTGTGATCATTAGTGGATTCCTGCCCCATCTGATTGCAAAACTCCATCTTTGTTATATGTCTACATGCACGTGTGTATATGAGGCATCACGTGCACAAGGGGTGATCAAAACATACGTGTGTGTTTGAAGAAAAACATACAGTGAAAACACATTGCTATTAATCCTCCTCAAAATACCTCCTCTTGCCTCAAACACCTAATTCCATCTTTTTACCACTTTCTGAAGCAGTCCTGGAAGTCCTCTTTCATGAGTATGTTTATGAGGTATGATTTAAAAAAATACAGCGAATGCTGCTGCTGAGTCTTGTCTAATGAAAAGGCAGGCTTGCAAAAACGTTGTCCTCATCCGCCTTATTCACCAGATCTGGCACCATGAAAGTTCTGCCTCCTTTCCAAAGTCAAAATGACTATGCAAGGTGAACGTTTTGAATCAGTTCGGTACATTAAGGCAGCCATGACTGTTCCACTCTTTAAAGATACAAAAAAAATGTGTATGTATGTCATGTATGTCTATATATGAATCTATATATGTATATATAAGGGTTAATATATACATTAATATATACACTAATAGATAAAATATTTTTTCAGAAGCATAAGTTGAACAAAGCTAACTGTGATGACATTCACATTTTCATACCAGCAGATTCTCGTTTTTTGGGTTTCCCATGATCCCTAGTGGATGCTGCTTGTTTTTCTCCTACCATTAATCTTTAAAGGCGAAGACCACTGTTTCCTCATGGTGACTTCCTCCATCCCAAATGTCACTGGCAGAGCTGCACACGGCATAACTGCTTCATAAATGAGCTGAGTTGTCTTTCCTATCATCCTCTTTAACAAAAGGGAGCGAATGATTGGTACTTATGTGGAGAGGGGCAAGTGTCTCTGTCTGAAGTGGGAAAAGCCACTGGAGCCATAGTGGACAATAATTCAAATATCTGCTAAGCGGGGTGGGCACACTGGCCATGAAGGGGATCAGTAATGAAGGTGAGTTTGCCCATCCTGCAGAGCACACAAATTATTCCAAAAATTCCCTGCAGAAGATGGGCCTTAGCTCACGAAATCTTACAAATTTCCAAGGAAGCAAAAAAAGTTAATATTAATATTAATATGGAAACTTATGGTTTTTACACATTGACAAACAATTTGAAATATTTCTTAGACCCTGTGCCTGACCAAAAGAATATTTCTGTAGCTCACATCTAGATCTGGGGCTGACAGTTTCAGACCTCCTCTAAAGAAATGGAAAGCTGACCAAGAGGGTCGAGATGTTGCTGATACAGCACTGTCAGCCACAGACAGACACCTACAGCCCATAGATCTTCCCTCTCTGTCACCGCGGCAGGGTGGCGGTGTGAATGACACTCAGTGAGGAAACACCTCTGTCCAGGCAGACTTGTCAGTCTGGGCGTATATCCATAATGGCTGAAATTCAGCTGCCTCCGTCTGTTGTGTTTGTTTGCTGAAACTCTGGGCTTGGGAGCATTAGTTTGTGGTTTAAGAGCTGGGAAACCTCCATGTAAGTGAGCACAGTAATTGCTCAGGGAGGAGATGTATGTGTGACACTGGAAACCAGAATGCCACCTCTAATTTCAGTTATTGTCTGGGATGCAAACAATGCTCCCAGTTACCTGACCAATATCTCTCCTCCGTTTAAATGATTTGATGAAGAAAAATAAATACTGTTTCCCAGAGCTCCAAGAGCAACACAAAAATCCTCTTACAGACATATCTGGAGAGTGAAATGAAAAAGAAAAGCAGCTCAGCCAAAATAATCATTACAAAGCTTGGGGCTAAGTCAGTTTTGCTTTATTCTTTCATCACTCACCCTAGAATGGTTTTATAGGATGGTCTGAAAGAATCTGGGAGGAGGGGAAGCTTCTCCAAATGTTAGAAATTGTATAATAGAATATTTTGAAAACTCATTTGGTGGGAGACGCCCCAGCAGTCACGATACATGGGAAATGTGAAAAGATATCTGGAAACCATTGCATGGGAGGATAAGATAGGTGAACAAAGATGACAAACATGTGTCTCCTCTCTCCCACCTGCTTCCACCTCCTTGTGCAGGTCTTTACTAACCTGCATGCAGAATCTGGGAGCCCTACATTTTGTTTTATTTGGGGGCACACCACACCATTTTTGAACTCATAGCTTCATATTCAAGTGCATGAGACTCTTCTCAACCTAAAAAATCCTTCTTTCAACTTTCAAACTTCCAAAAGTGTGGGCAAGAGACAGAATGGACCAGTGATGGAGAATTTTAACACTGAGGCCAGACTGGCAGGGTTGGTTCTATATTTCCATCCCTCACTAGCTGTGTGTCCCTGTTTCCCTGTACCTGCAGTAGAGACATTAACAGTAACCTACCTTAAAAGGTAGCTCAGCAGTTTAAATGAAGTAGGAGATAGAGTGCATTGGAGTGTTCTATTCAACTAGTGACATGGTGTAATGTGGACTATTGTTATGGTCTCCTGTGTTTTTATCCACCCTGTGTCAAGTTAACTGGAACCAATGCTCACTGCACACCTTCAGGTACCTGTTCTCTAAAACAAATTGCACAGTGTCTAAGGCAATGTATTATGACATCCATTCACATATCCTCCTAAACTATGAACTACTCAAGGGCATAAGATTATGGTCTTTTGTCGTGTTGTGGAGAATTTATCCACATAACAGAGACTCGAAGTAGACCAGTTTGATCATTTGAATAAAGATGTGTGGTCAGCTCAACGCTCATTCCACTTCATATATTGCATTTAGATTAAAATGCCTTAGGATGAATATTCTGCTTTTGTGACTTTAACTTACTATTGGTCATAGCAAAGAGTGATCTAGTACCTTTTCCCAAATAGCATTGTCTGTTCCGGGTGAAATATTGGCTTATTTACCACTTCCTTCTCTTATGAAGCTCTCACTCTCTTGATTTCAAATAAGTTATGACATGCTTTGTTATGATCTCACGCAACCTCTGTGTTGGACACTGATTTTCTGGGTACAAGCGTGTCACCAGGTCCTTATCTTCTAAATACAACCTCGCCCTGCTTTGGTTCATTATCAGTGAGGAAGCAGCTAACAACTCCATTTCTCTGAGGTCTGCAAGTCTGACCACAAATTTAAAATAAAGAATGAATAAAATTCTATTTTTACTGGAAAGTAAATATCCAACCCCTTCCCATATGTATATGTATCTGAATTGGACTATATAATACATGGTAATTTTTACTAAAATTACCCTTTCTTTAGAATAGAATGCATGCAGAGTGGAGTGTGCTATAACCTTTTGCCTCATCATTGTCCTATTTTAATAAATATAAGAAGTAAGGATAGAATTTCCTTGTTACTCCTGAATTCACAAATTCAAAATAAAAAAATGTGTGGAAGGGATTTGAAAACATTTAAAAAACATTGTTTTGTGCTAGAAAAAAATAGTTAAGCAGCTTTTAGTCTAGTTTTGTATTAGAAGTTCCTAATTTAAATTAAATATTATGCAAATTTTTTTTGTTTTGGGGGGGTTTTTTTGCTGGTACCAGAAATCAAACTCAGGACCTTGCACTTGCAAGGCAGACATGGCACCACTGAGCCAAATCCCCGGCCCTTTTCTTCTTTTAAAATATTTTTCATTAGATCCTTATTTTTGCCTTTAGTTTGACCACTTCTTTAGAGACACGAGGGCATCAGATGTCCTGGAAATCCAAGGACATTAGTTGAAGGAATGAGACTCATTGGCCAGGGAGAAAACTAAATTAAGAAAAATAATAAGATGTGGTGAAGTGGCCCAGGAGCAATCCCCGTGCGTAACAATACAGGCACTGCGAGGCTTTGGCACCGCAAAATAAAAATAAAAAGAAACAGAATTAACACAAGGTAAGAGTTAAGTACATGTTTTAATTTATAGATTAGGTAGGACAGAATAAAATAGTTGTGTGTGTGCATGTGTAGACAGGCATAACCAAAGAGATACTCTTAATATATAGATAGAGATAGAGACAGAGACAGAGATATACTTTAAAATGTTTGGTCTCCCTGGATGTTCATAAAATCGAATCCCTTTGCTTAGTTTGCTTGAGTGTGGCACTCCTTGGCATGACACTTCCTGAAGGCAAGATCACACCTACTGTCGCTTCCTAACTGGGATACTAGACCCACAATGTGATGGCACAAAAGATAGGAGAATTTTGGGCACTTTGCTTTCAGTACAGCTTAGAAGATAAATGATTTCTTTTGTCAAATCTAAAGTATCACTAAATTTCAATCACACTTGCAGCTGAAGAAATACATAGTATGTATTTCCACGGGTTCTTGAATTTCCTCTTAATTTCCTCTCCAAAATTCTTCTTGGAATTTCCATTTACTCTCAAACATCGGATGAAGATTATGTCATTTATATTTTAAATAAATATCCAATCCTTCCCCGTATGTATACATATTTGTTTGATTATATAATTTGAGGTCATTTTTTATTTAAATTACCCTGTATTTGGAATAGAAGAAGGTCTTAGTTATTGGAATACAGTTTTCAAATTGTTAGGGAGAAAATAGTCCAGAATCAGGTATCACAGGGCGATTTTTATAAACAAAAAGTCTCCCCTTTTTTATTTGTGATACAGTAGCAATTTATCTTGGATAAATTGAATTCACATAACAGTAGCTTGCACTTATTTCTTTTTATATGCTTGCCCTATGGCAGAGGTAATAAAAACAGAAATATTCAAAAGATGAAGTTATGAACTTGAAAAATATAGAAGAAATCTACGTGGAGGTCTAAGTCTTGAAGCCTCATGCCCTTGAGGCAGTGGGGACAGCGAAGGCCGGACTTCAGCGGGCCCTGACGTTCGCTCCCACTACGCACATCTTTAACATCGATGGCTGAAACCCTCTGGAACTGTACTTCCTTCTCATATAAAATGAAGCTATTGAGTCAGATGATCTCCAAGATCACTTTTAAGCTTTATGAATATATGGATTACTGGTTCAGAAGTAAAAAGCCCAGGAAAGGTGTAACCATAACACCCAAAAGCAGAAACATTAAAGAACATATAGAGCTTCAAATCACTTCCCAATACATCTCTCTGTCATGGCTACTGATGTAGTTATCATCCATCATTTGCATGGGAGAATCTGGAGGAAACTTTGTGTTGTGGGAAGATCAACTATGAAAATTGAGAACTAAAGTATTGGGGAGAAATTACACTGTGAAATCAGTATATTCAAGAGCCGAGAAATGCAAAAGCCGCGTAGAAGAGAGCAGGCCGCTCTCATGACAACAGGACTGCGTTGTCTCTTTCGGAGTTTTGCGATGTGGGCCAAGTGTGGAATGAGGCTGAGAGCTTCAGCCGCTGCCATGTCCACAGCAGGCCGTGCGGAGGTGAACGCATTGCCCTTCTGGACGGATGCTCTGGAGTTTCAGGCATCCAAGGCAACCTTGTTCTGCTTCCTGCTTGGCAAGCTTCTTCTCATCATAAGCTACCACTCCATACTAGGAGTTGATTTCCCGTAAGACTGGTCTCGGTGAAGAGACTATACCAGCCTGACTATTTTGGTCTATACAGTATTATTTCTCCTCGTACATTAATAAATGAATACTTCAAGCTCATATGCCGGGCAGTTAGCAAAAATCCACACGCAGAGGATGAGAAGCCATGGACAGCAAGAAATGTGTAGCCTTCAAACCCAAGTTTAGATTTTGGGATGAACTAAAATGAGAGATGACACAGTGAGTTCCGACCACAATCCAGGGGATCTTTCCTTAGATGACACTCTATGCCTGCACCTGTTCCTAAATGCAGAGAGGAACCCAAGCAACAGAATCCCAAGAAGCTTGCTCTATACGTCAAAGACTAGTTAATTTAGGTATCAAAGAATGTCCAAATACAAAGGCACACTGAGTAGCTTTGAAACTATACTGACCTACTAAATATAAGGGCTTCAAGCTGAATTACTAAATAATGAACTTTTAATTGCTGTATTTTTTTCATTCCCCAGAAGCATACAAGATTCAGAAAAGAAACAGATTTGGTTTTTTCATCACGCTTTATCCAGTGGGTAATACAGTACCCAAAACAGAAGATGCCATTAAATATATGTTGCATAGGAGCTCATTCACACTTGCTACCACTCACACTTCCCTCATTGGTAGAGTAATCGTAAGCACATAACTGCAATTCATGTTTTACTAACATGATCCAGGCATTTAAATTTGAGTAGAGTTAAGATGTTTTAACACTATAACTCAAAAATTCTTTGTATTTTATGTATTCTCTTCTATTTTTTCCCTCTGTTTTCTAAAAATAATCTCCCACCCATATCCCCTACCATATCTCTAGGACTTAACTTCATTCATCAGTCATTCTTTACACTTACATCTCTCGATCTCTACCCAAACTTCTCCTTTGCTTATACACTCATGTACCTCCCCCAGGCACAGAGTATATTCCTATATACTGTATAACAGCATACACATATGTAGTATGTAGTATATAATATTGCGCTGCCCGAGAATATTTTCTTAGTCTCCCTCTTTCTCTCGCATAGAACAGCTCACCAAGGTGGCATGGCCGGAGTCACTCACCACCTACTCTGCTTGGCTTTATTTACTGTGTTGGTGCAAAAACTCCACGTGCAGCTTTAACCCCTTCCTCCCTCTGAAGTCCAACCTACATTTCTAATTCAAGAGGATGACATGTGCGTGGCTCAGAGTGTCACAGAGAGCTTTCCTGGAGCCGATGCTCTTTTTCCTTTGTCAGAAAACTTGGCATTTCCTCCCTTTCAAGCACGTGGAAGGCAAAGGCTGCACCACGCTCACCAGGGTGCACAGCACTGCCCAGAGCATCTCTGCAAATCCAGCCATTCAATGGGTTCAACTGATGAAATGAATTTTCTTTAGAATCCCATTTTATTCTTCTATTGGATTTTTACTTCTACTTCTTTGCACTAATTCTGAGTGTTTTGTCTACATAAATATTCTTTCCAGTCCATAGTGTAACACTTCATATAGAATATTGATATCTTACAAACGTGTAGATCTAGTACCCCAAACTCAATCCTTTATGAAATACTTATCATATGTATTTTACTTACATACATTATAAATCCCAAGATGCATGCTAAAATTGTAGGCTTAAAGTAATAAACAATTTAATGTAATTAAGAGGAAATATAGTATCTTATATTTACCATTTTTCATATTTTTAATTCCTTCCAGAAGAGCTGAGTTTTCATTTTTCTACAATTTATTTCATTTTGAAAACTTTCCTTTAATACTTCATATAGGCTATGTCTTCACTTTGTCTTCATTCTTGAAGGACATTTTCACTGGATACAGACTTCTGGACTAACAATGTTTTTCCCTCTAGCACTTAAAAATATTTTTCTGGTGCCTACTACCTTCATTGTTTTTCTTCCAGTCCTTAATGAGAAATCTCTTTGTCTTTTTAGTAAATGTCTCTGCAATGCTCCTAGGTTTGGTTTTCTTCATATCTTTTCCAGTGAAATTTGCATATTTTTATATTTTTCTCTAGATTTTGGGAAATTTAAGCTACTGTTTCTGCAAAATAGATAACGTCTGATTAAATCTCTTCTTCTGAGATTGTAATTACATGGGTATTATACCTTTTGATATTGTACCACATATAGATTCCTGAGATTGTGGTCATTTTTCTATTTTAATTCTTTCTGTTCTTCAGATTGAATACTTTTGATTACTCTCTCTTCATTCAGTGACTTGTCCCTCCTCCATCTTCAATTTGCTCTCAAGCATAATTTCTCCCAGATATTGTATATTTTAGTTCCAGAATTTTCATTTCCTTCTTTTTTTATATTTTCTATTTTTCTGCTGACATAGCTCTTCACTAATTATGAGCACATTTTCACTCCCCTAATTTAACATGGTCAGGAGAGCTACTTAGAATCCTGTCTGCAATCTCAGTCTGATTTGCGCAGGGTTGATTTCAGTTGATTGCTCTTCCCTTCAGGAGGCTCCTATTCTCCTGAATCTTTATATCCAGATTACTATGGACTTCACTCGAACACTGTTGCTTCTGTATTGCGGCACTTCAGGACTCTGCTACCTCACTCTAAACAGTGCTGACTTTGTGTTTTTTGTGTTCCTTGGTTCGATGCAAACTACAAATCAAATTCCGTGCCTGGAATAGTAGCCAGATCTCCATTTGATTTTCAATCCTTAAGTCCACTACTTGCATTCTTCCCTGTGTATGTGTGGTTCAGGGACAGCAAGAGGTTTAGACAGATTTACAAACAGGATTTCGGGCTCTTCTTTTCCAGTTGTCTCCTTTTCTACATCCCTCATGACCTGTTGTTTCACTGAACTCGATGCCCTTGTGTTTCTGGCCCAAACTCTGTGGGACCTTACTTGAGTTTTGTATACTGCACACAGTGTGCTGTTCCTTTCCTCCCAGAAGCCTTCCTGTGGCAGTTTACTCTCCAATTCTTTGCATCTTTTTCATATTTCACACGGTTTAGAGTTGCTTTTTGCAGGAGTATGGGTCTGGCATTAGCTTACTTGACTATATTAGAAGCTGAAATATATTTCCATTATTTTATTTGATGGTATTAGTACAAAGGTGCTATTTTGGGATACAGTCTTATTGTTTCTAGAATCTGGACTGTGCTGCTATCTTTCTGGGCAAGCTCTTCTTGCTTTACGTCTATATTTGTTTAAGCCGCTTGGTCCTCTTTCTCCACAGAGCTGACAGTGCTACATCCAGCTGTATGTCATGGGGTATAGCTGCAGATATGCCATTTCCTAAAGATTACATCAGAGAATGTGCTGGGCATAATATGCTTTTCCCAGAAGTGTTCTTCACCTCTCCATCTCTTAAAGAATCAAACCCACTGTGCTGTCATGGATACAGTCTTTGGAGCCAGAGAAATCCGAGTTTGAGCTCAAGATATGTCTGTGCCTAGCTTACAGCCTCAGGCAAGATGTTTACCTGAACATTATTTTCATCACTTATTAAATAGGGAAAATATCTATCTCAAAGAATCATTATGAGAATTCATATACATGCCACAAATCAAGTAGCTCCCTTAGGGCTAGTGAATAGTTTTCAGTAGCTGATTATTGCTTTAAAGTAAGAGACATAAAAACAAACTCTTCCACCTTGATTCAAGACCTTCCTTGATCTGGTTCTGTTAGTTTCTCAACTCCTCTCAGATTTTTTCTTACACATCAGTGCCTTTTCTTATAAATCTCTGTAGAATAGCTTTACTTTCCTTACTCCCCAGTTTCTAGCTAGTATTGTAGTATTTCCTAGGCAGTTAGCTGCCTCGTTTGCTGAATTATCAGCTCCTTAACACAAGCAATCACTGAACTTGAGTACACTTGCTAGATGAATGAACAGATCGGATATACACGGTAAAAACCAAGACTAGAATTAAGAGTTCAACTACCTTAGCGTGGTCAAAGAAACAGTTACTATGACGGCTCTGTGTAACTCTAGTATAAAGTATGAGAAGGTGGAATACAAGTGGCATGTTAACAAAGATGGGTTTGATGAAAGATTGATTTTTACATATTCATAACTACCTATGGTTGATTTCAATAACCAATTGAATCTAGACACTCAGAGAGTGGGATTCTAAGAGATCCTTGGACATGCTTAAGAAACTGAGACAGCTTCAAAATGAGGTGAAACATTTGTTTCTTACAGTGACACAAATGAATGCAAAAACAATTTACTCAAAATAATAACTGGTGGGTAATAGAGCACAATTTTTGGCATGTTTATATTGATAATAGCATCGATTTTACAATAACAGATTTCTCAGTGATTTTGATTTAATAGCTCTCATAGTATGGTCATTAATAACTTGTTTTGGATTGCTTAAAAAGAACAAATTCTCTTTTTCCCATTTTCCCACAGATTTCCTTCTTAATTTCATATGTAAATACCTGGAGGTTTCTACCTGTATGTTTTGCATTATAAGGCTGTTCTTGACATAAGAAATAAGTGACTAAATCTGAAATCCTCTTAATGAGAGATCTAAATATTGAAAAGAACAATATATGCTACAATCCCAAAGAACAAATGTATTCAGCAAAAAACATAGTACCTATGAAGGACAAGTTCATAGATTATTTTAATCCCTCAATGGGGAGAGATTTTATTGGAAAACTGAATATGAAACTGTGGCATGTTGGCCCACTAAATATGAAGGAGACAGAGATGAAAGTAGTTCTTATAACACACTCATGAGCCATGTCTTCTCACTAGTGTATTTTGACATCACTGAAATGTTAATCATGTTCTGGACCAGGTGTTGCTACCTACGTGAGTTTCCTTTGGATGAACCTAATATATGGAGACACTATATGTAAAGTTTACACAAAATTAAAAACAACAACAAAAAAAACTTTCCTCCTAAAAATTCTTTGGAAGGGTCTTCAAATAAATCATCCTATTAAAGAAGGAGAATTACATTTTATAATTAGAACCTGAAGAACAAATTATATTCAATTTTGACTCATTAATTGAAAAATCAGAGACATACTTGAGCTCAAGAGAAAAAACACACACATTTCCTTAAGTTCTTGAAGATTTTCAGCCTGGGCTGTGTTAATAGTAGAGTTCTATTCCTATTAAAATAGAGGGGGAATCAGTATGGAGATCCTCAAAAAGCTAAAATTAGACATCCTATTCTACCCAGGTTCTCCTTTCTAGGTATCTTCCTGCAAAATTTAAAGACATCATATTGCAATGATTCATGCATACCCATGCACAGTTCATAAGAGCTAAAGCTTGGAAGTGGCCTACCTGTCCATCAGCAGATGAATGCAGTATTTGTACACAATGGTGTAGGACTCTGCCATAAAGAAGGATATGGTTGAGTCATGTGTAGGAAAATTGATGCACCTTGAAACCATAATGTGAAGTGAAATAAGTCACACACACAAGCTTAAATATTGCATGGTTTCTCTTATATAAGAGAGCCAAAATGTAAGCACAGAGGAAGATAAGCAATAGATGATAGGAAACAGGGACATAGATCTTTTTCAAATCAGAAGAAGACCAAGGGATGGAGAGAGAAAGGAGGGAAGCAAGAGGAAGAGAATGAGAGAAGAACTAAGATGAGTTATGTCCATGGTCCCGCTCCCCACGGAAAGGCCACCATTATGTACTGTGGTCATGCAATATAAATAGCATTAAAATTATAAAATAATTAAAAATTGGAAAAAATAAGAATGGAAGAGGATGTTTTCTACAAAACATTTTTTTCTATACACTTTGGATGATGATATAATTACTTAGGGATTGTAGGTAAAGAAATGATTTTAATTAATTCTGAGAAATAAGTTCCTTCCATTTTGATAAAAATAGATGTCACATTTCTAAACTTTCAACATCTTTACCATGAAACTCTGAGACAATAGAATATTTTAACAGATGGTCTCTACAATAAATGTGATATATCTTAAACTATTCAGCTCTTTGAAATGGTAATTCCATTTCACTTGAAGGGGAGGATCCTAAATTCCTAAAAGAAGCATCTGAGCACAGAAACTGGAGCTCACCCATGTTTATCAAATCCTGTCACCTTACAGAGGCCAGGGCCCCAGAACACTGCACTGGTAATGAGAGCATCCCAGAGACGCGAGATGACAACTAGAACCTGACAAATGGCTGGTCTCAGAGACCAGGAAACCATACCACACACTTCCTGCTTTGAGTGGTCCCTTCTCAACTTGCATTATGAGAAATACTTGGTAGGGAAATGTGTAATGACTGTCAGTGTTCCTGTTCCCTACGCTTTTTTTTTTAGATGGAAAACTGCTTCTGCTAGAACAGAGAATCTGTGACATCATGGAGAAGCCATGGTTATGGAGTTAGACCTTATTTTAAATTCTAGTTCTGCAATTTATTTACAACATAACGTTACATTTCTCAACATTCTTGGGCCCTGAGTTTCTCACTGGCTGGTTGTGAGGATCAAAGAAGACAATGTCTGATACTGATTAGAGAGTCAATTACTGCTCAATTGCTAAATGATACTTTTAAAAGCTTCCTGATGCATTATAGACACCTATAAATATCAGAATCTTTCCCCTCTGATGAATGATGCAGACCAGAATACACAGTGCCGAGACTCAGGACTCTGTAATTTTCTGGTTCTCTGATCTGTGAGACAAGCTTTATGGATAAGTATTATTTTAATGTTTATTGAATTATCTTTCTTCTTCAAATCATTCAATATTTCCAAACATTCTACTATAATACTATCATCAATAATTCTGGTTTATTTACCCTGTAAAACTTGCAAAAACATTATTTACTATGCTGTAGAATTGAAAAAAACTGAAATTCAGAATTATAAACACAGCTAATTGTTTTGGGGGTCTAAATCAAATGTTCTCGTTTTTCCTGCCAGGTACTAACTTCAAATTCTCAATTCTAGGAGATTTTAGGGATCACCATTATATGCTCATAGAAACTGGGAAACAGTAGTTGAGACCGAATAAATCCATAATTTGCACAGAATTTAACCTTGTCAGTTAATGTATTACTAAAACCTTTCCTAAGCTAAGCTGAAGGTTTGAAAGATAATGACAGGCAGTCTGCCTGCTCATCTGAAACTGAGCCTTTTAGCAGTTGTGTATGGTCAAGTTAAATTTATTAGTCCCTAATAAAATAACGAGCTCAAAAGCTTGGAGGGGTTTCCACAGAATAAAAATAAATGAGCATAGGCCACTGAGG
Organism: Heterocephalus glaber; assembly: GCF_053883595.1. Lineage (NCBI taxonomy): Eukaryota > Metazoa > Chordata > Mammalia > Rodentia > Bathyergidae > Heterocephalus > Heterocephalus glaber. The sequence continues at coordinate 19,783,774 of NW_028258343.1, read as the reverse complement.
CTGAAAAGATATTCTCTTAACTCCTGCTAAGGAAAAGTAGCAGCAATTTGCCAGAGGGAACAAAAACGAGATTAGAAGCTGTCTCCACAGAGGTAGTAAGTTTCAAAATCTTGACACAATAAATAGGCAATACTTAAAGTTGCTATTTAAAGTAAAAGCCTTATTTTCCCTCTCTCCCTATAAAGTCTGTTTGTGAGTTGGCCTTAAAACTGGCTCCTGGCTTGGTCTGCACGCAGGAATCACCAAGGGAGATTTAAGCACATAGCGAGGCCCACGGCTGACTCCTAGCATCCCCAGTCTCATGGGTAGGGATGCTACTGGGCAGCAGAAGGTTTAAAAAATTGCCCAGGTGACTCCAACATGCACTGAGATCAAAAGTCCACCACTGGGAGGCACTTTCTTTGCCCATACCAGGATGGAATCCAGCCAAGCAGGAAACTAGTATGTATAAAGGATATACCACTGCATTTCAGGATTATACTTCATACTTTGCATAGTGTATCAGCAGTATTTGGACTAAGTGACTTGAACCAAATGAGATTTATTAGCTTCCCTAACTAACAAAATTTGGAGGATTGAGCATAGCTGAATTAAAAACCTTAAATCACGTAACTAACAGCTCCCTTCTCATCTGCCTTCAGGTTCCGTTTTGCTGGTTGGCTTCCTCCTAAAACTAAATATTCCTTTACACACGGAAGATAAAGCAGACTCTCTCGACCTTACATTCTTCTCACATTCAAGTTCACAGCAGGAGACCAAGGGTTTCTTTCCCAAGCTCAGACCTGAAGCCCAGTGGGGCTCTGGGAGGCAGAGATGGTTGCAGGTCTGAGACAGGGCTGACGTTGTAATTCGCACTCAGGTCTCTCCGGTCATAGGGTTTTTGCTCCTTTATGCATCTCTGGCTTCCAAAAAGAAAGATTCCAAGTTTGAAAGGAAATGTTCTTCCCATAACGAATGATTTTGTAAATAAAAGAAAGACGTAAGTAAGCAACACCTCTCTTGCCTTTCAAACCTGTCCTCATTCTGCACCCGGAGGCCCCTCCCTTATTTGCCATTCTGGGTCCATTTGCCAGCTGCCCTCTCTTCTCCAGGACCGGTTCTGCCCCAGGGCTGTGTCTCAGGCTGGGAACCTCAGTGACAGAAATACTAAACACTCATTCGTTCTCAGTGTGAATAACTGATGTGTACATTTGTGTTTCGCAATGCCCATATCAGTTTCTTGTGGCTTCGAAAACTAATTATCATAAACTTCTTAGTTTAAAATGACAGAAAATGATTCTTTCACAGGTCTGGAGGTCAAACGTCCAAAGTGCGGACGTGAGCAGAGAGAGGCTCCCGCTGGCGCTCAAGGCCAAGTCCTCCTCTGCGTCTCCCAGGGGAGCTGGCTTGAGACTGGCTTGGCTTTTTGAGGAACTGCAACCCTGGCACGCCTCCAGCCCCTGCGTCCATCCTCGCGTGATCGCACGTCAGGATCTTTCACCTAATTATGTCTCCCAAGACCCTTTTTCCAAAATAAGGTCAAGTTCTCAGGTTTTAGGGGTTCAGTTTAGGATATTTTGGGTGAAGGAACCATTCCACCCACTAAAATGCTGATTGTCCTCAGCTTCCAGCGAATTTGTCTTGAACATTTTTTAAGTGACAATATTCACGTTAGAACTGTTCTCTCCAAGACTGAACTGCAAGTGAAGGACCAACAGGGACATTTTATCTATACAGAAAGTGGAAATAAGATGCACCTAAGCAGGTACTGCTTCTCGGTAGGAGAAGACAATTAACTCCTTAGGGCACAACACACATTACTGCACTTAAAAAATGTAAATACACAAGGAAACATAGAAGAAAATCCTCAGTTCCCTGAATCTTAAAGTAGAGGAGAGTGGTGAAGATGTGCAGTCTCAAGCACAGGGAGCTGCAGAAAACTGGGGTTCCAAATAAAGAAAGAAACTGCAGTAAAACTTAAAAGCCAAGCAGGGGGAGCTCAACGTGAGCCATGGTAAGAGCATGGCTGGATCCATACACTGGGAAGTCTAATGGGGGGGGGGGGGTGTTAAATCCAGGATCAGCAGAATGTAAGGCTATAATAATATGCATCCATCAGGAATTTCCATTTTCTCATTGTTTCTCTGCTTTCCTCGTTACTTCTCTGTGCCCAGACATGCTCCCTGACACTGTAGCAGAAATGGCACAAGGCCCCACCGTATTTCTCTGTCTTTATTGCTCTTTATCTTAACAGAGACCTCTCCTCTGAGATTCATTTCAGTCCCCAGAAATGAGCCCTGATTGTCCCTACTTGAACGGGTCTTTCCCTCTTAAAATCTCTTTGTTTAGGGGCATGATACACCATGACTGGTCTACTTGATAATCATTTGGAATGGTAGATCCCAAAACAAAAGTAGTATTCCTGTTAGCAATAAAACAGAAAAAGGTTCAGATGGCGAAAAACAACCCATGCCTGTTCACATGCTGCTAAGAAGGAGCACCCTTCAGGGTCCTTATGGCTTTAAGGGATCAATAGAGGTATTTAGTGAACAGCTTACACAGAGCAAATTCTAGGTGTTAAAGCAAGAAGGGAAAAAGGGAGGGCATCTCCTTATATTTGGGTGTCTGTGAGGGCAATAGGACAAGAACCCATTATTGTCCACTCTAGAAAAGTAAGAGTTTAAAAGAGAATGCTACAGTAAGACTCAAGAGATTGGGCACCTCCATCTGGTTCTGCTGTTCAGCAGTACATATTATCATTTCTGAGGACCACTGTGGCTTGAAGAATTGAAGGATTACACCAACTGGAGGTAAGGAAAATGAGGCTATCTGTAATGCTGAAACATCAATTTTCTTATCCTATCATGAAATGATGGGTCATTTTAAAGAGAATAAATATGGGCTTAGAAAAAGGTCAGCCTATGGGTCCATTTTTATTTTTTAAATCAAAAGTATATGAGATATTTATAAATTAATATCAGACAAGTATTTACTTTCTACACTCTCCCCAAAGCAAGAAGCAGAAGTATAACTCTTTAAAGTAGGACTTTTAATTTGGGCAATAAGCTGCCCTCAAGATGTATGCCTCTATTCATGACATGTGTCTGTTTATCTTGCTGCAGATTATTCACCTGTTAAGATCAGCAGTTTGAATCTGAAAATATCACTTAAGCAAATGCTTATAAGTTACGTAAATAAAAAATAAACTACAACAATGTAGTTTGTCACCCGCTCTTTTAAATAAGATCATAGGGGCTCATTTGTGTTGCTTAATTTCTTAAAATGTATAATCTTAACTTCTAGCTTTTACAAATGTGTAATCAAACTTCTAGCTTTTTTAACTTCTAGCTTTTCTAGATTTTGTCTTATATATCGAAGGTTAAACCCATAAGATGCATCATTCCGATATCACAAATCCCCAGAGAGAAGAGAAAGTCGTGTTTCGAACCCCTCATCAGTAGTGATCCGAGTTCAACCTCTGTCCCTAGGTCTCAGCGTGGCCTCCAGCCCCTGGTAGCACCAAGCTGAATCATCCATGGGCAGCTCTAGACATAAATCCTGAAGTGATAGTTGAGAGCCATTCTGTCTTTCCCTGGGATGTGGTTTCTTGTAAAAATCTAAATTTTAGACCACACACGTGGCAACTGGCTGGAGGACTCAACTCCACGTCCTTTTCTTACAAAGACAGGAGCCAGGAGCACAGACAGATGACTAGGGAAGGAAAATGCTGGGTCTTATGATTTAGGAGTGGAAATGATGGTTCTTTGTCTTATTTTTATTCAGAAGTCACAACTGCTTATGGTGCTAGCAAGCAGGATGCACCTGGCTAGTTGGATGATACTGCAGAGCTGTGTGAGCCCCTGTGGTGAATTAAAACTCCATTTCAAATTCTTGAATACCCAGTCTGACTTCAATTCTGCAATTTAAACTTATTTTGAAAGAAGAAGAGAAATGATCTTTGTGAGTGCTGACTTGATGCTGCAGATAATTTATATTTGTAGATTTCACAGAAAAATGCAGATGTATTATCCACATTTAAAAGAGGAAATTAATAAGGTTAATTAACTCAGCAAAGATCACATAGAAATTATCAAAGCCAAATTCAAACAGTGTCTTAGTCTCCTATTATATGTTGTCTTCTTTCAAAAACATATATGCACGTACCTAAACCAGGATTATTTGTGTTACCACTTTAAAATAAAATGGGAAACTCATTTCTTATGTCAGTATCTAAAAAGAAAGTAATTGTTAGGGTCTGAATTAAGTAGGAATCTAACAGATGGGCTAAAACAAAGGGGCAGATTTCAAAAGTCACACTCAAAATCCTCTTTCCTGAGTTTGTGGGAGTGCTTAAATCACATCTAAACTGATGAAATTCTAGAACTTTTAGAAAAATACTGCAGTGAAGAGATCGCAGAGACATGATACAATTTTATCAAGAGCCAAATCCTGTGATACCTAATTTGCTATCATTAATTTTCTACAACGCAGATTCATGAACCAAAGGAGCAGCTTTTAGCTGTGAAGTGGGTAAATCCATCTATTTAACACACATTTAAAGATGCATAAATACCAAATAGTTTCTTGGGTGTGAGAGACTGAAAGTGTAAATAAGGATCAAAAGGCATAATAATATGATAATATAAAATAGAAAGAAAAGGTCCAAAGGGGAAGGGGAAGTGGGAGGGATTGAAGAAAGGAAGGAAGGAAATGGAATTAATATGAGAAAATGAAAACATGGAAACAAAGTTCTTGTAAATAGGGAGGGATGGAGGGGTTGAAGGGAGGGCAGGGGAATGGGGAAAAAATAAGAACCAAGAGAGATTATGTAAAGGTGCAAATTTCCAGTGATGAATGTCATTATATTGTATACCTAAAATGTACCAATAAAATTAATTTTTTAACAAATGCTTGAAACATCCAGGAAATCTGTTCTGTGAAATGACTCATGCCCCATTAAGTGCCTGCCTTACTCAAGCAGTAGTAGAAAAGGGGAATTCACAGATACCCAGACAGCTGATAGACCCCCCCCCATTCTGTGAAATGCAGTATTTCCAAAACCGGATCAAGAGGTACACAGCCAGGCAGAATTTTGTTTTTGTTTCAGTTAAATAGTGACCTAAGGAAAATGTTTTTGGAGTGACCTCATGAAGATGTACAAGTTGTGCCCTGTCCCAAAGTACCTGTCTGAAGGGCTAAATGAAGGCTGAAATACATCAGTGTTCTAGACAAGCCCTCTGTCTTCCTTCAGATCCGAGGCAAACCAGAGCCCTCCCGGAAGGGTAGAGGCACTTTTTCTGCCATGTTATAAGAGACAATGTTTAATGTGCACTACAAAAACAACCAGCACATCCAATCATGATGTGAACTTCCTCTTTGAAAATAAATTAAATTATGGGTGTGATTTAATTGCAAGGAAAATGTTAATTTAAAAATAAACTAGTACAAATGGTAACAAAGAAAATCCAGAAAGGACATGCTAAAAAAAATGAAATGTGGAAATCACTGGTATTGGGGAAAGACCATAAGCTTTGGAGTAAAATAAATCTTGAGTTCGGTCCTCGTTCCTTAGCGACTTAATGATCAGTTTCAGCTGTGTAAAGGTTCCCTGCACAGTGTTTTCCTTCTAAATTTATTAGTTTATTTTTGCATTTTGCTTGAAATTCCCTCTTACATTTCTTTCTACTTGAATCTTTTCTGTTTCAAGAGGTATAGTTAAAATATCAAATTTCCTTAAGTGGAATAAATTGGACACGTGTGTAAATATTGCACTGTCTCTCTGGTGTGAGAAACTGAAGGTGTAAATAAGGACAAAAAGTACAATAGATAATGTGAAAGAGGAAGATATTGTTCAAAAGGAGGGGGAAACTAAGGAGGGAGGAGGGAGAATAAGAGGCAGGGAAGAGAAAAGAAGGAAAAAGTAGAAACAAAGCTTTTATAAATAATGAGAGAAAGAGAGGTTGAAGGGTGGGGAGGGGATTGGGGAAAAATGAGAACCAAGCTACAGCATGTACAGGTACAAATTCCATACAATGAACGTGATCGTTATGTATATATAAATTGTACCAATAAAATTAACTTTTAAATGTGAATCGCAAATTAAGTAAGCTGTGAGCATTTAGATTTTTTTAAATTCCCTTAGCTCTAATTTTATTGCCCTTTTCATTTAAAGCAATGATGTATCATTATATTAAAATTTTTTGAAACAGTCACGTGGCCATAATGTGCATGCCATTTAGTAATATTCTTTTTCAAACACATCTATAGTCATAATTTTAACCTCAGCAAAATATTCCATTATTAAATATTTCACTTAAAATTCTGCAGTTCTCTTATTTCAAAATAACAATACTTTCAGTGATGAATGATGTGCATTTTAAACTTTACTTTTAAAATATCTTCTCCAGACTGATTAAATGTTAGTATTCTCCTAAAGCCATTTATGCTGCACAAATTTGTGTATGTGTGCAAGCTTCAGTTCAAAGAAAGTCCGGTATGAATAAATACTTTAAATTTGAGTAGTTGAAGTAAAAAAAAAAAATTAACTTTTAAAATATCAAATTTCTTATTAAGCCTTTATGATTACCCAAAGAGATGACACCTTAACTTTAAAGTTTTATTTTTAATCTTTCCTCAAGTTGTTGAAACAACTGATTTTGTTTGACTGAATATCAGATTGTAAAGTTTGGAAATGCTGTACAGACAGCCTTCCATATCCATGAGGTCCACATCTGCGAATTCAAACAACTGAAGGTTAAAAATATTTTTAGAAATAACATCGTGGATGTACTGACCATGTATATATTTTGTTTTCCTGGTCATTAGTCCCTCAATAGTACAATATAAAAGCTATTTATATAGATTTGCATTGTATTTGATAGTACACTACACGTGAATTAAAGTGCATGGGCGCATGTGTACAGGTTACAGGCAAATCCCAAGCAATTTTATATGAAAGATCCGAGTATCCTACAATTTCTGTGCCTTCGGGAGTCATGAAACACATCTCCCATGCATACTGGCAACAACTATAATCCTATCTTATTTATCACTCATACTTCACAATGATGGCATTCATTATGTTAAAGAACTGAAATTTTAAATAATTTCCACGAAATAATTAGATCCTTCTAGGTTCTGAGGAACAGAGACATATTTAGAATATCTTAAATAACTTGCTGAGTGATCTTTTAATGATGTACAGCTTATTTGATCTGAATTTACTACATTCTTTCAAGGGAAAGAGGGAATTTAACTAATCCTACTGATCTGTTTAGAGATGATATTCATGATCCAGTTAGCTGTGATTTGGGGTCCCAGATTCAGTATTCCTCTAAAGTCCCAAATCGGTACAGTGGGCTGTGGAACATCACAGACTCCCCGCAGGACTTCCCTCAGGCTGCTTCCAGTGTCTCTACTTCCGTTCAGCACCAGCTTCCGGGCATGAACTCATTGAGTTTATTATTTTTGTAAAGAAAGAACACATCTTTATAAAATGTCTGCACAAATATTACTCCAGAGAAGGTATGCGGCATAGCTTTGCTGTCCCCCTCCAGTGCATGCGCGGTACAGATCGGCGGCTCTGGTAAGAGGATGGGGGAGCTGAGCCGAGATGCCCAGAACCTTTCCCAAGCCAAGCCATGGAGGAAGTCCCTCGTGACGGAGGCCCAGTGCCCAGTGACCACGGGTGGGGTGGGGCGGGGTTCCTCCCGAGCTCTTCCCTGAGGAGGAATGAGATGAGAGCTAGTCCCATCTCTGGAAACCCAGAGTAGAAAATAAGTACTTTTTACTTTTCTCCTCCTCTTTTGAGTCTAAGAATTAGACCCTAGGGATACAATTATCCCACAGAGGGGAGGGGGTCAGAAGTCACCAAAACTTCACCTTCTCCCACTTTCGGTAGACGCACACCCTCAAACTCACTTTTGATGTTTTCTTCAGACACTGACTGGCAGTTTGCTTTTGCCTCTAGAATTCTTGAGTATCATTCTTTACAAGCCTCCAAACTTATACTCAGTTCTATTTTCCATCTCAAATTATGCCTTGAAAATAACTACCAAATCAAGATTTTTTTTCTCAAAAATGAAGGCATTGGAGGAAGAAGAATTTATCCATGTGCACAGGTGAAATATTGGTTTCGTTTTATACTGAGGAAGAAAAGAATCACCCTGGAGCTTAAAAAAAGTAAAACAATACCGGCTAGTGGTAATAAACTGAGTGAATACATTACTTACCAATTACCCTAGCATCTCTGTTTATAGCTTAAATCTAATACATATCACATCCTTTCCCAACATGAAGATGTTGGTTTAAAAAGATCTGGGTATCTGAAGGGATTTGGTTCCAGAAAACCATCCTACCCACCCATGGACATGCTCAAGTCCCTGCATAAAGTGGCATGGTGTTTGCAGGTAGCCTATGTTACATTCTGTTATATTTTAAATCATCTCTATATTGTTTACAATATCTAATACAATGTAAATGCTATATAACAATTATACATTACTGTTTATGATGTAATGACAAGACGAATGTCTGAACACATTCAGCGCAGATGCAGTTTTTGTTTTGTTTTGTGTTACTTGAGTGTTTTTGATCTGCAGCTGGTTGAATCTGTGGATGTCAAACCTTTGGATATGGAGGGCTAACTACTTCCCGAAAATTTCATCTTACTAGAAAACAAATCTTAAACTGAATTAAGACCATAATGTTTTCATCATAAATGCATAAATTCTATTGACTCAGTAAATGTTCATTGAGAAGCTCTACTAGATATTCTTGTATCCAAAAGATACTTCTGCCAGTAATTAGTTACTGGGCACACATGTTTGGACTTGGAGTTCTGTGCTGGTGTGCTCTGGGCCACAGAACGCAGGTGGTTAAGCTTGATTGTGTCAACTTGATTGGCTTGGAAGCCTCAGAAGGGCTGATGGAGGAGCCGGGAATTTAGCTCAGTGGTTCCGCCACCTGCCTTGCAAGTGGAAGGATCCAAGTTCGATCCCCGGTACAAAAAAAAAAAAAAGGGTTGATCGAAGCACACGCTGGGTGGGTCTGGGTGGGCCATGGACGTGTGATCTTGTGGTCTATATCTGCTCCCTCAGCCCTTCCTTCCTGGCACTGCTGCACTGCTCTGCTTTCCAGCCACTCCCTGCTGTGCTTTGCTCTGCCACTCCTTTCTGCCATGATGTTTCTGTCTTGGAACAAGTTGACCATGGAATGACTCCCCTGAAACCGTGAGCTAAATTAAACCTCTCCTTCTTTAACTTGTGGCTGTTGGGTGTTGTGTCCCAAGGATAGGGGAGCTCACTAATCAGGTACAAAAGGAATAGAAGGCTCAGAATCTGAAGAGAAACCATGATACAGTTACAAGCAGGTGTACAGCTAGCATAAGTGATGTCATGTAGGTTATGCAATTCCATCCTCACATTCTGGGATGTTAGGTGAGAGTGAAGAGAAGAAAGCTTGAAGTAGAGCAGATACACCAGTGCTGGGCTTTAGAAATACACACAGGCAAAGACCGGCGCCAGGAACTCTGCTGGAGGTTGACATTGAGGGTGAAAGAAATACTGTGTTTAAAGCAACAAAGCAAGCCAGCCAGAGAACAGGGTGTGGGAACAATACTGTAACAGCATGTCAGTACTCTTCTTTGCTGCAAGGGTGCTCTGCTGTGTGCTAATCCTTAGCCAAAGGGAGAATTCTTCAGATGAAAATGTTTAATGATTACAAATTGTCAAAATCTCATTATTTTAAGATCTTTCAGAGCTTTACTACAAAGACCAAATTTATCCTCATTAAAGGCAACATTTCCCAATTCACTTGTCTGGTACTCAGTTACCAGAGAGTAAATGACCATGGCCTGCTCTGTATTACAGCAGGAGAAAGCGGTACAGAGTGAGGCCCTGGGCAAGGAGCGCAATACTTCTCACTTAAGCTTTTCTTTTTCTCACCAGCCCTGTCTTAACTTCCATTGTCAAACACAGCAACTCCATGATATCTGGATAATTTAGGCTGGGGGAGGCAGGGATTGCTATGAATTACATAAGCTTTTTCAAAATTTCTCAAACATTAAATATTTTAATTCTGCCCAGTTTTGGTTATTCTCAGGGATCCAGACAGGTTCACACATCTCTCTTTATGGAGAATGATTAATCCAAACTCAACTGGGGAGAAATCAAATTATACAGTTAATAAAAATTAATGCCTCAATCCATGCTAAGTGACAATGTAGTGCCAGGGAAAATTACTTACTGCGTCTGAGAGAAAGGAGTCTGATGTGTCGGGTTTTAATGTAGGCTTAGGATCTACGATAAATTCCAAGTCTTTTGTAACTGAATTATAATAAAGTACAAAGTTACTCAAAATTAAGTAGCCATATCCTTTTACAGCGAGAAACCTCTTGAATTTTCTAATAGACTAAATGCTTAAATTTCTTGTATTTTGGTAGGAATCTGTCATGGCCTATGTCTTCAATACCCCTCAAAGGCCTATGACTTAAACCTTGGCTGGCAGAGTGATGCTCCTGGGAGGTGACATGACCTCTAAGAGGGAGGACATTGAGTGGTTCTCAGGTCCTGCGGGGCGCTCTGCACAGTGGGTTGAGATGCCCTGGCCTGGGCTCTCTTTCCCTGTTTGCTGGCCATGAGGTGAGCACTTTCATCCACTACCCGATCGCTGAACTGCTGTGGGCACCTCAGCCAGAGGTGGAAGCAATGGATCGCTGTGCTCTTGGAGTGGAATCCCCAAGCCCAGGGGCCAATGTCAACCTATTCTGCTGATAAGTTAATTATCTCAAGGATGTGGACATAGTGAGGAAAGCTCACTAACGGAATCTCTTCAGATCCCCCTTGGTCTCTTGATTCTGTATTACTGATTGGTTAAAAAAATTATTAAAATTAGTCCTTTTGACGAGAGTGTTAAAGTGATTCTGATAGTCCTACAGAGATTCTCAAAGGGCCTTGATGCTGAGAATTTGGATGTCAAATACAGCACTGCACAGTAAGACTGAGTAGTTGTCCATGGAGGTAGATTATAATTTAACATTATAGTATATTTTTCTACATGAAGTAGTGTGAACTAGAGTGATCAATATCTTCAGAGGTTTACATTTCCCTATTACCCAGCTGGTACTGGACGAACATAGGCAATAGAAAATAATGTGCTGTAGCCTGTGAACATTGCTCCTCTTTACTGTTATACGTAATCACAGAATCATTTTGAAGGAAGGGAATATACAAGTCTTTGAGTGGCGCTTTCACTCAGGCCAAATGGTGCTTGCACAAAACTAGCTACAGGAATTTATTATTCAGCACATACCCCCATCTGTTGGGGCACCTCTAAGCCTTGGTCCAGTCTATTTTCCCCTCCAGATAAACTTATCAGCTTGAATCTTTGTCTAACTCCATGGAGAGAATCCTCGAGAAAGTGGCCCTGATTCCTCTGCCTCTTGACATCGCTTTAAATATTTTAAGGACAATATGGGGACCCATCCTCTTTTCTTCCCCAGAGGCTTCAACCCAAGTTGTCCCATATAACATGTTTTCCAGGTTCTTTTCTGTGTAAACAAAACGTAGCAGTTCCAAAACAACAAAGCACATGTGTGCACGTGCAGGGATGAAAGCCAGATGCCCGGGTCAGCGTCACGCTGGCACGATCATTGACACCCGGGCGGCACAGGGCTGACGACACTGTGACACTTTTACGCCAGGAGAAGGAGGCTCAGGTAAATGGCTCCAGGGGTGGACAGCTTTGACAGTCTTAAGGAGAGGATTATGGAGAAGTAGAATAAACAGGCATTGATAATTAATGGTAACTGTTTAGCGGAAGAATGAGGAAGAGTTAGAAGGATGCATATCTTAAACAAGAAGCACTGAGCTCTAACTAAAATCAGCACCCACTATGGAGAACCCATCATGCCCTCAACTCCAGGCCTACTCTCATCTTCCTGCCCCTGATGGAATGACAGAACTGTCTGTCCCTGACTTACACCACTCTCTCCTTACTCTACTGGGGAGAGCATTTCCTCTTCCTAAAGAACACTAGGGAGCGAAGTGCCCCTTAAAATGGATGATGAGTAGTGACTCTAAAATTGTTTAACATTTCCTTTTGGATAGCGACCTTTCCACCAGCAGCTTCTTGGCTTTGTATGTTATCAAAGCTGCAAAGAGCTCTTTGGAAGCAATCCAAATGAAGTAAGTACATATACTTAAAGGTGTTTTATTTAAACTTAGAGGCTTATTTATATTTATCTCCACAAATTCTAAGCAGTATTGATCTATGTACCTGCCAGGATAAAACAAGACAAGACACAAATCTCAGCGCTTTAAAAAAATTATCTCATGGGAATAAAGTACAACTAAAATATCTTTAAAGCTTCCTCATTCAAATGCCTGATAGATACAACTATATTGTAAATGCAGGATGTGACGAATTTTTGATACATTTGAAAAACTACCAAAGAGGACATGTGAAGGTCTTTCACAGTGCTGGTGGGATTTTCAAGAATATATAAAATTTTTGAATTAATTGTGTGGATTATGTGCACACCATTTTTATCCTAGTGCACCCTCCTTAAAGAAACCCTGTAGAATATGGTACCTGGTGGTTCCATGATGATTGTCATGCTAAGAGAATTTACCCAAGAGACGATATGCTCCAGTAGGAAAGCATGAAGTCAGAAAAAAATCTGCCTGAAATCTAGTTTCCCCCTTATTAAAAATAACTTTATGCAAGTACACATGCACTTTTAGCCCTATTTTCTCCTTGAATTAAATAAGGATGGTAATTCCCACTCTGTTTTTGTAGCATTGACTAGGTGATGAATATGTACATTTTATTTCCTTTTGTAGTGCACAATGCCTCAAATCTAACAATGAGCTGCAGGTTTTATAATGAACCAGGAGATATACTTGTCATCTTAAAAACAAAAAGATTTATAGAGATTTTACAGAGACATTTTCTGGTAATTAGTATTTCCTTTCATCTCCAATTATGTCCATTCTTCATAACTGAAAAAGGATAATGGAGATAATCATCAATAACATTAACACTTAGTTCATCTCTAGCTTCCTGCCATTTATTTTTGGGGATATTGTCCATGAATTATCTTCTTCCAGAGAATGAAATGAACAAAGGAAAGGACATAAAGCTTTACTAGCATCTTTGGTAACAAATTGAACAAGGACATATTTTGAACTATGGATCAAAATAAGATCACGCTCCTAATTCAAGTCTGTTAACTAGAAATCCTGCAGCCAAGCACGGTGCTACTCAAGTCGGAACTTCTGACTTTGAGACAGTGACTGTGACAGTACCAGAGGTTGGCTGCATACTTAGGTGGGACAATGACGGGCAGTCATGGCGGGGACTGCTGAGGACATTCAGGGTTAAACGTCTTCCAACACTGCTTTTGTTTTTGTTTTTTACTTTTCTAGGTCCTTTGTACTCCTACATAACTTTTAAATTTCAATATCCAGTTCTTCATTTATAGCAAGTATACACAGACCTGAATTTTTGTATATACCTTGTGTTTCCTAATCCTGCTAAATTCAAGTACAAGTTCTAGGAGCTCCTAGAGATTTCTTAGTATTTTCTCTGTAGATGATCATTTCATCTACATATAAAGATTTTACTTCCACCTTACCAATCCTATCCTAATTGTGTCATTTTATTGCCAGACTATTTTGGTGGGGACTAGGTTTCAAAGTCTAATGGACAGATGAAGAGTAGGCAAATCTGCCCTTGTTCCCCACTTTAGGGAGAAAGCATTGTATCTTCTCCATTCATAGGAGTTTTTGTTGGAAGTATGGAGTACATGTCTTTGATCTGCTGAGAAGGTTCTGTTCTACTCCTAGTCTCCTGATAGCTTTTACCATGAACAGCTGTGGAATTTAGTTTGATACTTTCTTCTCCAACTAGTGACAGGATCACATGGCTTTCTCCTTTCCTCTGTTAAAATGATGACTTTTGGGGGTGGATCTTCCAATGCTGAACCAACACTGCCATCCCTATAATAAAACCACTTTCTACATCCTGCCAGATCTGACTTCTAATAGTTTGTTTTGTTAAACAAATTTCTATCTATGTTCATACTTTTTTCTTCTATTGTCTTTATCCAGTTTTAGTATTAGCACAATGTTGAGTTCCTAAAATGAGGGGAGAAGTGTTCCTTCTTTTTTTGCTTTAATTGTTTGATATAATTTATCAGTTAAAATGTTTATGAGCCTGCTGTTGTCGTATAGGTAGGTTATCAAGCTAGGAATATACTTTCTTTAATAGGCGCGATTCAAATTTTATATTTCCTCCAGAGTTAGTTTCATTAATTTGTCTTCTAAGTTACTTCTTAGAAGTTGTCAAATTTATTTCAAAAAAGATTTTTGTAATATGCTTTCTATCCTTTTAAATTCTGTAAAATCTGTGGTAATGTCTCCTAGATCTTAATATTGTAATTCAAAAAATGTATAACTGATATTGTGTAACAGGAAGAAAAGGTCTAAAAGAGCAGGGGAATTGGGAGGGGTAGGGGAAGGGAAAAAAGGGAAAGGAAAAAATACGAGAAGAGGAAAAAAATGGAAACAAGGTCTTTGCAAATAGGGAAGGGTGGAGGGGGTGAAGGGAGGGCAAGGGAAGGGGAAAAAAAATAAGAACCAAGAGACTCATGTAATGGTACAAGATCCTAATGATGAATGTAAATGTATTGTATACCTAAAATGTACCAATAAAGTTAATGGGGAAACAAAAGAAAAAAAAAAAGCTCTCAAGCCTTCAATGTCACTAGCGCCTCTGTGCTTCCATGCTGATTCAAAAGCTACAAAATTGTGCCTTACACACAAATGAAAACGTCGCCTTCCAGTGAACACTTCAGTGGCAGTAACTTCTCTTGAAATAGCTAACTTGTTCTTTCCCTAAGCCCCTAGAGTGAATGCAGATCACTTCTCAAAGCTTTTAGACAGGAAAAGGAACACTCGCAAGATGGGAACAGATACCTGTGGGGAGGTAACAAACAGAAAAGTCAGAAAACAGCAGGGAAAGATGCCGGAAGAAGTCTCAGTACATTGAAAACCCACAGTGTCAATGGAAAGTTGATCCTTCAGGATTGCAACAAGCTGAGGACATTCTGCCGCTAGCATCTGCCAGTGAGGAAAGGAAAGAGAGAAGAAACATTTTGCCAAACTTAAATCCCATTCATAGACAATGAGTCCTAACTTTAGATGCTAAAAATGGTTGTGGTATTTGAGACTGGAGGTTCAATTAACTGTAACATGGTATAGAGGCTTCCTTAATTGGATTCTTTCCTTTTTCTCCTTTCCTTCATGCTCTTTCCTTCCTCCCTCCTCTTGTTCTTCCTTTCTTCTTTATTTTCTCACCTTTCATCTCCAGCTGAGAGTTAATAACATTTCTTAAGTGGAAACTGTGACCATATTGAGCTCACTATATTCCTTGTTCCCCAAGAAAGGCCAAGATAATATAGATATCGATTTCTAGGACAAGTACAGGAATCATGGTGAGATTGAGAATACGATAAGAATGAAATTCCTGGAATTAACCAGAAAAAGCCCTTGGAAAGGGTTAATGTGAAGCATTATTAATTCAAATGATGAGAAACATACAGTACATCACTAGTCCTTCAGGAGGATTTTATAAAACTGCCATTTCCCAGGAATGCTCACAATGAAGAAGTGCACACCAGTTGTCACGGTAGATGTAGAAAAGTGAAATAGTGGCTTTTGTTGAAACGTAGACATCAGAAACTGATGTCTAAACAATGTTTATAATATTTTCTCTTCCAAACTCAAAGAAATCTACTCTAAAATCTTTTCTTAAATAGTTAATGACAAGGGCCAGGGATTTAGCTCAGTGGTTCCGCTGCCTGCCTTGCAAATGCAAGGTCCCGAGTTTGATCCCCAGTACCAAAAAAAAAGTTAATGACAGGAATTGGGAGCTGGGTATATTTGATGTTCCATTATCTTCTGAAATTTGTCATGTAGTGAAATGAACCATTAGCTTGGATTTTGGGATGGCAGACATTAACTTTCTTAGGTTTTGCTGCATTCCTATAAAAATAACATTCAACATGTTAAAGTACATTTCCTTATTTTTTAAAGAAAATAGACTTTTGTCAATTCTCACATAAGAATTTATGAAATATGTGAATTTTGGTTTCAAATGCAGCCTTCACTGCTATCCCAACTCCTGCATTCTCAGCTAATTATAAAATGTTAACTATCATGGAGTCTTAACTACTTCTCTCAATCCTAAAAACTAAACGTATGTTCTGTTATTAATGCAAATATTTCAACCTCTCATAATTTTGTTTGTTAAAATCTACTTCTGTCCATTAAGTGTACTTCCTTGGCACACCTCTAATATCATCACCAGAATGATATTTTAAATTAGGAGAATGTTGACTTGGCACCACTCAACGCTGAAAATGTTGGACTCAGTGGCCTGGGTCCTAACTCCCTGGACCCTTTCATGACTCAGGAGAGGAGTTGGTGGTGATAAAGGTCAAGCGCTCTGAATTTAGATATCTGTGTCCCCTCCACAATGACCGTGAGTGCCACACAAGTGTGGGTCTCATCATGTCTTCTGCTCGGTCCCAGAGTAGACTTCATTCTTGTCACTGTGACACCTCTAGCTTCAGGCTTCACAGTACTTGTGGTCTGTCACTGGCCAATCCTCTCAGATTTCTTGTTCTGCCATTTAAGTCGTCCCTAGTCTAGTTCCATCTTACGCTTCCAAAGCTGTTTGACATTGCTCCTTCTCACAAACTCCCACCTCATAATTATTAGGCTACTTGCTAATCCTTAAATATATCCATTGCTATAGCTCCCCAATTTTCACTAGTTGGTGACCTCGCCTCACAATTGTCTTTCCCCTCAGGGTGGTGGCCAGTGCTTGCTGTCCCTTCAGGCCCCAGCCGGAGTCTCCAGCATTCACACTCCCTCCGCTCCCGTGGACATTGTCCACACCACTTACTAGACACCTGTCAAATGTCTTCTTGTAGTTCTCATTTTATCATTATATTTGTCTCCCAGGACAGAAAAAAAATCCGAGGTCAGGTATACCATCATTGTGACATCATGGAGTGTTTTGCATATGGCATATGAAATTGGTAGTTTTAATAAAGACAATAATAACTGTAGATTATTGAAATTTCACAGTAAGTGCAGTTTCTAGCCTTGTCAATAGTAACAAAACAGGTAGAAATGGGAAAATTTCCATTCTCAATATTATTCCAAATAAAGAAGGTAACAGAAAACTCCAGAAATCTAAGACAATATTTCAGACTTTTAAACTACATATGAAAACTTCTCTCTCTTGGCAACCACCACCTCCAGCACGCACGTAGCTTCCTTGGCTTACTGCTGTAACAGTCTTTTCTTCAAACACCACGAAGTACAAGGGGGAAGTCAATTGTAGCTTTCTATTGAAATTCTGAAATGTCACCAGTATCATTTTCTCATTTACTTGTCAACTTTTTTAAATCAAATGCTTATTATTTGTTGAGTAATTAGGCTTCTTGTATTGACCTTAATACATACAGGTCCTGTCACAAACAAATTTTTACTGCTAATAGCAGCTTTTGTGTAACATATCAGACCCTGTTATTTTGAAAAATGACGTGACCAATAATAGAGTCCTTTAATGTGAACTTTTTGAAGACTTACTAAGACATCTGAATAAACAAATTTATACAAAGACTATACTGACCTGAGCATATAATTATGAAGATACATTTAAATTTAAAGGTTTTTGTATTTACAACTCTGAGCCAATTGTATGTGTTTTTGCCTGTGAATTTATGAAAGGAATGGAAATATATTCTTGTTTGAATACTATGTCATTCTGACAAATACCTGACTCCAGCACTCTGCCAGGCTAAGGCAGAGAATCACAAGTTCAAGCCCACAAGCTCAGCTTGGGCATGTTGGTGACTTTGTGAGACCTTGTCTCAAAATTAAAAAAAAAAAATTTTAAGGGCTGTAAATGTAAGTAGTGCAAAGGCCCTGGGTTCAATACCCAGTACTGGGAAAAAAAGAAAGAAAGTTTTATTTTGGCACAGTTTTGGAGGGTTCAGTCCATGGTTTTCTGACTCCATCTTTTGTGGCCTGTAACAAGGCAGGAAATTGTGACAGGCAGCATGGGAGGCCTGAGGCTGCTTATCCACAGGCAGGATGCACAAAGAGAAAGAGGCTAAAGTCTGTCTCTCCTGTTCAAGGACTTACCACTAATGACCAACAAAACTACACTAGACCCCACCTGTTAGTTTCTACCACCTCCCAGGGATGCCAACCTGGGGATGAAGACTTTAGTTCATGGGCCTTTTGATTTAACATCCAAACTATAACAAATATCAGTGTTAAACTCAACCCAAGGACACTTGTCAACATCAAAGGGGACATGTGCAAAACTGCTTGGATTTTTTTTTTGGAGTTATTTCTGAGTATTTTTTTTGGTAGTTATTTCTGAGTATTTGTGGTTCAAAGGGAGGTCCACGGTGAAGTTCACACCAAGGAATATATGTTCAAATGCAAGTGGAATCCACCAAACATTAGCCTTTCTGTCGTGGGTTAATTTTGCTTTCTAAAGAAACAGAAGATACATAGCAAATGTCTCCTAAATGTTGATTGAAGATTTCTTACCAGTGGAATTTGAAACTAGAAGACAATGGAGAAATGTCTACACATTAGTAGGAGAAAATGGCCTTCAATAAAGAAGGTTGTGTCCAACCAAAATATAAATTAATGTGAAAATACATTAATCACTCACTCATTCTTCAGAAAGCAGCAATGATACTCTGGAAAACAAGAGAAGAAACGAGGTAAGAGAAAGACATGAGAACTACTGAAGAGGAGTTGCATTGACATTGTGAAAAATGACAAGACAGATTTTATTCAAACTACTGCACTAAGGAAGAAAACGTTCAGTGTGGAACTGACATCAACTCCAAGTTAAACAAGCAAGGAAGATATTATTCAAGTCTTTTTCAAGATTCTTCTTGATTATTTTCCTACATAAAACAAAGTACTAAATGAAATTTGAAATTAAAATTAGTAGCATGTACTTAGCACCATTACAAATGAAATAACTAGAAATAAATGTAACAAAATGTACATAAGATTATATAAGGAAAAGTATAAAGCCCTCATAAAAGAATTCAGAAGAGGTAAATAAATGGAGAGCTATTATATGTTCATGTATGAGAAGGTTCAGTATTTACAAGATGTGAGTTCTTCCCAGCTTGACCTACAGATTTGACACAAATTCAAGTTCCAGCAGGCTATGTTGTGATTTTAAAATTTATATAGAAAGGCAAAAGGCCAATAGCCAATGTAATATTGAAGAAAAACAACAAAGTTGGAGGGCTGACATTACTTGACTTCAGGACTTACTGTAATGCTACATTAGTCATGAGTGTGTTTTAAAGAATGGACATCAATCAATGGAACAGAACAGGGAGCCCAATAGTGGGCCCATGTAAAGACACTAAACTGAGTTTTGTAAAAAAAAAAAAAAAAAAAGAAAGAAAGAAAGAAAGAAAAGACAATATAATGGAGAGTCTTTTTCAACAAATGGTTTTGAAACAACTGGGTGTCCACACACACACGCACACACAATTAAACTAAAAAGAAAAGATTCTTAGATTCAGACTTTGTAATAGTAACAAAAATGAATCGCAGATTTACATGTAAGATGAAAAACTAGAAAAAACATAAATGACTTTGGGTTTGGCAGTATTGCTTTAGGTATGATCTCCCTTATAATTTAGATCTAAAATGTCTCCCTGAAGTCTCATGTGTTTGGAGGGTGACTGGTTCATAGGAGTGCTTCACTCATCACAGGATTCATTCATTTATGTGCTCAGTGGTTCACGTGCTGTTGGGAGGTGGGGCTTGGTTGGAGGTGGCCACGTGGGGCATGTGACCTAGAATGATGTGCTCTTGTCCTAGGCTCTTCCTTTCTGTCTCTGATTCCTTGCTGCCATGATCTGAGTGACACCAGGCACTTCTTCCATGCCATTTCCACCTGGGAGCAGGCTCACTGTGTACTGAAACCATGAAAACTCTGAGCCAAAACAAACCTCTTCTCCAAGTCGTGGATGTCAGATATTTTGTCCCCGCAACTGGAAAGCTGACTAATACAACACCAAAAGCACAATTCATGAAAGAAAGAATTACCAAGCTATCCATTATTAAAATGTTCTAACCTTAAAGAGAATGAAAAACCAAAGCATAGATTGGGAGAAAATATCTGTAAGAGATCTACTAATAGAGGTCTGTTAACCAGTAATCAAAGTTTGTTTGGTTAACCTGTTAGCCAAAGAACTTATAAAGCTCAACAATAAGAAACAATCTCATAAGGTGTTCCAGACATCTTGGCAGACACTTCACTAAGGAACACGGCAGGCGTGTATGTGAAAAGATGCTCAATATCATGTACTATGGTGAAAATGCAAATTAAATGACAACAAAATACCACCACACACCTATTACAATGGTCAAAATCTAGAAAAATGACAACACCAAATGGTACCAAGGGTGACGAGCACCAGTGGCTTCCATGAATGCCTGGTGGGATTGCAAAATTGTACAGCTTCTTGGAAGACACTTTGGCAGTTTCCTACAAACTAAGATAACCTTAACACACAATCCAGCAATTATGCCCCATGGTATTCCCCCGAATTAATTGAAAGCATGTGCATATGAAACCTGCTTGTGAATGTTTATGGCAGCTTTTTTCATAACTGCCAAACCTTTAAACCAAGCAGCATCCAAATAATTATGTATTATTTAGTGCTAAAAAGAAATGAGCTATCAAGCCATGAAAAGATATGCAGGAAAATGAAAGGTATATTGTTAACCGCAAAGCTTACATGGTATATGGAAATGTATGTATTCCAAATGTATGGAATTCTGAGTAGGGAAACCCAAGAGTGTAAGAGGAGCACTTTCTCTAGAGGTTAGAGAGGTGAGAGAGTTTTATGTGTGGACAGAGAAATTGCCGGGTCATGAAATGCCATGTATGACACTAAAACGGCAGGTGCATTTTTATGCTTTTGTCAAATTCCATCAGTCACACACTAATGGAGAATATCAATATAAACAATGGACTTTGGTTCAGTGATTATTATAAATACAACATTTGGTGTAGAATGCTTAAATGGGGGCAGTTGTGCATATGTGAGGGCAGGAATATATGGGGATTCACAGTACTTTTTGCTCAATTTTTTGTGAACCTACACCTTCTCCTAAGAAAACCTCAAAAGTCTTATTTTAAATGTGAAAGCATTAGTAACTCCAGGAAAAACAAAAGCTATATAAGGAAAAAATTGCTGTCATCATTCACAGCTCAGCTCAGCCATGAGCCTATGTACACAGTTGTAATCTTTAAAATATTGATATAACCAAATTTTAGGAAAAAAATTATATAGAATGATGGATAATAGAGAAGTATATGAACTGAGAATTCGAATTTACAACTTCCATAGTAGAAATCAATAGATAATATTTAAATGATAAATGGATAATATCAATGTAAGTATAGTATTTATAAAATCAAAGGAATAGTTTAGAACTCTAAGGAATAGTTCTAAAAACTGAAATTGATTGTCAATAAGATACTTGGAGATGAAAAAGCTATGGACAAATAATACTATTTTGGTTATTAGTTTTATGGTAAGTATAATTTTTAAACCATACGTTATTAACAGTCTAGACAATAGATAATATAGAAAAGAAAAATGTGTAATAAAATGTAATAATTATTCAAACAATACATCTCAAATGATCTTTAGAAATTAGAGTTTAGTGTTACAAGATGAACTGTACTCCTCATTCCTGACAAATTTGTGTGAAATTCGTGCAAATTTGCCATAAAGCCCTGACTTCCAATACCTCAGAATATGGTTTCATTTGGAAATAGAGTCATTTCCAGTGTAGTTAGTTAAAATGAGATCATTAGAGAGGACTCGAGGGCAGTGGGAGTGAAACTCTGGCATGCGTGCCACAGCCAGCTGTTTGTTATCACCGAAAACTCTAAAAGGTTGGCCATCACTACTCTAGGCCAGTTTGACTGATGTGCTTATAAAGGAGAAATTGGGCCACAGGGAGGACGCCCACAGCCATGACAAATGAAGGCAGAGCTCAGGGCAGGGCTTTCTCAAGCCAACAAGTGCCGAGTGCCACCAGCATCCCACCAGGGACATGGAACAGGCGCGTCCTCCAGCTCAGAAGAAACAAATTCCACTTGTGCCTTGATTTCAGACTTTTAGCCTACACAACTACAAGACAACTGTGAATTTCTAAAGCCACCCAATCTGTAGTACTTTGCTACCCTCGTGAAATAATACAGTCACTATGGTGGAAAGAACTAAAGATACCTCCGTTGTCCACTAAAACTTGCTAATATCCTTGAAACTTAGGGGAACATAATCCACTGAAAATACAACCCAATGGAGTTCATGTAAAAATGTTTATAAAATTGATGATTCATCTTAAGAAGTTAGTATTAGGAAAGAAAAGATCACCCTTCTTGGGGAATTTGGCACCTGTCATTGTTTTGTAGATAATCATAGCTGTGCTCACCATGTGTTGTTCTTTACTATTTATTTATTTAGGCACCAGGGATCGAACTCATGACCTTGTGCTTGTGAGACAGGCATGGCATCATTGAGCTAAATCCCCAGCCCACCGTGTGTTGTTCTTAGGACCAGCACACCAGTGTGGGACTGTGTACCCAATGAGGCCCAGACATCTCAGTTTCCTGGATCTATCATCATCACTTACTGGCCTTTATTCCTTACCCTTGTTTTAATAATATTTACATTCTTTATCATGACAGCTCTCTTCAGGGCAGTACTTAGGATATAATTAATAGATAAATGAACACTCCTGACCCCCACAGTAAAGCCTTATGTCAATGCATTTATGAATTTGTCTCTGCTGCCATAGTGACCAGCTGTTTCTCTGGGATAATAGTAAGAGGTTTCCAAAAACAGAGACTTTCATTGCCCAATTCATGATAGACCTGTAACCAACAACCATGTTCCCACTATAAGTGCTTTGATCCCTGTTTGAAATAATGCTGTCCCTGAAAAACTCATGCATAATTGTTTACCAATTTGTCAAGTTTTCTGAGGAACAATTATTGCTTCAACAGATTAAGAGTGGTAATGTAAATAACCAAGTTTTAAGTCTCATAAAACTCTCTTTGCCATTTTCTTCTACTGGAGCTTCATGTCCAGTCATGGTTTTCTGCCAGAGAGGGAGGCCTACTGAGCCCTACTGAGGCCTTGAGCTACAGCCATTAAGGTAGAATCGCCAGCTGTTAGGAAACCAGAATGTGTTGTTCCCAGGCTGTCCAGGCCTGGCTGTCATTACAATTTAGTCTTTTTTGTTTGTTTGTTTCCCTTTGAATCCTTTTCTCATGAGTCATTAGGCACTAGTGACTCATTGGGCTTTTGGTAACCAAACATTAAATGATTAAGATTGTGAGAGAGATAGAAAACTTATTCCATTCTCGTACTTGTGTCATAATCTACCAATAGACCTGGTTCTTCTGCTGCCACTGGATAACATACATGGTAGACATTCTCCTTTTCCTCAACTAATGAAAAGTCATCTGAATTCATTATGATTCACAAAACAACTTCTGTTCAGAAATGGACATAGCTGTTCAACATTGTAATAAAAATCCAAATTTCATTCAAAATCAAATGTTTCCCTTTTTATTAGTCAGATTTGCCATTGCTGGACACGAAATGCAACCCTCATAACTTAAAGGAGGAAAGATTCAATTTAGCTCAAGATTTCGGGGAAATGAGTCTATGACCCGCTGGCTCCATTGCAGAAACATCGTGGAGGAAGGGCCTGGCAGAGAAAAGCTGCTTAGTGCTTGGCAGCCAGGAGCCAGGAACCAGGAAGGGTTACACATAGTACCCAAAGTCACACCTTCATACCCACCTAGACACACCTGTCACACCCTCCCATGGGAAAGAGCTGGGTGCACAGGATTTTACCTCTTCTGTCTTTAGAAACCATTTACTGGCTAAGTCACAATTATTATCTGAAGTTTCAAACTTTTCCATGCCTGGAATATTAAAAAGGGAGAAGTGATAAGGAGGTAGGAAAACTATATACTAACAGACTTTGGTAGGCGATGAAATCGACTCTCACAGCATTTCTCTGGGTTTAATTGCACTTAATATCTCCTTGGCAAGTATGTGGCTTGGTTGATGTATCATGCATACTGGCCCTATCACATTTCCCTCCTCAGACCCTGGGAGTGTGTGACAGTAGATCCTGCCATAATCCCCCACCAGCTGGCCACCTGGGAAACCACTGAGGAAAAAGCCTGTCTTAGCTCACCTAGCATGGCCCACATCTGCTCCCAAAGATTATCACCCTAGATCTATTATATGTATCGATGTAATTTCCTTCTAAACACTGCCAACATTTTGCTTGGCCACTTAGAAGGTTATTCTAGCCAAAAGCTTTATTTTGAGACTTATCAGACTCGAATTAGACACTAGTCGCTGCCTCTCCTCGGTTCCGAGGCATGCTTGCAGCCCTTCTCAGTAGGCTCAGGAAGAACAGAAATCCCCTCCCTTTCCCAAGCACCACCATGAAGGTGATGACATAGCACAGCATCTTCCTAGGGACTCGTCCTTCCTACCTCCAAATTCCCTTTGGAGTTGAGTTGGCAACTCAATTCTACCCTTTCGTATTCTCAGTGTGTGTGACTCAAGGTCACAAAACATGATTTAAGACATTTTCTGTACAGGCTCTGTGTAGTCCATCTGTCCACCTGGAACCTCACATTGCATGGTAGTTAGGTCATAACTCTAGTGTGGCCACCACTATCCCTGAGACTGACAGCTCCAGTTCTCGCCATTGAGCCTCCCTCAGAATTTATCTTCCCTCATGACTTGCTGAGTAATGGAGAATGTTGGCCACTTCCCTTTAATGGTTCTCTTCCTGGAAACCCAGATTGGTTCCTATGCTCTTGAGAGCTTCCTGTTGGCACCTGTGATCATGAGCACTGGTCACAGAAACTCAGCTTTAATACTGTTTAGAGGTGTGCGTCACCCACACTATGACGAAAGTCATCTGAAGAGCAGTTCACTTTGCATCTCCAACCTGCAAAATTTGCCAATTCATAAGAAATATCATGACCACACTCACTGTAGAAGTTGATAACATTGAATGGATATTGATTTGCTAAAATAAAATGCACCCTCTGTAGCCACAGATTCTGTATCTGTATCCAACCAAGTGCCTTCTTATATAAGGTACTTGAGCCTCCTTGGATTTGATATACACAGGAGTTGAAAATCCTGGATCAATTTCTTGTGAATGACTAGGGATGATGGCAATAGGAAAGGGGGAAACTAATTAATATTATGTTTTATTACTTAGGAACTTCAAATTTTTCTTTTAATTGAGTTTATTGTTCTTTTTTATTAGTACATATCTGCAGTACATAATGTTTCCATTCCTTGTGTTGAATTGGTCTGTGTACACAACACGTCTTCATTCATTTTTCATCCCTTTTCCTTCCCCTCCCTTCATCTCCTGACCCCCTTCCCACTTGAGAAAGATCTATCTCCTTACTTCCTATGAGCTATCTTTTATTTTGCTCTTTATTTATAACTTGGCTTTCCTCATATATGAGAAGCCAGGTGGTATTTCAGCTTGTGTGTCTGATTTATTTCACTTAACATTATGGTCTCAAAGTGCATCCGTTTTACTACAAATGACTCAAATTTGTCTTTCTTTATGGCAAACTATTACTCCATTTTGTTTAAATGCCACATTTTATCAATTCATCTGTTGATGGACATATAGGCTGCTTCCAAGATTTACTATTATGAATCGTGCTGCTATAAACATGGATGTGCATACATCACTGTAATAGAATGCCTGTAACTCTTTTGGAAAGATACCTAGAAGGGGAATATCTAGGTCAAATGGAATTCCTAGTTTTAGATTTTTCAGAAATCTCCATAATGATTTCTGTAGTGGTTGTACTAATTTATATTTCTACCAATAATGTAAAAAAGGCTCCTTTTTACCCACATCCTCACCAGCATTTGTTATTATTTGATTCTCGATGGTGGCCATTCTTTCTGAGGTAGATGAAATCTCAGTGTTGTTTTAATTTACATTTCTTTAATGGCCAGCTGTGTGGAGTGTTTCTCCATGTATCTGTACTTCCTCTGTGAAGTGCCTGCTCATTTCATTTGCCCAATTTTTAATTGAGTCTTTTATTTGGGGGGATCTAATATTTTTAGGTTCATTATATGTTCTACATATGAGTCCTCTGTCTGAGGAATAGCTGGAAAATTTTTTTCCCATTCAGTAGGTTTTCTTTCCATGGTGTTGATTATTTGGTGGTGCAGAGGCTTTTTAATTTGATATGATCCCATTTGTTAGCATCCTTCACAGAAATGGAGAAAATAAAGCTAAAATTCACATGAAACCAGAAAGTACATCCAGTATTATAAATCCTCACATTAACTGCAACATTAATTGTGGCTATACTGAAATACACATTTGCGATTAAAATGTATGATGAATATTTTGTGGAAGAGAAAAGTACAGCAGTACATAATAGCAAGAATTTTACCTTATGATGCAGATGAAATCATCCCTTGTGTAATATTCACAAATCCTAAAATGTAAGGACTCTTCAATGTTAATGTAAATCATGGGTATTTTTTCTAATAAAATAATTCCATCTAATGTGGACAGGCAAACCTTCAAATGTGTAATTCGTAGACAGGTAGACTTTAGATGCTTCTTGGCTGCCTGTAAAATGTGATAAGGGAAGGGGGAAGGGGGACCCCACGTTTTTAAACAGGAAACTCATGGCAAGTTAGTCCTAGGTAAGTTAAGATTCCCAAAGTCGCTCCCATCCTCATCGGCTGCCTTCTTGCAGGAAACAGACCTTCTGCTGACTTTTAACATTTCGATGCATCGATCCTGGTGGATGGAAAATGGACCGGGGTGCATGGTGACGTCGGTGACCCCCGCCCCTGACTGGGCCCCAGAGGACCACCGCTACATCACGGTGTCGGGCTGTCTCCTGGAGTACCAGTACGTAGAAGTGGCCCACAGCGCCCTGCAGATCGCCCTCGCAGTGAGTGTCCGCACTAGCCACTCATTCCAGCCCACTGGGTTCGTTTCTGGGCAAACAACACGCATGAATAGAATCTGTAGGGAAACTGTGGGCGTTTAGCTTTTTCCTAACTGATGTCTCTTGGAATAGGGATTTATCGTGCTAAACCGAGCGACCCTCTGGACTAGGTGAGCTGACTGTCTTCAGCCTTTGATCTGATCAGCATTTTACATAGGCCGTCAAGCAAGCTGAGACATGATTATTTGGCTTTTAGGGAGACTTTCCAAAGGCTCCAGAGGGAACGGGGGGCGGGGGTAGAAGGTAATGTGCTCCATGGCCAGCGTAAGATTGCGGTGGATATCTCCTCCCTCCCTCCCTCCCCCGGGGTTGCTTTGACTGAGCTGCCAGCACGAAGATTTCTCTTCTCAATTTGCCCTCTCTCCTTTCTTACCAGATTTCCCCCAGGAATGATCCATCACATTTTATCACCTCCCCTCCCTTCACAGAACAATTCAGCTTTTCTGTTGATCTTACTTTTTGTCTTTTATGCCCTGTGTTTCATAGTACTGTACCAATAAAGAACCAAATACAAACCCAAACCAAATACAAATAAATACAAGCCAAATACAAACAACAAATTTGGATAAGATCTTCTTGCTATATAACGTAAGTCATTTTACGTTGTGTTATTGGGATAAAGATATAAATAAAAACATCCCTTTCTCAAGAGGAACGTTTATTAAAACTATTATATTGTGAGATTTACATATTGAGGCAACTTTGTCATACTGTTCGTGAATCCATTTATTCACTCCAGATATAGAACCTTATGCATTTTTCTTAGATTCCACATAGATCTGCAGTGAATCTGCATAGTCTTAAAATTGTCAGCAACTAATAATTCAAGTAGAATTTGGCTTTCACCTCTTTCCTCAATTCATCCCTTTGGGAGTGATATTGACTTACAATATCAATGGAATAGTAAGAAATGAGAAGTTCTGAATTGAATGGCACTAATTAGTTTATATAAAATTCTTCTAGTATAAAAATAAATGTATATCACAACATATATGTGTTATAAGTATACCATACTAGCAAATACTTCCTAAATTTCTGTCACTAGAGCCCTAAAGGTTTGTTCCATGTGCCAGCAGGAGGCTCTGCTAACACTCACTGAGGGGGCAGAGGTACTGGCACGGCCACCCAGTCAACTTGAGTCCCCAGGCCTGAGATCACAGATGGCCAGGGAGAGTCCACACAGGTGCAGGTGCACTGGATGGAGGAGAAGCTCGGGCCACTGTGTATCATCCTCCACCTGCCAGACAATCCCACCAATCACTAAATGGCTAGGGAGAAGGCAGAACTACAAATATCTGGAAACTCACTTAAAGAGTTTTCAGAGCATTCGAATTATATTCTGGCTACAGCATTGTGCAATCTCCCTTAAATATGCTGTTACATTTTCAAAGAAACAAAATCCTGTGTAATAGTTTTAAACTCCAGAAATGGTCATTTTGCTCATCTTGAAATAAAGGATTGTTAGGATTGATGACATGGAAATAGCCATATTGTTCTTTAAAATTCATTTAAAATGATATTCATTCTCATATGGGAAAAGTGAAATATTTCTGGGATTTGATGACAGGTAAAATATCTTGATATAGATATTACAAAGAAGAGCTTTTTAAACAAAATTATTTTCTTTGGAAGATTTTTTTTAAAAATTATACCCGTGACATTATAGCAAACTTCCACCTATATTTCAAGCATAATATGAAGATACAGTTCATGTGTATGGATAGTAATATATGATTTTACAGAGTTATTTGAATTAATGTGTGTATAACTATATTCACAAATTTTTTAATTCCCACCTAAAATGTTGGCACACAGGGAATTTCCAAAGAAATACACTCAAACATGGAATCATATGTTGATGCTGCCATACCACCCTAAGAAAAAATATTTTTGCATAGGTTAAAAAAGAATCTGTATAAAAACAAACTGGCTAGAGTACAAATAATCTGGCTGGAGTGGCCCCCAGAGCAGATGCAACCAATAATTCAAATTACTGGTTTTCACATCTCTGGTCTACATCAGCTCCAAAGTAGTGAAGAAATAGTTTGAGCAAGCAGTCACAAGATGTAGCATTTTTAATTCTTTCATTCTCACTTGTACTTCCTTCTTCTGGTATTCTTTTGGAATTCTGACTGTGGAACACCTGAGGATAAGTTCCCCATTGTGTACTGAAGCCATTCCTTGGACAAGCTTCAACACACTGACTACACTGACTACCTGCTGTTGTCTAGCTAGCCTTGGGCTGAAAGTGCCTGTGTACAGCAAACCTCAGGAAATCTTCACTGCAGTTTCCCACTGCAAACCCAAAAGAGTTTCGCTGAACAATTCGCTCTGTGTAGTTACTGGAAACCTTCCAAAGATGTTGTCCTGTAGCCATTCTGGATCACTTGTGCTGTGATGGTTTGTAAAAAAATGGTGTCTTGGATCTCTGCTCCTCCCCTTTTGATACCCAGACCTTCTATCTCCCTGGCCATAAAACATTCCATTCCATCAGGTCCAGTGATTGCTCCCCAGTGCCTGTGCCCTAAGCCATCTAGAGAAACAGACAATGGGGTCTCCACCCTTGAAGTTGTCACAGTCCAAACTGGAACAAGGTTCCCGAGGATGCAAGCCAGGCAGAAAAACATACATTTTCAGGACTGGGCAAGGGATGTCATGTCTTGTGCATTTGGGGTACAAACTTGGCTTCCTGGTTTCATTATGTTTTGTGTAAAGCCAGCTAAACCCTCCTCACTCTTACTGTTTTTCTCAGAGTCTTTGAAACTGCCCTCCCTTCCAGTATATCTGGCTTACATCAGCTTTCATCAACGGCTGCTCTCTCAGCTCTTGCTCTTGATTAACTCTGGATCTCTGCAGCTCCTTTCCCCACTTTCCCTGCACTCTTCTTTCACAGACTCCTGACCCCTGGAATGCCTGTCACCCCATTGTGCTGTCTTTTGCTAATCAACACCTGGCTGGTTTTGAAATTAGCTCTCACAAAGCCCACATTTGCATGGCACATACACAGATATCTCGCATCTGCCTCCAAAGGAAGACAAGTATAATACCTGTATAATTGGGAAGAGGGCCTATTAATCACACAGCCTCCAGCCGAGCAGAAAGCCCTGCCAGACCCCATAGTGATGAGCCAAGTGTAAGGTTTCCAGCTTTCTCCTCCAGCGGCAGCTTTTCCCTCTAGTTAGTACCAGGTAGCATGAGAAGGGCATTACAGGTGTGCACTATTTTAATGAAAACCAAAAATGCAGAAACCACATTTCCAAAATAGATTAAATGTGTCTGGAAAGAGTGAGGTCAACTAGGGAGATGATGTTGTTCCTACTACAAAAAAATTAATCAAATTTCTCAAGCAATGTGTCATTGGGAATCACAGATTAGAAAACACATTCATGTGATCTCAGTCATTTAACCAAGCAACAGTCAGGTGAGGGCAGCAGAACAAGCTATAGACCCTTCCTAATAAATACAGCCAGTAAATAGGGACATGGACCTGCCCTCACACCAAAGATGGGGGAGGGGCTTCACCCTGAATCCTGGTACTAGCTGATGGATAATGGATTTCTCAAGTCTAAAGAGTCAGGGTTCATCAGTGAGAAAGATCATTATGATTGATTAGCTTGGTCGGCCCTGAGTTAGGGGAATGGGTATGTATATACCTTGCTTCCCTTACACACACACTATGGTGCACTTCCTGTAACCAACGCAACAAAGACAATGTTTTACAAATAAATATTTATCAGTGATACTGAGAAAATATTTATAGCAATAAGTGATGATGTTTTTTGAAATGTATGTTAAGATTCCAAATCATGCATTGGAAAACAAAACCCTTAATCTCTCTCTTCTCTAGCCACATCCAGAGAATCAATATTTCTAAATTTAATATAAACCTCTCCAACCAAATGGCTCATTTTTGTTTTCATTTATTTCCTCTACTTGATTTCCTTTACTTCTGATACACTTCTAAATTCATGGCAGGTTGACTATTAATTATTTTTGTAGGGACTATCAGAGGATACTGGTAAAAATGTAAATAAGCTTACCATTTCCATTAGATAAATAGGCCATTAGAGGTGGCTTAGAAACCATGTACAAATTAGCAGGGAAGTCATAGAAGAGTTTAGAAAAAGTTCTAATACCCAGGGCATGGCTAATATCTAAAAATAAGTTAGCTATCAATTTATCCTTCTGTTATATTTCTCTGTTCAAAACACTTTGTACTTTGTAGAGCACATGGAATGTTTGATCAACAGATTATGGGTTTTTTTTAACACAGTGAATAAAAAGTATGCCTTCAGATCAAGGAAGTTACAGGCATTCCAATTATTCCAGTTATTAACTAATATTTGTCAGTATCTTGGAATATCTCGGTATAACTTGCCTAGGAATACGGTACCAGAGTGAAGAGAGTTTTCTAGTTTTTGAAGCCCTAATTCCAGTTGATGTGGGAGTGGATTGGGAGAGGCATGTGGGTGTTTCTTAGATGTGATGCTGTGTGAGGCACACACATGGGGGGTCTTGGGTATGTTGCTCTTTCAGGATTCCTTACCTGGAAACACTTGTCCACAATGATTTCCTAGTTAAATATCTGGATCCTAATTTTCATTTCACCTAGGACATTGCAATTAAGAATGTAAATACAACACCCAAGCTGTGAGCTTGTGTCATTTTGAAAGGATGAGTGGGGAAAGGCTAGGAGCCGATGCTCAGCTACTGCTATGTGCCCAAGTCATATGGTTGCCATGGGAACTGCCTGTGTTATACTTGAGTTGAAAAATTAGGACAGATCTTTATTAAGAAAAAATAAGGTTCATTTGGTTGATTTGTTTCCCAGTGAAAAATGAGTTAGCTACTTAAATTATAAGTTACAGATTTTGTCTTTTTTTCATACTTAGCTAGATCCATAGCTCCATACTTTGATAAGAATAGACTTGAAGCACACAACTTTTTTAAATTAACAAAAGTATTGTATTCAAGGACATACATTGAAAATGAATAATTGTTCTCAAAGTTTCTTTTTAATATAATCTCTGCCCTTAAGAGAGTTCAATGTATAATTGATAGTTGTTTATTTTGTCTTGGTTGTGTTTTTATATACTTCCCAGAAATTTTTGCTGCAAAGTGAGTGATTTCTAATTCTTTGCTTTTATTAAAATTGAAGGAAAACCTTGTAGATTTGTCTGTTGCTAGTTAAGTAATTTGAAATCATTTTGTGATAGATAATTATGTATATTGTGATGTACAACTTACAATAAGTTGCAGAATTTACAGTAAGTGGCATCATTATAACAATGATGCAGCCACATCTCTATTTAAGAATGTCTTTGAGTGCTTCTACCTTTAAAAATACTAAAAATTGAATCCTGCTGAAGTATTTCATTCTAGTACTAATAAAATTTTTAAATAAAATTTTATATTTGTTCATAATAATTTTGATCAATCCATGTAATAGTGTACATTATTTGGATCAAGAGTTTAAAATAATAATTATGATTATAACTCAAATAAGAATATATTTTTTCCACATCTTTTTTTATCAGTGCATATTGGTTTGACAAATTTATGGGTTTCATTTTGACAGATTCATAAATGCACACCACATACTTTGATACCATTTTTAGAACTTAATGTCTATGGGCAGGGGAAAGAAAAATCAAATCTAAATGTACACATATTAAATTTAGTATATTTATGCATATTCATATACATTTGTTGCAAAGTGGTGTGAAAGAATAAGTAACACAACTCTCAGGTAAATTAGAATATTTTATTAGGACAAAATTCTGTGAAAGCGTTAGAATGGAACTAGATTCAAAAAGAAAAAGAACCATATAAAAAGTTCAGATATTTGAACAAGAATGTGTATATGTGCTTTTAAATAAAAACAAGTGAATTTTAAGCCATAGTAGTATTTAATTTCATTGGATATATTCCAAAAAGCAACATAATAGATCTCTTTCACAATGTTAACATTTAAAATGTACCAAAATAAATACTTTGTTTTGGAGGTTGTGGAGATCTCATGAAGTTGCTGCGTTGCCCAGGCTGGGATGGGCCTTATGATGCTCCTACCTCAGCCCCGGGTATACTGGGATTACCCAGCTGTAATGGCTCTTTTATAACTATTTAATTGATCCTATGCTACCTAACTTGATGTACAGATAAAACACAGTCCTTGTCAAAATAGCGATGGCATTTTTAGAAAAACAGAAAAAAATCCTGAAACTCATATGAAACCACAAAATAAACCATATAACAAAAACAAATTTAAGAAATAACAAAGTGGAAAGCACCAAAGCACCATTCTTCCTTATTTTAAAGTACATTACAAAGCTATGGTAAATAAAGCACTATGATACTGACATAAAAACACATACAAACCAATGAAATAGAATGGAGACCAGAAACAGATCCACAAGTATGTGGTCAACAAACCTTCCACAGGGTTGCCCTTTAAACTAATGAGAACTATTGAGTGTGTAGTTTTCAGGTGAATTCATTTGTTGAATTATTTCCAGAATATATAAAAGCAGCAATGGCCTCTGCTCTCTAAAGCAGTGTTTCTTAGAAGATTTCTTTCTTAGCAGTGTTTCTTTCTTGAGAAGGGCATTTTCTGCTCAGTCATTCAATGCATAACCACTCATGGCCCACTCCTGGAAATTTTGTCTCCTTGGGCCTGAGGCAGGATCTCGAGTAGGTGTGATTTTCAAAATTTTCACCAAAAATATTGCACTTTTCCTTTTGATTCACTATTAGATTCACTATTAATCTCTCTAAAGTCTTGAATTGCTCAGCAATACGTGGAGTCTGGTTAGCGAAGGTGACACCAGTACCAAAGTTGCATCATAGCTCTGGTTGTCCTATTAACTTTTTTCTCTGCCTGCAGAGTTATTTGTTTCACTTCCAGATGACCATCAAAACCTTCCACATAACTAGCACGTTATCAGATAGTGAACCTGTGTGTCTACACTGTGTGTACTCTATGTACACCAAACAGGCAGTTGATCTGGGCCTGTAAACTGAGTCTCCTGATGCTTAACCTGCCATCAAAGACTACACAAACAGTTTTCTTCTTAGGACAGAGCCGCTTGCTGCCTGCAATGGAAGATGGCTAGAGTGGGAAGGACTCTTCCTTCTCAGCACCCTGGATGTTTGCAGCTTTGAGGCTTGGCCCTGTGGCTTTTCCTCCTCCAACTCTGAATGTCCTGGGTCTTCACATACCCAGAGCATCTTGTCAAAAGTTAGTAACCCAAGGAACAAGATACATGTGCTGTGTCAACATTCTGTAGCATTAGAGTAGTTTATACACATATTCAAGAAATGTAGGAAGAGCAACCAAATATCAGTGTAAACAGGGAGTTTTCCAAAGGTTGCTGAAATAGGAGAATGGTAAACAAAATCCTGAAAGGACATGTCTTAGCACAGCTGAGAGTTCCAAAACACTTTGAGTAAGCAAAGTTCTACAAAATAATTTGCAAATCCCAGCTGGATCCATCCTTTAATAGTGAGAAATACTATTGTTACTGAATAGTAATAAGTAACCTATGTTACTTCTTAAATGAGCACCATTTAATGTTCTGATCTATCCTCTAGTCCTTATTATTCCTCTAGAAATAATAAATTTGTTTAGCATTACCCCTTTAGATCAAAATGCCCTGATGACTTACCTACAGATGCCAATCAAGTTTTGGATGAAATAACCATTAACCCATTAGCTGTTGAGTATTTTACTTTATTTTGCTTTTGTACTAAAATGTGCCCTTGTAAATTGGTGAGTAGTTCTGTAAACACATCAACAAGCCAAACACGAGAACTAAAACAGCCTCTGAAGTGAAATTAAATGTAAGGGGTTTTTTGTTTTTTGCTTTTAATATTCTCTGTATTCCCTCCATGCAAATTCAGAAATATAAGGTAAAATACGCACAGTCTGAGAGTAACAATGCTTTAATCTTATACCCAGTTGCATAATAAACTATTTTGAACTTGTGAACTAAATGAGATAATGCTAAAGGAATCACCTTCAAAAACAACAAAGGTAGTATTATTTATTTTCTCCTTAGCTTAGTTCCTCCCCGTGCTCACTGAGAATGCCATAGACGTTTCAGGCTAAATCATGGTGCTGTGCAAAAATGAGCTAAATCCTATGAAGTTTGCTTACTCCCCAGACAGAACTGGTATTGAGGTCCCTGTAATACTATTGAGTGTACTGTGCCTTGTTCACCGCTGCTGTTAGCATGCAGTATCTTCTCTGTGTGACTGACTTTTGATGAACTTGCACACCCCCAGGAATCTCCCTCTATCTACAGGAATGTTCGGGAACATCACAGAACAAAAGATGATACCTTAAAGATGATAGGAAATAGTATATGTTGCAACAATCTCAAATAATTGTGTTTTCTTTAATACTATGAGAGTTAAACTGAAACTGCCTACACAGAACATTGTGCAATGAATCTTATACTACCCCATTTCTTATATTTAATTTTACAATCATAAAATTATTTCCGAAGTGAATTATATTCAATCATAAATTATTTCAAAAGTAAGTGAAGTATATGTAAAATAAGCCAAGATATAATGTTTTGTGAAGAACTTTAAAAGCCACTGGCCTAGGGCTGGGGATTTAGCTCAGTGGTTCTGGTGCCTGCCTCGCAAGCGCAAGGTCCAGAGTTTGATCCCCAGTACCAAAAAAAAAAGAGAAAAGCCACTGGCCTGGAATAGAAGATGACTGTTTTCCTTCGTAATGCACAGTATCATTGTTTTTTAGGATATCTTTCCAGTCATGATCAGTTATTATGATACAAAATTGTTAATAAATATATGTTTGATGGCAATTTCCTCTTCACTGGAACTTCTAAATCACACTGATAGAATAATAATAGTAGGATGTGTTAGTGTTTTTAAATAAGAGCAAAGCATTCTCAAAGGAAGGATATAAACATGATTTATACTGACAGCTATAATATGAGCAATAATTTATTATTTAGTGTGTTCTACTTGAGTGGAAAAGAATAAAAATATGGGCAAATGAACTTAAGCTAACCAGTGTTTACACAGTAGAAACAGAACCATCTGTGATATTCTGTCTGCACCTCGTGCTTTCCCCATCGTCCAATTTGGATTTAAACCTCTACCATTCTCAACCCACACATTGTTCTATGCAGCGAGACAGTGCCGAGTCCTCTCACGCTCTTCCTTTTCCTCTACTCATCAGGGTTCCGTTATTTCTGACTCTGCTGTTTACTCTCTCTGACACTATCCTCGGCTGCCACCGACATGACCCTGGGTGTCACGGTTGCTCACACATCCCTGTATCCATTGTGATCTTCTCCTGACTTAATTCATAATAGTGTTTTATTAAAATTTAAAAAACAGTTGCTACATGATTACTTTAGTTAATGCTAACTTCAAATGTGGTTTCCAAGTCATGGATTGAAATGGAAAACATTAAGGCTCCAAGGATACTTTGAGTTCATTTCTTCTTATATCCTGAAATGTGGGAGTTGTTCCATTCTCACTGAATGATTTCCAACAGCTCCCCTCTTTGGTCTGATCAACTTATTATCACTTACTTTATAAATACAAATTGCTCCTCTTCAAGTCATTCATCTTCATGTTCTCACCCCCTTTTGCTATCACTTTATTGATCTCAGAATATTCATTTTCATCATAGAATTATGGGTATCTCCTCTTTTGTTTTTAATTTCTAAGTTTCACAACTCATACCTCCTATAATTTCATACCACCCTATTAGTTGAATGCCATGTTTGGGTTGATTTAGACCTAACACCATGTCTTAGTTACTTTTTTCCTTGCTGATACAAAATACCTTACACCCAAAGTTAAAGGGGAAAAGGCTTATTTGGCTCACAGTTTGTAGAGCTTTCAGTTCATAGTTGGCTGGCTCCAAGTCATAGTTGGCTTGGCAGAGGGCGTCACAGAAGAGAAACAGTCCATAGTAAGCAGGCAGGTGAGAGCACATTAGCCCTTTCTGCCCCTTATATTTTGTGCAGGCTACCTGCCCTAGGGCAGGTGTAGCACTCACATCCATAATCCTAGCCACAACTGTGGACTGCTTTAGTAATCACGTAACTTTGATCCCAGCACCACACATTCTAGATCCGGCCACCTCTGAAATGCACCCCCCATGACTGCATGAGGCTTTGGGGGGGACATCCAGACACAAGCCATGACACATAGTGTGCATTTTACTACGAAATCCAACTGTAACTGAAAGTGTACTGGGAGATACAGAAAAGCTTCAAGTTATTGTCTCAGAGTTGTTGATTTTCATTTTCATCAATGTACTTATTTCACAAACTTCAAAAAGTCTACGTTGTTCATAACTAGATGATGAGAAACACATTGTCAGTGGAAGCTTAATATTAAAAATATTATGAGGGCCTGTCCAAATCTAGATGAGACAGTATACTTGGTCTTTACTGTCTTGTGATTAGAAGTCTGGGGTCTGAGTTGAAATGACATAGATGGGGTGCTCACGTTTTCTTTGGTTCAAACTTATGTTCTGAAACTTCCAAAGCTGCTGCAGGATTTACCCTGGAGTTCAAGACCCACAGCCTAGCAGTAGAGTTGTGGTGTGGACTTGCCTCCCAGACAATGTATCCCAGCTCTCAGAAAGCACCAGTGACCATGTTCCACGAGACAGCACCACACAGAGCAGTGGACCTTAACTGCTGCTGCCCTCTAAAGCACTGGGAACTTCACCCTGGTCTGGATGATGGCAGCCAGGGATCCCCAGCAAAACCTAAAACCTCCCACAATGTGTGCAACTTTGCTCTTTCCCTGGTAGCTTCAACTCTGTGCAGAAGGTGCCTCTCATTTCTATGGGGTGGATATGACTCTGTATTCACGGAGAAAGATGATTTCCTTTCCCAGTTTCAATTTATCCCTTGTTGCACTTTGTATTCAGTCTACAGAGCTCTCCTCAGACTCACTGCTCCTAGGAGAGAGGTCAGACAGGAATGACAGAGAGTTAAATTGATGATTCAGTTAACAATGCAGTCAGGGATGCAATTAGATGCTCATAAGTTTCAGTGGGTAAAAATTTGAAAGTTTCTTTTTTTGGTACTGGGCATCGAACTCAGGACCTTGAGCTTGTGAGGAAGGCAGCAGAACCACTGTGCCATTTTCAAATGGTGATTTGCAGTCCTGTAGATTCAATCTAAAGTTTCCCATTGTGAGTATATTTCTTCATCTGCTCAGAGCTAGAAGCTGCTGAGAGTAATGATGGGTGGCAGTGAGGGCCAGGCCTGCTGCTCAGGGACCACTGGGGGTAGACATTGGTGCAATCGGTGAGCTCTGCTGAGGGCACACCTGGAGTCTGCCCCGTATAACCTTGACCACAGCTCATAAATATGGTCCACAATCTCAGGAAATGGACTTCCCTTATCCCTCTTCTCCTTTTTTCTGCTTTCTCTTCAAATCCTCCTCTTTTTAAAAATAATTCATGACTTCCCTTTGGAATCTGATCACCCTGTATGAGACTTTTCACATGTAAACTGTTGTGCTCAAAAACTCTGTGAGAGAAGCAACATTAACCCTGAGTATTCAGCCAATGTGACTGAAAAAACTATTTGATCATTAGAGGCATAAACTAAAAGTCGCTGGAAGCTTATGTAAGGGCATCTCTGTGAACATTTACCTGTGATTAGTCTCTGCTTGTGTTTTCTTTTGGTGATGCATTATTGATTTTTTTCTTTTCATATCCCACATGCTTTCAGATGTTAATCTCTTGAGCAGCACAATTATTCTCCCAACAAAGGCAGTTTGGCATTTGGCTCTGCATCACTGAGGCCCAGTTGGGGTTCTGATGACAGAAAGTCTACTTGTCAACCTTGTTCCATTAATCCAAAGAAAATGGAATTTATCAGGAGCCGCACCTCCAGCATGTGCTACCTGTGCCTCTGTGCAGACTTCTATCATGTGCGTCACTGGCAGAGAGAGAAGGGAGCAGTTGCACTCTTAGGTACCACTCTGCAGCCTGCTCTATGGCAAAATAAACAAGCAATATATTTTTAGGACACCACCTGCAGCAAGCAGCTGCACCAAACAGAGCAGAACTACGAAGGGTGTGATTTGTCCCATTTAATATGAAGCATTGAGGTCTGAGAAGGGAGGGAGGAGAAGGTTCTATCTATACAGCCCACACACTGCAATTTAAACTAAAGCTGATTTTCTATCTTTTTTAGATTGGAATTGAGGTGTCATTATATCTCTCCTCCTTTCCAACCCCACAACCTCTGGCTGAAAACAATTCTGTTATTGAGGTTATAACTGTTAACTGGGAAAATCATTTTTCTCTGCCTGAAACTTCCTTTCTCATTCAAGGGCAATTTTCTCTCATGACAACCTATACTTAAATGCCAACATCTGCTACATCTGAGCTGTATATAAGATGATGCCTGGCATTTACATGAAGCCAGTGACATGGTTAGAGACTCGCACACTTGGCTTACATCAGATTTCCTTCTCATCTATAGCTTTCATCTATTTCTGTTCTTCTACAGGACATCTTCTCTCTGAGTGTGCCTCACAAGTTCAAAATACTCTGAGAGCTGAACTTTTAGCTCTTATTTAAATCGACAATCTGTTCTTGAACTAATCTAATCCTTCCCAGGCACAAAATCTGTGCAGTGTATCACAATAAATATTCCACTGTACCTGCACTGTCTGAGTACCTAGAATTTCGAGACTGATCCAAGAGATATTTTAAGTGCTTTCTTTTCCCTAGATTTAAAAATCTCCTCATTCGCTTAATGGCTATTGATTATAGCCTCAGAAACCAAAGTCACCATTTCATTTTGAGTTCTTCTGGGTGAGCCAGAATAAGTATAATTACATTATAGAGGACTCTGGAGGCATCCAAGTAGTTGCTAAGTGAGGTCATTTTAGTGCAGAAAGGCGCAGTTAGTTTTAATATTGAGTTGAGATCACTACGTGCCATCCATTTTTATTTTTCTTGAAAATAAACACACTTTTAAAAAGGAAACTGTGCCTTACTGATATCCTCTCATAGTACTGATAATATTGTTCTAAGACTTAGAGAAAAGGCATGAAAGAATCAGAAGTCTGCAGCAATGTGTGCCTCCTGCTAATAAAGGAAATCAGATCTGGTAAGTGGAGATTCCATTACCTTCACCTTCATCATCATGGGCATGATTTTTTAGGAATATCAGGCACAAAGTGTATTTATGCCAAAGCCATTTGCAGGAGCGCTGGATGTGGAAACTGCTTCCATCTCTTTTACCTTTGTATGCTATTAGCAAAGCTTTTCTGGCACAAGCTCTTTGACTGGCTTTGGCTAAATTACATCGACTTTGAAATTGCCAATCAAGTTTCTACTTTACAACTGTGGACAGTGCCTTTAACTCTGTGTGGTCGAAACTTTAGAAGAATTCTGGAATGGAGATATCTTTAGTTACAAGTAGTAAAAGTAGACCTTTAGCAGGGCAT
Source organism: Heterocephalus glaber (assembly GCF_053883595.1). Lineage (NCBI taxonomy): Eukaryota > Metazoa > Chordata > Mammalia > Rodentia > Bathyergidae > Heterocephalus > Heterocephalus glaber. Next base: position 19,743,133 of record NW_028258343.1, on the reverse strand, counting down.
CTTTACATTCATAAAAGAAGAGTCAGTAAGATTGATCTTTAATGAGCACTTACACTATATCAAATATTCTTTGGGCTTTCGGTAGTCATTTATGGTTTCCTCAGCTTTCTTAGTTCCTTTTCCTCCCTTTTTCATTTTGCTTCTCTGACTGAATAATTTCAAAAGTCTTGTCTTTGAGTTCATTGATTTTTCTGCCTGATCAAGTCTGCTGTTAAAGCCTTTTAGTGAATTTTTCAATTCTGTTATCCTATCCTTGAGCTTCCAAAATTGTTGATTCTTTTTTTATACAATTTTATCTCTTTGGCAGTGTTCTGATTTTATTCATATATAGCTTTTCTGAAATGGTGAGCATCATTAAGACTGTTACTTTGAATTATTTACCAGACATTTTGTTTCCCACCATTTCTTTAGGGTCAATTTTTAGGGATTTATTTTGTTTGCTTGGTGTGCCTGGGCTCCCTGTTTCTTTGTGTGCCTGTACATTTCTATTGGGATTCACACATTTGAAGAAAAACATCAGCTTTGGGCAGTGCCCCACCACCCAAAAAGAGCCTGAATGTTTATTGTGTGCACCCCAACACTCCCTGCCCTATCGAGGAGAAGCTAGTGGATGAAAGTTTCCTTCCACTTACTCTGCCCCGGACCAGAAGCAGGAAAAATGGTCAGCAAATTTAGGCTACTCCAAAGTAGCATTTTTGGTTTGGTTTTTAAAATTTTTACTGGTGCATACTGATTACAGCTCTGGTGGAGCTGGTGCACGGACATAAGACGTCTTAATATTTCACATCCCCTTCTTTATCTCTCGGTCCCCGTCCCTTTTGCAAAAGCTCTATCTCCCCATTTCTTGTTTTCAGTTTCCTCAACCTGGTGCCTTTCTTCTGCCAGTGCTAAGATTCAGACAAAACAAAAATCAGTCCCTGTGGCCACGCTGCAAGTGTCTGACTATTGGGCAGAGGTTGCAGCCTTCTCTTTCCTTTCTTCAAAGAAGCCAGGAGCTGGGAGTCCCTTTCGGCCGTCACACCAGACTGCACACTACGCTGCACTGAGGGGAGGGACTGGGGTGAAGAAGCATCGTGGATTTTCCTACTGCCTTTCATCCCATGAGTTTTGCCAGCACCGGGAGTAAGACAAGAGTCTCTTACCTGGTTTCCAGACTTCTCACAATGGGAATTACTCCGTGTACTGTTGTTGAGCTGTTAGCTTCATGGGAAGAAGGAGAGCCTGAGACTTCCGATCCCACCCTCTTGTTGGTGTCACTCCCACTCATTTACTGGAGTCTGTATGTGATAAGAAAATAGTGAAGATTAAAAAAAGGAAGTCTTCATTCTTTCACAGCATATTCAGTAAACATTAGTTGTTGTTGTTGTTGTTAAAGTTACTTTGTGGCAAGAAGCAGGCAGGTTATTTGGAAAAAGTAGAAGCAATGACCAATTGGGATTTTCACAAAGTTAGAAAATTCAAGACTGTGAGTTGATAGAAGAATCTGAAATTTAGGCGAGATGCTTAGATGTGATTTAAAACCTAAGAGAAATCAGTAAAAGCTCCTAAACCATAAAGATGTACGTGATGCCGTTGCTTATTCATTTCCCCAAGCCACCAAGTTTTTGTTACTATTCTCTCATTGACTTCATTTTCTATTAGTGTTAATAAGTAATTGTGCCTTCTACTCTACGGAAGTTTGCTCTATAATAATGTTATAAAGTGATCTAGATGGATATTTGAATATGAGACTTTTAAAAAGGATAAATCAATTATAATATTCACCATTTATAGAATGTGCTTTGCCTTAAAGAATATTTAGCATCCTAAAATTGTTTCCTTCAATTTGTAAAGGCGAAGCAAACAAATACTATATCAGCTAATGATGATTTGACCATAATCAAAGACAGAATCAGCATGTAAATGGAGAATGGAATTTACATGTAGGTGTTTGTTTGTTTGCTTGCTTGCTTGCTTGCTTGCTTTTTGAGCTACCAGTACCAAGCATTGAACCCAGAACCTTCACACTGAGGTACATCCCCACCCTTTTAAAATTTATTTTTCTTTTGATACAGGGTCTTGCTGAGTCACTAAATTATGCAAGCTGGACTTGAACTTGTGATCCTCCTGTCTCAGCTTCCTGGAGTGCCAGAATCATAGGCATGCATGCTACGCCTGGCCTTACATCTACGTTTTATGCAAATTATTAGCATACTACTCATGCACCCATTCCAAGCTGATTGAAAGCCTTTCAATACATATCTCTTACATTATGGCGTGCTTACTTCAGAATGAAACTTTTGCATCTGTCTTTAGAGGCCATGTAGTTTACTGGCTAGTTCCTACCAAAGTCTTAGATTTTACTGGTTAGTGGTGCTTGGCTGTCAAGTGGCTCTCCCTGAAAGAACATACAAATTAAAATATGTTTATTTGTTCGAATACTGGATGTGTGCATACAAAAAATCATTCATGCAAGTAGACAAGGGAAGTACAAGACAGCCCAAAATTTAGAATATTTATTTTTCTTGTTTTTCTTAACACTTTCACAGAAAGAAATAGTTTCTCTAGAATAAATTGCTTAACCAATAAAAATAATTCCACTCTCAGAAGGAACGCAAGCAAAGCTAAAGTCATAGCCCCCTCCCTTAAAAGTGCAACCTCTAATTTTAATCAATAGTATTAAGAAAATACAATGAAAACGAAAGCAAACTAACAGATGAGTATATTTAAAATGTGTGTTCATTTTGTACTCATTAAAATATAAATGCAGGACAAATCAAAATATAAAACTTTATATAGTGTGGTAGGAATTATTCTAGTTAATCACATTTGAAGCATTGCTTTGAAGAGTCAAGAATCTAGAAGAGGCAAGGACCGTTTCGCATCCTTTCTCTGTGTTGTAGCTGAGAACAGAGTCCCAGCAAGTCGTGCTGGGAGCAGGCCTCATGCTTGCCAGGCACAGCCCCCTATCCACCTGCCTCTGACTGTGTCTTGGAATTTTAGATGTTACTACCTTAGTTCACAATTTCTTTTATCTTGGCAAGGTCTTTTATCTTAATACTAAACCGATTAGTACCTAGTAAGTATTGGCTTTACATACAGAATGCTTTTAGCCTTCTGTTACATTTAAAAGCATAAGCTATCCAATCTACAGGGATCTATTTTCAAATCAATATGGGATTCTGGAATGTAAAAAATTCTTTAGCACTCAGAAGAGTGAATTCTGAGAATAGAATTGAAGTTGGCAGGACTGGGAATGAGGATGTTGTTTCTGGCCAGGGATGAATGCTTTCAAGCATTCCCTGAACCATTCCCTGTGGTGAACTGCCTTTCTTCTGACAATCAGAAGCCTCGCTCTACAACAGTAATATTCACCATTGATTAACACTTTATGACACCCAATGCTTGTCAAGGAACTGTACATTAAATAAATCCTCATCTATTAAAATGAGAGTGATAATGGGACATGCCTCATGAGATTACTGTGAGGTTTAATGACCAAATACAGGTGAAGAGCCCACACCAGGTGAAAGCACCTGGCAAAGGTGAGCAGTGGTTGGTGTTATTTTATCTCGCGCCTCTTTACATGTCTACCAACTTGATTTTCTCCAGGCTAAACTCCTTTGTCTGATCAGCTATTGCTGAGATGTGCTTTTGGCCTTTGTAAATATGAAAGCCTTGTCTCTATGGAGTCAGCAATTTAAAAAGGACAGCCTTGTCCAAAAATAAATGCAACTCTGCAAGTGTTGTCCAACTACCTGCATTAGAGTTTGCTGATCTTGGAAAACCTGTCTTTTTGGAGTGAAACAACACTGATTATTTAATTGCAAATAGTTGACCATCTCTTAACTTCAAGAACTGACTCTGGCTAGAGAGTCTGATCCATTTGATGTCTGTTTTTTACTTGCATAAATTTCACCCTGTGGGCTGAAGTTGGGAGTCTCCAGTCGGCTGAAGGTTTTGTTCCTGTGGATTCCATAGTCCAACGTCTACTCTGGGAATGGAGGCTGAAGCAGGAAGACCACAGTGTTGTCAGGTAGCTCCTTTAAAAATCGCTCACCAAAGAGAAGTAGTCCGGTCGTTTTTCATCTCAAAGAAAGAATTGGACAAGTCAAAAGTGGTGTTAAAAGTTTATTTTAAAGGTGAGGGGTAAAGGGTTGAGGGAAGAACAGAAGAAAAGATAAAAGTAAAAATCCTGAAGAGTCCCAGTAGCCGACTCTAGGCGGCATCTGGTCTCCTTCATGCCAGGCACGTCTTGTGGGAGCTCGGGAAAAGTTCTTCATATGGGGTCCTGAGAATCGTCCCTTGCAGCCCTAAGATCTAGAAATTGACAGGCCCCGCCCACTTCTCCAGCCCGCTTTGCCACGCCCTACGTTCCGTACCAGCGGCTTCAAACCCTGTCCATCCTGTGTCAGACTCCAACTCAGCAGAAAAGAACACTATTCCAACCTTTTGTGTCCTCTTTCCGGAGAAAGACTGCAGTCCCACGATGGCATTAAATACAAGTTCTCTGATGAGGACATTTCATTTCACTTTTATTTATTTTGTAATTAAGGAACAAGTGTTTAAGTAAGCAACAAACACAATAATGAGACCTCTAACTGGAGAGAACTTGTCACTCATTTATTTCCAGTATACTGGGCAAGGGTCTTGGGACGAGTTCACCAAGAGGGGACTCTCTTGTTACAAACACTGAGCATTTCTCAGCTCCCTTCAGAAAAGATTCCTTTTATGTCTGATGCCAGCATCATATCAGTCCCAGTTGGAAATTCGCATAATCAGTGGCCCAGTGCTGGCATTTGTCTTTGCCAACCTCCTCCCACATCCAATTTGTCACTGCTGAAATCTTTTTCCTTTCACCCTCTCCTGTTACCACCCACCCAGCTGTGCTGCTGGCTGATACCTCTAAAGGCTCACAGGTCAATTATAGGATGATCAGAATTCAGACATATGCAGTGGAGTTCTCTGCCTTTCAAGGATCTTCAAGCACCTGAAGGGCGGGGCTTTGAAATTTCTCTGCAAACCTAGGAGTTCACTACATAGCTTATTTTAATCTATTGATTACTAGGAAACATAACGATCTTTGCATATGCTTTCCAGAAACCAGGATTCACGTGTGAACATCCTAGTCACACCATTAGCTCATTTTGCATTGCTTTATGTTGAGTTTTAAAAATATATAGTGGAGGGCTGGGGATTTAGCTCAGTGGCACCAAGCCTGCAGCAGAAGTGCAAGGTCCTGGGTTTGATTCCCGGTAATGGAAAAGAAAAAAATAAGTATATATTGTGGAAACTCATCCTTCTGATCTTTTCTTTGTCTTTCTGCTTTATGTTGTCTTAATTCATGCCAAACATTTCATTTTGTTTTGATATAATTTATTGAATACTTTCAATGAAATTATGTTCTTTTTATATCTTTTCATAAAGAGTATTTACACATCAGGGTATCTCAAAAATACTCTTCTGAATTTGATCATAAACAGATATTTAAATTCTTCTTTCTTACATTTACATCTTTGATTCCTTTCCAGTTAACTTGTCTGTATGAGTGTGAAAAATACCAAATTTTCTCCCATAAGAATGTTCCATTTTTCCAACATTGTTTAGTGACAAAACCTACTTACTAACTGATGATGTAATTTCTGTATAAGCCACATTTCCCTTTATGGTTGGGTCTGTATCCAAACTCTACCTTCTGCTTGACTGATCTGTTTGCTGATCCTGGGTTTATGACTACTTTAGTTACTATTCCTTTGAAATAGGGCAAAGTCTTCAATTCTTACATGAAAAATCTTCATTTCTTGATTCATCTTCAGAATCACTTCAGAATGGCTTTTCATGGACCTACATTCCTTTACATGAATTTTAAATGAATGTGCCAAGTTCCATGAAAACCACTATTGAAAATAGCATGTAATTTATAGATCAACTGGGAATGAATATTTTACAGTGTTGATTAGAGAAGAATGTATATCATTATATTATTGAGTATTTACATCTATAAATGTTATCTATCTCCATTTTAAGTCTTCTTTAATATAATTAATAAATTTTATATATGAATTCAATATAATTCAATAAAATTTATCGATAAATATTTTATAATTATCTCCATAAGAGTCTAGTACAACTCATACTGTACCTAAGAAAAATCTAAAGGTACAATAGGAAATATAATAATATTATAGATTTAATTTTCAAAATTTATTGCTTTTCCAAACTATAAATATAGAAAGTTGGAATCGTTTTACAGCAATCTTGATGAATTCTGTTACAGTCTAAAATGCTGATGTAGAAGTTTTTAGATTTTAAATGAAGATAGATGTAATATATGCAAATAATATCATTTCTTCCGCCATTTTTCTTTGACCTCATTGCTTTTTGTATTCTTCGTGTATTTTCCACTTTCATAAGGAATTAGATTTAATAAAAAGAATCTAGGACATTTACCTTGTCCTCTTAGATGACAATATCTTACCCTAAGTCATCAACAGAGCTGTAGCTGGCCAGTATGATCAGCCTCTTCCACACTAACGGCAGATATCCAAAAGTGCTTAAGATCCCCCATACACTCAAACTTCCCACATCCTGTGATTTTTTTCTGTCTATTCTGGTATGTCATCTCATCACGCATTTCTAATTCTTTGTGTCTTATATTATTTCTTGGCATCCCATTCTATCCTGCTACCCCAAAGGTCAGTACCTTTTCATGGTCAAGCTTGCCACTGCCTGTCTCCTCTGCTTCTTAGGAAGCACACTTCCACCTAATCTCCTCATTGTATCTGTGCTTTTCATCCCAGTTCCCACAGGAAATGCTCTTAGGAAACACTCCACTTCTTCCTAACAATAGTACATTTAATCTGCATTTCCCCAAAGATCTCGTTGCTTTGGTTTTAATATCCTATTTGGTTCTTTGCACTTGAAACTTCCCTTTCTTTCTTTCTTTTTACACTCATGTATGATTTTAATTATATTTCACCTAGAGAATTTTCTGTACATGTTGCATTTACCATATTAACCAAAAACCTCATGTACATTACTATAATGTTTTTATGGGAATTGTTCTACAACAGAGCGTATATATTTTATTGATTTGTTAAACAGAGTAAAATAAGCATAAAAAGATCTTTTCAAAAAGTTGTTTTCAAGCCAGCTATAGTAAGAGCCTGTTTTCAAAGAACACTGAATCTAGTTTTGCTACTTGGCTCTCATCACAAATAACTGTACAGTTCTAAGTGTATTCATAATGCGTAATGTTTTAAAGTACGTTTAAAGATGAGTCTAAAGATGAAAAGTGATATAAATGAAAAGTGATATAAAAAATGAATCATTCTCTTCATCATTATAAAGATGAAGAGAGGTATTATGAACAGCAAATAGCATACTACATAGTGGAACTTCAGTAAATGCATCACATATGTAATAAATCATTTCAAAATGTAGCAGTACTTATAAGATCCACTGGAAATATATTTCAATGTTCTTCAATTATATGGCCAAAGATAGAGACTTTTGTGTTCTTACATATACTATTTGTGTTTTTGTCTGTTCTTTATTGTGTGTTGATCAATTACTTTTTTTCATTTCAGTTATATCTCATTTGATCAAAATTATATTTTTCTTCTTTTCCAGTTTCCAGACGTTTTGTTTTTAATCTTTGACAGAAATGCTGAGATTATTAGAATTATAAAATAATAGCAACTTTTCACTTTTGAATCACAAACTGGAGGCCTAATTAATCACATACATGAATTGGTGAAATGTTTTAGATGTTCAGAGCACTCATGCACATTTCCTGGCTTTGACCTCGGTTAAGAAGGAGTATACAGGCAGAGGAAATGTTCACTCTATGTATACAAATAAAACCCTAACCATTGCACATTCTCCAGGTACATTCCTCCAAAAACCCTCACTTTGCTGACTCACAAGTTACTTGGTGGTTGAGAGTCAGCTGGGATTCAGTCCTATCAATCCTATCTATTCAATACTATCTTCTTCCCAAGTCATTGTATTAACTCCAGTATCCATACACTGTTTAGTTATCACTAGAAGAAATACAGCCTCAAACCCTACTTATACATTTATATATTTTCAAGGCCAACTATAAAACAGGGAAAATTTGTTTTAACATCCTTTCTCTCTCTCTCTTACTAAGAATGTCATCATCAGATAAATCACACCATCTGTCTTCCACTTCATTTTATTTTTTAAAAAGTTTGATTGAGTACAGATTATATGCTGTTCAAATCCTCCAGGTTTGTGGGATGAGTTGGATGCATCATGTTGACGGATGGATACTGTTATAATTTAATTGCTGTCTTCAGGTAAACATCATTGCAAGCCTTTGACTTACTCTTGCAGCAGAATGATGTTGTTTTCAATGGGGGTAATTTTTAATTGTGTTGAGCCAGTCTGGTTACTTTGCTTATTGCCAAGGATTCTGCATAGTATATGCTCTCTGCTGCTATAGATAGGGAGGAAAAGTGACTATGAGGCATGTGGGATGTGGAAAATGAATATTTGGAAAACCTATCATTGGATGGACTTAGAATCCCACGGGTTTGCTTCCCATGTGAGAAAAGCTTCTGTGTTTCCGGTAATTCCATCTTCTAAGCACCCTCACCCATGAACAGGTGGAAAACCAGAAATAGAAATCAAGGCTTGAGAGATCATTTAAATTCAGAACTGATAGCTTGAGGCCCAGTGAGCAGACAAACCTGTAGGAATGGAAATAGTGCAAGACAAGGACCAAAGGAAGAAAATGGCATAGGGAAGGCAAGAGAAATGTCAGAAAAGGTGAAGGGAAAAGCAAGACTGGAAAAGAAGACGATGTGCACAATTTCAAAAGATGCCAAGATTCACCTCAAGTTCCACTTATATGCATGTATTAATCAAGAGTTTCACGGGGAAAGAAAAATTACTGGTAACACACGCATATGAAATGATGAACAAATTTAGTGGGCAAATTGCCAGGACCCAGCAACCATTAAAGAGCTAAACAGTAGAAATACTACATTTTAATGACTAGGACCTGCGGCCACAAGTTAGAAAACTTCAAAAGGCTGTTTGAAAAGGATCCTGACACTCCGTACTTGAAAGCAGTCATGGTATTAATCCATTAAAACATGTATGATCTATAAAAGAGTCACAATATTTGACTAGAGGCATAAACATTAAAAAACATTTCATCAGCTGAACTTCTAACTTTCAGATTATGGACATGAGTCTCCTGCGGTGGGGACCAGTGTCTCTGTAAGGGCTCAGAACTACGAGACAAGCATGGTGTCAACTCAGTGAAGAGCATGAAGACTGTAGAGGCAAAATAGCACTTGAGGTTATGTCGGTCCAGAGGGAAACATTCTCCCAATATTTCGGATAAAATAGAAACTAAATTTGATAGACGAATGTATTTCTTCTTGATCCACATTTCAGAACAGTATAAATCAATAATAATAAGATGGATATCTTCCAATGAACCAGTCTCAGCAAAGAATTATGAATTCTAAAACAATGCTTGTTTTAATTTTTGTGAGATTAATGAAATCCTCTCAGCCACCCCATCGAGGTAGGCCGGTCTGAGGATCACCTGTTGGTGTCGCTCAGGTCCTGCCGTGGCCTTTCACAGCAAGCTGCTCTGGAAGTAGCCCCCCGGAGCAGCCTGCCAGGCTTCCGGCCGCGTGGGTGGTGAGAAGTTTTGACTGTGCAGCCAGCAGATGTCATGACAAACTTCCAGCTCTCAGTAAAGAGGATACACACTGTTCTTGCAGCAAGATGAGGCTTGATCTCCCACCCACCCTCCTCCTCAGACACATCTCGGAACAAACATAGGTAAATACTTGACAGGTGAAATAGTACCTGGTGTCATTTACTGAGACGAAATGAACCATAAGTGGAAAGTGTTAATTCACTGCTGCAGTCACATCCCATTAGCAGAAAAGATGATCACAGATTCCTGCTCCTTTTAATAGTGCCTGGGAGAACAGAAACTTTTGTTTCTGTGGGCGATGAAATGAATCCATGTGGGCCCATTGGGACTTTTTAATGAGGCTTCTTTACACCTCCATGCGTTGCCAACTTTTGATGTTTATCTAAATAAGCTTTTCGGCCAGATTTCAATCTCTTTGATCTTCCTGTGCAGCCCACATGTCACTGTCTCCTCCTCTAATAGAAGTTGCTTTTCTCAAAGTTTCCCAGAGGAGGGAGTTTGTCAAAGCACCTGCTACGTAGACGCCACCTCGGAAGCTGAAGGGGATAGGAACCTCACCTAAAGAACATTCTAGAGTGTGGGGCAGCCCATCACAAGTGCTAACCAGCCTTCTGGGCCAGTGGTGAACCAAGGTGCCAGCCCCAGACTGTACACACACACACACACACACACACACACACAGAGTGGCTTCCAAGCAATCACTCAAGCACAAGTATCGGTTGCAGAAGCAGAAACGAAAGGAACAGCTGTCCTTATTCACAGCAAGCAGAAAAGACATCACTTTGCAGAGACTTTGGAACTTGGCTATGGACGGTGGCACCCGCATGGTGCTGGCTGGCTGACATGGGAATTTGAGAGTACTGTGGAAAGTCGGGGCTCCCTGCAGTCAGTAAAGCTCAAAGCCTTCAAAAGAGCAAGCTCTTCATAGGTGAATGTCCATGTAAGAAACCAGCAGGTTTCAAAGTAGTAACTACACACAAACCAGTAAATCAGGGTAAGCATTGACATTGTAAAATAATCCTTCATTTTTGAGGATTCAGCTAAAGGTCTGTTTCCTCAGTGAAGTAAAATGGAATGTAACATAGGAATAAAGTTCCAGGCATGTACCAGTTCCATAAAATTGGTTACACCTGCAATCTGATTATCTCCAAAGGCAGTAAGAAGATAACTTCATGTCGCTTGGAATTTTGTGTTTACATGAATCTGCTCAAAATATTTTACATTTTTAAAAGATAGAAGAGCATCTAAGAACTTAATGATTAGGAGTGAAGATTCCAGAACATAGTTCATTAAAATGTAGTCCCTGACCAGGTTTGGGATCTCGTTAAAAAATACCAGCTCTCAGGCCCTCTGGCAGACCCTTAGCAGTATATAATACTGCCCAGTCATCATGTGAAGCTCTCCAGGTAATTCTGATGCATGTGACAGTTTGACGGCCAGGCATTCCCTTAGAAAAGTGAAATATTAGTGAACAGTTCCTCATATATATTATCTTGATACATTTGGGAGGAAGTGAAGAGAGAAACCTTATAAAACATATAAACAACCCATCAAAGAGAATCTCAAATGAAAATCCAAGAAGTTTAATCAGTGTTAGGTTTCTTCTAGCCAAGAGGGTGAAAATGTTTCTTGTTCTGACACATAAGGCTCTTCACAAGGTTTTCCACCTGTCTCCAGTCTCATTCATTAGTTCAGCTACTTAAAAGATATTTATTGAGTGCTGCTCCACTGGACACCGAGATATTGAATAGAGATAGAAATATAGACAAATAATTATATCCAGCCACCATAACCCGAAGTACCTAATATGTAGTTCCATGTTCTATACCCTGCCCTTTGGAAGTTCTGAAATTTGAACATGCTTTTAGTTATTTTAAAATACCATCCCACCCCTCCCTCTTGTTTCTCCATCAAAAAGACTCACCCATCCTGTCATATGTAGCTCAAATAGGTCGTCTTACCTGGTTCCCCAGGTGAGGTCAGTAAGGTTGGTTTTCTGAGCCCTCACAGAAATCCGGCCATACTATCCTTCTTACAATTAGCACATTGTATTAGAGTCATCTGCTTGCAGATTTAAAATCCACTAGTTTGGGACCTGCTGAAGATCAGAGACTGACAAGTTAATAAATAAGCAGATACTTAAGGTGTCTCTTACACATCACACTGGTGACTTGAAGTAAACATGGAGAAGGCCACTTTAGAGATTCATGCAACATAAGATGTTCTGCCTATTTTAGTCTCCATAAAAAATGAACAATTTTATCTTGAACTAAAAGTCCCAGAATTAGTGTAACTACTAGTAACAGATACATTAAATTGCTTAACACAATGGCTTCTTAATGTTTGGTTCCTTTGTCATTTTCTAAACTAATCACCAACCCTATGGTATGTGTTATACTTGCAAGGAAGTCAACAAATCAAATCAACCTAGACATGATACAAGCTCAGAACGCTAACTTTCCAAGAAATTTTAGAGATTTTCTGCTCACCCCACATAGGAAGCTGAGGTGAAGGAAAGTGGGGTGCCTCCCACAAAGGAGAAAAAAGCCAAAGTAGAAAGAACAAACCTTGAACATAGATGATATTGAGGTAATAGATTCTTAACCAAAGAAAGTAGAAACTATTATAGGTTTCTTGGTGCATATTGTTTTTCATCTCCACAAAGGAGTTTAATAATCACAGTGATCGTATGACAACTTCATGGATTCTCTTTGGATTTGGCTTCCTCTCCAGAAAGCCAAATATAACCTCTCACTCAAGCTGGCCTTCCAGTCTTCCCGTGAGAGGGACCCGTAAGAGAATGGATGTGGTGGTTACACAGATGGGAAGGCCAGCCACAGCCTGACATGGTTAAGCTGTAGGCATTTGTTTAATAGTTCAATACAATATAACATTATTATTCTCATCTTTCAGAGTAGGGATAGCAATAAAAGAGTTGGGAATACCTGAGTAACAATATACTAAACAGTACTTACCCGTGTGCCCAGCACAAGATACAAATACACAAGGAAGAACATTCCTGTGTGAGCTGAGGTATGAAATACCATCCTGAAAATGCTTCACTGGATCAAATGAGCATGAGCAATATTCTGTATTCTGTCCCAACCCCCTTGTTTATGAATAAGCAAACCAAGTAAGGTCTCATGACTACTTAAATGTAATAACATCTTGCTTTGGCTAGAAATTTCTTCAACATAACTCACAGCTCCCTAGAGCTACAATATTGATTCGCAGGAGCTTTGCAGCTTAACACACACTTATTATCTCTTGTTTCTGTTGAAAGATGTTAGCCCAGCCCAGGTGAATCCTCTGCTCCAGTATTTCTCACACAATGACCATCGAGGCTTGGAGTAGGGCTGAGCTGTGGTCTGCGCTTCGGTCTCGGCTGAGGCTCAGTGGGGAAGGATTCGTTTCAAGCTCCCTGACATTGACAGAATTCAGTTCCGTGTGGATGTGGGCAGAGGGCTTCAGTTTCTTGCTGGCTGTCAGATGCTAAAAGGTGCCTCTGCGTGTTGCCTGCTGGGGCTCCCAGCACAGGCATCTGCAGCATGGCAAGGAGGCAGCTCCGCAGGACAGCCTTCTGCACATGTCCGTGTGCACCCCCTTCCCCACAAGCTGGTGGTGGGCGCACCGCACATTGACCACAGATTCTATACTTGGGGCTTCTACCTTGTTTTCCAATATGAGTGCATCTTCTTGAGCTACACTTTTTGCTTATTCTCCAGGCCTTTTTTTTCTTATTAAAGTCTATGATTTATGAGCAATTTATGATTCACAGCAAAATTGAAAGAAAAGTACAGTTTCCGTGTCCCAGGGCTCACACACATGCCCACCACTGTGGTGAGTACGCTGCAGCTGCTGAGCCCACATGACCTGTGTTTGGGTGCACTCTGCCTTGCACTTGCCATGGGTCCTGACATCTGTCTGCTGACATGTGTCTGCCCCTGGAGCCTCCTAAACTGCATTTTCAGTGCCATAAAAATTCCTTGTTCTCCTCCTAGTCATACTTCGCCTCCCCTAACCCCTACCAATCACTGATCTTTTCCCTATCTCCATAGCTTTATATCTTCAAGCATGTCCTATAGAGTCATGAGCTTGTAGTCTCTCAGATTGGCTACTTTCACTTAATAACATGCACTTAAGTTTCCTCCTTTCTTCTCATGGTTTTTTCCTTTAGTACCAAATAGTATTCCATTACCTGGATGCACTGCAATGTGTTTATCCATTTACTTACTAGTGAACATCTTGCCTGCTTATCACTAAAGCTGCTATGAACACACATGTGCAGATCTTGTGTGGATATACATTTTCAATTCAACTGCATAAATATCAAGCGCCCCAATTACTGGATTATATATTAAGAGTATATTTAGTTGTGTAGGAGCCTGGTGAAGTGTTCTCCAAAGTGGCTTGTCCCATTTTGCATCCCTGCTAGTAATGAGTGGGAGTCCCTATTGCTCCATATCTTCGCTGGAACTGGCTGCTACCAGCTTTGCATTCCGCATTGCTGTATCTCCGTTTTCATAACCATTTCCCAGGTGGCATTTGATGCCAGGCATCTTCCCATACACTTATTGTCCATGTGCATGTCCTCCATGGGGAGGGGTCAGCTAAGGTCTTTGACCCATTTTCAAATCAGATTGTTGTTTTTTATTGAGCTCTAAGGACATTTTGTCCATTCTGAATGAAAATTTTGGATTTATTTTCTCCCAAATCATATCTTACCTGTTTTGTGACATTGCCTTTCGCAAAAGAAAGGAATTTGATTTTAATAAGCACAGCATGTTAATTCTTTCTTTCCTGGCTCACACCTGCACTGATGTATCTGAAAGTTATCCCCACACCCAAGGTCATCTAGGTTTTCCCTCGCATCATCCTCTAGTCTTGCACTGTATCTAGTCAGTGACCTGCTGCGCTTAATGCTTGTGAGTGGCACAGCATCTGTCAAGGTCTCTGTCTGGAGTCTTTCTTTTCTTTCACATAGATGTCAAGTTATTCCAACACTATTTCTTGGGAAAAATCTATGATCTCACTATTTTATTAGATGTGCCCCTTTTCCAAAAATTGATGAACTATATTAATATGGCTCTATTTTAAGAGTCTCTATCCTGTTCTTTGAATCTATTTATCTATTCTTTCAGCAGTTTCAGCAGTGTAGATTAATGTAGCACTGTTCTAAGACTAGAGGTCAGGTAATAACAGTCCTCCAGCTTTGTTCTTTTTCTATTATATTGTGTCATTTGTCTCTCTGCGTAAATTTAAAAAAAATTGGTCCATATCTACACAGCAGAATTTGAATCTCTATATCAAGTTGGGAAGAATTGATATTTTAAAAATATTCAATTTTCTTATTCATGAATGTGGCATATCTTTCCATTTATTTAGTTATTTGATGTCTTTGAACAGAAAGTTATTATCTTTCTTATGTAAATAATACATATTTTGTTAGATATACTATCTTATTTCATGGTGCTATATAAATGGCATTGCATTTTGAATTTCAAAATTCACTTCTTAATTCCTGATGAAAACACTGGAGGCTTTTATTATTATTGTATTCTGCAAACCATACAACTGCTATAAAGTCCAGTAGATTTTTGTGAATTCTTTCATATTTTCTACATAGACAATCATGTCATCTGCAAACAAAGAAAGCTTTATTCCTTCCTTCTCAGTTACTGTGGCTTTTTTCTCTTCTTGTGTCATTGCATTTCTAGGACTTCCAGAAAAATCATGAAGAGTAGTGGTAAGAAGGGTGTCCTTGCCTTGAACTTAGTGGGAATCTTCGAGTCTCTCATGATTCGGTGTGATGTTCAACATGGCTTTTGTAGGTATTCTTAACAAGTTGAAGGAATTCCCTTCTTCTTCCAGTTCACTTCCCCAGCCTTGTTTCACCTGAAGAGGAATTACTTTGTTTTGTTTTTCTCTAAGCCCCTCCTCGTTGCAGTCAGACTCTTCCTAACTGTGCCCTCCGTGTCCAACTCAGAGCAAGTCTCCTCCCTCTTGTCCTCTTGCTGATCCCTCACATCTCCTCTCCATGCTAGAAGAGTTTTCTCCTCAACCATCCTGAACTGATCTCCTCTCTCTTCACTTCTGTCCATCTACATGTTATAGTCACACATCTCCTCCCGATGCACTGTGTTCATATTGTCCTGTGGCTTTGTCCCTAGTATGAGAGTCAAATGTTTAAGACACATTATCCATGCTCTTCAAGCTGCTCACTCAACTTTCCACTGTACCCGGAATGTTTAAAATGCAAGGAAGGAAGGAAGGAAGGAAGGAAGGAAGTCAAACTCTAACTTTCATATTTCTGTGTAAATCTACCTATCCTCATGCTCTCTTTGTTGCACTATACAAAACATTACTTATATTCCAAGCATGGCATTAGCCTTGCCTTTGCCTCTGTGCTTTCTTACGCTACATTCAGACTAAAATTCCTGGATACTTCTACCACAAGACCTTTTAAAATTGCTCTTTATCTCCATTGACCAGATGGCAGTCTCCTCTCTAATCACTGCACGCCTGCACCACTTCAGCTCAATTTGCATCCAACCTTCCTGCTCTCAGTCTATCTCCTTTCCAATCGGCACAACAGGCTGTGTCCAAACCCGGCCAGTCCTCAGACCCTGTGCCTGCTCCCTGTCACTACTCTATTAATTCAAATTCTTTACAATTGATTTTCTGACGCTGCAGATCAGTGCCAGATCAGTGCCTTTGCTGGAAGATCAGGTGACGAAGGCCCGTGGCCCTTTACGTGGCCTCCCTCCATGGGTTCTGGCAGCACAAACAGCCGCGGGTCCCACGTCAACTCACGACTGTCCGTTTCTCTTTCTTCTTCGGAATCACCCTCGTATACTTTCCTCTGCACCCCTTCAGAGAGCCTTCTCTGACAAATGAAGACAGGGACCAGTCATAGAACCGGTGTTTTCCTTAGAACATGTTGATCTATTTGACTTTTCAACCCCAAGATATCGTCGATGGCAGGTGAGCTCTGACACTCCACCTCCTGCTACTGCGTAGAACAAACCAACTCAGGTATGAATGAAGCAAGCACACAGCAACTAATTTGATTATACGTTCTAATATAGTTTCTGTTTTGAAAATAGGTCTTACTGGGATCACATCTCTTTTCAACCTCTTCCTCATTCTGTTATACTCTGATTTCTCCATAAGCATCAAAGGATCAAAGTGCAATTAGTTATACTTTGGTACTAAAAGGTACATTATAGGCCTGGGTGGCGCCCTTGCTCAGTAGCACCATGCCTGCCTCACAAGCACAAAGTCCTAAGTTTGATCCCCAGTATCTGCCCCCAAAAAGTGCATTATAAAGGTACTAGAATGTGATATTTGAATAAAACCAAGTATTTTCACCTTTATCATGAAATGCGTCACTATATTTATTAATGCGTTTGCTCTCACTTGAAAGACTGTTGAACTCCTATTTTAAATTATGATTTACCAATGTATTAGAGAAGCAATATGCCATCACTGGCTTTTTTAAAAAGATATTTCCTTTAGTAATAAAATTAGAATAGAAGTGAGAAAAATAACTATTTTTGATATTTTCTCAGAATGACTAATGAATGACTCTGTAGTGACATGGTACTCAGTGAAGCAAAGTATTCTCATTGAGGAACTATTTGCTTCCCACTCATGGATCATAGTCTAAACTCAAATAAAAGCTATATTAGGTAAATGGGCATAAATTAAAGTAATCTTTTGGTTTTTGGAGACAGGATCTTGGTATGTAGTTCAGGCTGGCCTTAAACTCACAGTGATCCTCTTTCCAGGTCCTGGGATTACACCTGGCTAAAGTAATTTTTAAAATAAGGTAGTTATTTGTCTTAAAGAAACTAAGAGGTTTTATGATTTTACTCCAGACTATTGTGACCTCACATATAATAATTTTTTAAATTATACTATGAAAAAATCAATTATGTAATAGAGGCGCCATTATTAACATAGATACTGTGTATTAATGTGGGAAACATTTTTATGGTTTTGAATGGTGAGCCTATTTGCTGGAACATTTACTATCATTTGCATTCATCAGAATAAGTGTTCCGCATCATGATACCTGTGTGGAGAACCCTAGCCTTGTCCGTTACATAGACCCTTCTGTCTCAAGTTCCCAGGAAAGTATCCATTTGGAAAGACAGAGCCTTTTTACATGCGAAGGTCCTGTGCCCAGTGGTGTATTTCACGTCAAAGATAGGTAAATAAGCCAAACATTACAAAGTGGTGAAGTAGGTAATAGTATAAGAAAAAAACAAAAAGCCTAGCTATTGAAGAATTTAGACAAGGAGTAGCTAGCAAGCCTGCAGAGAGGAAAAAAGGGGAGTTCTCCTGGTGAATCTCAAAGGGTGAGAAGCAGTGATCCAGCAGGGTAGGTGAAGGCAGAAGGAGAAGGCCAGGAGTCTCAGGCAGCAAAAGTGTGGCACATGTGTGCCTGGGGAGTGAGCAGTATTGTCCCAGGAGATGCCGAGGAGGTCCAGATGGTGAAAGTGGACTGTTCTTTTCATCGAGTTTCACACTTCCGGTCTAAAGACCTGTGGACAAGGATTCCTAGAGAATCCAGTGGGCCCCAGTGTGAGAAATAGAGCTCCCAGAATTGCATCTGCTTCGGTACTTGCTACTAGTTTGTAAAATGTTAGAACAAATATCTATTTTTGAACAAACGAAAAGCAAATACCATTGCTACAAAAATCAGGAACCCAGAACAATGATCCAAAATCTGCATTTCATATACATCATTCCATCACTTGGAAACATTCTGCTAAGTATTTTAGGCATTTCCTGAAAAGCATGAATGTCTACCTATATGAATACTTAATATATGGTATGTCATTAACAAGTGTAGATATAGATATATATCTCTTATATATCTATATATATCTCTATATCTACACTGCATCTATATCTATAGATACTGTATCTGTATCTATAGATACAGTATCTGTATGTATATCTACACTTGATATATATATATATATATGATAATATATTTTTATATCTCCTTTAAGGCTATATAAAGAATACATATATAGCCTTTAAGGAACATTATCTCGAGCAAAAGGTAACAGTGTGCCCTGTGCCCTGGTGTCCATGGTCCTGCTGTCCTGGCACACACGGTGAGCAAGAAGAGTAGACAAGGCTCCCTTGTACAATCACTGTAATGAAACCATCACCACCAGGCACTCTCCAAAGTGCTGTTCTATTCTTCTGTCCACTAAGTACACCCCGGACCCTTTCAACTCTGCATAAGCAGCACAGGCAGCGTTATTTGCTGGTCAGAACTGGCAGCAGTAAATTAGTGCCAGCTGATGATGAGACTTTTGCCCAGAGAACTTTATGTCCCCCCATTGAATCTGTTTATTGTCACTGTTCCTATTTTGGAACATGACTTCCCTAGAAAGCGTTTCTTCGTTCAGTCTCTGAGCTAGAAACAGAAAAGAGCCTGAATCCAGCAGCTGCTCTGGAACAAAGCAGGTAGAGGTCCAGGAAAGGCTGAGGAGTCCATAGCAATCAACACATCATGACATAATGACAGTGGCTCTCCAGAGTGGCCCGCACACATCCACTGCCATATGGTTATTTAGGGTGCAGGAACATGTAGCCAGGAGCCCTGGTTTAACCTAGCCACTTTCCACTGTATTTCTGCTGGCATGAAATTGATTTCTTAGCCAGAAAATTAACATGGATATTTATTGACAGCAATGAGCTCTATATTTGTACAGTCAGCTAAATGTGCTAGGATATTTAGTAAAAATACTTGAATTTTGTTAGACTGAAAAATACGGGTAAATGAATAGAAGTTTTTGTTTTCTTTTGTTGTGGCGCTATTGAGGTCATTGATAGTAGCACACTGATAGTCTAGTAGCACTTTTGTAATATTTAATATATGGCTTTCAACTCCCTTCTCCCCCTCTTCTTCCTTTTTTGTACGTGTGTCTGTCTGTGTTTTTAATTGAGCAGTGCTTTTTCAGTGATACCTAGAAAGACTGTTCTCTTTCTTTTAATATCTTCATTTGACTTTGGCCAGATTAATAGGATTTACTGCTATTGCAGCTTGCTCAGTAAAAAGAAACATATTTTCAATGTGGACAATACCTGGTGGTCCATCAGGGATAAATAAACTACCCTCTCTGCCTTTGCCTCAGGACGTAATTTAGACTTTAGAAGTTTTATATATGTCAGAGAGGTATATCAGCCCAGAATCCAGCCTTCTAAACTCACTGAGGGGTTTCCCAGGGCAAGTCTAGTACTACCAAGGCAATAAAATGAATTTCGGATAAGTATAAAAGATGTCACCACTCTTGCACATGTTTTTCGTGAAATCCACTTGTGGATCTGGTTTCTGAGAAGGGCATTAAGAGAGTTAAGAACTGTTCTGTGACCTCAGAGAGTGCCTCAGTCCTTGGACAGCAGTGGGTGGAATAACGTAACCCTAGACCGTGTCTGATTTACACTGGGAGTGTGGAGGCTTCTGGGAAACCTGCCCATGACTTGAGAGGGAATTAATTTCCAGAGGACTGTGTTGTCTACAAAAATACCTTAGTTTGGTAACACCCTAAATGGAAGGAAATGGAAGGCAAACTGCTGATGTGGGGAGATTCAAAGAACACTTAGACTGAGACAGGAGCAGAGACCGTATGATAACCTCCACTTCAGAATGCTATCCCTGCACATGCTCCCTGGGGTGCCCTGAGCCCCATGGGGTTAGGAGTAGGTCTTCAGACTTGCTATATGTTGGGTAAATCATGGGTGTCCCTTCCTCTGCCCTATATGGTTACACTGCAAGCTTTCTGTGCCATCCTCATGAAAAACCAAATAAACCCCATAAGGAAAATAAATACTCAGTTTCCTGTGTGGTCCTGACAGTTGTATTGCAGAAACCTCAGCGGCCTTTGGTTCCTTCTTGAGACCCCCAGGCAACAGACACCAGTCTGCTGAGCCCAATTGTTTATCTGAACAAAAAAGCAAAAGAGGTTGTTTTATGCAGGAGAATAATTATCAGTAGCAGTGTGGGTCTAGAAGATTGAAATCAAACCGTGTAGAGGACTTGTTCAGCAGCCGTAAGGACTGAGACTTATTTAGGCCACTGTGATTTGTCACTTTTATGACTGTGGGTCCCGTACACTCTCACTGGTGTGGTAGTAAGTGCCTCAACAAACAAAGAAAGCTAAAATGTAGACTCATTTCTATAGACTCACTGAATGGCCTTCAGTGAATTATTTTCACATCATCTCTATTACAAGCTAAACATCAGGATGTTAATCAGTTTTCTCCCAAGGTTTCTTTAAGTCCAAAAAGATTTTTAAATTAAAGTGTACTATAATAACTCAAGGTCCAACGGTCAGAACTTATAAGGTCTTACAGAGCCCACAAGAAATAGAAAGAAAGAAACTAGATTTCCTGACTTCCAGAGTGTAAAGGTAATAAACATAACAAAAATAGCAGTGAAATGAGATGTGGGTATCAGAAGAAGAAAGAAAAAAATCTTATGTGAAAAATACAATTCAATTAATTAGATAATGGTGTTCTGGCTTAATCCTTGGTTAGTTACACAATAGACTTTTAATCCAGTGGCTCGTTACCTACATAATACCTAAATTAGATTCTGAGTTTATAATTCATAGCTTGCTTCATCCTATCGTATATCTATGACTTTTTCAGACTGCAGGCAGACGTCTCCCTTTACGTGTCATTATCTTACCAGAACCGATACACATCATGACAACTTGCTCTGTGCTTCACACAAGCAGAGTTTCTATGACCTCTAGTAGAAACTTGTCCAGATTTGGGGCCCACAGTACAAGGTTGATAGGCATTTCTTCTTTATTGATAGCACTTACATTTTTTTCAACCTATATTATTTTTGCCCCCAGTTGCTAAATGTTATTGTTCTGGGAAGCAAACAAAAATATTTGTATTGTCTCACAGAGATCAGTAACAGAAATGTTTCCCAAAGCTCTTTTTCTAGGAAGAACCCAGCTTCAGTTGAGGTCTTCCCTTCAAAGTCCTGTATCTCTCACACTGGCACTTCATGGATGTAATATCACCTTGGCCACCAGCGCAGAAAAATGGGCCAACGCCATGTGTGTGCTTGTGTGTGTGTGTGTGTGTGTGTGTGTGTGTGTGTGTGCATCCTGCACTTGGAAGACCTTGTCTGGTGGGGCTGTGGCATCAATGACTTGCTTAAAAGTATACCTGTGACCAAACAGGTGACCAGACATGGAGCCAGTACTTGGAGACCGATGGATTAAAACTATCATAATTGGAGTTTTGCTTGATTATGTTTTTCATGGGCTCCAGGTGATTGGTATCTTTTTTTAACATCACTGAGCTCAGAAAGTCCCAATGGGCCTGGAAGCAGGAGAGAAAGATGCAGCCTGGTTTTGTCTCAGTCAGTTTGCCGTGTGGACACGTCAGGGAATTGTAGACTGAAAAAGCAATTAGCTTTGTGAGTCTGGGTGCCATTTAGAATATCTAAGCACTGTATTTCATCATAAAATTGACCTTTTAAAATTTTTATGTCAGGAATTTTCAACTAAGAGTGCTCACCTAAAAAGGTGCAGTTCCTGAGAAAATATGAAAGGCTTGAGAAAGAGCCATGGAAGGTGGCTGGGGTGCCCTGAAGGAAAACTGAAATCACTTCCACTTGAATATGATACATACCATGTCATGAAATAGCCTGCACTTAATTTTTAAATAATTGGTATCATTAAGTAACCTAACAATGACATAGCAATACCAGCTCTGCGTAAGAGGCAGGCAGGCGGTGTGTCTGAGATTTACAGCCAACTTACAGTCCTGCAGGATAATTGCTTTGCTCTCTGGAAAAGAGGTCCTTTTCTCATTACCTCCGACTGTCATTCCTGGGCCATAATCATCTTAATGTGATCGTAATTTATGTACTGTATTTTTCAAAGCTGTATCAGATTTGCCATTTTAATTTCCCTGTCCAACTCTAATGTTTCAGTAGGAAAAAAAATGCCACTGCCAATAGAAGAAAGGAGGGGAAGTTATTTAGGAAGAGAAGAATCGCTGCTGAAGGTCAGCTCGCTCATTTATGTAGTCCGTATTTCCACGGCTGCCGGCGACAGCGCAGAATGCATTCCAGAAGGGTACAGACAGTGGAGTAGGGTAGAGGCTGAAAGTAGAATTACCTATCTTCCAGTCTCAGCAGCTCTGTTTATTAACTGTAGGGCCTTGGAGAAATGATTTAACCTTTTGGAGCCGCAGTTTCCCTATCTGAAAAATGGGGATACAATCCAGCTACTTGTTGTGATTTTATATCCAGCCAAGGATTAGTGTCTTAAAGCAACAATTTCTTCATTGCCTTTCATGATTCTAGTGTCTTAACAGGCTCAGCTACAGGTTCGAGGTTGGGGAGCTCAAACAAAGTGGCTGGGCCCTTGCCTAGTGTTGGCTCTACTGGACTTGCAAGGTGGCTCATTCACACAGGTGGCAGGTAATGTTCACTGGAGCTGTGACTTATGCTTGCCCCTCCAGGGACCATGGTCTTGTCATAGCACAGCAGCTCAGTTTGGTAAGAAAAAGAATCCCAGGAAGGTATGTTTCTGCACACTCAAGAGGACCCTGCAAGGCCTAAGTGACCTAGCTTTGGATGTCCCAGACTCACGAGGAGGACTGGACTATACATCCATCCCCTTGAGGGAAACAGCAAGATCGAATTGTAGAAGAGTATGTAGATGACAGAGGGGATCACAACCATTTTTGGAAAAGAAAATCTATAAAGGGATAACAATTATCATATCTACCTCACAGGGTTTGGGGAAGGCTTATAAACTTAGGAATACTAGACAAATATTTACAGTGTATCTAGAGCACTCAAGAAACATTAGCTAATATATCTTATCCTCCAAGACCTACAATATTCTTTCTTCACTGGGCCCTGATCTCTTTATTTTTTTTCTGTTATTTGTAAATGTGCTCATTATTTTTAATATTTTGAAATTAGCATGTTCAATCTGTACCTCTTGTTGTAGACCAGAGAAATGAAATGTTTGCTTGGTTTTCAGGTTTGGGTGAATATGTAATCTGCTGTGTTCATAGTCTTTATAATTTATAGGCTGTGGGAATTTATTCTCTTAAAAGGTGACTTACTCCCAATATGCTCCCTGCGCACCCTTCTCCTCAGTACCACTGCCCCAATCCGGGAAGGCTGCTGATCACATGTGGGATCCCTCACCCCAACACATAAATCCCAGTGGTCTAAGCTAAGTGAAAAAAGACGATCAAATTTTCAAAACTCAAAATATCTCTTAGGTCAAAGCATAGTGTTTTTAACCATGTTGATGAAAAAAAACCTCAATTTAGAATGTAAAACTCTTATTATTATAACCAAAACAATACAAAAAATAATATTACAATGTTTATAAAATTCAGCTTTACTGGTATTTTATACCTATGAACGAATGAAGGGAAATTTATGTCCTTTTCTTTTTCTTGCACTACACTTCATAAGCGGTCTTTAGAATCTAGCCAAATTCTTTGCTCATAATAAATACTAAAAAGAAGGACTTATTTGTAAAGATTCACTCATATTTTTAATTTCACATTTTGATGACTTCCAACACACTAATAGAACAACTGACGCACAACTAATAGAATAACCTATGTCCACTCTAAGTGAGTGAATTTGCTCATTGTTCTACAGACAAACATGGTGAAAAATCAGGAAAAATCAGGAAAGTCACCAGAGAAAATAACCCATGTGTTAAATATTTTAATAGCATCTCAGTAAGATGTGAGAAAGAACATATAAAAATATACTTCCCTCCGAATTGATTAGTATCACTTCACTTCACCCAGAATCTCAATAATAAAAACCCAAGGTGTTGAATTACATCAGCAACTGCCAAAAGCAAGAAGTTCATCACATGGAAGAAGTTAATTATGGTCCAGGGGTGAGGGGTTTTCAGTCCTAAGAGCTCAGCCCCTTAGGAACTTTGGACACCTGCCTCCCACCTCAGAGTACACAGCAGTTCATCTATTCCAGGCTTCTCCTAAGACCAACTTATAATGAACATAAATGACAAAAGCGATCAAACCAAACATACGAATATGTGCTGATCCTCCTAGGATACTTAGAAGCCAACACAGTGACATTCGCCTATAGGCTGGCTTATAGCATTTAAAGTGAGCAAAACCTAAAATCCTACCAAAAATTAAACTAAGCGAGGGAAACACGCCTGAGAAAACTGGGCACCCTAATTGGGCTCCCTGATGTGAAAGCTCATTTTCCAACTTCAGACACTGGAGGCTGAGGCACTTCCAGTGAATTCCAAGAGAAAACATGTTGTACACCGATACCTCCTTCAGGACTTCCTCTTTTCTGATATTTCAATACTGAAGTTAGATAAAATAATACTTTAGGATTTTCACATTCTGGAAACTACGTCCTGTAACACTTTCAGGATTAAAGTTATTGTAAAATATTTTCTTTACTCATATAGTGCTCTCTTCTAGAATTTCTAGGATAAAATATAGGACCCTTGCTAATAAGATTAGAGATATATACATGCACACATTAGACTATGTACTTTTAAAAAATGGGCTATGAGTTTGGAATTTCATTTTTCTTTTAGATTATTTTATCTTTTTTCATGGTTTGATGATTTCTCCAATATTACTATAAATTAAGAAAGGACATTAAACATATGACTTCATAAACTCTTTTTCAAAGACAACTCATTGGCAATGATTTTCCTTGAGCTGAGCACCTAAAGCGGCTGCCTCATGAGCTTAGATCTACTGCTGGAAATAGTAAAGGCTTTTTTCATGATTTGTCTTCTGTCAACTAAAAATTCATGGAGCCTCATGAATATGAAAAATCAGAACAAGGCACAACCAAAAAGCAAATGGAAAGCAACAACCAATTAAAGGAAGCAGAGAAGTAAGCAGAGGCAATTAGTTCACTGGAATCTATTATCTATAACATTGATAATGGTTTCTCAGGGCGAGTAGAGACACAACAATAAATGCAAACAAAATCTTATTTTTCTAATCAGTAGTTACAAATGTACATTTACGTATATTGCTTCACCCAACGGAACATGCCTTAATAAAGATGATATCCATCTTTAGGTTGTTTTTGGACTATGATTAGCTCTGCCCTTCCATCCCAAGTTGGGCTGGGCATTTGTGGTGACCTCTGGAACTAGATAATCATCCTAGATAGGAGAGGTATTAGACATGGCTACAATAGAAAATATTGCGTGTTCAAAACATCCATCCTTAGGAGAAGAGCTTTAAATTGCATAACATTTAGCTGACAGATGCAAATAAATTCAAGTACTGCTTTATCTACATACTTGCCTATATATCAAATATACATGAAAAAATGACAAAATATTCAAATCAGACACAGGAAGTATACTAAGCTGCTTTAGAATCCTTTCTGAATATTTAGTATTCATTTCATGTGTGGATAAATATGTCATATCTTGAATTTTATGAAAATTTCCACCTTATAAATCATATATATGAAAGTTCAACTTTTTCCAGTGTGACGTATTTGCACTTAAATCGTATAAGGACAAATGACAGGAGGACTTTGGTCTTGACTGGCATGATAGTAAGCATTGTGAACTGACTTCATCAGTCCCATATCTGGCTAACGTGAACAGCCAACAAATCCCTGCCAACATCATTTTCATTTTCTTTCACAATGGGCCTGCTGTAGATATATTATAGGGCTTACCTAAAGTGTCAAAAAAGGCAATTTGTAGCCAAGAAAATGTGGAGGAGAGAAAAAGAATAGTCTCATGATGCCTGTTCCAACTTTCATATTCACAACACTGCCACCCGCCAGTGTGGATGCTGGTACTGTCCTTTTCCCATGGAATCAGCATCACTTATTAACTTTCTAGGAGTAGCAAAATGTAAAAGTTCAAAAGCTAAGCTGATGGCACTGTGGTCCTTACATCCGTCAGTTTAATCTCTGTGCCCTAAAGTCAGAGTCTCTTTAGCCATTAAAGATGTGAATCTGACATCAAAACACAGGGAAATTATATCAATGCTATATAGGCAATTTTCCAGATCAAGTGTATTCCTTAAATGTATGGTTTCACATGATAACATTTTTTTCGAAAACGTATTAAAAATAAGCTCTAAGGGCTTAAAAGTCATCTTGAGCTCATGTGCTGGAGAAAGCAAATGTTGCATATAAGAAAAGAACATTACTATTTGTTTCCATCATTCTACTGGATGTATTTAAATTCATATTTAACCAATACTGTCTGTTAAGAAAACCATAAACTTTTCATAAACGTACTGTCACCAAAAGATGAAAGCTACAGCCTAGAATAAACCACTCATCCTTAAAGACCACCTCTGGCTCACTTTACTGTGGGGATCTTTAAAAGTAGCTGTACCACAGCCTCCAAAGTGAGAAAGATTAAATAAAAAATTACAGCACAGGAAATTTCTTCCATACCTTAGACAATCAGCATTATCTTGACCTGGGGTTGCTCATTACCATTTATCTCTTCCTTACTTGGTCAACTTTGGAAATTCTATGGCTATGATGACTGTGTATAGCAGAACATTTTGGGTCAAGTTGCATAACCTATTTCTTGAGTTTCATAAGATGCTTTATTAGTATGTCAATCTGTGCTTTCAACGTTAGTCTCAGTACCACCAATAAGCAGGAGCAATTCCTAGGAGCTTGTGCCAATTGCATCCTAACAGCTGTGACAAGTGTGAGGGAGGGAGTTACTAGTTCCTGGAGCACAAGACTAGTTAGGCAGGTTATCGCCTATGGCTGAGGAGTAAATGAATAACTGTACAGCACTGACATATGTTAGGGGATAAGGCAGCTTCTCAGAATACCAGTGCGGCATAACATTGGGGACCTGCCAAGAAATATAGAACTCATCAATACATAGATGTTTGTGCTACGTTGAGGAAGAAGTATCTGGAGTATGCCAGAAGAGATCTGGAATATAAATTTAGTAAACGTAATGTCATGAAAAATCACAGAAAGATTTTCTTACCAAAAAATCTCCAACATCAGAAACTTGTGTCTCTGGACAAAATAAATAAATAAAGAGAAATAAAAATCTAAATACATATATGATGCTGTAGATCAATATGTGTTTTCTGGGATCTTGGAACAACAAACACAAAAACTGTACTTTTGGAAGAGTATGGGTGCAGTATATCAAGAGAATGGCTCAAAGGACAGGCCACAGTGACAAAAGAGCTTGTGCGACAATCCTCTCTGAAGCTCTGGGGGATATCTAACATTGGAGACAGAAAAATCCACCCCTTTCTTGAAGTAAGAGCAGTTAGTAATGTGTAGCACTTCAATAACAAAAACTGCAATATTCATTAAACATTTATTGAAATGATACTATACTCCAGGCAGTATGTTAGGAAATTTCTTGGAAAATATTAGAAAAACTTCATAGCAGACTGTGGAAAGAAGCAATAAGAGCCTGGCAAACAAAAGGTCCTGAGTTTGATCCCTACTACCAAAAAAGAAAAACAAAGATGAAATAAGGAACATTGTTCGCAAATGGTATGATGATCATATCCATGTTTCAATTTGTAGGAATTAAATAAACAGTGTAAATTGTAAATTAAATACAGGGTTACACAGGTATATCCAAGAGTGACCAGAATGCTGTGTGACTGTTGAATCACAGTGGAGGGTTAACTTGCTCCCCAAAATTCACAATAGGGAAGTCAGAGTGTTAAATCGCAAATATCTCTATCAGGAAAACACATAATCTCATTGTAGAAGGATAATGGGCAGCATCTGATGAAGAACAAAAGAGGTGTGTGTGTGTGTGTGTGTGTGTGTGAGAGAGAGAGAGAGAGAGAGAGAAAGAGAGAGAGAGAGAAACTGATTTCATGATGGAAATGCAAATACACTCCAATCCTCCTGTTGAGTGGTTAGACCCTGCTAATACCAATTGCAAGACAAAGTATCTGAATTTTGAGACATTTTCATTGTCTAGAAAGCTACTGTGAGTTACATTCTGGTGGAACCAGGGCATTTAGTAAATTCTCTACTTACCTCATTAATGATTGTACCTCTCCACAGGAAAAGGAAGCAAGTGAGAGTACTATCTCCACTTAATTGTGACCATCCAAGATGAACCAATTAACACTAAAATGGAAACATGGGAAGTTTCTGTGAATGTGATAATATGCTAATGGTTATAATGGCCATAGAAAGAAATTCTAGATTTTGTCACAACTGCATCTGCTGCTCTTAAGAAAGTTTCTACTAAAAGGCAGATTTGACTGAAAGCTCTTAAAACAGAAATGGCCCAGAAAGAAACTAGATCTTCCCCAGGAAATAAGATAATGACCACACACAGAGAAATCTGATAAAGAATACTAGAAAGAACTAAGTAGATACATGAACTTGTACCAGTGGGGTTTTCTATCAGTTCTCACTGAAAAGGGATACATGACAAAGATTGGAAGTCCTTCAGTTATTTTTAACCATGAAAACTAAGTCCTGTGAGAAATAAATAGAATAAGTGGAATGATCTTTGTAGTGTGTTCAGAATAAGATACAAAAGGGGGAGGAATTATGCGCTGTTGAAGTAGTTGACATAATGGTATCAGATGTCATGGAAAATGCAGAAATACCAGCTGCTTCTTAATCTTATCTTCTCTGTCATGGATTGATGTGGGGACAGAGATCTTTACTGAGAAAGCATTAAACCCTGAGTGGGGAAGAAGAGACCTAGGAAGTCTATGTCAGTCCAAGTCCCTTGCTTCATAAACGTGTTCTGAGGTACAAGAGACCTTTGTGAGCGGATGTCTGAGACACTGTTATCAGTAACATTTGGGGAAGGATAAAAGTGCAGACATTGGGAGATTAACAGCAGGAGAATTATGTCCTGATTTTCTGAAGTTATTAAAGGAGGATTTCTGAAGCAGAAGATATACTATTAAACCCAAAATTTTGAATACCTAATGCATATGGCAGTCAGTAAGGCTCACAACAGTAAAGACTAGAAAAGAGTTGATGGGAATAATTGAGCATGTATGATGTATAAAACAGAAAGACAAAAAAGTCAAAGAAGTAGTATTAAGAGCTCTGAGGCAGCAGAGAGAAGCTCAGAGAGCATGTGGCTCATTAAACCCATTAGATCCCTCAAACATTTGTCAGCAGCCATTGTGTCTTCAAAGACTGATGATGACAACAAAGATGAGGCAGTGAGGGTTCTGATGACCGTGGTGAGGACAATGGGCTGATGGGGCCCCGGAATCATGTTCGTTTTTCCCAGTGGTGTGGTCCAAGATCTAGTGCCTCAAGGACACCGGTATGCTGCAGCTGATTAAACAATAGCTGGTAACAAGTGTGCTCCAACAATGGCTCAGTGGTTGTCAGGCTTCATTTCCCTTCATGGAGCAAGCCTCCAGAGTCCGGGTAGAAGTAATGCTCGATTTTCCAGATAAAGAAATGAAGTTTGGACAAGTACTAAGCCAAGGTCACCCCTAGTAAGTGGGAAAGGTCTGATTCAAAGCCACGGCTTCCACCTTAGCCACTGTTGTTATAACTTGAGTGGCAATGAGCAGCGCTCCATTCTGACTAAAACCTGATGGTATAGAAGATGAAATAGTTTCTTTGGTCCATGGGATTTCTAAGAAAGAAAAAAGGGAAGAGGAGAAAGTTCATGAAAAGTTACAGAAAATCTGGGAAATCTAAGGAGTAAGATAAGTAAATTGACAAGTTCAAAAGAATGCAGACTGGGATAGCTGAATCCAGGAATAAAAGGTTAAAGGAAGCAGGAAGAAAACCCCAGTATAAACAAACAGGCAAGGAGACCCAGGTCTCTTAAATATGCCTCCCACAGGAACAAAGCACCTGGTCTTCACCTGACCCTAGCAGGTGACCTGCCACGTGATGAGTGCCTACCTAAAAGAAAGTTAAATAAATAGAACAGACTGAATATATTAAAGAATTTTTTTTCTTTTTTCACACCTAGTCTTATTTTAAGAAGCTCTACCCCTTCAGCAAAATAGCATTATACTATCCAAAAGAGATCTGGTTCCCTGGTACATGGAGAAAAGAGGTTTAGATCTTAAATATTTTTACATAGTTATAGTCAACATATTCACCTCTAACTTATGTAGTGAAATAGAAATGGAAGGAGAAAAAGCAATGTGTTGAATGACACAGTGAACATTTAAAATAATAATAATGTACATTTTGAATACTTTCTATGTGTCAAGCACCAACAGAGATGTTCGTTAATCTTCACAGCAATCCTGTGATGTGGGGATCCCTGTGCTCTTTGTAGTACAGATAAGGAAGAGAAGACTTAGCAAGATTAAATTTCTTGCCTCTGCTCATACCATCTAACAGAGGAGTGGGTGTTCAAATCCAGCAGTTTTTTCTTTGACTTTAATCACCACAATGAACTGGCAGTATCTTGGTTTCTTCCTAAGAAAGCCTTCAAGAACAATCTAGATTCGGGCAGGGGATTTAGCTCAGTGGTTCCAGCGCCTACCTCAAAAGTGCAAGGTCCTGAGTTCGATCCCCAGTACCAAAATAAAAAAGAACAATCTAGATTCTAGAACAAGGTGGGGTCCACTCTTTACTAGAGACCACAATAAAAAGCCTCAGAGATGTTTAGTGGACAGAAAGCCCATGATGAGTCAACAGTGTACTGAAGACTTCAAGTAAAGACAAAAGTTGCATTCAAAGATCTAACAATTCCAACAGTGAAGGCTGTTACAGCACATTTCTCCATACCTGGAGGACTCTTCCTACATCCAGTATTGAAATTGCAAGAAATGGAAATACATCAAAAAATGGAGAGGAGAAGAGGTTTAGAGCCTTCATACATGAAAACTCACAGCTCTGAGTACGGTTAATTCAGGAAGTCAAGAGAGCTATCATCAAATATTAGAAACGCTATCCTCAGAAGTGGAGCAAGATTGACTCTCTAGTTCCAGGAGTGACAGGGTAATGGAAATTGGTAAGATTTTACTCTGAATACAACATAATTTCAGTAATCAAAGCCATTGCAAAATATAAGGGCAGTGAGAACGCTATCAATGTTAAGGACACAAAGAGCAGCCAGGTCACCTTCGAGAGACTCAGTGGGAGGAACAGCTGCATGACCTTGAATAGTTTTTTTTATCTCCAAGAGCTTATTTGCTCACCTAGCAACTTTAAAATTGGCTTGGACAAGGTCTAGCTGTCCCAGGACCTGGCTACACGGTCCTTAAGACATTCTCTGTAACATGTCCTTTCTGTCACTGTCATTTCTTTCCCTGTGGAATGGTGCCTGACCCTACCATGCTGTTTCCAGCCCTGGAAATGTCTTGTGAGTCCTTTCTCTTCTCTTAACTTTCAGAAGTTAAAATGCAAGCTATTCAAATACTAAAACCAACTAAATTAAGCTAGAGCTCCTTGGTTTCTTTTTAAAACAGACGAGTATTATGAATAGAGCCATAAGCATGGTTGTGAGTTATTCAACCAGAGGTAGCTAGTTGATTGATAAATCAATTTGCAGGAATATATTAAATGATTAATGAATCTGTCACATCAACCAGGACACTTGCTAATTGTTTTCAAGGTTCCAATCAATGTAATGGCAATTAATTGCTCCTGCTATGATCCACTTCATGCTTAGAGCTGACGTGGAAGTTTAACTTTCATTTTTCACTGGTGAAAAGCCTTTTGTCTATTCTTGGCCTTTCTCTGCACCTGCACGATATAGGAAAACAATACTTGTGTTAGGCAGAATCCTACTTATTAATGACTATAAATTTAAAGCCCTGGGAGCCGTCCCTATGAACAAAGATGAGAGAAGTTTTGCAAGCTGCCTAAAGAAGAAAATGGTGTACCTACAAATCTAATTTTCATCTGAGTATAGTATATCGTGGTTCCCTGAGGCAGCTCTTGATATAACAAAAGCAATTGCAGGCCGATCGGGAGGGTTATTTGCTCCTGGGCTTCCAGCATCTGACAGGAGATCAGAATGGAGGTCCTACTCTCAGAGGACGTCAGCTTCAGGAAGCAGATGGGAACTGACAGGCTATTTCCAAGAAACCAGGACTCTGAAGCAGGAAGTAGGTATGCCTGACTGAGTCATGGGACACTCTTCACTGAAGTCCAGGAAGCTGGAGCCCAGCGATGGCAAGCAGCATCTGTTCCTGTCATAGGGCCATGTCCAGGTGTGTCAGGAATCATGTGATTATCCAGAGGGCGTGGAGCACCAGGGCAACAGTTCATTAAGGTTTAACCCTACGAATGCCATCCACTCCCTGGACGTGCTGGGACAGGGTGA
Source organism: Heterocephalus glaber (assembly GCF_053883595.1). NCBI lineage: Eukaryota > Metazoa > Chordata > Mammalia > Rodentia > Bathyergidae > Heterocephalus > Heterocephalus glaber. The sequence continues at coordinate 19,710,154 of NW_028258343.1, read as the reverse complement.
GTTTCACTCCATTCCCCCTTCCTGGGATCCATCCCTGGAGTCCTCTAGAACACAGACATTTTCTATGTTCTCTTCTAAGCAGCTCACATTTGCTACTTCCCCAATCTGTCATTTCTAAGGATGGAAATCATCTCTGGAGTCTTCATGAGCCAGAACAAAGTGAAGCATGGTTGGGGAGGTCTCATGACCTTCCTCCTCCAACATGATCTGTGGCCATCTCGTGGAGGAAGAGGCTGGGTGTGAGATGAAGGTGGAAGGGATGCTCAGACCTGGTCACCCACTCCCATTCTGCCTACTATCTTCAAGTCTCACTGCTGTGACCCCCATGCTGCCAAGTCTGGAAGTTCTGCATTGATCTTTGATCACCTTTTATTGTCCTAAGGCTTCCTTGATCACTAGGTAGGCAGATCTAGGAAGACTAGAAGAACAGGCTGTTTTAGTGTCTTGATTGCGCCCCTGATGAAACCAGCCTGGTTTGATACCATGGGCTGATTCCACCCAAAGCAGCCAGCAACACAACCATCTAAGCCACTGAGGCAGGTGCTCAAGGTGACATCCAAGTCCATGACGTGTACTCCCAGTGCCCAGCCATCCACCCCTGGCCTTTACCACAATTTCTGCAGAGATTCACAAACTGGCAACTGGTTTCCTCCTCTCTCCCTTTTGCATTCCTTGCTCTTCTTCATCCCAATCAACTACATAAACTGAAGGGAAAATATAACATCTAGATCTCAGCTAAAGCACATGCTCTGGGACCACATATTAAGGAAATGTGATTGGTGGAGGAGGGGTGCCCTGAATTCATTTGCTACACATTGTTTCCCTGGAATAAGAGCAATGCCTGAAAGTAAGATCCTTTGTTTGGGTTATTCCTGGATATTTTCCTATCAACTTCATTGATCTCTTGGTTCCCACTTTTCACAGCAATAAGCTCTGAAACCAGGGATTTAAAGTCTGGTGACAACAAAAGTTATTTATCTAAATGCACATAAAGAGATTGTATAGATGCTGAATGAATCTGGAGAACTGTGTAATTCGGGAGATTTTTATCCTTTGTGCCTGGGGGTTGAGGTTCAGGACATAGGTTTCAGCTAGTGAGTTCTGCTTTTCTCTGTGGCTCACAAGATAGGCATGGCGGGGCAGTTTCCCACCTTGGGTTCCTGAGAATCCTTTCACATATGTTTACAGCAGCACCTTGTCCAGTATGTGTCATGGGCAGCCCTAGGAATGGCAGGAGCCTGACGCTCTTGGTAGAGACCCCTGAGTAGAGTAAGATCAATCCTTTCACATAGTAGCACAGGCACCCTTTTAAGACATGGTTGTTATGGAATCATCTTACTCCTTAAAAGCCTACCACAGCTTCCGTGTTTCTGAGTTAGGGTCGGCAGAGTGCATTGTCAACATCTCCTTCAACCACTGCTCCTCCTGTGCCAAAACGCTGCTCTTTGAGTTCAGTACTTGCAGTCACCTCTGCCTGGAACCTCAACTGTCCCACATGGGACCCCCCACGTGTTTTCCACCCTGGCATCTTCTTGATCTTTCTCTGTAGCCTTATGTTCTCTAACATATCATGTATTTCACTAATTTGTATTGTTTAGGGTTGTCTTTCTTTTTTTTTTTTTTTTTGTACTGGAGATCGACCTCGGGTCCTTGCGCTTGCGCAGCAGGCGGCAAAACCACTGAGCTACATCCCCGGCCCAGGGTCGTCTTTCTTGCTAGGGATAAATCTCATAAGGGCAGGGAAGTTTGTCTATTTTTGTTCTCTTCTGAATTCCCAACAGCTACAACAGTGTCTGGCATATTGTAGGCCTTTGATAAATATTTGTTTAATTAATTAATTAATGAGTACCATCATATATAAGTAGATGTTTCTCAACAAGTGTTGTCTTATAGTAGAAAAGATAATGTTCCAAGTATAAAAGAAAGATTTAGACTCATTATACACACGTCTAATATTGAACCCTGTTCTATAATATTTGTATAAAGGAACTTCATATTCAGTAAAAGTGGAATTTAAAAAATCTTAGAGTTCTAAAAAGAAATTTGAGATCAATTATGGAGAATTATAAATTGTAGTATAGTAAATATTAATTATCTTTCTCTTTATTAGTATCACTTTTTATAATAATACTTTCAGTGTCTAAAACAATAAAAATATGTAAACTATCAAATGAATTACTCCATCATTACTAAAATAGTGTGTGATGCTTCTTTGGGAGAAGCCAGATAAATATTGGTCTTTGAACCACAGTGGTGTAAATCAATGAGGTTACTCATCATATTAATTTGTTTTGAGTTCCAATTATTTTTGGCATAGCCTGGAAATAAAATTCAGCCACAAAGAATCAGTCATTACCTCTATTCAAGGGGGAGTATCAAAAGTTTTTAAAACAATTCCGGGATGATGATAATAGTTATTATAATAATAATTCTTCAAATCAATAAGCACATATTTATAGTATATATAGTCTCCCTTGGAAACTACTTCCACTCAGGAGAGTGGAAGGCAAGTGATTCCCAAGCATATTCACAAATGATTCCTGAATTATATGACTTTAAGTCCAAGAACTCTTCTATTTAATATAATAAAATGAAAAAAAAACCATAGGATTGTTGTGACAACTGACATCCGAATCACTGCATACTGTTTTTTAGTAAAAATATTGTTAAGAAATAATTTGCTGCTATAACATTCATCCATTGAAAAGGTACAACTCAATAATTTCAATATGATCATAGCTGTACAGTCATCAAGACAATCTAAGAGTAAAATATTTTTACCACTCCAAAAAGATGCTCCGCATCTATTAGCATTTATTTCCTCTCAGTTTCTGATAATTACAAATCTAATCTTTATCTCTATAGATTTTCTTCTTTTGGATATTTCAGGCAACTCTAATCATAAAACGTGGCCTTCTGTGATTGCTCTTTTTTAGCACACTCTCAGGGTTCATTTATGTTAGAGTCTGTATCAGAGTTCCACCTTCGTATTGCCATACGTGCTATGAATGTGCCACATTTTATACATTTTCCAGTTGCTGGACAAAAGATTGTTTCAACTGTTGGGTTACTACTACTTAATGCAGCTGGGAATATTTATGCACAACGTTCTGCTTGTTATCTTTTAACGTTTCCGTGAGGGCCACTCACTCTCCATAGGATTTTTATGAAGAAATTCATCCTTTTGTAGTTTCATGATATAGTACTCAAACCTCAACCTCACCATGCTTGCTATGTGATTTTGCATATGTTTTTAGTTACTCTGAGGCTTAGTTTCCTAATCTGTCCCATATTCAGCAGAAAATAAGTGTTCAAAGGTGATTTTTTTGTTTTGGTTTTGGTATTGGGAATTGAACTCAGGACCTTGTGCTTTCGAGGCAGGCGCCGGAATCACTGAGCTAAATCCCCGGCCCTCAAAGGTGATGTTTGTGCAGGAAACACAAGACATTTCCAAGTCTTCTACTTTACAACTGCCTTCACCGCATTTTAGGGATGGCTGCTTGGGTCGGTTCCTTCTCTTTCTCTGAGTCAGGTTTAATAATCTAAACAATACAGGTAAAATGTGAGTAATAAAAATAAAACACCATCTGTAACATTTATTAATGGAGTAAAAATTCAATTTAACATGTTATTTCTGACAAATGAAAGTGACGGGCTAGTCCAGATGACTAAAATACCACTTATGAGCTTCCATGTAATTTTTATTGAATATTTTCTGTTTGCTAACTTATCAATATTTTGTGTCTGCTAATGTAACAGTAGGAAAAAACAAATGACACTATCTATCATCAGTCAATAGACTATTTTTTCAATAACATTCTTAGAATAAGTTACTAATTTCCATTTTGTGTAAAAATCAATTTTTATATAGTAGTTTGGATTCCAACTATTCCATAAAATTGAAATCTGCTGTATTAATGTGCTGACAATGGTTCAGACTTTAATAGAGAATATATGGGAAGTATTTCTCTCTTTTTCTTTTTTGACTATGGTACATTAAGTCTCCAGAGGGGGCAAATGTTTAGCAACATATTACTTATCACTGTGTGACTCTGTAAAAATCTAACTCAGAAATGTCTTTTGCAATCAGCAATGGCTTCTTCCTGAATTGCTCCTACCAGGCAGGCATTAGCAAATGCTGCGTCTTTACTGACTGTCTGTAGACAGACATTTTTCTATGTATGGTCTGCATTGCCAGCAGAGACAGACTCTGAGAGGAGTTTTATTACCTTCCCAAAGACATCATCACTTGTTTCTCTTGTCTGCACTAAACTGCTTTATCTTCCTAGAAAGTAAACATCAGGTTGACCTATAAACCAGTTGTTTTGTTCATTAATCCATCTTGTTAATCAAGAGAAATAGGGAAGTTCCTGTGGACATGCATAGCGTTAATGGTGTGACTTATTTCTGCTTATCCATATTGTAATAGAATTTTTCCCCTAAGGTTCATTTATCACTTTAAAAAATTAAGCCAATTTAGAAATATAATTTGAATGTATAATGGAATTTGTCAGTTGATCTTAGCTTTTACAAGTTAATCAAATAGCAGAGACTTAAGGCGGTTTCTCCACACGTGCTCCAATCATTTATGGGCAGCCAATTTTCCTCTAAAGAGAATGTCAAATTCTTGCAGGAATTTTTGTTGATTAGAACCTCACTCTTTCTTTAGAGAATTGAATCATTTTTTTCCCTAGCAATCAAGATTCATGCTATCCATCAAACTGAAAGGAGGAAAGTGGCATAATGTTAGCTAAAATATTAGAAATGACAAATAAGTGAAATCTGTTAACTGGAGTGGAAAAGAAACGTGTAATTAAGCAGCACAAGGACCATATGTCAGATTCTTCTATAGTAATCTGTGGGGTTGGGGGTAGACTTTGCAGAGTTAAACATAGCTGTCAGAAAGTTGCAGTCCTCTTCATGATTCACCGGACTCACTGATGACATCTCACCTCAGCCAGCAATTGATACATTCGTTGATGGTTGTTTTCATTTTGGCAGTAAGTACAAGAATAAATCAATTAATTTTAACCGATGGTAAATTAAGAGGAATAAATGATAACAGGGGAAAGATATTTGAATGATTTAAATACAGGCAGGATATTGAAACACCTAAATTGCTACCTTTCAAATATTTCTCAGCTCTGCGTCAAGCATGTTTTGAAATTATTAGTGGAAATATATGGCACCTTAAAATACCACCTACCTCCTGATGTTGTCATGGTGCACTAGATGCACAATGAGCCCAGACTTTATCTATCTAAGAGAGTCTGTACATTAAAATTACAAAGTGAAGACCTTACCTTAGCATTGTGTGATCTTATCACAACCAAGCCCAGAGAGGGTGGGAGCTGGATTGTTCCATGTGGAGAAAAGAATAGCAGGATCAATCACCTTTTGTAGGAGAATCTTTCTAGGCTCAGAAGGAGACATAATCAAACCTAGGTCCTGATGTTGGAATCTATATTCTTTATTCCCAGGCATGTACTAGAATTGCCAAAACTATTGTTTTGAAATAACAGTTGCATTTTACAGAGTCAAGGTCATTAACTCATTTTGTGAATAGGAGTATGCAGAACAAGACCAGTGAGCTGAACTTCCTTCTCTATTCAGTGTTTCTGGTTCTTAAAATAAGACACCCAGTATCTCAGTGCTAGCGCCCTCCCAGGCAGGTAAGCTGGAGGGACATGGAACCCTGGTACCCCACTTTCATTGATATGTCTTAGAAACACGGAAAACTAGAGTTGGTCCTGCCTCTCATCTCATCTTCTTTCTGGTGTATGTTGAAGAATGAAGAATTCCAAGGGTCTAGTAAGTGCTAAGTTTAAATTGTGAATTACATTTCACATTATACCTTGCCTCATGATCCTTTCTCTCTTGAATCTTTCCTTTCAATTTACAGTCTTTTTCAAGTTTCTCCCTTTCCAACAGAACCCTGGTTATCTTTGTTCTTCTTCGAATCCCCAAGCATGTGTCAGTTCCTGGATGCATGCAGTGGGAGCAGCTGTTTTTTAATTGTAAAGCAGACATAACATGTCCAGTCTCACCTATTTTTAAGTGTACAGTTGAGTAGTGTTAGGTATACTCACGTTGTTGTGCAACCAATCCCCAGAACTCTTTCCATCTATAAAAATGAAACTCTGAATCCATTAAACAACAGCTCTCCACCCCCTTATCCACTCTCCATCCTGGAAACCACCATATTTCTCTCCCTATGAATTTGGCCACTCTGGCGACCTCAGATACATGGGGTCTTACAGTGTTTGTTTCTTTGTGATTGGTTATTTCTTAGCAAATATCCACAAGATTCACCTGAGGTGTAGCATACGTCAGAATTTACATCCTTTTGAAGGCTAAATGATATTCTGTCATGTGAATGGACCAGTTTCCTTCTCTACTTATTTAGCACCAGGCATGAATGACTTTCACCTTCCACTGTGGTGATCCCTACTGATAGGAACACGGTTTTACAAATATCTCTTTAAGACTCTGCTTTCAGGTCTTCTGGGCATGGAGTCAAGAGGGGAATCACGTATGACACGGCACTGTGTGCATGTTTGGGTGTGGTTCTCATTATGTGCACCATTTTCCATGCTCATCAACAGCACACACAGCTCTTGATTTCCCCACGTCCTTGCCAACCCTTATTTCCGTTTGTTATTTTTTGTTATTTTTCTTTGTTATTTTCTGTTTTTTAAATATATAAATAATGTAGTCACCCTGATAAGGGTGAAACCGCAGTGCATTTTAAGTGACTGCTGCAACAGCCTTTCAAAGTGTAGTTTCTGGATATATACTTGTGTCACTTCATAAACGCGACACAAACATCCGGATGCCTGAGTCTCAGGCCCAGTCTCGGGTGGTTGGGCCTGAGCTTCTTTTGCTCAACTTCCTCTGATGATTCTTTCGAAAATGTGTGATCTGCAACCTATCACACTAGACGATGTGATCTGAAAATACTTCAAAGGAAGGACGAAATGAGTTGGGAGAATCGAGTGCTTGCTGTAAAACTTTTTATGTGGATTGTAAATTTTAATTATGGGTAAATGTTGGTGTGGTGCGGCAAATATCACGAAGTCCTTGAACCACACCATGGAGTTTGCATAATGGGGTCGCGTGACGCTGTGGTTGTCACTGTCGCTGTCACTGTGCTGAAGGGAAGCCATGCACACTCTTGTCATGTGCATTTGGGAGGCGGGTTATCGCATGTATGATATGAGACTCTCTGCTGCCCTGAAAGAGATTTTCATTTTTATCGCTTTTCCTTCCGTTGAGCTGTGTAAGTTGGGGTTGACGTGTCTGATCCTTTATGATTACTCGAGTCTTTCACACTGATTACTGTGCCAAGCACTGTATATTATTCTCTACACACAGGCCAGACATTGCCTAACACCTCAGCTACTTGGGAGGGAGCTTGCTTACTTTGAGGGGTGACCTTAGAAACCGAAAGGAAATTGTGGCCAAAATGAGCGAGGAGAGGAAAATCAGCTGAGTGGGAATAAAATCCTTTTTCACTCTAAGTGAGAAATAAGTTAACAGGCACTTAATATCAACGTTTGAATAAGGAAGATTTAGTTCATACCAAAGAAGTATGTTTAATTTAAACTCCTTGTGCTGATTTTTTCATTGGCAAAATTACATTTATAAAATTAGGTATAAGTAGACACTGTACTTCCAGACTACCGGACATCTTTCCAATCCCAGGCTTAAGATTTTATATTTCTATACCACTGTCCTGTATTTTTGAGCTTCTAAAACCAGGTCTGCTTTCCCCAATTAATAAAAATGCTATGGGTTTTGATTCGCATCACTGCAGCATATGAACTAAATTACTTTTCATCTGCAGGTTTAAAGCTGAATAAAACTCTTTGTGATAAAGTTTCAGACTGTTCAGCTATGAGTCACTGAACCGTGGAATCCAATGAGCTCTCACCAAGGCCAGGAAGGGCAGATGCTTTTGTTCCAGTTTATATCATTCCCGCTTAGAAGGCTGCCATTCTGTGAGGTTTCAAATACCAAGGCCCTCTTTGGCTTTCGGATGCTGATGAATAATTTTTCTCACCAAAAGCCACCACTCAGATAACCAGAGCACAGCGTGGGGTAGCACCTCAACCTGTCCTTCATATTGAAGTTGCCAATTAATTCAGTCCATAACAGTTTGCTTGCAAGGGTATTTTTAAAATAGCTATTATAAATTACTATATCCATGCTATAATATTTTTCACATGTATCATTCAGTGCCACCACCCAAAGGAGAATGCAAAGTGAGTTCTCTTACTAGAGACTGTTCTGTACGCTCTTGCCTTTATCCATTCCTTCTTTGCTTTGTTCTAATTCAATCCACTGCAGTGCGACTCACACACATAAGGAGCTCCACTACTTTTGGCTATAGTGTAAAGGAATGTGTGTGTGTGTGTGTGTGTGTGTATAAAAATCTTCTAGAATGAAGGGTGAGATGACTTTTATTTACATAATAACCACAACACTGTTATAAAGATAGAGTGTGGTTCGTTAATAATGTAGAAATTATGTTTTATTTGTAGTACATCCCACTTGGGGGTTAGCATAATTTATTGCACATGTGGTGTGATCAAAATATATGGTAAATGTTTGAATATTTCTAAATTTATTACACTAAAAGTCATATTACCATGAATTCCCCTTAAAATGCTCCTCTTGTCTGAACATACTTATCCCATCATTCTTGCCACTTTCTGAAGCAGCTCTGGAAGTCTTCTTTCGTGAGTGTCTTTAGTTGCACTGTCATGGCTGCCTCAATGTCCAGAGTCAGTTCAAAGCATTTATGTCTCTTGGCCACTTTGACTGGGGAAAGCCAGAGATGGCATGGTGCCAGGTGTGGTACGTAGATGGATGAGGGCACAGTGTCATGGTTTCGGAAGCCTGCCTCTCTGCTGGATGCATTCAGCAGCAGCTCTCACCATACTTTTTGTCACACCCTATAAAGATACTCACAAAACTGGACTTCCAAGATTGGTTTAGAAAATGGTAAATATGATGGGAGAAGTGTGTTTGATGCATGGGATATATTTAGAGGAGGACTAATGGCAATGTATCATTCACTACAATAATATTTTTATTTAAGTATTTACCATAAATTTTGATCATGCCTTGTATAAAAGGCTCAAGCTGTAAATGCATGAGTGACATCAGCACAGTTGGTTGGGTGAGTTTCTCTAGGTTTAGTATTTCCCTTGCTCTCACGAACATTTCATACATATTGGCCTTAGCTTTCTTTTTTCTTCTATGTAGTCAGTCTGCCCTAATTTCTCAGATGAAGCTGCTCTCTTTGAATCATTATTTTATTACTTCAAGATCAAAGGTCTTTAATGAACTGCAATGGCATTTTGTGTGTGTGTGTGGTCCCAGGGATCTAACTCAGGACCTTACACTTGCGAGACAAGTGGCAGAACCACTGAGCTAAATCCCCACCCCTGCAATGACATTTTTGTGTATCACTCTCACCAAATCTGCTCAATTAGCCTACAGTCTATGAGGGCATTTCGTCTTGTGTCTTCCTTTTTTCTTCCTTTTTTCTTTATGACTGAAGCCCTATATTAGCTTTCCAATCACCTGGACAAAATACACCACACCCAAGATTTACAGGAGAAGAGTTTAATTTGGCTCATAGTTTTCAGAAGATTCGATCCACAGTTGGTTGGCTTCGTAGTAGAAAAGGCATAGCAGCAAGGCATGAAAGAATCAAGCTGCACACCCCATGGCAACCAGGAAGCAGGGGGGAAAGGGAGGAGCCAGGGATGGAGATTCACCCTTCAAAACCAGAATCTCAGTGACACTTCGCTTTGAACCAGCCCACCCTCCTAATAGCACATGTAACCATGAGTTCATCAGTGTAACAGCCCACTAATGAGTGGTCCCACACGACACAATCACCTTCCAAAAGCCCCACCTCTGAAACACATGAGACTTTTGCGGGACATTCTAGATATAAATCTGAACATTCCTCCTGTGGGCCCCAAAATGTTCTAATCCATCTCAGTATGTAAAATACATTCAGTCCTGTTCTGAGTCACCAGAAGTACTAGCAGTTTAGGAGTGCTGAAAAGTCAAGGCCAGAGTTTCCTCTGAGACCCAAGGTATACTCTTACCTGTAAAAAAATATAAAAACCAAAAAGAAAATTACATACTTCCAAAGTACAAGGCAAACATTTTCATTCCAAAAAGGGAAAATAGAGAGATAGAAGGAATTTAACCAAAGCAAACCTGAAAACCAGCAGGGCATATATTAAATCCTGTAGCTCCGCATCCGACACAGGATAGGTTGTGGCCAGATGTGAACCGCAAAGGGCTCGGGCAGCCTTGAGCTTTGACCTTGCTGGTTGCAGCAAACTTGGCCCCTCTCTCAGGCTGGCTCTGCTCACTGCTTCCATCTTTCCTCAAACCATTCCAACTCCCTGGGGGCCCAACTCACCTTCAGCTTCCTTCACTCCTCTCACACATGGCCCATTACTCACAAAGGCACACTGTGGGACCTCCTAAGCCTTCCTTTGAAATCTGGGCAGAAGCCTCCGTGACTTCGCAGCTCTTGTGTTCCACATGCCAGTAAAAGCAGCATCATATGGACAATGCCAATGTTGGCTGTCAGCATGAGCAGTAGTGACTTGTAAATGCCAGGATGCCCAAGGAACTAGCTCTGTAAGAGGCCTTTCTTGAGTGACAGTCTCAGGCACTCTCTTCTCAAATGAAAGCTTTACAGTTTTGTAGCTTTAAGCCTGGTGTGGGTGAGGTCTTACTGGTTTTTTAGACATCTAAAGACATCTTTCTTTTTGTTCCTATACAAAGTATTTGGTTCCCTTTTAATGACCCTGATCTGTTTAGCAATCACAATCACACCTCTTTTGGCCCCAGCTTTACACATGGTTCCTTCTAAGCCAAAATTTAAGTTTTCCAGTTTTTCAGCTCTATTTTTACCCCTGATTCTCACTATAAGTCTGGTCAAAAGCAGCCAGCAGTATTCATGCCACAGCCTGAATATTGGGCTGCTTTGAATTTGCTTCCACCAGATTAGTTAGCCCATCACCTTTAAATTTAGCCTCACCCAAAGTTTTAGGACACGGGAAAAATTTAGACAAATTCTTCTCCAACATGATATAGGCATGAACTGTATTCCAGTTTCTGACAGAGTTCTCATTCCCAGCTGAAATCTCCTGAAGCTGTCCACATTTCTTTTGGCCTTCTGGCCTTTTGAGCTCCCACCAATATCATGTATCAATCACTGCTCATATCATTCTAAGGTTTCTCTAGCCTGCATCTCCAAACTCCTCCAAACCATTTCCAAAGGCTTGTGAAGCACAAAGTCAGGTGCAATTGCAGCAATGATCTCACTTCTCTGGTACCAATTTCCTGTATTGGATTTCTCATTGCTAAAAAAAAAAAAAAAAAAAAAAAAAAATCCCAACATCTATAACTTAAAGGAGGAGAGGTTTAATTTGGCTCATAGTTTTCAGAGAATTCAGTCCACGGTTGTTTGACTCCAAGACAGAAATGGCATAGTGGAAGGGAATAGAGGAGAAAACATGCTCACCTTATGGAAGGAAACAGAGATCAGGGGAAAAAGTGAGAGAAGAAGACAATCTTCAAAGGCAGGGACCCACCTCTTCCAACCTGGCCCCATTTTCCCATAAAACATTTAGCTCTGAACTCATCAGTGGATCAACCCACTGATGAGATAGTGCTTCCAATGATCAAATTACCTTCCAAAGTCCCACCTTGGAACACATGAGACTTTGGGAGGACATTCTAGATCTAAGCCATAACAGACTCATTTGCCAGTACAAGCAGCTGTGTTTTTTAAGTAAACATCATGTTAAGTATCCTTTTTTGAATTGCCCAATATCTTCCCACACCCAGCACAATGCATAAAAATACTATTTGGATACTGAAAAACTGGCTTCTGACTTTGGTCTTGTGCTATTTTTAAAGGCTTTCACTTGCTTAGACCTCAGGATCTTGCAATGTTTACATATTCTAATATAGTTCTATTTCCCTTTTAAAGAAGGGACTTTATAAATTTTTTCTCATCTTCCATTAGGTTTCACAAGCGGTTATTTTGCCTTTACTACACAAACCTGTCCATTACATTTTCTTTAAAGCAAGAATATTCTAAAGGTTACAATGGGGTTGTATTCTGAAAATGCAATCAGTTGTTTAAACTCCAGAGCACTATTCCAAATATAAAGTTAAGATAAAAGCTTCAGAAAAATAAAGATTTCTACTTTATTTATGGCTATTGCAAATTATCTGCTTGCCATCCTTCTAAGGAGCAATTTTGAGTCATTCAATTTACTCTATATATATGTATAACAATAAATACCAATAAACAGTGTTTATATAGCTATAAGTTGTATCCATGCAACAATATCCAGAGAGTTCCCAATTGAATGTCCATGTAAATAATGAACATGCAGCAAGTACTAAATTAATATTTGTTATTAGAATAAATATAATAAATGATTCCCAGGCAAGACTTTAAAAGCTTACTTTATTTAGCATACGTAGGAATAAATTAACATTTGAATAATATAGTGTCATATGATCTAACTTCCATTTAATAAGGTATTTCTCCTAAAAGTTCTATAGGTGTTCAAAAAAAAGATGAAAGAAAAAGATCTTTCTTTGCCATGAACTCAGCAGAATAAAGGCCCAGCTTCTCTACCATCCATTTATCAATTAAATGGGAATAGTCTCCCTCAATTATTTTTTTCTTTTTAAATATTTTTATTTTTATGAGTCCATGTTTGCAGTGCATAATGATTATATCCATCATGGGGAGTTGGTACATGTACATTAATTCTTTTCACTTTCCCTTCCTTTCCTCAAACAAACCTGTTTTGGGGAGAAGTACTGGGAATTGAACCCAGCACCTTTGTACTGAGCTACATATTAGGAGCCATTGAAAATGAGCAAGGAGCAAAGGTACTGGCTTCTTCAGGCAGATGGAGTAGGACAGAGCTTGTCAAAATGAAAACTAGAAGGGAAGGTGGACACGGAGATAAGGCAGGGAGGTATGTAAAACAGAATGGGGCCCCTGTGATGGCATGGAAGAGGGGCTCAATGAGCAGTTGCTGTGTGTCACACCCCGTGCTACATGATTAGCTGATGTCATGTTTACAAGAGCCTAGCTGTGTGGTCTCATGATTCCCCATTATTTGGATGAGACAGATTCAAAAACTTAATTTTTGTGTAGTGATCCAAGTTTAAAAGTAATGACACAAATGAGTAAAAGTGAACCCAAACCAAACAATACAATCATCAGAATACATTAATATCAATGGTGTGGTTGTGATATTTTACAATTGTTGGCATTGTTGCCTTTGGGGAAAATGAGTAAGGGGTACATCCTCGATTTTTAGGAATATTTTCTATTCCCAATATTAGCCCCTTGTCTGCTACATATCTTGTAAATATTACCATCCTGCTCTTCCACTGACTTTTATCTTTGTTTATGATGTCTTTTGTTATAAGGGAAAATTGAATTTTGTTTAGCCTATCTCTACTTCTGGAACTTTGAATCACAGAAAGCTTTTCCCTTCAACTATGCTAAAGAGTAATTTACTCATATATTCTTCTAATGCCTGTATGGTTCCGTTCTCACATTAGATTCCTAAATCCATTCTCAGATTATAGGACAGTTTGGTCTCTCAGGAAATTGTAGGGAGATCTGAGGATGACTCTTTTTTACGCATTAGTCACGAAAGGTTTTCTTAGCACATTGATCATTCACGTTTCTTCACTGCATGATAAGCATCAAATACCTAGTGGCGTTTCTTTATTACTCCTGCAGTGCTGCAGAAAGCAGGCAATCAGGAACAAACCTTAAATGAGGAGTAGGAGTATCATTAGGTATGTAGTCTTGGGAGACCATTGTTGGAACTATTCATGTTAGCTTTAAGCTCACAATTTTTTTTTTTTTTTTTTTTTTTTTTTTTGCAGTACTGGGGATTGAATCCAGGGCCTTCACTCTGAGCTACATCCCCAGGCCATTGATAGTTTTCATCTTGAGACGGGGCCTTGCTAAATAAGTCATTGCTTGCCCCAGCTGGATTCAAACTTGTGATCCTTGTCGTTGCTGACTGTTATCAGTACCTGGTTTGGGACTCTGAAGAAGGTAATTGTCACAGTGAAGTAGACCACAATGCCAAGAGCCCAGCTTAGGACTTCGCATACTTATTTGGCTCACCTTAAATGAGAAGTCAGTGTTTCCTCATCAGTTCCTGCCCAAGTTGCTGATTTCACTCTCTTTATGTTATTGCACTATGTATGGCATTTATTTTTAAGTTGCTATTTCATAATATTTACATCACTTCTGGATGGTATAAAACACCAGTTAGTGGTTAGAGCAATAGTAGCGAGCGATTCACACATCATTAACAAACTGCCATTATTTAAATTATACCTCCCTCAGAAATATCAGTAATGTAATGAGATAGAGAGAAGGGAGTGAGCTGGAGTGAGCTGAAAGTCAACTGAGCTGAAAAAAAGCACCATAAATAATAACATAAAATTAGTTAAAATCAATTATAACTCCTACTGGATCATCTGGGAATCTTCTAACTTTACTTTCTAGTTGTCTTTTTTCAAATGATAGGGCTAAATAAAATAAAATGATACTGATAACATTTTCTGTTCTCTCCAAAATTTGCATTGCACATGAATGAAAATGTGTGTATCAAGAATAATTTTATGCTCATGAAAATATGCTATCTTAAATTTTAATAATATAGTCATGATTATAATGAATAAAGATCAAAACATTTCTGTCATCCCATGGATCTACTGGTCAGCTTTCTGTCACTCAGATAAAATACCCAGCCTCTGCAACTGAAGGGAGGAAAGGGTTACTGTGGCTCACAGTTTCAGGAGTTGCAGTCCATGGCCAGCTTGTTTCATGACAGGAATATCAGGATGGAAGGATGCACCAGAAGAAAGCAGCTCAACTCATGACACTGAGAAATCAGAAAGCCAGAGAGGACCCCAGTATGAAGGTTAAGGGCTAGGCATAGTCGGCAAGTTCACCCACCCATGCCCCACCTCTTCCAATTCGGCCCTGCCTCTTTGTAGCCCATTCAGCTATGACCTTACCGATAGATTAACTCTAAATTAATAATCAAGACCAACTGACACATAGGACTGAAATACTATAGAATTGTATCAGTCATAATCAGGAATAGCTTTTAAAAGTCATCAATATATTCAATCCTCAGTACCAAAACAAAAAAAAGTCATCAGTATGTTTGCATGATAAACATTTAATTTCTTTTGTATGTAGTTCACTTTCAGCCTTTTATTAGTATATTTCTATACAAAATCCTATGTAACCAATTCTTGCTTCTTGCCTATTACAGTATCTTGTAAATTTAATCCAAGGCAGTTCCTGAAACCTCAAACCTCAGCAATCACCCCATATTCTCCTATTAGTTGATTTATAGAAAGAACGTAAGGACTATTTTAATTTTGTCTGAACTTGAAGCTACACAATGCCAAATTATGAAATTAAAGGTAAAAGTGGTAAATTAAATTTGAGAAATAATGCAAACTATTTAGAGTAGATTAAAAACACAAATAAGAATTGTACTCCTAATCAGTTATTTTGACAATATATATGTATTACATATATATATATATATGTATTGCCATATTTGTATTGTATACATATACATATATATATTTATGGTAGTTTTAAGAATCACATATATAATCATTATGGTAGCTTCTTTAAGAATCATATATATATATATATATATATATATATATATATATATAAAACCATAATTATGGTACTAAATTTGCCATCACAAAACAAATCATAAAGTACACCCAAACCCAAACACAACTTATCTTTAGATTGACCCCTTTTTGATGATTTATATTTTGCTCCTCTACATAAGTATGTCTCACCATATTTTGGATATACTTGGAAGTGCTGTAAAATTTAACATATCAATGCTAATTTTCACCTTGGAAAATAAACCTATATCTGATTAACTGGAATGACAAAATTTACAAATATATATTCTGCTTAGATTTATCGTAACTATTATCTTAGTATAACTCTACATACCATAGAATAACTGGAATGTTTTTTCAAAAGTAGGACAACATCACGCTTTCATGAATATGAAGGAACAAGAACTCGTATTCGTTGATGGTCATAATGCAAGTTGGTACAGCCACAGTGGAAGACACTTCTCAGTTTCTCACAAAGCTGAGCAAACATAGTTTGGCTACATGTTTCAGCATTCTACTACGTATTTACCCAACTGATTTGTAACCTTACAGCCACACCAAAAAATAACATTTATAGATTGTTCACAATTGCAGAAGTTGGAAGCGACCAAGCTGTCAAAACTACCGCAATGGTAGACTTGTCTGTGGTTATCAGGAGGGAGTGGGGGGAAGTTCAGGAGAATTTAGGGTGGCTGAGCTATTATGCAAGACACTATAATGGTGATACATGAGATTTTTGCATTTGTCAAAATCCATAAGACATTAAAGTATAAAGAGTTAGTCTTAATGTGTGAAAATATTTTAGAAAATCAGTTAGGGGTTTGGAGGAGCCTGGTAAACTATGTGGACTGTGACAGGAGAATCTAACTTAATAATAAGTGCATGAAGGCATTTCACTAACATGGGTGAGCAGAAAGGGCTCTGACATCAGTAACTGGAGAAAGCAGAGTCTGTGAGACTAAATCAGGAGCCAGGTCTGCTGGCACAGCTATAATCCCAGCACTTTGAAAACTGAGGCAGAAAGACCATAAATTCCAGCCCAGCCTAGGCAACGTGGTAAGACCATGTCTCAAAATAAAGTAAGAATGATGGGGGATGTAGGTCAGTGCAAAGGCCCTGGATTCAGTAGTGAGTACCCCCACCACCCAGAAAAGCAAATTACACATGAGCACTGTGCTCTAGTTGATATGGTTGTTTCCCGTGATGATACAGATAACAATTCTAACACAGCTCTACGCATAGGCTGGAATTCCACAAGCAAATAGAAAGCAAGAAGTGCAAGTGAGATTTCCCCCTGTGGTGGTGGGAAGCTACAGATAAGCAGGAAAGGAAGGCTACAGTGATGCATGTGGTCATAGATTAGAGTTGGAGACATCGGTAGAACTCATGCTTAGAATAATACGTGATATGCAGTTATAGGTAGGAATATATATTTACATATATGCGTGTATAATATACATACGCATGCACACAAGCCTTCATAATTCAGTATATGTACCTGTGTCTTTTATGCTTGTATTTTCAGAGAGCCTAAAGCAATGATACCCCAGTAGCAATAAGTACAACTAGCACCCAGATTTTGATTTCTAATACAATAATACTATCAGTTAAAAAAAACCAAGGCTTCTTGGAAAAGCAGCTGATTCTAGGACTGGATTAAGAACTATGGGAATATAGGGTATCTTATACTATCAGAAAATAGCAAAACATTAATCCCCCTCACATACAATGATAAGAATCTGTAAAAACATCACAGAAACCAACTGAAAGAGCTCCCAGGCCATATTAGAAACAACCTGTGCAGGAAAATAAGTGATGTTTTATTGGATTTTAGCTTTTATTTCCCTCACCCAACATGCATGCCAATTCCACTTAAAATATCTCCAGGATCCTGACCCTGCTTGCCATTGTCTCTGTGAGCTAAGCTTATTTAGGGTTCACTGCATTCTTCAAAGTGAACCAAAGCCACCTCTGTTAGTACTGCGCTCACCATGTTTCTTCTAAAACAATTCCTCACTCCCTGAATCCCTCAAAGGGACTCCCTTGTCAATGTTTCCTACCATTGTCCCATGATGAGGCCAAGCATCCCACGAACTAGGACAGCACACCTCGAGAGATTTCCACAAGACACCAGAGTCTGACACTCCGAGAGCAGATGGGGAAGACAGAGGGAAGTTGGTGGAATGTGGAAACGGGGCAGGCAGACAAGAGACACCATCTGGTTTATGGCACACTGTAAAAGGATAACTTTCAACAAATGCTTCTGGAGACTGAACTTGGCCTCAAAAGGCAGATAATGAACCTAAAATCATTACTGCTTAAGGATGCATTTATAGAAAAAATGGTAATAATATACTTTACATACAACATGCACTCCATGCATTTTGTTTTGAAGTTCTCCTTTACAATTGTGAAACATTTTATGCATGATGTCTTTAGAGTCTCTGAGGAGTTTTCTTTATTCTTATTCATTGGGCCTCCTCTCTTTATGTCTCTTTGTCCAAATTGTCTCAGGACATCAGTCATCCTAGATTAGGACCCACTCAAATGACCTCATCTTAACTGATTACAAATGGGAAGGCCCTATTGCCAAAAATCTCATTTGCACAGGCACCTGGGTGTAAGTGTGAGCTTCAGCATACCCTTTAGGAGAACACAATTTGACAAAGAAAAATTGCTGAGATCAAATTATCTTCCCTACATATGATACCTGGATAAGTATTCAGATGGATTTGGCCACCTGCAAATACCATTCTATTCTTTTTTGGGGGTTCTTTGGTTTTTTGGTTCTTTTTTTTTTTGGTACCAGGGATCGAACTTGGGACCTTGTACTTGTGAGGCAGGCGGTGGAAACACTGAGCTAAATCCCCAGCCCCTGGATATTCTATTCTTAATGAATACTATGCTCTTTCAGATTAGAACCATTGGTGATATTTCCAAAATATTCATATTCCTTATCCCCCATTGCCTCATTATCTAGGTTCTATTAATCTTTGTGTATAACATGCACTTCATATTCATGGTCAGCTTTGGTAACAACTTCCTAAGAATCTCATCACTGATTGAATTCCATGTGTCTTTTCAATGCATACTTGGCAGTTTACTACCCTGTTCAAAATCTGTAGTCCCTTCCCGTTGCTCAGACATAAAACAAATGCCATAGCCCATGTGTAAAAACTCTCCCCACAAGATTTTGACTTATGTATAGATACTTAGGATTTTCAGTTTCACTCAAAACATCCTACCCCATCAATAGGAAGTGTTGCATTTTCTCCAAGAAGTTTCACCAATGGCTGTAAATTTCATTTTCCAAATACACATAGAGCTTGTTTTCCACGCCATTCCCTTGGCCTGTGTAATGTAAAACAATTGATTACTCATGTTCTATTATGATCCCTTTCCTTACACAAAATTATAAAAGTTTTCAGGGAAGAACTTTGTTCCTTGGCTGTCACATATTTCCTCTTTTTTGGTACACATTTCATAGATGATTATTGATTTTGACATTAAGATTGTTTTCCATGAGAATGTTAGTAGGAGATAAAACAAATGTTGAGATTAAGAATTAAATGACCATGTAGGCTATCACAATTAGCTTAGCATTCTAAGTTTGAGTGTTGCTAAACTGTTATAACGTGGCAATTCTTTAAAGATAAAACTTAGTAGCCTATCAGAGCTAATAATTAGCTTTTTGTTTTTCTTATGTGTGTACTGTGGTAAATAACAAGAGCATAACATCCATCCTTCCATCCTCTATCTATACAGAAGTTCAGAATTTGTGTGCACATATACAAAATGCAAAAAATATATAAGCATAATATTATTTATGATTGTATCTGAGTGCATAAGCACAAGGTGTATGTGTATATTTATGTGTGGTGTTGTGTACAGAAAGATGGGGAAAGAGATATTTTGTTATTATTTTTTCAAGGAAAGAGGAACAGATCTACTTCTCCCCCTTATATAATTGATGCAGTTCCTACAAACCACTTCTTCAAATATATGCAAATAAAATTTTATAAAGAGTCAAATCAGATAAAAACTGCACTGTTCAGTAGTACTGCAATTCATAAGAGAACAGACTCCTGAGATTCATATTCTATTTGTTCCCCCATATAGGAAAAATACACAAACATTTTATTGTGCTTTGGAGAAAAATATCCCATTCAAGTTCAAAATGGTCCAAATGCACAAGCAAAATGAAAGTAAAGCATAAGATTTCTTTATAATGGGCCAAGAAATTCTCTTAAAGCACAATAGGAACATATTTTAGAAGGTGTAATTCAGGATAGAACTGCAGAGAGGTTATTAAAAGCGAACAAAAAGATTATAAAAGTGCAAATGTACTGTACAGAGTATTCACAGAGCATAAACTATACATGGCTATAGAAACTGAACAACTGAGTCCATGCAGGGGTTGGGTGGCATAGTATATTAAAGAAAGATCACGGGACAGCAACGTCAAAACAGAAAAGAAATCTATTGCAAGAGCCACTGTCTGTGTCCATGAATTCAAGGAGGGGACTCGCCAACTCCTGAGGTAACAGGGACCCAGAGCCACATTCATGTTCTGCCACCAACAAGAGTCACAGGAGTGAGTCTCACGGGGACAATTTTCTGAACCCCGTGTAGTAACATTCTTATGTGTAACAATGCCTGCGTCTTTTTAGAAACTATATTACTAGCTTATTGCTTTATTCACTTCCTCCAAAAGGGAGAAGAACTACTACGCAAATAGACTGGCGCATATGATTTCTTTCTTTTTTGTACCAGGGATCGAACTCAGGACCTTGCACTTGCGAGGCAGGTGCCAGAACTACCGAGCTAAATTCCCGGCCTGATTTGTCTTTCTTATAGATGACTAAACCAGGGTCCAGAGAAGTCAAAAATAGCAGGGCTCATAGGGGCCAGGATGTAGCTCTGTGGCACTGCACCTGCCTTGCAAGTGCAAGGTCCTGATTTCAATTCCTGGTACAGAAAAACATTAAATTAAATTAAAATAAAATACATTTTAAAATAACAGGGCTACTTATCATATACAGTGATCACATAGAGAGATAGGACAACCAAATACATTCTGTGAAATGAGAGAGGGAGGGAAAGAGAGAGAGGAAGGAAGGAAGGAAGGAAGGACAGAAACAGGAAGAGAGAGAGAAACAGACAGAGAGTCAAGGAGAGTTGCTTTACTCTACTGTTGTATAGAGAGAGGGCCAGGCAGGGAGAACAAACGTTCTGTATATGTGAACAAATACATGTAAATACCCCCCCCCCCCCGCACAGAGTTAGTACACTGTCCTCCCTGTCCTGGCTCGTGGTTGGAGCTTCTGCCGCTTCCTTCCCGACTGCATCTCCATAGTCCTGGTTACCCCTTCGCAGTGACTGCTCTCGGGGCTGCGGACACCTGACGCGTGGAGCACACTCTGCAACAGGCCAGGATCTTTTTCAGTCGCTTGGCCTTCCCAGGGCAGCTGTGTTTGCTTTCTCTGTCCACTCAGCTCCATGCAGTCTTGTTCTTATCTTCAAGGGAGACCACTGTCCTAATTTGCAGAATGCAAATACAGGGCCCCTTGTTCAAAAATTATTAAGATTTTCAAGACAATGGCAGCACACTTAAGCCAACAGCTGATCCCTTCTCAGCATGCGGTCCTGTGCAATTGCATATCCTAAGACCACGAAGCCAGCCCTACCAGCAAGGGTGAAGGGAAGGGTTTAAACGCTGTTATGGCTGTCGGCAGGAATAGAGCAGCTTCCGAGCTCAGCACCGCCTACTATGTGAAAGTTGTGGACTGAATGGCGCTCCCATCTCACTGTTGTACAGCCCTGGCTGCCCAGCCATCGGGGCGGACTCTTTACTCTTTCGTGCATTTCCACCTAATCACTCTGGCTCCAGAACTGATGTTGCCTGAATAATTCCATGTGCTTTTTGATACTGTGTCACCTTGTTCTGATTTCTGTTGCCATACCACCTATGTGTGTCAGTTAGGGTTCTCCGGACCAGAATTGTACAAGGGGATTTATTGGGTGGCGTACAGGATCAGAGTCAGGAAAGCCAGAGGAGCCAGCAGCTGCTCAGTGCAAGAAGGCGGAAGAGCAGAGCAAGCAGAGTCAGTGGTGCAACAGCAGCCCAAGGCTGGAGACCTGGAAGCTCACTGGGGTCCCCAGTGCGAGTCTGCATCCCAGAGCTGAAGAAGGTGGAGGCCCATGTCCAAAGACAATAGTGAGCTCTTCAGAAGCCCAGGCACTTACTTCTCTTTCCCCTTTTCTTTCCATCCAGGCTACCAGTCACAAATGGGGTGGTCTCCCTCCCTCGGCTGGCTGGCCTGCGTGTCAGTCACCCACAGACACGCCAGACCCATGGTCCACTAACCCACTAGGTGTTTCTTAATCTGCTCAAGTTGACACACCATGATTAAAGGTCACACTATGGAAGGCTCTACCTCCAGTGCTGGCACGGAAGGGATACTCAGGGCAATGTTTCTACTAAAATACTAAGAACCATAATCAGAACTGCAGGGGACTTCAGTCAACTTCAGAGGAACAGAGATGAATACACAGACAACATTATTCGACAAGATGAGGAGAGTTGTTACCCGCTAAGGTCATCTGTCCTGTAACCAATTCGAGCATTTCAGAAACTAGGTCCTTCTGTGAGGTACTAGCAGGTTTCTTACCCAAGTTACACACTCTGTTTAGAAGTTGAGGATCTTTATTCTCTTTCCGTTGTCACTTGATTATCTTCAGTGTAAGAAGAGCAGACAGTATAACTTAATCACTCCTCAGGTGGTGTCTGAGCAACCACGAGAATTACACGAAGGGACGACGTGGAGACTGTACATGAAAAACAGGAAAAGGACTCGCGATCTTCACGCAATTACAGATATGAAGCACTTAGGTAGCTTGCATCTGGAAGGTAGGATATAACTGAGTGCCAGATGATGTCAGCGAAAATTACAGGGATTCATGACAGGAGGGACGAGTAGGGGTTGAAAAAAAGCACCTTATGGGCTCCCCAAAAGCAGGAGGTGCACAATTAGGGACTGATGAAGGTGGAGGTTATTTGACTAAGAGCCAGGAGATCAGAATTAATGTGATTTTCCCTTGATAGCAAAGCTAGGTAGTGTTCTATTAGGCCTAAAAGTACTTTTCACACAAGCAGAGAGAAACACTGAATTAAATCAAAATCTTTTGAGGAAAGGATTACAAAACGTTCCAAGATAAAAGGATGCTGTAATGTACACTTTTGAATTACTGAGAAATTGCTACCTTCCAGTCTTGGTCAAAGCCAAACACATCATTAAACCTCACAAGCATCACCTGAAACTGCATAACTATACACTGACCACTATCTTTTGTCAGAAATTCTAAGATTGTTAGAACTGTATGAAAAATGTATAAGGAAGGGCAGGTGGGGGAGCCCTCCTGAGGAAAAAATGCTTATCTTCCCCTCTGACGCACATTTATAACAGCAGCAAACCAGTTGTTTGAGTCCAGCAGCCCGATATGGTCTGTTATGGTGCTCCACATGAGTCAGCCCAAGGGGGTTTCTCCAGTGGA
Organism: Heterocephalus glaber; assembly: GCF_053883595.1. Lineage (NCBI taxonomy): Eukaryota > Metazoa > Chordata > Mammalia > Rodentia > Bathyergidae > Heterocephalus > Heterocephalus glaber. Next base: position 19,686,835 of record NW_028258343.1, on the reverse strand, counting down.
TAGCATCTTCCAGTCGAGGTTAGGAGGAAAGTGTCGATAATGTATCATCTTAGCGTGGTTGAAGGTAAACTCTTGGAATTTAGTAGTTCATGCAGTTTGCCAGGTGTATTTAATTGTGTTAAGGAAGCCATTCCACACATCAGATCCCTATGACATTGTGAAAACATAATAAATAACAATATGGACGAATATAAAGGAAGTGCTGGATGATGGAAATATATAAGGTAATAAATACTTCAAGGGAAAAGGAACAATAAAGTAAAATGTGATTTAAGGCTGCAGCAGTCTGTGAGGGCCAATGAACATTAAATAACTGTGGCCCAGCCTTAAATGCGGATCCTATAGAAGATCCTGATTCCAGATGTATGTTCATCTTCTAGCGAATATGACATTGCACCAATTAGCAACAAACCTTGAATATTTAAAAGGAGACCAACAGACAGAAGAAAGGGGAGGGAGGGGAGGAGGAGAGAACCAAAGAAAATTGTTCTGTACATGTATCAAATCCCCACAATTAATATAATCAATATGTACTGCAAACATGGGCCAATGAAAATTAAAATTAAGACAAGAAGGGAAAAAATAACAATAAAATTATTGAACAGCAAGCTCGACCACATTTAAATTTTTTCTATATTTTGCAAAATGTCTGCAATTTTTTGTTACATAAGCAACCAAATTAAATAAGCCAAAACATGAATATAGTTTCCTCTTGGATAATAATATAAAACACAGAAAAATAAAAACAGCTTTAACATAAAATAATTTTTATTATTCAAATAATAGTTCACAAACCCAGTGTTTTTTAAAAAATACATTTCTCTTCCTTATTCCTTAAGGCAAAATCATAAATTGTCTTGAAAATATGGTATTTTTATTTCTGGAAGTGGAAAAGCAATGGAAATGATAGTATTCCACTTAGCAACATTTTACACCGTTCTTAACTAAGGCGTGGATTTTTAACACAAATCGCCTTTTCTTCACTTAGATGATGCAACTGGGAAAAGAGCCTCCAGGAGACCCTTTGAGAGCCCTGGTTCTGAATGAGAGTTATTTTGGGGAAATCTCCAAATCTCTTTCCATCTCATTTTTTTCCAGCATAAAATGCTGTTCACCACCTGTGTTACAACATTGTTATAAGAATCAAAAAATTACAAGAAAATGATTTGTAATCTGCAATATATCACCCACGTTAGCAATTATTATACTTCTGTGCTGTGATCAATGGATTATTTTCCCCAATGAACCTCACACATTTTAATTCAGAGACATGATACAGTTCATCTTTAAGTGTATTTAATAAATTCTCTTACATTTTAACATATTCATACTCCAGACATTCCTACTCCAGAAGTCTACCAAAAAGAATTAATGGGAATTTTATAGAGCACTATCTTCACTTTTCCAGATGTTGACTCTTCAGATAGTGGATACCAGGGTCAGCACAGGCAAAACTCAGTCCTGGGCCATTAGACCCAACCTTAGTTCCTGTGTGGGGTGATCACCCTCAACATCCAACCTGAAAGTGACTTGCAGTGGTGGCTGACGGGCACACGCGAGTGTGGCTGTGCTAGCAGCCCTTCCGCATTGCAGTCATCAAAAGACTTTACAGCCAAAGGCTGCGGCCAGCTCAAGTTGACACAGGCTGTGTTCCTCACAGCGCGCCTCGGGTGGCGGGACTGGTGAAAGGCCTGGGGCTTAGCTGACTGGGTTGAGAACATGAAAAGAAATTAAGAGCCATCAAATGTACCTTAAAGATGAGCTGAGCTTACAGTATTTTCAGCCACATCACAAGTGGCATCAAAAAGTGAGCCTACAAACAAGCTGGCGCCTAGGCCAGCAAAACAGAAAATCTAGATTCATCCTGTTGCCGTGTGCACCAGATGGTTGGGTTTCCTGAGTTCACCATGCGGTCTGAGCAGCTCCTTCAGTGTCAGGGGTGACCTGGCAGTGAACATGGTAAAAGATAGACCGTGCTGGGTGCTGAGCCAGGCCAGGGAAGCTGTACACACCCTGTGGGTTCAGGAGTCCCCTGCTGTTGTTTAACCTGGGCTGCAGGGGCATGGAGAGGCATTTCCTGAATGGCTGCTGCCTACACTGGCACACTGAAGCCCACTGCTTCTCTAGCACTCAAACATTTCCATCCAAAACATCCAGCGCCAGCTGTTCCTCCTTTTTCCTACCCACCACATCACTATTAGACCTGAAATGTGCAGTTAAGCATCATGATAACTGCAGATGGAAGAGTAACAGCGAGAAGCCAATAATGAAGATATGATAAATGCATAAACCACATAATCTACTCCAGCAAATTATGATGTGTTTTTACTTCAACAGATATTTACTGAGTAGTTACAAAGTTCCAAACATTGTTTAAAGTCTGCAAGACACATCAGAAAACAAGACAAAGACATTGTCCTCCTGGAGTTCACAATCCAAGATGGCTCTGTCTATCTATGTATCTATTGTCTATTGGCTATTTATCTGCATGCAGGTAGTAATAGGCACTATGAAAAGCACAGGACAAGTTACAGAAACAGAGAAAATGGTGGAACAGGTTATAGATCTAGAAGGACAGGGATGAGCACTCCGATAAGGTGATATTTGCACATGGACCTAAATAAAGTGATCCATGTTGGTGTCATTGGAAGGAAAAACCCAGCGAAAGAGTGTACAGAAAGTCCTTAGGTGACAAAGAGTTTACCATTTTAAGAAACTACAAGATAGCACATTTGTCAAAAAGACTGAGAAAGAGCCAGCAGAGAATGTGATGAAGAAGCCACATCGAGTAAGATAATGAAAGTTGTGATGAAGAATTGATATATAATAGGAAGATTTTTAAGGATTTTGGACCTTGGGGCAAAGAACCAATATTGGAATTCAAGAACAGAATTCCACAGAAAGATCGGCTTTGGATCGGCTATTGAAATAATTTTGAAAAATGATGTGTTAGACAAAGATAGTAGAACAGAAGAAATGGTAAAAACTAAAAAGAGATCAGATTCTGGATATATTTTGGAATCTGTCCAAAATATGCACATGGGAAACCAAAGAGAAATGCTAAATGGACCCTAGTGGGCTACTAATATTATTTACTACATCGGGGACAATGTGGAGAAGTACAGGTGGATGGAAATCAGTAATTCTATGTTGAGCACCCTGAGTTAGATGACTAGTACACACCCAAAAGAGACAGTGAGTGGGGAGAGGGATGGTACTAACCTGAGCTCAGGGAGATCAGCATTAGAGATGGAAATTTGAGATTCATCAGTATTATATTACTGAGAATCATGAGCTTGACTAAGATTATTAAAATGACTCTATTTCTCAATTACTATTCATTTGAATGAATGTAGAAACCCAGTAGAAATTCTTCCTTGATTTTCCAGGAACTACAACTGAAGATTTAGAGGTATTAGAGATGGATGCTGAAAATAACACCAATGTGAATCATACACAAATATTACACAGGCTTTGGTTAATCCAGTTTCAAATTAAGAGGCTCCGTAAAAGGAAACATAGTGTGTGCTTGTCTCCAACTGAAAATACAAAGTCAAGTGAGATTAGAAAATGTGGAGCTGAACTTCCACCAAACCACAGGCCAAAACAGCTGAAGGCAGCTATTGCTATTATTTATGGTGATGATGATTCTGTTTTGTACCCTCACATTCAATTTGAGAAGGCAAACCATTTTATAATTGATTTTCCTAATCCATCAGTATGCCTACTGCATTTATGTGTCTTTTTTTAATGTCCTGGTTCACATGTGTTTATCATGTAGGCCACTTTAGTCCTCCTTTGAATACAAATCATAAATAGAAATACCTTGTAATAAAGCAAGCTGGGTCAGGCTACAGAAAATGGTGCCATTTAGCTTTATCACCGAAGAGTAGAGGCCCAGAAGCTCAGTTCTCCTGTGAAAGCCTGGGAGCCAGCAGCTCACCACTGCAGGTTCCAGTTCTGAGAGGCTGGAAGCCAAGGTGGGAATCCCTCTCGTCAGCTCCTCAGTGGCCAGGCTCCGAGTTACAGCCAAGCCACACAGGCAGCCGACAGACAGACTCGGATTCTGTTTGGTAGGTGACACGATGGCTAATTTTCTGGGCCCATTTGCCTGGGTGAAGGGGAGCCCAGGGAGCTAGTGAGAGCATCATTTCTCACTATGCCTGAGAAAGTGTTTCCCAAAGACGTTAGCACTTGAGTCAGTGAGCAAGTGAGGAATGAGGGCCCACATCGCTAATTCACCCAAGATCCAAACAGAACAGAGAGGCAGAGAAAAGACAAATTTCCTCCCCCTTCTGGCTCCCAGTCAGCCTCCTCTCCAGAGCTCTGCCATCAGAGCTTCCCCTCGCCCTAGACTCCCGGGCCTGCAGACTAGGACTGGACCTCCTGGTTCTCCAACCTGTGGGCCGCAGCCATCAGGACTTCAGAGCCCCATGAGTGTGTGAGCCACCTCCCTTAATAAACATCGGCTCCTTTTCTCCAGAGAGCCCGCAAGAAAGCGTGAGTACTGCCCAGACCCAGCTCCTGCCGAAAACCCAGTGTGCCTAGCTCATGACCCATCCTAGGGCACCGTCCAGCTCTGGGCCCGTGCCTGCCTTGGGTTTCTGCTTCCTGCAAGGTGGCTGGTTTTTAAAAACATAGGGTGTTCCTCCTTGAAAAGATGACGGAGACTCATAAAATATGACCAAAATGTTAACATTATAATGCACTTAAAAATGAATTCCTGCAGAACTCAGAAATGTTGGCCTGAGCCCCACACAGACAATGATCTCGTCAGTTTTGTTCACTGCCTTATGCTCAGCCTGGGATATGTAGACAGTCAATAAAGCGACACTGACGTCTCACAGAGGCATGGGACAGGGATGGAAGAGGGATGGGAGGCCAGACTCCAGTCAGGTCTCCTGGGACAGCTGGGGCTCTGCCCTGCAGCTGTGGTGTCTTAGCAGGTTCCATAATGACTTTGGAAGTCAGTATCTTGGCCTGGAAGAACCGATGGTACCAACCTCAGTGGATCTAAAAAAGATTTTGTGAGACTCAATAAGCCACTACAAAAATAAAGTTTACAACATAGAAAGCCTTCAGTGTGTCTTAGACATTGATGATGAATTATTTAAGAATTCGGAATGTTATATGTCATTCCTTAAGGCCCCATCCTTACTTATTCCATCAAATTTGGTTCATGTGTAAAACTTCACTAGCTGTTTCTATTCCCTTCCCGTTTCTCTCCTTCTGTGAATTCTATGACCCACAGAGGCAATGTTGAAATCAGAGAAGAAAGATTCGAGGTCTTGTTGAATTTGCTGCTCCCAACTCCCAGGAAGGGAGATGCTATCTATGTTTATGGTATACTGCTTCCACCCCAGGCTTCCAGGTTTACCAAATACTCAGCTTTGCAGAGGAAATCAGAGTCAGGAAATTCACAATATCCACTGGCAGAGAGGAAGGCAGAAGAGCTTGGTATAGATTAAATTTATAAATATAAATCTGTAATTTATCAATTTACAGAAGTGTTATAATGATCAATTAATTCCTTTCTATTAAATAAAATAAAAATTACTTAAGCAGGCAAAGAAATGTGATCAGTTAGTTTTCAATATTAGAAAAATGTACCTAAAAAGGAACTTACATAAGAGGAATTTTGCTTCCTCTTTTTCTGTTCAGTTTTTTCATGGTATGAGCTTGGAAACAGAACAGTTATTTTGATTGACAGCTGACAACGTAAAGGCAGTGAAGCCTGGTATATCCGTTGGTATTCCAGGGATGCCCCAGAATATTTTTGGTTCCACAACACATACAGCACCTGGGTTTATATATTCACATCCTGGAGGAACACAGGTCCTTTTTTTAAAATTTTGGAGCAGGGAGGGTGGCATTTATTTTACAATAAGATCGTCTGGGCCACTTAGCATGGTGATAAGACAGAACTTTCCCAGCTACTTCCATTCTAATAACCCTTCCTCCAGATTTCATCCAAATGACTTCGATTGAACTTGTGATTTCCCAAATCCCCTCTGCAACTCTGCTAAACATAAAATTCAGCTGATCTGCATCTATTTATTTTTTTCTATTTTCTCTCAGGCGTTGACAACAGGGAGAGATCTCACTTTTATCCCCATGTAATGACCACCAGACATTTCCGGAAAGTTTATAATTTAAAAATAATTTCCAATCACTTTGAAAGCAAGCAGCATCACATCTGTTGTGCTTTGTGCACCTGGGGTCCTCTGGGAAACCCATCCGTTGACTGGATTGTGATGCAAATCCTTTCTACTAAGGGAGCAAGAATCATGATTGGAGAATACATAGATTTTAGCAGCTATGTCTTCTAACACTTTTTTCTAGCAGCACTTTTCGATCGCCACTGAATAGACAGATGCTGTCCATTTAGAAACATAAAACTGAAAAGTTTTCCAAGAAGCATCCTTACGATGGTAAAGTTCAGATCTTCAAGATGTCATCTTTAGCTACATGTAAACTCCATTTTCCAGTAAAGGCCAAATGTCTCACACAATTAACAAAGATTCCATCAGCCCATAAAATGTTTGACTTGAATGCCAGCCACTTTCAAATTATTGGGAGATCTTTGGATTCTCTTCTGATTTTTTTCCCTTTTAATATTTTTAGATGCCTTAAATCTGTGGTGAAACTAAATTACTCTAATGCGAGGTACTGTAAAAATGTTCAATTACTGAAAAGAAATATGGCCATTTCCCAAAGGAAGAAATTTAATCAAAACCAGACCAAAATGGGAAAGTGAATGACAAAATATGTAAATATTTTCACATATTTAAAGCTAATGATGACTTTGCAGAAATCCTTAAAAATGAATATATCAGACTAGATGTGCAAACATATAGAGGCATTCAATTTGTTCATCACCTGGTGGGATTTAGTGTTCAGATATCACTATCTAATATCTAAAAAATTCATTTAAGAATGAATTTAATATTTAGAATATTTTCTACTAGTGAAATTTTCTTATATTTTAAAATACAAATCTGTAATTATGTTTAAATGTTTTTATTTTCTAAATAAAAGTATAGTGAAATAAGAATAAATGTTACATATGTCCAAGTTATTTTACAGTGCTTTCTTTAAATCTTTTTTTAATAACTTTATTATCAAACACACACACATACAAAAATTAAACCACTCAAATAAGAACAATGCAAGGGAAAAAAACTACAATAATATTAAAAATACAGTAGAACTCAATCAAAACAAAAAGCACTTAAACATTTTTCCATATAACTTAAAAAAGTATCTCAAGCACCAACAAGACATCAGAGGATGTGATTTGTTTCAGAAAGATCCCCAAAACCAACATTGAACAAATAATGGTCTAGAAAAAAACTCCAGGTAGCTAGCAGACTCCACATAAGCCAAGCTTCTGTCTAATTTAAATTTCGATACGGTCATATGACACGCGATGGAAACACAATCCGAGAAATATGTTATTAGTCCATTTCATCCGTGTGTATCCTTAATTACACTCTATTTCTCACACTAGAAAAACTATTTGGTATTTACACATGTGTGTCCTATTTATTTCACTTAAGAGGATGGGCTCAATATGCATCCATTTATCTATAAATGACTCTAGTTTCTCATTCTTTATGGCTGAGTAGTACTCCATTTTATTAAAAAAAAAAAAAACACATCTTCTTTATCCAGTTTCCAGCTGATGGGCACTTAGGCTGTTTCCAAGCTTTAGCTATTACAAACTGTGCCGCTATAAACATGGGTGCACATATATCGCTATGCTATGATTCTTTCATATGATTCTTTTAATTCTTTTGGGAAGATACCCACCAGGGGGATAGCTGGGTCAAATGGGACCTCTAAGCCTAATTCTTTGAAGTATCTCCACACGGATTTCCACAGTGGTTGCACCAGTCTGCACTCCCACCAACAATGGAGAAGGGTTCCTTTCTCCTCACACCCCCGCCAGCATTTGTCATTGGATGATTTCTTTCTTTATTTATTTTTTTTGGTACTGGGAATTGAACTCAGGTCCTTGTGCTTGTGCAGCAGGCTATGAAACCACTGAGCTAAATCCCTGGCCCAGGATGATTTCTTACTTTCTGGGGTGAGGTAGAATCTCAGTGTTGTTTTCATCGGCATCTCTCGAATGACCAGTGATGTTGAACATTTTTTTTTAATCTTCTTTTTTAAATTATTCACTGAGATTTGTGAAATCTCAAAGTAGAACAATCATAGGGACTAAAATAAGAAAAACATTCACATATACCAAAGGTATGAGTATACAGTTATTTGTCAGTTATGTTTCCTTTAGCTAGACAGTATTGTGTTCCAAAGATCAGACAAATCTGCACAAATCAATGTAAAAATCCTCTTTCTAGAAAACCACTTAGTAGTGAAAAATGGCAACAGCAATCATAATAAATATATTATTAAGTTGTTCATTAATCTTTAACTACGCTGTGGCTTAAATAAGAAAGTTCAAGAATTAATAACTGAATGTCAATAACACAGTTGGCCATAGTCACCATTTTCAATTCCAGGTATTAAAGAGAATCAAAATAAAAGTAAAAGATACAGGATACTGATTTGTAGTTTACTAGATAAATTGTAAAATTCTCTGTTTTCTAGCAATTTGAATAGAAAGTATACTTTTTCATCTCTGCTCTACAGAAAAGGAGTGTGATGTAATAAGAATAGTGCTGTTTTGGTATGGCAAGGCTGGTTCTTGATAGCAAATCTGCCTCTTACAGCCATGTAATATTGGACAAGTTACTTATCTTACGTTACAGGTCCATGGTGAGGGGAGATTCATAATAATGACTGCAGCATAACAAAAGTCAGAACACATGAATGCTCTTGTTTAGGAAGGTAAAAGAGAATCAGTAAAAAAGATTTAGAAATCTCTAGGAAAGAATAATGTGACCCAAAATAAGGAAAACTGATAAAGAAATGGAATAGATTAGTTTAAAAACAAGTACAAAGATCTAATTTTTTCCACTTTCAACAGTGACCACAGGTGTATACTTTTTGGACCATGCCAGCATAGAGTATTGTTCTTTATTAAAAACGTGTCTAGAGAAGTTTTTAATAGCAGAGGAAGGTTTCAACATATTAATGATGACTGAAAGAGGAGATTATCAAGCTGTTCATAAAATAAAATCCCAATTTTAGTGAAAAAACCCTGTATCTGTTTCTATAAAAAGTAAGAAATTATCAGAATGCTTATCTCTGAATTACATTATGCATAATTTTAATTTATTTTTCTAGCTTTATAATGTTCCCAATTTTTCTACAGTTTATTACTTTTATAGTCACACAAGGAAGATTTTTCAAGGCCAAGAAGCATTTAAGAACTCCATACTTAGTATTAATAATTTAAGTGACCTCGGGTAAGTCATTTAATCTCATCGAACCTTTGCTTTTTTGTACATAAAATGAGAAAATTGAGCCTAATCACCTCCTAAGGTAACTTTCACTTCTAAAATTCTACAGGTCTATTAGATATTAATAATGATGTGATATCCAAAGCAAACAAAGACTGAAGTATCCATAAAACCAAAGTTATCACATTTGCATTAAGCCCAATGAGTATTTTGATCTAAATTCAGTGGTTGTTTCTCTCTGTGAATAATGCCTTATATCTGTTTACAACCTTAAAATTGCAAAACCGTTTCAAAGGTAATAGTCAACCTTTCTTCCGTCACAGCCTATGTGATGTGCAGGAAAACAGTGCTGAGCCCGAGGAAGCGCTCGAAGGCCAGAGCTGGGGCCACACTCCTTCCCTGGCCCCTGACCTCCCTCAGGCTTTTCTTGTTTTGTGACCCCATCCTGAGTTGTCCTTGTCCCTTCTTAAAACCCCATCAGGTGGAGGCTGAGTTCTCACTGATTTGTGACTCGTGGCTAAGTATCAGAACCATTTTCAGAACCATTTAAGCAGAAAAGACTGTTCTTCCATGATTTGGGGGATTCTTCCACCAAGGACTTTGTAGCCGTAATTAAGAAATATGTTCAGCCTTCTCTCAATTAACTTAACTGAGGTGGAAATGTGACTGGGCCATGGAGCTGCAGATTCCCCAGCTGCACCTTATCGGAGAACAGCTTAGTGTGAAGGAGAGCAGCGACACAGAAGGCAGAGCTGTAAAAGTTCCAGGAAAATCAGCACAGTCCCAAGAAAATGTGCTTAGCCAATGTGGGAATGTTCCTTAAACAGGAATTACTTTCAAATCTTTAATGGGTGGGGTGAGTCATTGAATTATTTTCCCATATGAAATTCTCTCCACAGAACAGGGATAGCAACAAAAGTGGAGGGACTGGAGAAGCTTAAATGCAGAAAAAAGGTGGAAATTTGCTTCTTCAAAAGAAATTCCTTATAATTGTAATCATATGACTTCATGAAGACATAAACTGACCAGGGCAAAGCAAAAGCTGAAATAGAAAATCACCAAACTTTCCTCCTTCTATTTCTTCTTAATCTAATTTTCTGTCTCTTTTCAATACCGATAATTCCAATCCAATGTTTTTCAAACTCTCCATCATTTTCATTTTTTTCCCAGTCCTTCTCAATAGCTGTGTGTTAACTTTCACTTGCTGGGGACAAATACTTGATGTAAATACCTTGTAAGAGGAAAGATTTGTTTGGGGTGATGGTTTTAGAGGTTTCAGTCCATGCTCAGCTGGTTCCAAATCAGAAGCATCATGGTAGAAGGGCAAGACTGAGAAAAATTGTTCACCTCATGGCAGGCAGTCAGGAGAGACAGAAAGAGAGAGAGGGAGAAGAAAGAGGCTTAGGACACAGGACATAGCCCTCAAGGGGAACCCCAAGGGGACACACTTCTGCCAGCTGGGCCCCCTCCTAATAGCTCATCAGCTGTGATCTCACGGATGGGTCAGTCAGCACCTGGAGTTAGGTTCACTTGACCTCATCAAAAACCCCACCCACCTCTGAACACAGGAGCCTTCAGGGGCGCATTTCTGAGCCAAACCATAACAGTGTTTTTCTAAAAATATAATAAAAATAAATTATTATTAAATTGAAGTAAAAAACAAAAATTAGGCCCATTTTTTATTAAGTGATTCAACAAACTTGCTTTGTCAATTTGCTGTGACAATTTCTTAATGTGCAACTCTGAGCATGTACAGTCACAGACTGGGAATTACAACTCCCAGGAGAGGACTTGCAGAAAGCACAGTATAACAAACGATTGCCCTCTAAAACCTCGGAGAGACAAATAAGCCTACTACGTACTGAGTGAATAAGACACAGTGGAAGTAGCCATCCTGATATTGGCACCTTGAATGCTCTCTTGCAACAAGAGCAGCCCCCTGCTGCCCCGACGCCTTTAGCCCCAGTCTGAGGTCACAGCTGCTGCCTCCCACGGCGGGTGGCTCCCACCTGCTTGGCCCTGTGGCCTCCAACACATTGAAGATGATGCAGTCTCGGGGAGTCCCACGGAGGAGACCACACAGCCCCCTTGTGAGGTGAGGGAATGGGTCCCAATCCCTTTCCAGAAACAAACAAGATGAAGCACAATACACAGACATAGACCAAGGTATTAAAACATTCCAGAAAAAGAGCATAGAGCTGTTAGCAGTTTGGTGGCCAAAGCTCCGGCTCTGAGGGGTCTCAGCTACCCTTCCCATAATTATAGTCCAGGAGAGGCGCACGGCTCAAGGGCAAGAAAGGAGCTGTATTCAGCACGGCCCTTCTGGGAGGCTCAAGGTCGGGCTTTACAGAAAATGGAAGCAGAAGCACGGGCTGGGGTTTGTGGGGCTGCAGCACAGCCAGTCCCAGCCAGTCCCAGCCAGTCGCCCTCAGGAGGATGATCCCTGTCTGGGGCTGTTTCCGGGTGAGGGTCGGGAGCCATCCGAGCCTGGGAGGCGGGTGCGACTCACTTCACATGGTGAGGTGACCGCTCCTGCGAGGGGCCTTCACGGGCGCACTGCTCCTGCTTGGGGGTGACCTTGTCATGGGGTGGTCTGTGCCGCCCGGCTTCCCTCGGAAACCAGGGTGACTGCTGGGTAGTATAAAAGCCTGTGGTGGAAATTAGCTGCTTTTATCTTTGCATCCTGGATCTTGAAGGGGGACGAAGTAGGTCATGTAAATTTAGGGCTAATGAACCTTGTAAGGCAGCTGCTCGCGATTAGCTGCCTATGTGCAGGGACAGGCAGGGATCTGACCAAGGTTTCAAGTAATAAAGGGGACAGATAAAGGAAGGCAGCAGGGCTGAGCCTCATCTTGCTTTGGTGGCCCCCGGGCAGCTGCGGGCCTGGCCTCTTGCTTCCTGCTGTTTGGACATCACCATCACGAAGACCCCAGGATCCAGTGTCTTCATTCCTGGGACCCCATCCACTGATGAAATGATGACAAACATCCGTCCCACTAAGTTTTCAAGGTCCCCATCCTGGAACGCACGTAGTTTAGCAGCACTTTTTCCAGCACTTCTTTCTCTCATACGGAGTGGTCAGAGAAAGCTTCCAGGTGAGGGTCATGAAAGGGAAATGAGTGCTACAAGAAAGGGGACCTGGCTCTGGGCAGGAGAAGCCTTTCCGCTGGAGTCAGGGAGCGGAGGGGCGCGGCAGGGCCCTCGGAGTCGGCCGGACGCTAAGGGAGAGGAAACCTCAGTGGGATCTGCTTCCCCACGGGGCCCTGCAGCTCACAGGCATGCAGGCTAGACAGAGCCACGCCAGGCTGGGATCAAACAAGTGTGTCTATGTCCAGGTCTTCACATGTGAAGGAAATAGGTTAAAAAATAAAACTGTAACTCCAGCTTCCTGTAGGTAGAGGTGTGTGGAGAAATGTCCGTAAGTCAGAATATGTTGCCGCTTTAGAAAATCGCTCCACTTTTCCATTACATTTGTCAGACAATTAAAGGCCACTGGAGACTGCAACTTGGTAACATGGTCCCTGCTTTCTCTTTCTTGCTATTCTAGTCACAAAAAGGGGATGTGGGGAGAAGGCAGACACGGGTCACTTCAGGCATCCTCCAGAGTGATTTGTAAATCTCAGCATTTAAGGTGTTGTTTTTCATTTACTGTTCACATTTATCCAAAGCTCTTGCTTCTGCAGTTCCCTAAGACACGCTATAGACATTAAAAGAGTGGGAAGGAATGGCAGTGAAGCTATTTGCTTCTCTTCCTCTCAGGGTAGCTTTAGTTTTCTTCAGATTGTATTTTTCTCTTCATTGCAGCTCCCATTCTTCCTTTGTTATTTCCTCTATTCTGAATATCATCAAATTTTCTGAAGACCTAAATGACACATTGGAGTGTGTGTGTGTGTGTGTGTGTGTGTGTGTGCGTGCACGCGCTCTGTTTAAGTGATACGGAAATTCTTAACAACCAGCCAGTTTGATAGTGCAGCAGTCCCACAGTGACGTGGCCTCTACCTAATGACCCCTTGGCAGTACATGTTAAAAGCTCTGATTATTTCATTAGACATCCTATACTCAAGACAGGTTAACAAAGAACATGTATCTCAACACACTTCCTCTAAAGGGAGAAATATATTCAGCTTAATGAATGAATGAATGAATGAGCGGATTGTGTTTGTCGATTATATTCTATTGATAAAAAAAAGTACTAGAGAAATGAATTCTGATATATATGCCAAAAATATTTCGAGTGCCTCATACACCACACATAAAATGAGCAAAAAAGATTCAACTTTCTGATTACTCCTCTCTTTCTTCCTTGTCCTCGTGGCTCTTAATGCCTATGCTCAAGCACAATTTTTAAATACTTTCCTTAAGCCAGCTTTGACTGCACAGGTCACTGAGGTTAGAGTCTTTTCAGTAAGACGCTTTATCAGTGTGAAATTCTGTCATATTAGTCATTTCTCAGTTAATTACACTGTGTATCTCCCTGGAGATCTTACTTATATGAAATTGGAAACTGGCTTCATGCTAGTGATTGTACCAAAATGGACTTTAAAATGTAAAAGTCTCTAATCCTCTTTTAGAAGACCAAATGTTTTGTGTCTCCTTGTCTGTAGAACAAAATCTCTTTCAGCATGAAGGAGGCAGCTCCACTAAACTGCACCCTCTGATTATAAATCAACCAGTACAATAACAGCACTGCAAAAAAAAAAATCCCCCCTAACATAATCTCTTTAGCACAAAATTGTATTCAGCAAGATGGAAATCCTAACCCAAATGTGATTTCTGTCAGTTTAGCTTTTTATGCATGCCATTTACACTAAGATTTTTTTCTCACTCCTATTACCAGTTCCACCTAGAGAAAAAAAGAGGCTTATTATATGCTCAGGGTTCCTGTGCATGGACCTCAGCGAGCATAAAGCGTAGAGGGATTTTATCTGAAGAGTCAGAATTCTCACAGATTAGAGAATGTTCAAAGGTGACTCAGGGTGACTAAGAGGCCCCGACTGGCTCATGAATACAGAATAAGGGAGCCCAGGGGCCCAGCTGGGCTCCACCACAGCAGAAGGAAGGAGGCCCTCCCCAGAGCACGGCTCCAGAGGAATTGGGATTGTTTGTTGTTGCCTCCAGGGAGGTACAACTGGGGTTAATGGGACAAAATTAACCAAAGAAAATTTCAGGGTGTATATCAGGAAACATCTCCTAATAATGAGGCCTTTTATAATATCGTCCCACTGGAAATATTGGAAGCCCTTTTGTTTGAGTCATTCAAACGTCAAGTGGGAAAACACATGGAAAACAGGCTGGAAAAGACAATTTCATCCCAACCCTCTGGAAATGAATGACAGAGCACAGTCAGATCTTCCTCAGCTCCGATTTCCTCAGCTCTGTTTCAGTGCTTTCTTCCAAGGTTCACTTTCCAGAGCCACTTTTCTGTGCTTCTCGAGGCACCTGCGGGTTCCAGTAAACTGAGCTTGCAGCTGTGCTGCAGCAACCACGCTGTTTGCCAGAGAACCCTGGAAACCTGGAGTCATTTGCCATGACGGGTCAGTATTTAGGGTTGTAGTTAATATAAAACTCAATATAATAAACAAAATCCTGAACAATGCCACCAGCAAACTGAGTTAATTAGTACACTGAGTTGGTTGTCTCATTTGATTTCTCATCACACTCTTTAATTCATTACATTAGAATTTACTGAGAATTTCCTTCTGGCTGGTCACTGACTAAAGCTGCAGATAAAAAGAAATGAAAATGTTAAGTGAAGTATAATTTTGTGTGCTCTTTGAATGCATCCTGGCTAAACATAGTGTTTTCTGACCATTTCATGCCCTGGTCCCAAGCCTCATGTCTGGCACATGTATATTGAATTTAAAAAACCAATATCCTAGGGCCGGGGATTTAGTTCAGTGGTTTTGCCGCCTGCTGCGCAAGTGCAGGGACCCAAGTTCGATCCCCGGTACCAAAAACAAACAAACAAAAAAGCAATATCCTAGTGGGGAGCATTGGTGATCATCTGTAAGCCTGGCCATTCCAGAAGCTGAGGCAGAAAGGTTGCAAGTTCCAGGACAGCCCGGGCAACTTAGCGAGACCCTGTCGTCAAAGTAAGAAGAAAAAAGAGGTGGAGATTAAATTCAGGGGTACAGCACTGGCCTAGCACATATGAGGCCCCAAGTTCAATCCAATTACTGAAAAAAAAATGACTACAGGCCTTCAAGATTACCATGGACAACCTTGGTTTCCATAAACTCATTCGGAGCCTTTCCTTCAACATGCTCATTACAAAGAATATACTTTGAAATAAAAAAACCAACAAACGAAGTGATGGTTCAGGTGTGTTGGGCAACATCTTCAGCCATATTTAATTTTGAATTTTCTGGACAAAGTCTATTGGCTGCCCGAAGCCCTTCCTCATTCCTAAGCAGAAGCGTGGAACAGTAGTGTGAGAAGAGCTTTCTTCCTGTTTCCAACACCGGGCCTTTTGAAGACGCTGGAGTAAACCCATTTGCATTTCCTTCGGAAGGTGGACGGATTGTGATCCTTATGACGCATTCCAGGCTTTCTGCGGTGACTGACCGCTGCAGATACTCAGGCTCCCCACTGCTGGGCCTCCAGGCCAGCCAGGAGACACAGAAAGAAAATCTAAATGGAGAGAAGGCGACTTAGAGTCACGGACAGCAAACAAGGCTGTGTGGAACTGGTAGTTCATCACAGAGAGAACACCACTGATCCTTGACCTCTGGTGACCTTCAACTATAGTAACCCCTCTTCCCCCTCAACCCCCATTTTTAGCTCCTATCAGGTGACTGCTCTTCCCTCATGTTACGTATTGTAGAAGTTATTTATTTTAATTCTTCGATCTATAAAGTATGGTTTTTAACAGTTGCTTTTTTTTAATATTTAAACTGACTGGTATAGCTTTCCATCTCTTTCCACACACAATCCAAAATAAACTATTAACTTCATTTTTGGTTTTGCAACTTTGTATCTATGTTTTATCTAAAACCTGTAAGAAGGAAATTTTTGTGACATTGTTACAACTCCACACATTTATTTATAGAGCTGTTTTTCTGTTGCTTCTATGCTCCCCCTTTTTATTAATCTAAGATCAACTCTGCC
This sequence comes from Heterocephalus glaber, assembly GCF_053883595.1. Classification (NCBI taxonomy): domain Eukaryota; kingdom Metazoa; phylum Chordata; class Mammalia; order Rodentia; family Bathyergidae; genus Heterocephalus; species Heterocephalus glaber. Next base: position 19,670,360 of record NW_028258343.1, on the reverse strand, counting down.
GCTAATAAGTTGGAATTTTATGTTAGAGTTTATTTCGTCTCTTCCTGGCTTTAGAATGTATATTTGAAACATAGTTTACTTCTCTGGCCTCTGATGCAATCTTCCTTTCATTTCTCCATGTTTATTTCTCCTGCATTTCTATTTGTTAAACAGATACGTTTAATGATCAAGAGACCTTAGTTGCATTGCCATTACTTTATTTTATACATTATTATGGCCATTATTCTATTCTATACATTTCAGCTTTCCTGTCACTATCATTTATTGATTTATATTGTTATTTACTAGATCCTTGTTTTCATTTTTCACAGATTTCTAAGATGCATATAAGGTGTGAAAGATTCAGATCTCATCTTTTACATTTTATTCAACCAAACATGACCAGAAACCAAAGCAGGTATCTCTACATACGGCACTGCAGCTCATCTGTGACAGGAGCAACAACAATGACAATGACAAGAGGTCTCACCTAAGGTTGGCCCAGCCTAGAGGTTGATGCACACTTATAGAATCAAAGTGAGGGTACATGTTACACACTCCGGGATGCATGTTACATTTTCCAAAGTAGTGAAGCTTGACAGGTTGTGGTCGCTAAAGGGTGATTGTGCTTAGAGACAGAGGGAGCCTTCTGGGACACAGACACTCATGAAGGTTGTCCAGAAATGGACTAGTCTAATCAGGAGTGCTTTTTATCCTCAAAATATAAAATACACCAACACACTAAATTGACCCAGCTAGTCTTAAACAGCCTTGGCTCAAATTTAAATGTTATAGAAAAGTCAGTGTTCTTGAGAATAAGAACAAAGTAACCCAAGCTCCCATATGAGTCAATACTATAAGTTTATTGTGTGTTTAACAAAGAACATATTATTGTTCTATGAGATTCTCTTTATTAAGGGAGATAGAAATATATACAAGAGAACAAAATGTGAGTACCTGTAGACTCCTAACTTCTCATTGGAGAATTCAGTTCAGCACAGCGAGCTGGCAGAACAACAGTGGAGTAATGTCCCCAAATCTAATGTGTTGTTATCAATGTTTCTTAAAGAAAGACCCAGCTTTAGGCTCAAGTTTCCAAAATGTATCAGCAGCCTCACGCACCCTGGGTCTCCTCTCTCCAGAGCACAGTTGCCCTTCTCTGACGTAGCAGAGCAGCAGTAGACTGAATATTTCCCTGTGTCCCCTGAGAATCGTGCGCGGAAACCCTAGTAGCCCGTATTACAGTATCAGGACCTAGCGCGTTGCTGAAGGAGTGCTGTTTGTTGAGAACTTCAGAAGCACCCTTGCCTGCTTGCCATGTGCAGGAACCAGGAAGAGGATCTCCACCACACAGGGACTCCACTGGTGCCTCACTCCTACACTTCCCCGCCTCCCTAACACTAAGAAATGACTGCTGGCTGCTAATGTCCTCCAGCCTGTGACAATTTGCTAGCACATCCTGGATGGACTAAAGAGACCAACAAAAGTACCAAGAAGCCATCTGCACAGCAAAGCTCTCTGATTAATCTGTCTCTTACCCTATTCATCCTGCCTGGCAACTCTGCTTAAATTCGTTGGATTATTTTTCTGTTTTCCAAAACAATCAATGGCTCTGCATTGTCTGTTGAATTAACTACAAATAACCCAGAATTCAAAACCTTAAGCAGTATCTCTGCCGCTCCATGACTTTTTACTCTGAGTCAAACTCCGTGTTCCAGGAAAGTTGTATGTCTTCTATTTCCTCCCATTGTGTGGTATTTTCTGTCCTCTGTAGAATTGTTCCCCTTTTTCTTTGTTGGAAGCCCATCACTCAGAACAATTTTAAATACTGTCTACTACAAAGCATGACGTGACAACATGAGTTATATTCTGCTTCCTTAACTCTTTTACTTTTGCCTTTTGTGTGGTGCCTTGTATCACATGTCTGGCCTTTTTGCCAGGGAAAGCATCTAACAGCTAGAAGACGCCTCTTGAAGCAAGGAGGACACAGCCAGGCATATGCTGATCATCTGCTTAGCCATGGACTCAACAAAGACATCAAGTCCTAAGGATGGGCAAAGCACAGTGCCGCTGACTTCACAGGGGGATTTCTTAAGTAAGATCAAAACACTCTTTGAGCTCATATTAAAGCATGCTTTGGACAAAATGTTCTAAGCCACCAATTCCTACCAAGGATTTAGAACATGATTTTTGTTTAATGAACATCTGCTAAAAAAAATCTACTCTTTAAGTATAACATATGAAATACTAATTTAATATTGAATACTGCAAGTAATCTATGCTTGGAGTGCTTGCCCTCCTCTAAGAATTCTTGTGATTCTTACTTCCTTAAGCTAGTTGTCCACATGATATTTTCCTCAATGAGCTCTGCCCTGTCTACCCTATGCAATATTGGAACCCACATGAACACGCGTGCACACACACACACAGACTCTATCTCCTTTTCCTGTTGAATTTTTCTCCTTACACTTATCAGTAGCATGCTGCTATGATCTACATGTGTCCCTCAAAATTCATGTGTTAGAAACTTAACTACCAAAGCAACAGTGGTAGATGGAACCTAATGAGAGGTGTTTGAATGGATTAATGCCACTACAGGAAGGGTTTGCCTTTTCTGTTCTTCTGCCCCGTGAGGAAATAAGAAGAAACCCCTGAGCAGGTGCTGGTGCCCTGTTCTTAGATTTCTCAGTCTCTAGAACTGCAAGCAATCAAATTGCTCTTCAGTCCTTTACCCACTCTCTAATATTCTGTTACAGGAACACAAAACAGACTGAAGGTGGTTATTAATTAAAAAAGAACTTCAATTACACAAGAAATAACAGCAAGAATCAACAAATAGGATCACATCAGACTGAAAAGCTTCTCTGTAGCAAAAATATCAATTAGTAGAGTGAAGATGCATCAAACAGAATGGAAAAAAAATTGCCAGCTACTCCTCAGATGACTAATATCTACAATATATAAATAACTAAAAAAAAATCAAACCATGAAAAATTAAAAAGACCTAGTCAAGAAATGGGCAAGAGAAATGAATAGGTACTTCACAGAGGAAGTACAAACAATCAACAAATATATGAAAAATATTCAACTGCTCTGGCCACTACAGAGATGCAAATTAAAACAACACTAAGATTCTATCTCACTTCAGAAAGAATGGCAATCACTGAGAAATCAAAAAATCACACAGGCTGGCAAGGCTGTGATGAAAAAGGAATGCTCCTAAATTGTTGGTGGGAGTGTAAACTAGCATGGCCATTATAAAATTCACTATGGAGATTTCTCAAAGAACTGAAATTAGAAATTCCATATGACCCAGTTATCTTCCTTCTAGGTTTCTTCCCCAAGGAGCTTAAGGCATCACACTACAGCAATATATTCATGGCAATGTTTATTGCAGCACAACTCATAATAGCTAAATCCTGGAAGCAGCTTGTAAACCCATCAAGAGATGATTGGATAAAGAAAAAGTGTTATCTATATATAATGGAATACTACTCAGCTATAAAGAATGACACATTTGAGACATTTATAAAAAAATGTCTACACCTGGAAAATATAGTGTTGAGTGAATAAACCAAACACACAAGCTTAAATACCATAGGATATCTCTCAACTGAGTAAGGCAAAGTACAAACAAAGAGAATAATAAAGGATGGATAGAAGGGGACAAGGGAACGAATCTCTTGCAATAGGGAAATGGTCCAAGAGAAGAAGAGAGAGGGGTGACGAGGGGAAAGGGAAGTAAGTGGAATGAAGATATGCCATGTACAGGAACCTAATAAGCTCAGTGAATGTAAACATTGTAAGCCATAACATGAGCTAAGATTAATAATAGCAACAAGAATGAAAATCAGGGTAGGAGAATTAGAGGAGGGAGGGAGACAGAGAAAAGGGGAAGAAGATTAAAAAAAGAAACGAGCCGTGGTATGTACATGTACTCACTCCACAGGATGACTGTAAAGTGCATCTATTACAGACATGTGCTGATATAAAAGAAATAAAGAAAACCAGACTAAAACGCTGTGACCATTAATCATGGCTGTCACGTTGGTTGGATTAAGAGCGCCCAGAAGATTAGCAAAGCTGGGCGTATCTGGGGGTGTTTCCAGAGATGACTGTCAGGTGGGCCAGCCAACTGAGAGGGGAAGGACTGTCCTAAGCATGAGTGACTCCATCCAATGGGCTTGCTCCCAGCTGGAATGAAGGGGTGAGAAGGAGGAATTCTGCTGCATTTGCAGTTTCTTGGACCCAGCAGCCCCTGGATCCTCTGCTCAGCAGGCAGATCATGCGCTGTGGACTCTGCCTCTGATCCTCTGCGCCTGTCACAGCCTATGTATAACTGCGTATGCATTGATTGTAATATGTAACAATGTGTATGTTCCATTTAATCTGTTCCTCCAGAGAACCCTAACCAGTACAGATTCACACTATTCACTTATCTTTTGTCATCCAGAATGCACATCCCATGTGACCAATATCACGTAAGGGGTATAAGGGCACACACAAGCCGTGCGTCACAGTAAAAGTACCATGATGCTTATTGTAGACAAGCAGAGAAGTAGCAAAGTGCACATGACCTCACATGTCTCAGCACGCTGGCCTGGACGAAGTGGACTAAAAGTCACTGACCTTTCTTCCAATCCTGGAAATGACAGAAAACATGGAGTAACTGGTTGACTCTGTAACAAGGAGAACTTCCTGGTCTGAGAACAGCCTTGTAGGAAATGAGCAGCGTAAGCCACAGCCAGCTACTCCATGAAGGAGCCAGGGCTGCTGAGACTGTTCATACACCCAGGGCTGTGGTCACACAGTGCAGAGGAGTCTCTTCACCATCTCTGTCTGACCCCAAGTTGTCCCACTGTCCAGAGCTGGGTGTTTATTGGTGTCCCCTGCACCTGGGTCAGGTAAAGAAGGATCTATTCCACCTTAGACGGAGCCTATATCAAGAGTCACTGCTTGAGACGATCTTACAGGTTTCCGACACGATCTGTCAACACTACAATAGAAATGAATTTTTTAAACTATGCCCTCCACCCAGAAATCTTCATGAACTTCCTGACTTTCTATGAATTCATGTGCAATCAAATGGGTACTGTCAGAATATCATGGGAAGAGCCAAGACTTTTTATGCTCTTTCTCTACTCTTGTACCCAAGTATTGGTAATGATGCATAGAGCAGGCATCTGATATCTGCTCTATGAATGAACAAATAAAACACTGACAGTTGATGAAGTGTCCTTTCCGTCACGTCTGTATCATCAGTAATGATACAATTTCACTACCAGAGCTTAGAAATTTAACCATACCTATATCTGCACACATGGAATAGGCTTCTAATAACAGCAAAAATCCTTATAATAGCCAAATCTCAAGATCTTTTCACTGATCACAGTAAGAACCATATTATGGTGTTGAAACTTGATTGCTCCTCGGTTGCAGCCTAGCCTCAGAATGGGTCATGCTGCACACAGTGGGCTGGGCTCCACCGACCTCACTACACATCCCCCTTCACTCTCAGAGGGCGCCCTTACTTCACACAGACATCCTCCTCCTCCTTCTTCTTCCACTGCACGCTTTCTGCCACCGTGAGAAAGGTGCCACCCATCAGTTAGCAAGGAATCTCTTTCGGACCCTCACTATCAGCTTTCTTAGATATGTGCTCCATATGGAATAATTGACATTTTTCTATGCCACATAGCTTGTACCTTACCACAGACAATATTCTTATGCCAAATACTCCCTCAATTCTCTTCTAGATCACCTTCTGATAGTTCTATTTCCAGAGATTTCATCTACACTCTATTTTGATTTCTTGGACACTCTCGAACAAAGCCTCCTCTTTACACTGTAGCATTTTCATTTATAAATACAGCATATTTATCAGACTAGCATGTTGCAACATTCATTGTTGTTATAATGACCTCCTAAGGGGTATAAGCAAACTTAATGGGGAGAATTAATTTAAAAATCTTATAGTAATAACCAATTCTGTAGCATTCCTCATTACAAATCCCTTTGACTAAATCATCGTATATTCTGGAGGAACTGAAATGCTATGGGGAACTATGTCTTCAGGCTGTGTGCTTCTCTCATGCACCCCACTTCTCTTTACCCCCTCTTCCTGCTTTGCCTCCTCCTTCTTTCCTTTTCTTCCTTCCTTTTCTTTCTTTCTTTCTCCCCTCCCTTTCCCCCTCTTTTCTCCTCCACTCTGCTTTCATAGTTAGGATCACTGAGTATTCTATACATCTGAGTCTGAGTCATAGCTTGTGTTAGTTGACCTGGGCTGCTCATAATAGCCTGGGTGGCTTAAACAAGACAAATGTATCTTCTCAATGTCCGGTCAGAAGGCCACACATCCAAAGTCAAGGTGCCTGCTGTTTTGATTTCTTCTGTACTGCTCTCCTTGGCCCCTGGGGGCCACCTCTCCTCCTGGGTCCCCCATTGTCTCTCCTCTCTGCAGCCATCCCTGCACTCAGTCACACTGCATTATGATCACTGCATGGGCTTCGTCTCGACTTAATCACTTCTTTAAAGACCCTATTCCCAAACATACCCACATTCCCAGGTTCTAGATACTCAGGTTTCAATGTATGCATTTGAGGAGGGGGACACAACTCAGTTTATAACAAAGCCCAGGGGAGAGAAAAATATAGTCATGAACGTGCATAATTCAAAGTAAGCTGTGATACATATGGTGAATGCTAAAGGTTAGGTTATGATAAATGTGGTGCTCTTTCCATTGATTAAATATTTGATAGTTTAGTGGTGGAAGATACGAGTTAGGCCACAAGAGGGTGAAATTTAACCACAAGAGATAGGACCGGTGCAGAGAAATTGGAGAAGAGGTGAAGGGAATGCATGGCACACATCCCAGGTAGCAGGAAAATACAGGACTCACTGAAGAACAGAGAAATGACCTTGCTGGAGAGCCAGCTACAAGAGAGGGCTGCTTTGACCCACTGGAGTGTGGAGGGGTTTAAAGCTAAATGAGGGGGCTAGGACTTCATTGTAAGGTTGAGGCATTTGGATGTCACTGTCAGTAAAAGAAAAGCTTGGGCTCTGAAGTGCTGTTGATGGTTCTAGTCCAGTGCTGACCATTTTCTGAAACATGGATGAGCCTGGAGGACTCCATGCTAAAAGAAATAAACCGAACACAGAGAGACAAATGTCACATGACATGACTAATATGTGGAATCTAAAAATGTCACACTTGTGGAGAAGTGTAATGGTGGTGACCAAAGCTGGAGGTGGGAGAGGACTAGGAGATGTAGGTCTAGGGCTACAAAATTTTACTTGGGCAGAAAAAAAATGTTCAAGAAAGCTATTGTACCACATCCTGACTCTAGTTAACAACAGTGTGCTGTGTGTGTGATAATTGCCAAAAACAAAAAAAAAAAGTAGATTTTAAATGTTCTCACTACAAAAAAAGGCAAAGGATATATTAATTAGCTTGACTTAGTCATTCCTAAGAACATATTTCAAAAGTGCATGGTATTCATATATACAATTTCATCAGTTGAAAATATTGACACAAGTAAAGGAAAATCTACACTGCCACCAGTCTGAACTATAACGAATTTGGCTTTCCTAGAATCTTTGAATACTTTCTATTTCACCGTAGGAACTCAAATTCAATGAAACGTTTTCTATACTAATCTTCAAGTCTGCAGATCAGATTCGGTTTGGTCTCATAATCAGCCTTTACCAATTCCAACACAGTTGAATCCTTTGTATCAGTATTTCTTGAATCTCTAGCCTGCTTCTCTGTACATTCTTGAATTTATTCTCTGGAGTCAAAGGAAATAATTTGTCTTTAACTTACAGTATGTTTATATTTAATTGGTTATTTTATTAGTATTTTCCTTTAATTGCTTTTTAAGTTTTTGTTTCTGTTTAATTGACTAATGTGTATCTCCATGGAGTACGAAGTGATGTTTTGGGCTTTATATACATTATAGAAAGATTTAATGATGATGATTGAGGCATCCATCATCTTACCAGCATATCTTTTTCATGGTGAGAACATTACAGAGTATTATTTCAACAATTTTGCAATATGCACTGCGTTATTGTTAACTGTGGTCACCATACAATACATGGTGCATCCCTAAAACTCATTCTTCTAGCCTAATTGAAACTGTGCACTCTGGTCATCAAACTCTTCCCTTTCTCCGTTTTTTCCTTCTCTCCTCCAACCTCAGGTAACCACCCTCCTACTCTGCTTTCGAGAGTTTGACTTCCTTAGATACCACGTAGCAGTGATATGATTAAGTGTTTATCGTTGGTGGCTGCTCATTTCACTTAACATAATGTCCCCCAGCTTCACACACGTTGTCAGAAATGAGAAGATTTCACTGCTTTTAAGCTTATCGAGTCCTCCGCTGTGTATATGTGCCAATCTTTATTCATCCACTGATAGATGCTGAGATTGGAATAATGCTGGAATGGGCATGGGAGAGCAGACATGTCTGGGACATACTGATTTTCCATTCCTACATATCCAGAAGTGAAATTGCTGCATCACAGGGCAATTCTACTTTTAGATTGGGGGAAACTCTGCTCTATTTTTTCATAATGCCTGTGCTTGCAGTATTTACATCCCCACCAGCAGCCTGGGAATGTTCTCTTTGTTTCACTTCCGTGATCTCATTGCCATTGTCTTTTTGATAATAATCCTTTGTGCAGGAGTGAGATGATATTGTTAGGGTTTAAATCTGCATTTCACTGGTGATTACAGCTGGTACATACCTCAGTTGGCCATTTTCTATCTTCTTTTGAGAAATGTTTGTTCCGCTCCCCTGCTCATTCTTTTCCAGGGCTGGGGATTGAATCCTGGGACTTCATGCTGAGCTCCACTCTCAGTCCTGCACTGCCCCCTTTATTTCAATAGACTCCTGCTAAGTCACTGAGTCACTAAGTGGCCCAGCTGGGCTTGAAGTTGCTACTCCCCACCTCAGTTTGCCAGATTGCGGGGATGACTTTGCTCATTTTCACCTGTGCTGTTTTTCTTATTGCATTAAATGTGTATTTTGCATATTTGTCCTTTATCAAACTTTTCTCCCACTTGGTGGGTTATCTCTTCTCTTGTTGAGTCTTTTAGTCTGGTGCAATCCCATTGGTCCATTTTTGCTGTACTTCTGGGGTCCTAGTCAAGAAATCATTGCCTAGACAAATGTGGTCTAGGTTTCTCCCTATTTTCTTTTCTAGTAGCTTTATAGTTTCAGGTCTTACATTTATATCTTGGTTTTGTTATACAGCGTGAGATAAGAGTCAAATTTCTTTCTTCTGCATAAGAATAACCAGTTTTTCTGAGCATGATTTATTGAAGAGACTGTCTTTTTGCTGTTGTGTATTCTTGATGGCTTTATCAAAAATCAACTGACTGTAAATACTTGGATCACTGTTTGGCTTTCTATCCTGTTCCTATTTTTCCCTATTTTTCTGAAAAATGACATGACAATTTTGATAGGAATTAGGTTGAATGTGTAGATTGCTTTCTGATAGCATGGACATTTAAGCAGTCCTTCTAATCTATGAATATGAGCTATGTTTCCATTTATTTGTGTCATCAATTTCTTGCATCAATGTTATACTTTTAAGCACACAACTCTTATATTTCCTAGATTAAATTTCTCCCAAGTTAAAAGACTTAAAGTATTTTTATTGGCAGTGTTGTATATGGGATTGTTTATTAATTTCTTTTTCAGATAATTTGCTATTGGTTATAAAGACAATATTATTTTGTGTTGATTTTGTAGCCCATCACTGTACTAAATTTGTTTAGGGTTCTTAGTTTTTGGTGGAGTCTTTGGGGTTTTCTGTAAAAGTTCTTGTCACCAACAAATAGAGACAAATTCACTTCTTCCTTTCCTATATAGATTTCCTCCTTCCTATTTTTTCTTGCCTGCTTCCTCTTGCCAGGACTTGCAGGATTACTGAAAGTGATGAGAGTGGCATCTTGGTCTTGTTTCTATTCTTAGAAGAAGAGATTTTAGCCCCTCAGTAGGATCTTCACTCTGGGCTTGTCACATTTGGCTTTTATTGTGTTAAAGTACATTTCTATACCTATTTTTCAAAATTTTTAACATGAGGCAATGTTGAAGTTTATGAAATATTTCTGATCTCCTGGCTCTTGTCCTTCATTTTGTTCCACGAGGCACCTTATTTATTGATTTAGGTATTAAACCATTTTTGCATCTGTGAGATAAATAGCATTTGATCAGCATGAATGATTTTTTTAATGTACTATTAAATTTAGTCTCCTCATATTTTGTTAAGGGTTTTTGTATCTGTGTTCATCAGGGATATCGGTCTGAGGTGTGTGTGTGTGTGTGATTGTGTGTGTGTGTGTGTGTGTTTTCTTGTTGTGTCTTTGCCTGGTTTTGGTATCAAGGTAATGCTGGTCTTCTAAAATTAGTAAGGAAATATTCTATTTTCTTCCATTTTCTGGAAGTGTTTGAGAAGCAGTAGTATGAGTTATTTTTTAAATATTTGGTAGAATTCAGCATGAAATCTTCAGGTCCTAAGCTTTTCTTCAATGGGAGACATTTTATTACTGACTCAGTCTCCTCAGTCATTATTGATCTGTTCAGATTTTCAACTTCTCCCTGGCTCAGCCTCGGCGGATGGCATGTGTCTCGTAATCCATCTGTTTATTCCGACGTGGTCATCCCATTTGCTACTGTGGAATCGTTCACACGAGTCTCTCACAAACCTCTGTGTTTTCAGTTGTGTCTCCTTTTCATTTCTGATTTTATTTGATTGCTCTTTCTTTTTTTTCTTTTGTTGAACCCAGCCAATGATTTCTCATTTTTTATCTTTTACAAAACATTTAGTTTTGTCAGCCTTTTCTAATGACTTTCTAGGCCTTAGTTTAGTTCTGTTCTAATCTTAGTCAGTTTTTTTTCCTTCTACTGAAATAGGACATTTCTTTCTAAGATAGACATTGAAAAAAATAAAGCATCTTTCTTAGAGAATTACAATTATGGAAAATTTGAGCAGGGTCCTCCTGACTAAAAATTACAGGAGCTATAACACCTGATGTCTATTTTCTTATTTGCTGAATAAATAAAACTTCACCTTTATATATTATGATTTTTGATATTGTGCTTATTGTATTTCTATAAAGTTGGTTTCCTCTTATTGATTAAATTTAGTTTTATCCATTTAAATACACTACTCTAAGAAATAGTCCATAAGCTACAAATGACAGGCAAAAGAGTTACAGGATAAAAATGGCTAAGGACTTAGGCTTTAGATGGAGTCTTGTGTGTTACTCAGGTCATGGGTGGGGTGAGCCTTATATTATTGCTCTTCCTTGCTGTAAGAAGCCTGTTTGCAAGGTTTTGCTTTGACTTCTAAACCATCAATTTCTGTATTTATCATAATTCTTTGAGTCAGTACCTCTGAGGCTTCCTAGACTGCTTCTTATCACTTGAAAGTTGACTGTAAATGGATTCTTTTATTTAGGTTACCCTGGAGTCAGAGCAGGCAGGGAGAAATCAGGGTGAGAGAAGTAAAGCGTATGAGGGAAAATTTTATCAATTAAATGTTGCTGCCAAAACCTATTTATTCTCTCGATTTATATTGCTTTAAGGTGAAATTCAATATATTGAATGAACTTATCACCAGGATGCCTAAACGCTTGCAACTTTTTGGCGTATCCTTTGACTAAGTTCCCCTGGGGATAAAATGTAAATGTCGTTTCCACTTAGCCAAGCTGCAGATCATATTTGAAAAGGTAATGAAATAATCTCTAAACCCCTCACATGGAAACTTCTGTAGTAAGTACCAACTAAGGTCATTATGATTTCCATAAATATATGGATCTCAGAGAAACATGTGACATCCTTTCAAATGACCTGTGCCAGGGGAGATGCAATCAGGACCTGTTGCGGTGGAAAGACTGCTCTTCTTCCTTCAGAGAGAAGTAATGGAGTTCTGGTGAATAGCGTGCCGTGATTCCGATGGTGTTATCCAATGAGACCCTGGCCAGTTTCTCCAATAATACTTAAAGCCTCCCTTAGTGATTTTACTGTGTTTACAGACAGACTCAACAATGCAGGCAGAAATGTGTGTTCTGCTCTTTCTTGGCTCCGAGTGGCGCCTGGTTTTATCAAGCTGCCAAACAGCACTTCTGCCCTGAAAGGCGTCTGTGTGACTTGGATCCCGTTTCATAGAGCCACACTGGTCCCTCTGATGCCTAGCCAATTAAATTATCTTCACTCCTTTCTTCCTGCCAGACTTCCAGACCGAGATAAAGCCATGCTTCTCCGGGTTGTTTGCAGGGAGGGAACTGCATTTCTTTACAGAAGTGCCTCTGGTGTGTGCCACCAACCCCCGGTCTCCAAACGCAGAAGAGTCACATTTAATCCCACTGAAGGGGGCCACAGCCTCACCGGTAACACGAGATCACTGTCCCTGCCCCCACCACAAGGCCCTCTGACGCAGAGCAAGAGGAGGTTCTCTGACTGGCGATTTAGGGACTCTGGGGACCAGTCACTGACTGCCCTGTATGTTCATAAAGCTGGCTATTTGCCTCCTATCTAAAAGTACTTTTCCAGAGGCTATCTAGATAGCTGATATTTTGCATCCTACTGTCTATGTATCGCAGCTTCTTTTCCCATAAGAATGTTTCATTTGGCAAAAATAGGATAGGAGTGTCGATTTTTAAAATGCAGGGTATAGTGACCGAGCTTTGCATCCCCTGTGCATTGGCACCGAGGTACTAGCTTTGTAGCCAGGACGGCCACGAGCTCAAGCCCCAAACTTGGGGAGTAGGGGGAGACTTCCTTCAGGCACTTTCGGAGGGTGTGGAGTTTGTCAGGCTGAGTTTTACTTCTGTGGCCCCAAATTTTACCTGTGGGTGCCTGAGCAATAAGCCCTGGGGTGGCGCTCAGGGTCACTGACAAGCAGACCTGGGCCTTCCACCTCACTCTCTCCCTGCTGACCCTGGGCCTCCTGCGCCCTCCCTGTGAGCGATCTGACTCAGAGAGCTTTGCCCAGGCTGGAGACTGCAAAAGCTCACGCGGCTGGGCAGGGCTGCAGCAGCTCCAGGGTTGCGGACCCCACCTCTGGCATGGTGGAGCACTAGCAGGAGGATGAGACAGGCTTTGCACTCCGGGCTTTTCCCAAACCAGCCCTGTTATTGAGATGCCTTCATGCAAGGAACCATCTTATAACAATGGTTGCCGAATGACAGGTTTAAACATTTGTGGCAGAGGATTTGAAGAGAGAAATGACTAAAAGCCTTACATGTCCTTGGCTGTTTCTCTGAACGCCTTTTTCATTTGAAGTGGAGGACTCACTTTCTCCCTCACACATCTCAAGCTGATGCTGGCTCCACCTTCCTGTGGTGTGAAGGTTGCTGATGAGGGGGAAGGAAAGGGGAAGGAAGACCACGCCTGCTGTTGGACAGACAGCGACAGGGCGTCCTAACACTTGAGTGCAGAGCGGTGTCGCCCTGTGGTCCCCAGCTCTGCGCCCGCGATGCCCGGGAAAGGAGCCCGCTGAGCGCAGTTGCTTTCTAGGGCAACCTGTGCTTCACACCCACATCTCATTTGAATATTGTTGGGTTTGCATTTAAATATTCAATGAAGTGCATTTAAATATCCGGTTGGGTGTTTAAATAGTGGATGGCACATTTAAATATTCAGCAGTGCATTTAAATATTCCGTGAAGGGGACCTAGGATGTCACGAGCTCGGGGGCCTTCCCGGTCCTCCTTTGCCCAACCCCACACACGCGTGCACACACACACACGCTCCACTTGCGCACGATGCCGCTCCATCTTCCCAGCCCATCTTTGTTCCACGCCCTCCCCCCCCACCCCGTCTCTGCCTTCTAACTAATTAAAAACTTCGCAAAATGCTGTCTTTATATAGGACATAAAGGGTTTTTTTCGTTAATTTTAATTTTACTAGGTAAAAATAAATTAGGTAAAAACTTTTATTGCTCAGATATGTAAAAACCACATTGCTACATTTTGCTCCATTAAAGTCATTGTCGGTGACCTTCTATAGATTTAAAATAGCATTTTAATTCATGTTAGTATATATATTTTTCATTAAGCAAGTGACATATTATACTCACTTTTGGTTTTGGGGGATTTTTTTGTTTTGTTTTTTGGAACCAGGGATCAAACTCAGGACCTTGTGCTTGCGAGGCAGGCAGTAGATCCACTGAGCTAACTCCTGGCCCTAGCATATATATTTTTCAGATTCCTTACTGGTGCCCTGCTGTTTTGGCTCCCTCTGTCCATACCTTGGCTTAAGAAGTTCTCACGCACTGATTTTCTTTCTGGCTCCCATACAAGGCTGGACTTTTCTCCCACCTTGGGGCCTTTGCATAGACCAAGTCCCAGACTTAGAAAGGCCTCACCGGATGTGGACAGGGCTTCCAGGTCTTTGTTGACAGTGAGGACTCAATTCCAAGGCTGCCCCCGGGAAAGCCCTTAATGACACTGTCCAGAGGTAATACTGCTCATCGGTCAGCCTTTACCTCCTGTATTTGCTCATATCAATTACTGTATTTGTTTGTATTTATTTTTAACTGATGCATAATTTTGCATAGAAATGGACATATTTAGTGCACCCTCTCCCATCAACCTTCCTGAGGAAACTGCTGTTCTCAAGACTGTCTATCTAACTCAGTTTGCCATAGGAATACTTTGACACAAATGGAATCGAGATATATTAGGTACAGGTACAAATTCCCTATGATGAATGTGTATATCAAAAGTGAACCATAAAGTTAATTTAAAAAATAAAATCCCTCTGTAATAAAAATAAATAAATGACATGGTAGAGTACACACTCTTTCACTTCTGCCTTTTTTTAATTCAGCATGTTATGTCAATTTTGGTAAGCTGTGTTTTTGAAGGAACTCCTTTTCATCTAAGTTGTCAGATTCATTAACATAATATTCCATCATTAACTTTCCAGAATGCACTTATATAATGATAATCCCTCTGTCATTTGTGATATTAGCAAGATTTTTAAAAATTGGCTTGTATTTTCTTAAGGGTGTATCAAATTTATTAATAATTTGGTGTTGCTCTCTTTCACTATCATTATTATTTTACTATTTCTTTTCTTCTATTTCTTTGAGTTTAATTTGTTCCGTGTTTTGAAACTTTCAGTGAAAATCTAGACTTTTTATTTTAAATTCTTTTTTTCTTTTACTACTACATATTTTCCTTCAGCCACAGTTTTAGCTGCACACCATAAATTTTGATATTTTGTGACTTCATCAACACCTAATTTGAAATGCTTTCTAGCCTACCTTGTGGTTTCTTCTCTAGCCCCTGAACTATTTGGAATTAGAGTGGTTAACTTCTAGAGACTTAGTAATTCTCTAGATATTTTATTATTATTAATTCTTAAATATGTTTTAGTGAGAGAACATGCTCAGGGTGATTCCAGTGCTTAAGAACTGATATTAAATGTTTTAAAGCAATGGGATATGTAATTTGGAGCAACATTTGAACTTCTCCCTACTCCCATCCATCTCATTTACATACATATAAGATAATTTGTTTCATATGTACTAATAGTTTATCTTAATCCACTGAAAAGAAAGTTTGAGTCATTATTTGTTCCTTTTTCATAAGAATCTGTTTGGTTTATGTCTTCCACTGAGTCACTACTTTGAAGATAACATTATGCAGCGTAATAACTATAGTTATTATCTTATTTTTTGGTTATGAAAGTTTTTTATTTTTTCATACAATAAAAAAGGAAAAACAAAAAAATAATTCAACATTTTTTCACTCTATGTCTTATTTTATATTTTAAGTTTTGTCATTTTACATTATTTAGAGGTTAAAGATTAATATATATATATATTCTCAACTTACCATAGTCTAACAAAATTTATAGTCAAACAATTCACATAAAATATAAGAATCTTTAAAACTATAGAATCTCTGTATCATTTCTTTTCTTTATATACTACTGCCATATTTTTTCTTCTATGTTATTAATTTCTCTCTCTCTCTCTCTCTCTCTCTCTCTCTCTCTCTCTCTCTCTCTCTCTGATTTATATGTAGTTTGTTTTGTTTTGTTTAGAGATACTAAGGATTGAATCTGGGGTCTTGGTACTGAGTTTTGTTTTCTATTTTGAGACAGGGGCTCTCTAACTCACTAAATTGCCAGAGCTGGGCTTAAATTCATCATCCTCCTACCTCTGCTTCCTGGGGTGCCGGGGTTATGGGTGTGAGCTTCCAAGCCAAATTAACTCCAAAATATATCTTTCATCATATTTGAAATTCGTAATAAATTGTGTTTTAAAATATGAAGAAAAAAGAAAAATAACATTTTATACTTATTTATATGCTCAACATTTCAAGTGTCCAACCTTCTTTAACTTACATCTGAACTTCCACCTAGTATCATTTTTCTTGAACTGCAGAATTCCCATTAACATTTTTCAATAGTGCAGGTTTTCTAGTAACACTTTGAGCCAGGTTTCATTTAATACTTTCTTTATAGTGGAAAAGAAAAGAAATGTTTTCTCTGGACATAGCATTCTAGATTGGCAGCCCTCCACCCTTATTTTAGTATTTTAAAATTCTCTATTTTCTTCAAGCCTCATTGCTTCTAAGAAAAGTCAGTGGATTTTCTTATCAATGATCTCTTGCTGGCTTTTAAACCTTGTGTTTTTAGCAGTTCGTGATATGATTATGTTTCATTTTGTATTTCTTTCTATTTGATGAATATTCATTGAGCTTATTTGTGTGTTCCTTTCTTAAAAATCAAATTTGGAAACATGTTAGCCAACATTTCTTCAAATTTTCTTTCTGCACCATCTCTTCTCTATCTCAGACCCCAATAATATCTGTAGAATACAACTTGATACCACCTGAAAATCACTGCATCCCTCTTGGTTGTTTCCCACTTTTTCTTTCCTACTTTTTCTTTTCAATTTTCACAATATACATAGAACTGTCTAAAACTATAATGATCCTTTCTTCAATCGATGCATATAGTTCTATTAATCCCTCTAATATATGCTGGTTTCAAATATTGGGGGCTTTTTGGTTCTGAGGTTTTGTTTGTTCTAGTTATAAACACTCTCTGAAATTTTCACTCTTTTCATCCAGCATAGTCTTTTTCTATAAACTTTTCAACATTAAATAATATTGCCAGTAGCCATTATTTTAATAATTAGTTTCTACTTTTAAAATTCCCAAAACATGGATCAGTGTTTTATTCTACATTTATTTTTCTTTCTCCTATTTCCTTGGTTTTTCTTTAAAATTTCTGATGCAAACTAGAGATTGTAAATAATACATTGTACAATCAGAATTTTGTTAACTTCCTCTGAAGTTCTGTGAGTTCTTTCCCACCGGAAGTTACATGACCATCAGGTAACCCTGAATTTGCAGAGGTTTGAGTTCATGCTCTGATAGTATGGAGCCAGGTCAGCTCTCTCCTACCCAGAGGACATGACTTGGTCCTTGGCACACCTTTACTCTCCCGGCATGGGGGGTCTGATGTCCACTAAGGCCCTCTAGTGCCACAGATCTTCAACTCCAGTTTTTCTTGCCTCTGTGGATGAAATTTCCGCTCAGCTCTTTTAAGCTTCCAGCCGTCATCTTCTCCTCGGATGCTTTGGGGTCCCATCTGCACAGATGCAGTTCATGGGTCAGCCAACTCCCGAATCCCCAAGAATCCCATAGGCAGATTTCAGCATCCTCACTTCTATTTTCTGCTTTCCAACACCCTGATCTCCTTGCACCCATCCACTGACACTGAGACCAATACGGCTTCGTTTGTGTTGATAAACACTACATTTTCCCTTCTTTTGTCATTTGTACTTGTATTTTTTCCAGCTTTTCATACTAAATGCAATCTCTGGGTGAATCCTTCTCTAGCAACACTGTGCTTTGGCCCACAGTGCAGTGCCTGGGGCTTTCTCGACAGAGAAATGTCTACTAATATTTTATATTCCACCATGTGATGATGGCTTTATTTTCATTAAAATTATAATCATCTCAATCTGTGCAGAATCAATAAAAATAAAATAAACAGAATGTGTGTGCTCCCATTCTGCAGACAGAATAAAGTGCAAAACATGAAATAAAAAACGCTCAGCGTTTAGATTCAAGGGAATTTCTTAAAAACTAAGTATGGAGATTTGTATTCTTTTAAGATGGTCTATTATTGTAATGTGTGAAAGTATTAAGGAAAACAAAGCAGGATGGAATAATTAATTCTTTACTAAGTTCACGATTCAACCTTGCTGCAGAGGAAAGTGTGTCTGAGCCCCACATTTCTGTCTGTTGGAGATGTAATGAATGTTTCCTCTGGGAGACCCAAACAGCCATCGCAGCTCAGTTCTTTCCTCTACAGCAAGACATCAATCTAATTTGTCGTCTTAGCCTCACTCACTGCCCGTTCCGTGAAACATCTTTCTGCTGCGTGAGAGCCCAGGCTCCCAACTCTCATTATCAGCAAAATAACCAATTACAGCACCCTAATCCTTAAGCTTAAAAAGTAATATTATAACCTTCATATAGGACCCTTTTGATGTAGTTATAAACAGATGTACTCCAAGATGTAGCAATTGTTTAATGATGCCTGCTCCCACATTTTTCTACCTAGAAAAAAAAATACTCTCTTTGGTATTCTCCACTTACATGAAGTACTTAATAATGGACATTATTATGGGCATGGTAGATCAAATAAAAATTTCTATTTCATCTACTGCTAGGTTGTATTTCTTCCAGGGACAGAAATATTGATCCAAATGGCATTTAAAAACCCATTTCATGGTGTCACATTTATGAAGCTGCTTTGGATCACTACAATCGGTGGAATTTACTCATCCTCAGCAAATATTTCAGTCCGGTCACAGCATCACGATTTTCCTCTCATGCAAAATGCACCATCCATACTCGTGTATAGTTTCTTTCTTCAAGTTACAGTTCTCAATTGAGAGTCTAGCATTTATAGTCAATTGCTTCATTTAATTCAGGTCGATTTTAAATGGTAGGCATTCATTTGGTGGGCTGCAAGCAGACTGTGGTTTTGTTAGATCTACAACATAAAGAAACAATTTTTTAAATCCAAATCCTATAGTTGTCTTGAAAAAGTGACACACGGTGAGTCATAATGACAAGAAAAGCTATAGCTGCCAGAGGCAGTCAGATACCAAAGCAGGTGATTAAACCATTCTGTAGCATTCCCCAAAGACAAAGCAGGAAAAAAATATTTTGAATGCTTAGGAAAAAAAAACACCCAAAACACCAATACTGCCCTCCAGAATAGAGCTCATACATTTTCTGTGTATTTGGTCCTTCCAAACCCCTCTCTACCTCTGCAGTACCTCCTAGCAATAAGAGTTTAGAGAGGAAAGAATGATCATTTATGCTATATCTGTTTTCTGTGATTCTTTTCTTCATATGTGTGTGGAACTGTCCACTAGGTCAACCCTTACAGATTATGAAAGGGCTCAGAATGTCCTGTGTCTTCCCATGAGGAACGTTCCTTCCTCGTCTGAAGCAATCCACCTAAAATATACACTAATTTTATTGACCCTTCTTATTGAGGTATATCAAAAACACTAAGGAGATTGAAATGCATGCAGAGCCTTTGAGTTTGCTGGGTTAATTACAAATTATTGATAGATTTACCTGGCCACTTCAAGAATTATTTGCTTTTCAAAATCAAACTCTTACTCCAAACCCTAACATGAGGAGCTGTGACTGGGGAAGCCCTTCCATAGTTTCCCGTAGAATACCTCACGGTGACATTCTTGTCTTAGCTAAAAGGATGAGGAGAAGGGAGGAATGGTGTGTATGACTCCTGCCTCACCTTCTGGGAAGTCACCCGTTAACTCCTTTTCCATTATTAACTTCCACTTGGTTGAAGGTGGGCTCAAATGAGAGCGGTCAGGCTCAACAAGGAGTTCTGGGGAATAGCGTACACATTTACTTTAATGGGTGAAGAGGGAAACATAAACTAAATATGTTCTTTGGAAAATATGAAAGCATCGGGTGTTGTATTTAAAAGTAGCTAAATCTTGTGGTGGGCATTGACTCACCTGTGGGCAGTACATGTCCCACACTTGGGCTGGCCTTAGTTCCCGAGGTGCCAGGCAGCCTTTCCTTGGGGAGAGTTCTGTTTCTTGTCTTTGCTCTCCATTCACAGCCTCAAGCGCATTTTAGTCTTTCTGTGAAAGGAGATGTTAACACTTCACTAATCTCTTAGCAAAATGCTTGCTGAGTGTCTATGAACAGTGTACGATAAGCACCTTTAAATCTCAGTCCCAGCTTCCCACAGAATTTGACCTCCTGGAGAGAAATATCAAGGGCCTTAAATTCCTTTTTTCAAAAAGACAATAATTTTTATCAGTCTTTGCATGCCACTTAATTCAAGATTTTGTTGTATAATTTACACATTTTAATTTCCACTCCTTCTTATTATTATTTTCCTCCTTTTCTTTTCACTGCCCAAAATCTGCTTTCTTTTATCCATTCTCTGATTCATTATTTCACCTCCACAATCTGACTCTTTCAAGTCCATTAGCCACTACCTAAAAGACTGCTAAGCCTGCAGAGGACTGACTGGCTCTTTCCAGTAGCCCGGGCTTTGTTTGCCGTCCTCATTACGGATTTCTTTGCAAGCATACAATGTGTCATCTCTTTGGCTACAATAATCCCAAACAACAACCACAACAAAACGTTGTGGAGAAAACCCAAAAGGGAAATGTGGGAAGAGCTGTCCTCACCATTTGTTAGCAAACCTGGCAATGCACCCCAGTTTCCATTTATAACTTCTCTGGACCCCCTGAAAATGCTCCTTGCATGAGCATCTTGGCAGGTCCAAAAGAACTTGCTTTTCACTTCTGTTAAGCAGTGATGGTGAATCTTACAGAGACAAGGGCTCAAACTACTACGCAAAACCCACTTATTTATCACCAAGAGCCAACACTACAATTAAACCTGAATCCTGGGGATTTAGTTTAGAAAAAACAACTCATATACTAACACCTTTCGTTTAAAAAAACAACACGCATGCCATGGCTTGCCACCACCGTTCTGTAAGAACTAACATCAACGTGTTTATTAAGGTATCTCCATGATCCAGCAATCCCATTCCGAGTAACACATTCTAAACAAAATTTTTGAAAACTGTATATTTTAAGAGGCTATATCTTTAGTAGAAAAAGTGGAATCTACCTGAAAATAAGAGAACATTGACTAAATTATGCTGCATCTCTATAACTGCTTAGAGGTACGTACCCATTTCCAAAAATGATTTAGAGTTCTGTATATTGTCATTGAAAGACTTTTATTATATTTTGCTGAGAAAAAAGAGTGGATTAAATACCATATATAATGAGATGAGATTTGGAATTTTTGCAAAAATGTGTCTTTATATGTAGATTATGGGCACATTTACATAGATAGGTACATACATACATACATACATACACAGATACACAGATATTTAGATAGTACAAGCATTTATTAATAGGTGTTAAGGAAATGACAACATTTAGGTGATTTCTATTTTCCTCTTTCCATTTTTCCTACTGTGAACATGGGTGAATTTTGAAGTTACTGAACCTTAAATACAAATTCTAAAAAGAAAGGCTCCTGTCAGAGTAAGGGTGCCCTGGAAGACGAGCCGAGTCTCCTAGAAAGCAAAATGGGTTCTCCAGGCAAAGGTGATGGCTCCTTTCGGGAGATGCTCAGCAAGAGCTGCTGCTGACAGCACAGGAGTTGTTGGGTGAGCAGCTCCCAGAAGCCACACCTAGAAAGACAGTGCAGTGGGACTAAAGCTGACATGCCCCTTTGGTCTGAAGGACGACGGACTGGCAGTCGGGCTGCGTTTGAGAAAGACCCAGCTGGCAGCACGGTGGAGAAGGAGCTGGCGCCTCTTGCAGTGCACTCTGCGGGACATGGTGAGGTCCCTGATACAGTGGCGGTGGTTGCAAAGAGAGAAGGCTGAGTTCCTGGGTCCTGCTGTGTAGACGCTTGGGTTAGGAGGGTAAAGGTACAAGAGCAGACATTCTCAGGGACTGGGGTCCAATTACTGCAGCAGAAGGGGAGATGGGTCTTTTCTGGGTACAGGGAGCTAGAGGGAAAGGTCAGGCTGAGGGCAGGAAGGACTCTGGCTCAGCTAGGTGAACTCGAGGTGCCCCTGCTCCCCACAGAGCAGCTGGCCCTGAGAGTCCAGAGCCCTGGAGGAGATCCCAGCTGCAGAGGGAACTCAGGAATCTGCTTCCGTTCACAGTGAGGTTTTTGAACAACTATTCTGCATGTGCCTTTCATTCTACAACCAGGACCTCTCCGGCTTCCACCTTCTCGGTGTGAAAACTTTGACCCTGAAAATGCTTTCTAATGCTCTCCAAGACGGTAAGTCTGCACACAGTGCAAGCAGGGCCATGCATGTGAGATACGTCTGTGGGAAAGGAGATGGCAAGCAATCAACGCTCTGTTAAAACAAGAAGGGCCCAAAAGGAGACAGAAATTGGCACGGAAATAGGAAAACCAGAAGAGGCTACTGTCCCTAAGGCCAAGCGATGGGGAAAACGCCAGGCTCTGGGGGCTTCCATAGTACTGGGACTGAAGCCAAGCCAAGGAAAAGAAAGTCTGGACACTGTCTGTGGACTGGGTGAATTGAAAGTCACTTGGCGTCGCTCTAGTGGGGACAGTCTTAGTGTCCTGGAGCTCTGCACTGTGGAATAAAGGCACAGGGGAGCAGGTAGAAATAGCTCTTCAGAGAGCATGGCTGTACTTCCACTTTAGTAGAACCTCTACTGTGTCACTTCACATTTCAATTTCATCATGTATTTCTTTTATATCTTATTTTCTGTGACATGGAACTGTAGCTCCTATGCTTTATCATCTCTCATAATACCTGGAGGGCTAAGTTTCAAGTGATGGGGGCTCCACATTGACTCTTGTCCGTGTATTCCTGCACCACTCAGTCTTTTCAAAACTACTTTACCTTTGGTAAAAGCTTTTTCCTGCCATATGTCCATACTTCATCCTGGTCATAGTTCATTTCACCTTAATTGTAGATATACAATTTAGGTCAAAGGTATAAGTGTTCCATTCTTCCTCAATAATAAATAGAAATAAGTGATGCAAGCCTAAATTTTTTCCATCTGCAAAATAAAATATAATTGAAAAGCATATGTTGGGGGCCAGAGATTTAGCTCAGTGGCACCGCGCCTGCCTTGCAAGCACAAGGTCCTGAGTTTGATC
Organism: Heterocephalus glaber; assembly: GCF_053883595.1. Lineage (NCBI taxonomy): Eukaryota > Metazoa > Chordata > Mammalia > Rodentia > Bathyergidae > Heterocephalus > Heterocephalus glaber. The sequence goes on along the minus strand of NW_028258343.1, from coordinate 19,647,161 downwards.
CCCGGAACCAAGAAAAAAGCATGTGTTGTCATGTGGTCAGTTTTTTTTCTCTAGTTTTTCTAAAGATTTAAATATTAAGAGAATATATTATTTATAATTAAAGTTTTTAATAAATAATACTAATGCTCAGAACGCTGTTATGCTTTTGTGTATTTATTTACCTTTACTTTCCTAATCAGCTACATTTCAAGGATGAAATCTTGTAGATGATGTGAATTTTCTAAAGTCTTCCCTGCTCCAGGGAGAACCCAGACTTTCGCATCCTCAGCTGAACTGGCTGCAGGATGAAGTGGTCCAGAGCGTGGGCTCTGCAGCCACTGGGGCTTAGCTCCCAGCTCCACCACCTGGGAGCAGGTGAGATGATGACGTCTTTTAACTTACCAAATTCCTCATTTATAAAGAGGATATAGTAATTATACCTGTCCCATAAGTGACTGTGGGGAGTAAAAGAGTTTATGAATGAACAGTGCCTGGCACTGAATGAGTTGAGAACTAAATGAATGGTTGTCATCATTGTCATCATCATCATCATCATCATCATCATCATCATCATCACTCAGTAACACTTTGAGGTTTAACATATTCACCAGAGATGAAGAGAAGCAAAGCCTACCTGCTTTTAGGGAAGCTGTAAAGGTTGATTCTGTTATATGCCAGAGATGGTGAGATTATAGGTAGTGGGAATCATAGTTATCTGAATAAAGGGGGTTAGAAGGAATCATACCTGGTCACAAATCCTAAATGGGGAATTTTGGAGTGGAGAGAAGCAAGACATCAAAAATGTCTCTTGAATTATCTAATTTTAGAAAAATGATCTACAAAAGCAAACAGAGGCTAATTTTAGAAGAAACCAGCCATCCATTAAAAATCATGAAAAATCAGCATGGCTTACCTAGTCTTTTTTCTTGGTTAAAACACATACAGCGATGGCATTCAGTACCGAGGCTTTAGCGCTTTTGAAGTAAGGTAAAGAGAGGAGACAGATTGTCATGTAGCCTGACTTTTGGGGGAGAATGACTAATAATGGTAGCATCTTTAGAAGGAAGAAAAATAAGCACACAGCTTTCTGTCCCCAGGGTTTGTAAGCGGTAGTTCTAGAGAGCTTGGTTTTTTGTATCTTTTCAAATTTTATAAGAAATAGAATCGAATTTAAAACATACTTTCGTGGAATTAGGGAGGAAGTGACAATCTGTGACAACACCAGTATGTTTAGTTAAAAGAATGAAAACGTGGTCTTATAGCATTGTAATTACAATCTTTAATTTATGTTTTTGTTTAAAAAAATCCCTGGGCCAGGGATTTAGCTCAGTGGTTACACCACCTGCCCTGCAGGAGCAAGGAGGTGAGTTCAATCCCTGGTACCAAAAAAAAAAAAAAAAATCCCTCCAAAGGCAGTCATTCTCAGCTCCCTTCCTGCCCTCTCTGTCTTTTGTATATCTCTCAGAAATTTACCAAGTCCTTTTAGTTTTCTCTTCTTCCTCTGTTTCTTTAATAGAATTAATCGATATTGTACTTTCTGTGATATTTTGACAAGTGTATAATGAGGCAACTTTAGTGATATAATATTTAGAGGAAGAAAATAAGAACTGATAATCAGAACATAATTAGTTTCACTCAATATAGGAAAAATTGGAGCTCATAAAAATGAACAATATTTACTAATAAAAGAATATGTAAATATTTTAAAGGACTTTAAAATTTGCAGGAGGAGATAGGAGAAATAATTCCTATGCCCATGTTTAAAACTTCTATTTTAGAAAATTTTTTCACAAAAATCTCTCAGTTAGCTAATAATTCTCAACCTTGGAACACTTAATGGGAAGGAAAAATGAAAACAACAGAAACTTTTGAAGGCAATCAATACACACTGAGGACAAAAAGCAATGAAAGCTGCCTTCCTCCTTGTGGAGATGCCTGAATAGAATCAAAGTCTGGTGAGCTGTGTGGAGTGAGACGGATGAGCTCATCAGTTGTTTCTGCTAGGAGCTCGAAGCACACTTACAGTTATTATTTCTTGCACCTTCACACTTGAGTCTACAGGGTGGATGACACCTATCCTCCTGTCACTGTTGAATCATGAAACTCTAATGATGAGTGAGTCCAAGATGCAAGACTGGGGTGAAGTAGAAATAGAGACCAGCCAATCCTTGATGGCCTACTCTCAGGCACTGTGCTTACTCATTCGCCAGCAAAAGTTTCCAATCCACCATGATCTACTTTTGTGAGATTCAAAGAGAGCCTGCACTCACCTCCCATACATTCCACACTGTGCAGCCACTGAGGATGCTTGGGCTTCTCTTCCCACCCGGTAAGTTCTCAGTTGTCCTCTCCACATCTTCACACTGTTACCTTGCTTCCCACAGTTCCCTGAGATCCTGCTCAGATAAGACAATATGTACCACAAATCTCTACTAAAGCTTAGGGTGTATGAGGTGCTGGGAAAGGAATGACATGTGAACAAACCAAAAGTTTAACATAAACCTGAACTTGGAAATGGCAAACAATATTCTTGAGGAAACCACTATTTATAGTCTCTGCTAATTACTTCACTTCCAACCTGACAGGCCCGGGTGACCCAGAAATTCCATTCATAGGATTGCTTTGGGAGAATCATAATATATGATCCAAAAAAAGACCTTTCAAAGTGTTTAGCACAGCTTTATTCATAGTAGTTCAAGTGTACAGGTGAGCCTACTGTCTCTCAACACATGGGTAAATGAATAACCTGTAGCAACATGAGAGGTTTTTGCTGAATGGCCCCAGTCAATTTTGACATTAAGATGGTGGCAAATGTAATGCAAACAGCGACTTGAAGGGTGCAGCCCCCTGTTACTGCCTTGTCAACCTGCGGCCTCAAGGTAAACAAGTGAACAAGCTCAGGTGGTCCAGAGGATGCTGAGCTTTGGGGATGGTGATGAGGTGGTCCACTTGGCCTAATCACCTCTCCTGACAGTCACCAACCCACACAGACCCCTGCCTAGATTGTTCATAGCCAACTACACATGCATGTGTGGACCTAACCACATCTGCCAAAAGAACTCAGCCCAAATTGCTTCCCTACCTGCAGAAGAATGGCTGTTTTCTCAAGTCACCAAACTTTGCTGTGGTTTGTTAACTGATGCATGTATATTAACATTAGGGAATGTCAGTTGAAATAAGGCACAGGGAGTCATGGATACATGTGATATCTTGGGTTCATCTCAAAAATACATGCTCAGTGAAAGATGCCAGACACAAAGCAGTAAGATTTATCTAATTAAAGTTTAAGAGCCAGTAAAATTATTCTATGGCTATCAAAATCAGAACAGTGGTCTTCTGGTTTGCAGTGTGGCTATTGGGGGTATGGCAACAAGAATGGGTCAAGAGAAAACTTTCTGTGATGAAGGACATATTCTCAGTGGCTGGACAATACTCACAGTCTAATTTAAGTATTAATAGGCAAAAATGAATTATAGTAAAATCATATGGATTTTGATGTGAGAAAGACAAAAATATAAGTAATTGAAGAGCAAAATAAAAGACAGATAATAGGTGTCTTAGTTACTTTTCTCATTGTTGAGATAAAATACCCAATACCCAAAGTTAAAGGAAGAAAGGTTTATTTATCTCAGTTTGTACGGGTTTCAGTCCATAATCATCCAGCTTCAAGGCAGGATGGCATTGCAAAGGAGAAACAGTTCATGGTGGGCAGAAGGCAGCAAAGCAACAAGGGCCAATCACAGCTCTTTCTGTCCCTTATTCTTATCGAGGCTACTTAGGGTGGGGAGCACTCACACCCATAATCCTGGTGCCCTTGAGTCTAGCATTGCACCATGAATCAAGTCCAGCATCACACACTCTAGGTCCAGCCCCCTCTGAAAATACCTCACCTATGATCACATGGGGCTTTGAGAGGACATCTAGACCCAAGCCATACATTCTGCCACTGGCTCCCCAAAGACTCATGCACACCCCTCTATGTAAAAGCCATTTAATCCATCTCCAAGGTCTGGAGCAGTAGCCAGGCTTCCTTCTCTCTTGGTTGTATGGGTTAAGTGTCTATGAACTAAATCCAAAAGAATAACTTCCCTAAACTGCCACCATTCTGGAACATGGTGCTCTGGGGCTTTCTTCTTAAAGCAAAGTCTTTCACCTTTGCAACTCTGGGGCACAAAGCCTGGAGTCCTTCTGGTTCTTGCAATGTCCTCAGGCCATACTTTCTGTTGTCATCTTCTGGCTTTTTTTTGTTAGTTTTTTTCAGCCACCAATTTCTCCTCTGCTCCATCTTTGCAGGCCCCAACTTTAGTAGAACTTCCTTTTTGGGCAAACTCACAATGCTTTGAATCATTATTCTGGCCTCTTTGCTCTTGCTTCTCAACATAAATCTGGCTAAAAGCCCCCAATAGTAGCAATACCATAACCTCAACATTAAACTGCCTTGAAATTTCTTCTGCAAGATTAATTAGCTCACCACCCTTAATTTTAGTCTCAGGCAGTCTGTGGACACCAGGAAAATACAGACAAACTGTCTGCCAATGTATAACTCACACTGTCTGGAGTCAAACAGCCAATGCAGTCCCTCTTCCCAGCAGAAATCTCCCTAGCCTGGTGTTAACTGGAAGGATTTCTGTTAGCCTTCTGGTCTTCTGAGCTCTGACCAGAATCTCTCATCAAGTACAACCTAAGGCATTCCAGCTCTACTTTTTCAGCTGCCATCTCCAAACCTTTCCTAACTCTTCCCATGAGTCAGTCCCAAAGGCTCCTGAACCACATGGTCAGGAACAGTCACAACAATGACCCCACTTCTGGTACCAAATTCTATCTAAATTACTTTTCTTATTGCTGAGAGGAAATGTCCAACATCCACAAGTTAAAGGAGGAAATGTTTATTTAGCTCACAGTCTGTAGGGGTTTCAGTCCATAATCTGCTGGTTTCAAGGCAGAATGGCGTGGCACACAGGCATCACAGAGGAGAAATAGTTCATGGTAGGCAGAAGGTAGCAAAGCAACAAGGGATGACCATGGATCTTTCTATCCCTTATATCTTATCCAGGCTATTTAGGGTGGTAGCACTCACACCCTTAATCCTAGTCCCCTTGAAACTAGCATTACACCATAAATTAATCCCAGGGTCACACACTGTAGATCCACCCACCTCTGAGAAAGCCCCACCTGTGACTGCATGAGGCTTTGGAGGGACCGCTAGACACAAACCTTGACAGTCAGAAACAAGAAGGTAGATTTTCTGCAAGGGGGAAGAGAACCAAGAGATGGAGGAAGGGAGAAGAAGAAGAAGAGGGGAGGCAAGTAAAAAGAATTAAAATGTGTTGTGTATGTATACCTACTCCCCACAGTGAATATAATCCCTACATACTACAAACATGTACTGATAAAAATAAAAATTAGAAAAAGAAAAAATGAATTATAATAAAATGCGCTGAGTTGTGTAAGAACAGAGTGCTACATGAACACAGAGGCAAAAGACCTATCTATGCCTTTTGCTATGTAGGAAAACCTTCCGAGAAGTACTTTGAAGTGTCCATGCTTCATTAGACACTCACTTCAGAGTGTCACATTTTGGTTACTGGACAGAGAAACGCCATATTCAGAACCGTGAAAGCATCAGGCAGTACGGCCTGCATATTGGAGGAATTGACAGCAATTTAATGCAGAGTAATAAACAGGAGGCTTGGAAGGGCGGCTTGGGAGCCCAGTCGTGAGTATCCTTGAGCTCTTTGCTATCAGTTATTTCTCTTAGGAGCAAAGAAGACAATTGCTAAGATTTTCCAGCACTCTGAGCCATCTCACCTTTATGACTGTCCACTTGTGTGAGTCTGGCCCTGCTCACAAGCAGTAGCTGCTAATCAATGGGTATTTAGTGGCTCACCCACACGTTCCCAATAGAACAAGCCCACTCTGCTGTGCAGAAACACACAAAAAACTCAGAGGAGGACCATAAAACCATGATGAGTTGGACCCATGAAGGATCCACAGTGGCAATTAAGTGAGTGGGAGGAGCACCCCAGCTCTCCTGTGTGCCCCCAGGTTCCCCTTGAGTGGCAGGAACCTCCGAGGTGGTTTGTCTGGCAGTAGAGCCAGCTGTTTCTTGCTGGTCTCTAGACTCAGCTAAATCCACTGGGCAATATTATCCTCTGTATTCACACTGCCAAACTGAAAAACTAGGTGTGCTTAATTTTAGCTTTTACTTAAAATCAAATGTGAATTAGCTTTGATATTGGTACCTTTCTCATGAGAGTACTGCAGTTTTTGTGTTGGATACGTTAACAGCACTGTGTAAGAGTGGAAAACATAGGACTTCATGTCTGTAGATGTGAGTTGGAGCCTGGTCCTTATTATCTTTTAATTTTGGGACATCACTTAATTTCTCTAAGCCTCAGTTTTTTATAAATTATGAACAATGATAGAAACTCTGTTTTTAGTTTGGGAAATAATAAACATGGCAATAATTATAAAGACATTCTCACACACCCAGGATATGGTGGGCACTTCAACAACGATGCCCGTCGCTTTGAACATGAGTCACTTGCCTGCCTTTCCTACCTCCCTGTTACAGCCAAGACGCAAAGCCTTGATTACACAATTGGTTGGCTTTAGCTGGGCATGGTGGAGCATGCCTGTAACCCAGTGCTCTCGGTGCTGAGGAAGAAGGACTGTAAATTTGGTTTCCATTGAGATGTCTTAATGAGACCCAGTTTCAAAATTAAAAAAAAAAAAAACTAGAACAAAGGTTGAGGATGTGGCTAAGTAGAGAAGGCCCTTGGTTCAATCTCTAGTACCAGGAAAAAATATAAAAATCAGTTGATTGGTTTTGAAGTTTGAGCATTATAAAATTATAAGTAAAACATGCAAATACAGTTGCAATTTTCCTGGCTTTTATAATCTCAAATGGGTACTAATTATGTTACCAGTATTGAGTAACTGCCTTCATTCTGAGATAGGCCACACAGTGTCTTTCACTCTCATGTTGGCTATAAGTGACATAAAAATCAGGTCACTGAAAATCTATGTCAGGAAGATGGAAATTCAGAGGGAAAGGACAGCAGGTGCGGTAGAGCATGCCGCCCATACCCACTCCCGACTCCAGAGCCCCTCGGTCCCGCTGGGCAACCCTGGCACACACGGGTAGTTGGCAGCTTTTGAAGCGACACTGGGTTTCAGTTTTGTACTGTGTAAAAGTGTTGGGAAAAGACTAGTCTTCAGATTCAATCCGCTTCTCATTCCCCCGCCCCTCACTTCCCGTCACCACCCTCACTCTCGTTCCCCTCCCTTGCCGCATGCTGCCGCGAATAGCTCCTTCAGAGCGAGCTTCCTGGAATGACGCGTGAAATGCCTTTCCCTAAGCATGGCGCTCATTCCACAGATGTCACTGAGAAGGGGCCACCCCACCTGCTCTATGGCCACTGCTTAACTACAGTTAAATACATTTCCAAATACTAATGATGCATCTGCATTTACTGCACCATTTCAAATCACTGTTTCTCTCTAGCTAGTATATCTGATACATCTCTTATTTGATGGGTTCTTTAATGCAGTGAGAGCACCATTCTTGTTGCCATTCCTTCATATAATTAATAAATTGCACACACTTTATTTAATTAGTGAATTATATTTATAATTATCACTTTGTCATTTAACCTCTCTTCTGACATTATTATCTTGCCAAGCAAATGTCTTAAGAAGATTCAACACGGTTGCATAACACAGACGGTTTCTTCATCTACTTTGTAACAAATCAGCGTATAGTCCAGGAATATGAGACATCTCCAAATTTCCCCAAAGATGTGGAATAGACGAGATAGGCCCTTAGAAACCAAGACAAAGGCTCATTCACTATCCCCAAAATACAAAATGGTCTTCTGTATTTCCCATGGACGAATACCAGGATACTTCCTAATCCATCGTGGAGGGAGGTGGTTGCTTTGTCCTCCACCAGATGCTAGGAAAACATTTTATTTCACAGAAAACATCTGAATGCACTTGTGATTTCCAAATTATGTATTACTGAACAGTCATAGTTATCTCCTTCATTACCACCAAAATCTCTGAGGCGAGGTAATCCCAGAGGCCATGGGTTTTTAACCCTATTCGCACGAGGCAGTCAGCCATCCGTTTGTAGGGGGGTCACCCTGCTGTCAGCGTCACTGTGGTCAGCCAGTATTTGTTGAGAATGTCCCACCTGGCCGCAATTCTGCCAATGTCTCTCTTCAAATCTGGCACCAACACTGGACAGGTCTGCAGCTTTCACCTGGAGAGTGCAGAGTGCAGTGTGGCTAGTGCCTTCCCTTGTTCCAGACCCTGCCGTTCTGTTGGACTCACACAGAACCACCCTGCTTGCTTAGCAGCTTCCCTGTGCTTACCTGATCTGATCATGAGATCACTGTTAGACTTCCTCGAGCATTTATAAGTCATAAAGAATGAGACTTAGGATAAACACCTAAAGCATCCCTGTTGACATTGCCTTCCAGTTAAAAATGGATCTCAGAACTCCTGCTTTATTCTGAGTGTAGGTTTGTTTTTGAATTTTTATTTTTATTGAAATATGTTTGTAGCACATAATGACTACATTCTTCTTTGGTGAGCTGGTACCCATTCATAGTACACCTTAACTCTTTCTGGATCCCCTCCCCCTCTCTTCCTTCCCTATTCCTGCCTCTCTTGGTTCCCTTCCCATGTGCAAAAGCAGGATGCGTGATGTCATCTCCGTGACACTCTCCTGAAGTACACTGATGGAATACTCCCAGCTGCATTGCACTTTATCATTCCATGCTCTACATTCTCTTCATCTAATATAGTACTTCTGAAAATGAAAATAACATATTAATATACCATTAACACCTTCTTTTCCAAAGGCAAATGCTGAAATTCCAGCTCTTTTTCCAATGAGTATTCTACTACAAAGTAATCTGCTCTCCTAGTCTCTCAGAGAAATTAGGCTTTGGAAGCCCACTTCCATCTCTGGAAAGCACACTCAATCCAAGAAATACATGGATCTGAATTTTTAGTCTTGTGTATTGTCAGCATACCTACATGGGCTAATTTATTCTTGAAAATACCTTACTTTTTGTTCAGTTAATTCTGCTGTAGTTTAGTTATTATCTCTGAGCAAAAATATACTACTTATAACATTTGCTTCTAAAGAAATTATGTACTGACTTCATACAGAATTTTGCAGGACTGTATAGGTTACTTACGTTTTACAGAACATTTCTTAAAATTGTGTTTTCTATTCCAAATGATTATGAGTGAATCAGGGCCCCATTGTACTTTACAAGTATACAACTGTAAACTTACTATTAAAATGGTGTGGTGTTGGGGAGAGGTTGCTTTTCATATTTCCCAATGATTGCTGATGAGTAGTTTGATTGAAGTCTTCCCATCTCTCAAACTGAAGGCATTTTGTGGCAGTCCTGCCACACTGTATTAGCCACCTCTTTGATGACATCCAAGTGCCCCATGCATAGAATGGTTGGCTACCTATAGAGTTTCTTAAATTATCTGAAATTTGAGCTCTGAGAGAACTATTAGACATGGTGACATTTGAATTTTACTAGCAATCATTCACCCTGCCTGAAAAACTTCTGCTTTCCCAACTTTATGAAAGATCAGTCTCATTTGAAATTAGGGAACTTCATGGTAAGCATAGACTAAAGAAATCTACCTGTGTCCAGAAATCAAATTATAGTGGGAATGATTGGGTGAGCCACGGTTAGCCTTTGGTTCAATGCATTTCCCAACTTTAGTAGATAATACAAGTTTGCAGGTATGTCTACTTTTCAATCTTTGAAAAAGTGTTTAATATGGTCATGCTTGGTGATGCAGCACAATACCTAAAGGCTACGTTGAGATATGTTTCTGATCCTCTGAGAAGCTTTTCTGACTCAGTAGGCTGTGAACATTCACAATAGCCTAGAGGCAATCTTCCATGAGTTATTGTAGGTTGATAACTGCACTTGGATTATTTTTAGCAAAGAAAATTTACAACGTGGTCCATGCTATTCCTGCCAATGGAGTACTGTAGGATAAGAATCTCTGGTGGACTACCAAGACAAAACAAGAGCCCACATAATAAAGTATTTCATGAAAGACCTTCATTAATAGCACTGATATAGTTAAAATTCTTTGCTGCAACAATCTCAAATTATGTAAATGGAATAAGATGAAAAAAGAAGTAAAACCATCTACAACTTAAAAGTATACTTTGTGAGTGCATAATATCCTTCTGTTAAATTCATATTATAAAAAGCTCGAGCTTCAAGAGATGAATTATAAATTCAGAACAAAAAGAGATTATTGAATTTAAATGAAATATAGAACTAATCTATTCAGAATATGTGATCATTGCAGATAAAAAAGCAGAGTTTGCCTCCTCCCCATCTTCATCCCCTGTCAAAAAAGAAAGTTAAACAATGATCCCTCCTTGTTTCAACATCAAAAACGACCCTGGACTTCCATATTAGCATAGAGGCTCAGGTTTGAAATATTCCCTTGTACTTAAGAAAGCGTAAATATGTGGTTTGTTGAAGTATATTTATAATTTATAAATTATAATTTCAAAGCTTTTAACAATAATAATAGTATCCTCAAATATCATATTCTCTATTAAAACTGTATTGTGAGATAGTTATAGATCATTTGCAATTATATGAAATAATGTGAGAAATCTTGTGTACCCTTTACCCAGTTTCCCTAAGTAGTAGCATGCTACAAAAATGCTACACTGTCACACCTGTGCTATCCATGCCGACACTGACATGGTCCAGCTCCGTCTTGCTGGGAGCCTGCATGTGGCTTTTATGCTCACATTTGCTTCCTTCCTCCCTTTTGGTCACTGGCAACCACTAATTTGCTCCCCTTTTCCATAATTTTATCATGCCAGGAATATTATACACATGGAATTAAACAATATATAAAATTTTGAGATTGGCTTTTTTCCATTAGTGCAGTTCTCTGGAAATTCATTCAAGTTGTTGGTATATCAGTAGTCCCTTCCGTGTGATGGGTAAGTTGTTCAGGTGCAGATGCACCGTGGTTTAATTATTTACATGTGTCTACATGGGGGCTACTTTGAACAGAGCTGCTGTAACACTAGCGCACGGGCTCTGTGTGTGCCTGTCCTCATTTTGGGGAGATAACCCATGCCCAGAAAGCAATTCTAGGTCATATTGCAAGTATACTTTTTTTTTTTGGTACCGGGGATCGAACTCGGGTCCTTGCGCTTGTGCAGCAGTCGGCAAAACCACTGAGCTAAATCCCCGGCCCGAAAGTATACTTTTTCTAAGAAACCTCCTGTTTTGCAGAGTGGCTGTACATAAACGCTTCTGTTTCTACTTTCAGGGTTTTTATCTTTGGTTTTCCAAACCTCGACTATAATGTATCTTGGTGTAAGTTTCCTTGGCATTTTCCTGTTTAGGCCTCACTCAGTTTTTTGATTTTCTATATTTATGCCCCTTTTAGAAATTTATTCTAATTTAAATTTTCAATAATTTCTTCGAACACTTTTTCAGTGCTGTTTACTTTCTCTTTTTCTTTTGGAATTCATGACACATACGTGACATCATCTGTTATTGTCCCATAGTCCCTGAGGCCCTGTTGGTAGTTTGGATTGAGTCATTTCTACTATTCTATCTTCAAGTTCACCAATTTTTTCTTGTGTCTCCTTCATCCTGCAGTCGAGCTTTCTTATTTTGGAATTGCATTTCTTCAGTTCTTTTTAAAACTTTGTATTAGTCCATGTTTGCAGTGCCTACTGTTTATATTCCTTGTGTGCGATTGGTAAATTTACGTCACCCATCCCTTCCCTCTCCCTCCCTCGATCTCTTGATCTCCTTCCTATCTGAGAAAGGTCTATCTCCCTGCTTCCTATTATCTATTTTTTGTTTTGCTCTGTTCTAAATTTTCACTTCAGTTCTTCTTCATATCTCATACTTCTTTGCTGAGAAACTGTTTTCACTTACTTCTTGTGTATTTCTGATTACTTGTTGAAGCATTTTATGATAGCTAATTTAAAATACTTGTTAGATAATTCTAATATCTCCATCACTTCTATGCTACAGTCCATGGATTGTCTTTTTATTCAGTTTGAGATCCTTCTTAATCTTAGTTTGGTGATGTATTAGTTAGGATTCTGGAGGAACAGATTTAAAATAAAAAGCATAAATAGATGACTGATAGATAGATAGATAGATAGATAGATAGATAGATGATAGATCACAAAGGATTTACTGGGTAGTCTTACAGAATGGGAAGCAAAAGCATCCCAGTGGCCCCTGCCAGGTCACAGGTAGAACAATGCAAAATGGCTGTCAGTGCACTAGAGAGCCAGAGGAGCCTGTGAAAGCCAGGGCCCAGAGCTCCCCCGGAGTTCAGTAAGAACCCTTGTGGGAAAGTCATGGGTCTGTGTTAGAGGCTGGCAAGTCTGATCTGGAAGCCTGAAAGACATGGAGACGAAAACGGAAAGGCAATGGTGAAAAACAGAACCCTTCTGAAGAAGAAAAAAGGGAGACTTCTCTCTTTCCCGCGGTATTCCGTCTGTTCTGCAATCTTATTGTTGGTGCGGCCCACTTCCAGTTTGTGGCCCGCTGCCAGTCATCCACAGACACACCCAGAGCTTCCCAGGCTGCTGGGGGGGGTTCTTACTTCAGCTGATGCATCACAATCAGGGACCGGACCGATGAGTAATTTTTAATGGAAACATGGACGTTTTTGGTATTATATTATGAGACTCCAGATACTGATTTTGCTTTAGATGACTACTCTGACGCTCTGGCAGGCAAAGGCAAGATGCTGACTCTTTTCCACCCAGTGAGGGGAGAAGGTCAGGCTCCTTCCTCACCCAGTCTGGATTCCGACTGGGTAGAGAAGTCTCTTCACAGAGGCTGAGAGGCAGGGAGGCTTCCTTCCCCGCTGCTTACCTGACATCATGTGGCTGGGAAGGGTAAAGTACCTTGCTAGTTACCACTGCCAGGCAGCTTGCCCTGGGTGTCTTAGGGACAGAGAGGCGGACTCCCTCCCATCCTGCAGAACAGTGATGAAGTCCTGACTGCCCAGTGGGCCTCCTCCGACACTCCTGCCTTTGTCGAGAGGAGAAGGTGCTTGGTTGTCACAGGGCAAAACCAGAAGTCTAGATTCCCCACAAGTTTTCAATGGTCTGGGGCAGGGGGATGAGGGTGTGACTGAATTTGCAAGTTCATTTTCTACTCAGTACTGTTTTCAAACAACCAAACTATTCCATGAACTTCAAGAAAATTTTACTGAATAGCCAATGAATGGAGACAGCGACCTGGCAGAAAGGGGCTGGGGTCTGAGTTTTGCTAGGACTATCCCTGAGTGGTGTGGTGTGCATGCTCTCACCAGACCTTTTCATGGGAAGATGAGATTCCAGGAGTCAGAGGGCCTGTCTTCTCTCCTGTCCTAATTTGGGCACGATCAGATCTGCCCTAGCTCTAGTAGGTGTGTTCTTTATCACTATAATGAGACTGTCATGAACTCCCGGTCCCTTGGAGTGTCAGTGTGGCCTCTAGACCAGATCAGACTGGCCTGCAGCCCCTCTTTAGCAATAGGGAACTTTCCAGTTGTCAGCTTCTCGGCACCAAGTTGAGTATACATGAGACCACAAAAACATAATAATAGTAAAGTAAAATATATACAGAGACTTCACTTCCCCACCTTTCCGTGAGCCCCAAAGTCCCTGACAGAGCTGCCTTCTCCCCACCTGTCAGTCTTTCTACATTTGTTACTGAATAATCTCCAGGGTTTTGAGTTGTGCTTAGTAGAAGGGAAAGACTATCCTTCCCACTATTCCAGCTTCTTGCAAAAAGTCAAAAATGCAATGTTTTAAACACTAAGCTTATGACATTTCAGATTATTACAATTGATTTTTTAAATACTTACCAAAAGTCTTTAGTTTCCTTTTATCTACTAGCTTCTAAATGAATTTCTGAAGTATACAATTATAATTTGATTTTTGGACATAAAAAACTTTTAATCTGATTTAGTTATGAAGAGAAAAATATCATTTACTTTTGGTCAGTAATAACATCAAGATGATATGTAATTCCCTACCAGGTGAATTAGTAGTGAACAAATCATATTAGCTGTATGAGGGTGAAAAGATGAATAAAAATAAAAAGATTTAGACTTCACTCTGCTTTGAATGCCAAGGACTAAAATGACTGGAATAATTTGTTTTTTCACAAGTGGATAATTATGTGCTCCCCTAATAGAATACCACATGTACCTTCCATTATTATTCTAGCCTTGTTAAAGAAGGAACGAAGTGAAAGTTATTTCATTTTAATTTCAGGAACTCAGACATAAACAACAGCGTGAGTCTTTATTCTCTGCTTTGTGCCCATTACTTCTCTTGAAGTAGACTGAACTCCTCTGAATGGGGCACTTTCTCCTGCCTGAATTGAACCCATGTCTTCCAGCCCTGTTCTAAACTCTGTTTGGAAGAGGGCCTATCTATTCCTGCTTTGCCTTCTCTACTCTCTCCTAAAGCCTTTCTGTCTCTTGGAGTCAATCCCAAAAGCATCCTGGGTTCAATCCCTAGTACCACAAAGAGAAAAAGAAAAAAGTGCCAACCTAACCCTTCTGCTGGAAATGGATGGCCACTCTTTGGGGAAAGTGATGCTCGATTTGGTCTTGAAGGATGAGTGAGGTTACTATAGGTGCAGGGCTGTGGGGCAAAGGGAAGAGGGGAAGTAGGGGTTAGCATCCCTTTCTGGCAGAAAGAGCAAATGAGAGGAGGAAAACCACCAGATACTTTCCAGGAAAGTACCAGCAACTAACAACTGCCCATCAGCTCTGGCTAAAAATGGTGGTAAATGACACAAGCAAAAAAGCTGAACATCACTTCAAGAATGATTTGTGCTCCATGAAAAAAATAGTACATTTTTGAAGGAAGTACTCTTTAAACATATAGTACAGAAAAATGGCCTAGATTTACAACTTGGTACATACCCAGAGCCCTCTGGTGATGACCCTAATCTGCCTTCATAGTTTTGATTCCCATTGTACTCATATAAAGGCCCCAAAATTTAATCAGACACAACTAGTGGATCCTCCCCATCTGATGATCTCACGCTGGGAAAGCAAGCCTGTTTACCTCTCATCCGCAAACTACACATAAGTTTCTCTCAGAGAGGGTTTTGGGGATTAATGTACTGATACATGAAAACACCCAGTTTCCTGTTTATCATTTAATGCACATACAATTTTCTTCCTGACAACTTACCTAAATCTTTACATTACAATTGCATGTGCATCGCTGCTACAACATGGCAGATCAAGACCAGGACTGTATGTAAAACAGTTGCTTTGACCAGGGACAATTTTCTCCTTTTAGAACATATATCTAGAGACATTCTAAATTGCATCAGCTGTTGACTCTCTTGATTGTAGGATGCTACTGGTTGTCATACTAAAACCCCAACAGCCTCCACAAAGAGCTATCCAACCCAATCAGCCAATGGTGCCAAAGTTTAGAAGGCCTGGTTGAGTTGACATTTGTAGTCTAGGCAATGAGCAGAGCTGTAAGGGATAGGAAGAATTCACAATTGTTAGAAATGACATGAAACCTCTCATCTACATTTAAATTTTACAAATTGCTATTGAGAATTTAAAATCAAGTTGGAAATTTTTATTGTGTGAGGAAATTGGATGATAGCGAAGTTTATGAACCTTGATTAGTTTGGGGAAAAACAAGTTTCCATTTGTATTTAGAGGTGACCAATTTAAAAGCTAAAGTTCTCTTAACCAGCAAGCTTTTGTAATGAAATGCAGTAGGATTTACTTTTATATCAAAGGAGCTCCCCTGGTAGTTAAGGAATGCAGCTGAATACAATTAAAAGATCATTGATAAGTAGAATGCACTTCCTTAGCTACTTTTAGGAGGAGTACACTTAATAATCTAGAATCTAGTGGCACTTTAATGAGGAATTTAACTTACTGGCCCTGAATCTCAAAATTTATCAATACTTGTTGCTTAGATTTTCATTTCCAAGTAATGAAGTAAGGAGGAGGACTGAAAAGTTTGTCATGGGGGAAGAATTACTTTATGAATAATTAAACAAGCTGGGGATTTAGCTCAGTGGCACTGTGCCTGCCTGGCAAGCGCAAGGTCCTGAGTTCAATCCCTGGCACCAAAAAAAAAACTAAACAAGTACTGAGAACTAAAAAGAGAAGATAAAACTATTGATAAAACCCTTCACTTCCTCCCCTAGCCACTGCCAGGCTCAAGTCCCAGTGAGAAAGTACCCATGGGACTGATCTATTCAGTGATTGCGTTTTTCCATGGCTTCTGGTGGATAAGAGATTAAGTATTGGTATCATCTCTATGAAAATGCTCAAATCACTACGAGATTTTTATCATCTTTGCTAACACCAAAAAAAAGACACTAATTTCTAACTAGTACCTTGTATTCTAAAAATAAGTCTCTAAAAACAAAGGTCTTGATGATTTCACACTAAGGAAGCAAATCTTATTATCACTATTTTACTACTAATAGCAACACATAATTCAAAGGGAAACATGTTGATTTTGTGACTTTTCCAGAAACCATGTCCATAAAAGAAACTAATTCTGCTTAGATACCCTCAGTGGCATTCTCATTTGGCTCTCTACTGTAAGGGCCCCTGAAAGACCTGGGAATGGTCACTGAGGCTTCCTGTTTCCTCCCAGGGTGACCAATCTGTTATTCCGCGCTACTTCTCTCCAGAAACAGCCTGAATCTTCTAGAACACTCTTTGTCTTTCAAAGTCAAATTAGAAATATTCTAACATACCTCTTAACTGGACCCCTTTCTGTCTCCAAATAGTTCTGAGCTCATGAAATACTCTCTGACTTCAAAGTGTTCCACTAGGATCCTGAACAGGATCTTTGTCTCTCAGCTAATGGAGACTAATTCCATTGGTCTTTCATGCTGCTCCTTTCTACCCTGAGCTTCAGCGCTCTAAGGGCTTCGCCCTTTCAAAATATCGCTCTCCGCACACTGAATATGACTGTGTGGGCTTGGTAGCAGCCACATCAAGGCGTACTGGAAATGCCATCATGAATAATCTTCACCTGTGTTCTGAACACCTACCATTCACAATTGACTCAGACTGGAGTACTTTTGTTTAAAAAGAAAGTCTTGGGCTTATCCACAAATTATGTTCATTTATTTCCTTCGACCAGAGCTCAGAATTTGAGTATTCTACAGGTGATATGAAGGAACAGAAGAGCACTGACTTTCAGGGGATGGAGCCAGTGTCTTGGCTGTGGTTGTTTGCAGCACTGATTTCTGTCAGCAAGGACTTTCCCGACCCCCGGCTCATCTTTGTAGTGTGTTTCACACTGGGCGATGGGCCCCGCATAACCCCAAACTCAGTAGGGGACGGTGTCCCTGCTGACTCCCAGGCTTCCTTACTTCTCAGTGACGTGTCATCCATGCTTTAGTTGCTGTTTCGGGTCTAAATTCGAGTTTCTCTTTCTTCCAGAGTTTATGCAACACACCGCAGAGCCTCCTTAATATTTTTCTCTTAAATCACTTTTCTGATGGTCAGGAGGAAGTCCGTTTTAGAATCCAAAGCCCCGACCAAAGGAAAAGTAAAGTAGAAGTTGACTGGCACAAAAGCTAATGTTAACTTCATTGAGAAATGGCCATGATTCTTTTATTTTTTTCTTTTTCACCTAAATAATTTGTATTAGATTATCTGGCAATTAACAAATCTTAGACGCTAGCACTGTGAGAGAAAAAGAGCGTGATGAATTTACTCATGAGGCAGATGAATGCCACTGGAATCAAGAGTCCACGCTGCAGTCCAGATCCACTCCGAGGAGCCACTTTGGAGCCCCGAATCTGGCTGTAAACCACGTGTCTTGGGAATGTCACCCCGCAGTGCCTGTTCCTAATGTCTAAAACACCTCTGTTTTGTTTCAGCTGGCAGGGTTCGTCTACGCCTGCTATGTTGTGAAATGTATAACTGAAGAAGAAGACAGCTGTGAGTATCAAAGCGATGTCTGTTTCTTTCAAGTTCAAAGGTTCTTCCTTACTGCTTCCTGCCCAGCCTTCCTGTCCCCTCAGTGCACCGTTCGATCAAGAGGGGCCCATCAGCATGAGGTGCTTTTCATAAAAGATCAGCATATTGAAAAACGTACTTCTTTCTTTTCAGTAAAGGTATTTTAAAATCTATTCTTATAATAATTCTAGGAGCAATTAAAGAGGGGAGATTGGAGATGGGAGTGATTTTTAAGTGTGGTCAATGTGACTTTGTTCTTTTTCTAAACCACCTATTAAGTATTGATAATTAACCAATTTCATCTGGGACTGCAAATATCAATCATCAATAATGTGTAGTGCCCCTAAAATTCTCACAAGAATTAACTTTGATTTGGGGAATTTGCTGGTGGCAAATCGGATGTGCATGTGGCCTTTCTGTCCTTCAGTTTAACAC
The DNA here is from genome assembly GCF_053883595.1 of Heterocephalus glaber. Taxonomy (NCBI): domain Eukaryota; kingdom Metazoa; phylum Chordata; class Mammalia; order Rodentia; family Bathyergidae; genus Heterocephalus; species Heterocephalus glaber. The sequence continues at coordinate 19,628,726 of NW_028258343.1, read as the reverse complement.
AAGTGACTAGAGCCCTGTCAGTCTCAGCCGTGAGCCCCACTGCTGGATGCAGAGTCTAAACAGTGGCGGCCTCCCAAAAGCCTCATGGTGGCTCTGTTGTCCCCTCCTCATCCAAGCCTGGCATGTGGAAGGTTTCACTTGCTCCTCCTCCTTAGGACTGGGAGAAAGATGCACCTATTCTCTCTGAGTAACACCATGCCCAATCACCCATACAATTACTTTTACTCAGAGAAAAAATCAGAATTAAAATGGGAATAATTTTCTGGGTTTCCAAACATATTCAGAATGATGGGGCTTTTGAGGAAGTAGAAGGGAAAGAAGATGGAAATACACTTCTCTCTCACATGACTTACACCAAAAGGATGAGAAGAAGAGGTAGAGTTAGAGGGCTAACTTGCACCAATTGTTCAGTAACTCTCATATATGAGATAAATACAACAAATATTTTATTTTATTTTGTGTGCAAAAGAAATAGTGCTTGATTCCCTAAATAAGCATTTGTAAGACATTCCTCCGTGTATCAAGCGCTGCATTGCTCTTAGGAGATTTTAAGATGAGCAACGCACGGTCTTTTGCCTCTAAGAACTTGCCTTCTATAAGGAAAGCAAATGTGAATGAGTAAGTACAATAAAAGCCTGTATGTTGAAGAAGAGGGGAAAGGGGTCAGGAAGGTTGTCACAGAAGCGTGTGAAGGTTTTCACACTCTTGGCCTGGATCTTGAAAGATAAACAGGTATGTGTTGAGCAGCTGAAGTGTGAATGGGAGGGTCTCAGGAGAAGGTGAAAAAGCACATAAGCATGTCACAGCGAGATCCGAGGCAGAGAATTACATCTTGTGCTAGAAGTGAACACACAGAGAGAACTGGAAAAAAGCAAGCCTGAATACAGTAACAGAAAATGGGTATGGAAAAATTTAAAAATGTTTTAGGGTACATATGCTTCGGTCAGTATTTGGTTTATAAAAAGAGAATCATTTGGGATGGACTTTAGGGAATTTGCAGTGATGTCAGTTTGAAGGAGAGACCACCGGGGAGGAGAAAGGCGAGGAAAGGCGGAGTGGTTCAGACTCCACTGAACTGACGGAAATGCAGTGCCGGGGTCTGGACTGGGTCCGTGCCGGCCAAGACCAAGAGGAACTGTGGTGTATTCAAACCGGATGTGCCTGGGAGCTGACGTGGGGGAAAAGCTCATGCTTTTCTGAGTCTGGCAGTTAGTAGACGTCTACCGCGAGGGAGTGGGCTGAAGAAAATGCCACTTAAGCAAAGTAGAGTGGACGTGCTGATTAGCTTGGGATGGACAGGCTGAGCTGAGGTGCCTGCAGAAGACATGAGAAAACATGTACTAAGGACTCATCTCATGCATGCGAGATGTATTCAGATTAGGAAGGGTAAAGGCTGTGCGGAGTTTCGAATGCATGGGTTGCACAAACTCTGATTCCACTTCGGTATGACACTCGGTGCCCGTGTGCCAGTCCGGTGGCTTAGCCACCACCTGTAGACACTGCCCAGACTCCGGCTTCCAACATTCTCCAGAAGGCTTCAAATTTCCAACTTGTGATAATTTCATTGTAAAGAAAATTATCTTGATCCTTAGAAACCGTGGTGAACGTGAAAAGGGAAGCCTGAGGTGTAGGACAGGCAGGGTCAGTCTCTGAACGCGTGTCCCGTTTCTCCTGCTGCGGATCTGCAATCCAGCACCCTGATCGGAGTGCAGCGGCAGGAGTAGGTGCTGGCTACCTGCTTGCCAAGTTATTTCAATTTCCATCCCTTTGTTGCCTCCGGAGGAGCAAATGACAGCTTTGTTCTGCAACCTGTGCTGACAGTGGACTGCAGAGGCCAGGGCCTAACTGCGAGCGAGGCCTGGCGGAGCAGGCAGCCTGGAAGCCGACCCAAAGCCAGGAAGCCTGAGAGAAAACGCGCCGACCCAGGGAGCACGGGGCAGACACCCTGGGCTCCGAGGGCGACAGTCAGCGCTGGACCGCGCACAGCAGCTGGACAGTCCAGTCCTTGTCTCGCTTTCTCCTTCGAACCTGTGTCCCGTTTACTTTCCTGGAGCCGATTGAATTAATATTCGTGCAAACACTGTTAGCCCGCGGGCTGCTGCAACACAGGCCCACAAGTCAGAGCACACTGTGAGCTCAGTTTGGCGCCTGGAGGCCGAGGGCAAGCTCGGCGCTGGCTCTGGCGAGGACCCTTCCCTTCCTGCCTCCGGTGGCACCTGCGGCCCGGACCTCGCCTGGGGAGCCCAGGCAGCGCTCGGCTGGCTCAGGGTGTTTTCCTGAGGCCGGGAGCCGAGCAGGTCCTGCCCTGCTGAGCAGATCCATCGCCTCCCAAGGCCTCTGGCCCGCGTCTTCAGCCACAGCAGAGCCGCTCGCTGGCTGTGACGCCGCTGCCACCTGCTGCCCGTCCGCCGAGGCAGGGGCCTCAGCTGAAACCGGGGTCCGAGCTGGAGCAGGGGCGGTTGTGTTCTCCCCCGAGCCCCTGCCCCGGCAGGCACACTCGCGTCTCCGGCCCACGGGCTCGGTCCTGCGGGCCCTCAAGGAGCCCGACCGTGGGGGATCGAGCACCACCCACCCAGCCGGTGAGCCTGCCTGACTCTTCCCAGGGCTTGTGCCAGAGTCGCAGAGCCGGGCTGCGGCTCAGTGTGAATTGGGGCGGCACAGCTCGGTCTACAGCACTCACACCTAAGCACACGCACACACGCAAGCGCCAGCACACACGCACCCACGCCTCGTGGGTCCTGGGCCTCTGAGGAAGCCGTGGGCCCAGAGCAGCGCTGCCCTCGGCTTCCGGACAGACTCACCGGTGCCTGCAGGAGCGGCTCAGCTGTGAAGCCGCCCGCCCGGCGCCTACCCTCATGCGGGCTCCTCTGCCGTCCGAGGAGCAGCGCCTCCCCAGGAAGAGGCCGGGCCCGCTCCAGAGGGGGCGCTCCGCCCTTGAACCCTCCTGCGCTGAGCGCAGCTTCTGCGGGTTTGCTCGGGGAAGGCAGCGCCGGCCTGGGGCTGGGGTCCCGGAGCCTCTCCCTGCCTTTGCGGCCAGCTCTTTGCTGTCGCGGGCCGCCTGAGGTGCCCTCACAGCCCCTGCCCCTTCCGTCCCCTCCGCCTGCTCCCTCTCACCGTGTTCTTAAAAGAAAAACTTTCCAGAGTCCGGGCGGAAAGTTTTCATCCCAGGCGCAGCTCCTCCGCGGCTTCTCCGCCCACGGCCGCCACCGCGCCACTGATTTATCTCCCTGCTGCCTTGCACGGTGAGCAATGAAAAGAAATACCCACGTGGTCGTGAAAATGCCGCTGGTCCCTGATAGAAAAAGAATCCAGCATCGTGTGAGGGCCTGGCCTTCACTGCTTTCTTAGGAAACGTCTCCTTACAGTTAGACTGATGGGGGCCGCGCTCTGGAAAACAGATCCATCTCTCCAAGCAGAGTCAGCCCTGCACATTCGTGGGTCTACACATGTGGATTCAACCAACCGCAGACTGGAGACATTTGGGGAAGAAATGCATCGGTATTGAATGCGTTTGGGCCGTCTGTTCTTGTCTTTATTCCTGAAACAGTGCTGGGACAACTACTCACAGAGCATTTGCACCGCCCTGGGAGCTACAAGTCGTCCAGAGGTCAAGTGCCCCGGAGGAGTGGGGAGGTCGCCCGCAGGTCCCACACAGGCTTCTACAAGGAACTTGCAGATCCACGAACTTCAGTTTCCACAGCAGCGTGCTGCTCGCGGCCCTCCGTGGACAGTGAAGGACATGGCGCTCGCTCTTCTGTAACAGACACTCAATGTATTTGCAAATATTGTTAAATATTGGAACCATCTGGGAAAGGATGTGGAATATCATTCTTACAATAATACCCTCAGGGGCCGGGGATTTAGCTCAGTGGTTTCGCCGCCTGCTGCACAAGCGCAAGGACCCGAGTTCGATTCCCCCCTACCAAAAAAAAAAAAAAAAAAAAACCCTCAGGAACTCATTTTGGAAGCAATATTGAAAAATTAGTTCTCGATGTTTAAACTTGGAGTTGGACACATGTCCACACCCACCAAGTGCAAATGGATTGAAACCTGTCTTCAGTTCCCTAAAAGTCAAGTGGCCTCCGGATAAAAGTCACAATTGATTTATTGAATCCTGCACTTTTCATTTAAAAAGAAACCCACAGAAAATTATTCACTTCTCTGAGGGTCATAATTTTCTGTTATTTTGTTTGATTTTTCCTCTGAACCGTGCTGGCCGCCGCGTCTGTGTATTGAACTCCATTCTGTCACTTTGATCCTCTGGGCAGCCAGTCAGGATCACCTGGGAGCTCAGTTCCGGTCTGTCCCCATGGAAAGGGGCACGTGGGGAGAATGAAGTGCACGCCTCCCTGTGTGGGCTTACTGCAGAAAGTGTAAAATATAAATTTCAAAAGAAAGAAGGAGAGAGAGAGAGAGAATCAAAACAACTCCATGGCTCCAAATCTTGCTTCATAACATTTTGGTATATTATACACCTCCTGGTTTTCCTCCTTCCCTTCCTTCCTTCCTTCCTTCCTATTAATCAGCTCGCTTTCTTCCCATCCTTAGCCTCATTCTGTGCATGCTGTTTGGTAACCTGAACTTTATTTCTGGTTATTTGTATAACCCTCTTCAAACACAAACTAAGAGGTGGCAATTAGCAGTCAAAAGAAGGTGTGAAGCAGACAGAGTTGTGAGAATGATGTATTTGTGTTAATTCTATATTAATATAAATATTTATATTAATTTTTAGTACCATACTCAAGCAAACAGTAGTATTGCATTGCTAGTATTACTGTTTTTTGCCTCTTTATGGCAATTGATTTAGAAATTTGAAGTTGAAATAACCTTGTCCATATGTGGCAGCTTCCTATGAAGCCCAAACTTGCTGTTCCTTTCCTCCTGCCTGAGCGGGCTCACATATTATTAAAGCCCAAAGCCCAGGCTCTGAACGTCATCTGTCCCTACCTGTGCTCTGCAGAAGCTGGTGGGGTCGGGGAGAGGAAATATCTCTCTCTCTCCTCCTCCTCCTCCTCCACTCCCTCCCCGAGTACAGAAGCTCTGCATTTAATTGTACATCCTCCTCCTCTGGTTAAGATTTCTTTTGAACTTTACATTCCTCAAGGTCTAAAATGATGGAACTTGACCACCTCCTGCTCTGTTTCTACACCTGACTGTATAGACCCATGAAGAACCATCCACCTGCCCGGAGTCCCTGAGCGCTTGTGGACCCCAACATCTGGGGAGGCACTCGCCACCCCTAGGATGGGCAGGCAGCAGGAAACTCATCAGGGCTCCTACCTTCCCTCTCCTCTGTGTCCTGAGCATCTCCCGCACCGGGAAAACTCAGTACACTTTCCAGAGAATTGAGCAACTGGCTGGCACAGCACTGCCCTGACCATGGAAACTAATAAGGAAATCTGACATTTCCTTAGACCTGGGTTTATTCTTCCTTAATGGAAAACCAATTCATACAGAGCAATGTTGCCATTTTCTAAACAAATGGAAGAAAAGAGGGAAAGATGTGCTGCCGTGCATAAGAATAAAAGGCTGAATAAGTGCTCAACAGCTGAGCAGAGGTCTAGGAACGCACAGTCCAGTTCCTATCAGTGACAGCCCTGCCCTCCAGCCGGGGCGCAGGTCCTTTTACTGTCTGCAAAGTTAGCCAGCTCTGGTCTCTTTTTCCAGCCTACTAATAAATCCCTCCCTCTTGTGGCAATTTGAGAAAAAGCATGTGTGCTCCCTGCCTAAATTTGGATATTCAAGTTTAAAGCTCGATCTAATTCTTCAACAATCGCTTCTATTCTCCTTTTTCTCACAGTATCTCCTCCATTACAGTATATTGCTTTTCACTCATACAAACACACATAAACACACACACATGCACAGTATATTCATCTTTAAATAAATCTAATTTTTCCAAATCAAAATATAGGGCCAAAGAAATGCCTTCATTCTCCAATAATTCAGAATAATGAGCATTTTTCTACAATGTAGAGGAGAAAAGATTCAGAAGGACAAAGGAGGACTTTTAACCACACTGTATAAAAGAGGTATTTTATTGCAGAAAATATTTTTGGCATGGTGAACTGAAATTATCCAGTAAAGGAAGATATTCAAGTTGTTTTCATCGGTCTCAGTAAAAAAAGAAACCCAGAGCATGTGAGGGCAAAGAAAACTTTTTCCACTTTGATCATTCAGCTTCTCCCAGATTGCAGACACCTAGGCCACCTGTAATAGGTCCTCTGGCGCTCTCTCTCTCTCTCTCTCCCCCCTCACACAGATAACGACACAGGAGAGAAAGCAGCCAAGGTACAGACAACGAGGGTGTGACTGATCACCAGAATGTTGATACACATCCTCACAGAATAAAGTCATCAGGCTCCCTTACTCCCATCTCCAAATACCAAGGACACCAAGACAAAGACTTGGCATGGGAAACTGAGCTCTCTCTAAGATCCCTCTAGCGTGGAGATGAGCTGAGAAGATTCCGCTCAGCCTTAGTCTTTGATAGATGATGTTGGCTGCTGCCCACTTCAGTCCGCTGCAGTTGGGGCTGTCCTTGTGGAGGTGCATGGAAGAGAAACAGGGCTGGGCCTTCTCAACAGCCGGCCTGAGGACCGCAGACCCTCTACAACAGCCACCAGGTGTGCAGACGGCACCAAAAGAGGCCTGGTCCCTGCAGGAGGATGGGCCAGGTACTCGGTCCCAAGGGACAGTTACATGAGGCTGTCCCTGCAGAACACTCAGAGAGGCCTCTGCTCTGATTGGCTGGCATCATGTGGCAGGGAGTAAAAGAGAAACAAACTTAAAGCTCACAGGACAAGCGGTTTGCTTAAATAATAGAAAGTAATTAGGCTGAAGACAAAAATCAGTGATGGCATTTTATAATTACGACTAATTTAAAGGTTAATTTCCTTTGGTGTAAAAATCTTATTTAAAACATCCACCAGGAAAGGAAATTAGGATGTTACTATCAAGAGGCACACAGCACTTCTGGGAACCCAAGCTCATTATCACTTGAAAATTAGGTTAGGTCCACAGTAGAAATTTCAACTCATTTTCTTGTCTAATAGGTTTTGGCCAGGTCTCAGAGCCAGAGGGGCAGCTGGGCTGAGCACTGTAAAATTTGCATTTGTTTGTTTGTTTGTTTGTTTAGAGGATTAATGGCAAATGTTTCCAACAAAAGAGCCTAGTTCATACAGGAACAATCCCGAAGCCAAGAGAAAACTGGATGTGGATTGTTGCCTGGGTCACTAATGAAGTTGAGGCTCCAGGACTCCCAGGAATGGGATTGCAGAGGGACACACACAGGCACAGGGCCAGCTGCTGCTGCCCTGGAGATGAAATGAGAGAGGACAGAGCCTCCAAGGGCCCCAAAGCTGCCAGCCCCACTCAAAGCCCCACTTTTCGCTCGCTTTGTTTCCCATCAGGAATTGTAGTGTCTCAGGTCCCCAGTGTCACGTGCTTGCGTCCTCCTGTCTCCAAGGGGGCCTGGCTTCCTGTGGATGCAGAATCTGTGGGTGCCCTAGCGCTTACCTAAAATGGTAGAGGACTTGGTGTAAATTCCACACATATGCTGGCATATTTTAAATCATCTCTAGATTATGTGGAATACCCAGTACAGAGTAAATGTCACATCAGTAGTTGTTGTACTGTATTTATTGTTCAGGGGATAATACAAGCAAAAGAGTTTGTGCATGTTCAGTGTAGACACAATCTTTTTTTCCCAATATTTTTCAACCCATGGTTGGTTGTATCAGTGAATATAGAACTCATGGGTATGGAAGACCAAATATATATTAGCAGTTTGCCTCCTGAAATTTTTCCCATTCACTGTCTTTATGGATTTACTCATTTTAAATATTTTATTGCTACCAATAGTATGTAGACAATGTCGAATTGTGCAGAATCGCAGAGCCATGAACAATATTAGCGATGACCTACTTTAGTCTCTTAATTTTACCCTTGAAGAAAGTGAAACTAAAGTTGTCTTGCTGGAAGTTAACAGTCATGACGGGCAGAAGTAGGAGGAGAAATGAAGTCTCCTGATTCTAGTCCCCCTTCCTCTTCACCTCACTGAGACATTCCAGATGGAGTCTGTCAACAGATTTTATTATCCAGGAGCTACTCAGAGGTAGTCACCAGGGATGAAACAGAACAAACACTGTTTGTCTTCGTGGTGCCTTCCTTCCAGCACACACTTTGCAGGAGAAAGAGGAGTAACAATAAGGGATGGTGAGAATTCGGACAAGGGAGCAGGCTGTTGTGGCAGTAACCACCAACAGGACCTCCCACAGCTCAAGAGACAAGGACATTCTCCCCTGAGGAAATGAAGGAAATGACAGGCAAGCTGAGAAGTAAAGGATTGACCAGAGGGACACCTAGATAAAACTAAGCATGACTGGAGGAGAGCTACTTTCAGCTACCTTCAGTTTAGTTGACCAAAGCACACTGCAATCCACATGGGAACAATTTAAATGTTAATGAGAATGTTAATGAGCCCAAAGTAGCAAATCAAGTTTCAGTCTGCCCGAATTCCAATAAAAATATTAGAGTAACCACTAGAAATTTTCTTTCCTAAAGCTGCTACTGTTGCTATAATAAGATGATTAATTTAGGCCTCCGAGTTTCGTGACTTTTCTTTCTGTAGGTTGCAAAGTGATACATAGATTATGTTAGCAAAAATTACAAGGCGAGGAATATTTTGCTAATGAGTGATTATAACATGCATGTTTATTTTTTTATTTCCCTAAATATGCATATGTTAATGTACCCAGAATCCTAATTAAAACTGCTGTATTCCAATGGACTGTGCACTCTAAATATATCCGGGATGTCAGCTGAGAAGACATGCCAAATCATGTCTAACTAGCTCACTATACCTCGTTAAAAGCATTCCCTCCAATTGTGTCTGAAAGGCATGTCATAGATAATTGAAAGCAATTCTAACAGGAAGAACAAAACAAAGACTGGTGAATCCAATCCATCCAGATGACATGGCATAAAGGGAGCTGGGGCACACTGAAGGTAGTGTTGACTTAGTTATCTCATCCTATTCTGTGTACTGCTCCACATTTGTGGGGAGAAGCAAAGATGTCTGGATCCATCATTTTCTGACTCTAGCTTTATGGTGTCTTTACCTGCTCAGGTCCTACTTCCCTTCCCACTACTCACTTCATCCACTGGCTCATCCTCTGCATCATGGTGGCCACACTTGGGTCACCTTCATCACCATGGAAGAGTCCTTGTCCAAGATCACCAATTCTGGAATTCTCTGCTGCCTGTGGACTTCTGTCTTGTCTTCCTCCTTGTTTACTTGCTTCCTTTTTGGACAGTTTTCTTTACCCTTATTATTGTGCTGCCATGCCCTAGACCTCAGTTTTCTCTTGTGATTTGTATCTTCCTACTCACCATCTGTCCCCAGGATAAGGAAAGATGTTCGTGACTGTTATGGTTTATAGCTAGATTTCCCCCCAAGCTATAGAAAGAGGTGAGCCTTTGCAAAGGTGACTGAATCATGCGGCTCTAGAGATAAATGTGATGATAGCAGATGGAGGCAAGGCAGAAGAGTCGGGTCACTGGAGGCTTGACCTGGAAAATTATATCTCCCTCCCTGGCTCAACCTTCACTCCCTGCTTCTTAGCCACCATGATGTGAGCAGCTTCTCTCCACCAGACCCCTCCACCATGCCTTCCTGCCTTGGAGCCTGCCAAACGAGACTTAAAAAATGAGCCAAAATAAACCTGTCCTCCTGTAAGTTGCAAGTGTTGGGCATTTTGTCCCATTGAAAAGTAACCAAGACGGTGATCTTCCTTGTTTGCACTTCCTTCCTCATTGGATTTTCAACATTCATGCCTGATGAGGGCTGGATTCAATCTAATCCTGGGTGATTGCACATTGCCAGGGGAAGTCACTAAACCTGGCTGCTAATGTGTGCTCAGCACAGCTGGCTGGATGCTGGCTCTTTCTTAACAGTGAGGAAGTGTCACTTGCAATAGTCCCTTCCAAACCTCCCTAGTAACCAATTCTTCAAACCTGAGAAAGTCAGCACTGTCAAATATGAGCACCATTGTTCCACCTTCCCCCAGAACCTCAACATTTATCTACATCACCAATTTCTTTCTCTCCTGAAAGCCCTACCCAAATCTGACAGGAACAGATAACCTTTTCTGCAAAGTAACCCATCCACCAAGCTTTGACTTTCTACCTAGGATCTCAGTCTTTATTTTTAATCACTGCACTGAACAATTTCTTTTTCCTGCTTAATCTGTCAAAGCTTCACAGCCCACAGACCATGCAGGTCACAGCTTCCCTTAGTCCTTTCTGATAATCTACAAGGTGATTTTCAAGACTATTTGAAATATAGAAACTCAGCTCTGTGATTAATATATATATATATATATATATATATATATATATATATATAATAACCCTCTTTTACATGTCACCTGGGCTATTTGTATTACCTTCCGGTCAACTGAGTAGCCATTTGAGAGACCTCCGTGTACTGCCATTGTTCTTTTCAGCTTCCTCTGATGACTTCATTCTGTGCAAAATTCTAATAAATTCTAGCAGAGTTCTCTTCTTTGAGCCTTATATTCATCTATTCTCCTGCTCTGAAAAATTCAAATCCTATGAGTAATGAGCCTAAATATGCATTGAAACATATGATTCCAATCACTTCTCTTGTATAAATCCTTCTCCCATGAACAGGGACCTCAAATCTCTCCCTAGGTGCTTCTAAGTTTTAGGTAGATATGATAACTGGTTCTCTCAACCCTGCAAAGTTGAGATTGTTTTATTATTCTCACTCTACACAGAAAGAAATTAAAACTTAGAGAAATTGTGACCTACTTACAAATACAATCCTGGCAAGAAGTAAATGCACAAACAGAGCCCCCAGTCTGTATGCTTCCTCACAGCTTCCCTGGGATGTAGCAAGTGGCCGCATTGCATTGTTAGAAGACTATCTGATATTAAGATCCTGGTCTCAGCAGAAAATTGTCGTGTATTTCTTGAAGTCTCACCTCAGGGATTGCCCTTCTTGAGAATTGGAAGAACTAGACAAAAGCAACAAAAGAGTTTATCAGGTAGAAATTATATTTCATTGTTCTTATGCCTTTAGAATCAAAGCTTAAAGTGATTATTTGAACATCTTCTAACCAAACAAATGATTCAAGTGTTGTAATTCCATTGTGGTTGGTGCTTCTCAACTTCATTTTTTAGCATGTGTGAATGTGTTACCAAGCCTACAATATTGAAGATCTGCTTCGGATACAACTAAAAAGGAGACCTGGAAAATAGGATCCCAAGACCTCAAGGAGTGATTTCTGATGATCAGGGTTGGAAGGGAAACACCTGCAGTGATTCAGCTAATGAGTTGCGTTACATTCAGCACGTGCTTCACCGGCTGGAAACCCTTGCTAGTGTAGCACTTTAGTGACCTTCCAGGCAACAACAAAATAAAGCGCCCCAGTGAAAGGCTACATTTTCCTAATCAAAAAAAGAAAGAAAAAGAAAAAGCTCAGAGTCCACTTGATGATTTTATTTCAGACTGCAAGCCCAAGCTCACACTGGCAGCTTGAATTGCTGCCACAAAGTAAGTCCAGGTGGGAGGAAGGAGGGCCTTTTCCATTGGGTCTGCAGTTAGTTATGTTCTCAGTTCCTTTTGTGCAACTGCAGGTAAGAACCCTTGAAATTCATACCTGCAGGGATAATGGAATTCAGACACTTGAGCTTTGTAGGTCCCACAACTTCCTTAATGCCTTTAGTGAGTGCTTCCAAATATTTAGGCTTAGCTTTCTGCAAGCTGCATTTTAAAATTTCCCTGCATGGTTTTTTTTCCAGATTAGTATCCAAAAGAGAGTATGTTGACCAGTGGCTTTGTCATTAATAACCAAGGAACTATTTTATTACAATATCTCACAGGCAACATGATTTAAAAATACAGTTTTAGGTTTGCTGAACTCAGTGTTCATGATATAAAGATTCAAATAAAAGGAAGGCTCACAACAGGGAATGCATTTTACCAAAGAATATGCATTTGGGAAGCATTTTTCTTTTACTGGATAATTTTTTAATTCCAGTATTATTAATGTTATTAAATCATAGTTATTAAATTGATACGGCACTTTATTAATTTAAAATAATCGGAACTCCTTGTGGTTCATAAGTCAGTAGATAGAAATATACCCATATCACAGATAGGAAAACTAAGGCCAACAGAAAACATTGCAATACTTATAAAGAAGTATTCCAAATTATAGCACCCCTGAGTTGTGTTCTGGGGGTGATGAATATGTGTAGTATTGTGGTTGTGGCTATGCTTTCATAGGCATGGAAATGTCTAAACTCATCAAATTATAAACATTAAATATGTGTGGGTTTTGTATATCAGTTCTACCTCAATAAAGCTATGTAAGTGTACCAGTTCCCCACAATGAACATATTTGCTATGCATCACAAATATATACTAATAAAAATTTTTTATAAAGAAGCAAGACAGAAGAAAATCCCTGAGTTGTCTCCAGAGATCCAAAGATAAACCCCTCTGATGAGAGAATAATCAAACAAATACAGATTTTATTGTCACCCAGTTGTGAGTCCCTGTGTAGGGTCTTAGGCGCCTCCGGGTCACCCGCATCTGTCACACTTGGTAGCGTTCCTCAGTGAACGATCCTCCTCTCCAGCTCCGGGGAGCTGTCTTCACCTCGTCCTTCCTCTCTTCTCTCCAAAGAGGATGCAGTGGTGGTTTCTTCCCATTGGTGTCCAGAATTTCTTTGGTGTATCTCCCCACATCTAGGCAACAAATAGCACTCGAAATCTTCTGTAAAAGATTTGCTCTTTATGATCCCCAAGTCGTATGGAAGAAAAGATAAACGGACACAGTCAAATTTCACTTGGAAATTTTTTGAACATCTTCCACACTATGATCAAAGGGCTTTTTCTTTTGCAGCCTAAGGATACCCAGAGCCGGTCCAGCCAACGTGAGTTGAATGTTCTCCGTGAGCCACGTATTGTCCTGGCTCCCGGAGCTACGGGGGTACACAGCCCAAACAGTCTGGCACAGCTTATGTCATGGTGCTGGAGCCAATCGACAAGTAGACAAGCAGACCTGCAGTGTGCGAGGGACAACAGGTGTAAGGAAGCAAAGCAGAGCTGGATGAGGAAACAGAGTTCCGCCTCTGACCCCAGCAGGCCCCCATTTGCCTTGTACCGATTACAGTTATTTTTCCCTTTTCCGGGACTTCCCTCCCCGATGTGTCATTTATAACTTAAGCTCTGCATTTCCAAAAGGAGGCCAACAACCAGTGTCCCCTGTCACTGGTTCGGATGCTGTTGAAAGCAGCAACACTGCCCTGGCCATCAGCTGAGAAGCAGCCTGGACACTTTCCTTCTCCTGTCCTTGCCCACGATCGAGCACTTCCTGAGTTCTGCTTTCTCCCTCCTTGTTCGTTTATCCTGCATTTGTTGACAGCTCTCCTCTCCCATTCTCCTAATTCTAAGCCAGGCCTTCAGTAATTCCTTTGTTTTTCACATTTCTTGTTAAGCATTGAAATACTCAATATTCCAAGACAATATTCCAAGATGCTGTAAAGAAATCATCCATCTTCACTTTGAAAAGCTTCATTGCAGTCAGAGTTGTGCAAGGCAGTGCTGATGATAGAAATGATTTTCAGAAGAAAAGATGTCCATCCTTACTGTGTCCTGCACAGGTGTCTGATGAAAGTAACTGGACTAAGCTCCGAGTGGCACTGGGGGGGTCCCAGGGCCCTCACTGGTAGCTATCACTGCTAAATACAACCCAGGTGGCTTCCCCACCTGTCACTGTTCCCACCAGAAAAATGCTCAGAATATTACACTGGAGATGGTAAGACTACGAAAAAGCAACTTTTCTACAAAGAAGCAAGTAAAGATGCTGAAGAAAAAAGACTAAAAGGAGATGCCTACAATCAGTACTCAAAAATCTTTGTTTAATGAATAATATAGAAAAATCAAAAACTTAAAACTTCTAGATTTAATGCAAAATGGGAGTTGATATCTTTGACCATCTTTTAAGTCCTTCTAGGAATTTACTGGAATGCAATAAGTGAATAGCAGGTGTCACTTTTCCAGACTAGGAAAGGAAATAAAACAACTGACGTCTAGTCCTGTCCTCAACTGATTTCTGCCTCAAGCAATAAAACTGTATTTATTTGTAAAGGGAACATAATGATTCCTACTCACAGGATAGTAATATTATAAAGATCAATTATGTCTCTTGCAGGGACCTTAGGAACTACTGACCATTTTACAATTATCAGGGATTTGTTTTTATTTTGGGGAATTAAAAAGATTCTTCACTGATACAAGGTCCTCTTTTTCTCGAAAACACAGAGGTGAGCTCTAAAGCAAGCCCCTGGATAGCCTCACAAATACTTAGAAAAGGCTCTGTTAGATGTTTCAGGACCCCCATTCCTCAGGAAATTTCTGTAGAGTGCAGTGGCCTCTACAGAGCCAGAATAAGTATAATTACATAAAAGAAGTTGAAAAGAGATCCAAGGAGAATTAAAGATCTCTTTGTAATGTAAGCTAATCCCAGTAATTCAACTTTGGAGAGCAATAAATCAGTTTTATCTGCCTCTGGGCTCCACCCACACGCTATCCAGAAGATTTCCACCGGGGGTTGAAAGACCCTCGGTGGAAGATGAGAGGACTTCAGTGCAGCTCTGTTAACCACCTTCCTCTTGGCCATGTGGTCCCCTGGACCAGTGGCTCCTGTTCTCCCACTCAGATCGTCTAGAGAGACATGGAAGCAACCACTGAGATTAACCGCTATTGTGAATTGACCCTGCACGGTTTCCTAGACTTTGGACTGAGAGTTTCAAATGGCAAATATCCTCTGTGCTTCTGGTTTACATTTTTTAAATCCCCTATGAATGAAATGGTAAAACTCCATCCTGGTTACACTCAGCCTACTCCTTGCTCATCTTGGTCATGAGTCACCTGCTGTTGGAACCTCTTCTATCCCCCAGGGTCCAGCTGAGGGTGGAAAAATCAGAACAACTTCAGTCCCCCCTTCAGAGAATTTGTGCTGTAGCTTCCCCAGTCCTGCCCATTTTCTCATCATAGCTGTAAAAACAGACCCCAGGCCATTGGAGCTGGCCTCATGGCACACATTCAGGACACAGCTCATCCCCTCTGGCCTTTCCTGTGCCTCCAGATGCTCTACATTACTCCCAACTCAAGCTTCTCTTTATTTATTTATTTACTTATTTATTTATTTATTTATTTGTACCAGGGATCGAACTCGGGTCCTTGAGCTTGCGAGGCAGGCGGTGGCACCACTGAGCTAAATCCCAGTCCTCCATTTTTAGTTATAAATCTGTCTTCTGGGCTTGAAGATTCATCTTGTTTTCTTTAGGTTGTTCATCCCTTAGTCCAGTCTAAGTGTTTTGGATCATAAATATGAGCAGGCCTTTCCTGCCACCCACCCCAAAGCCCTGAAAATAAGCTGATGAAACATCTCAAAACAACAACTGAGAAACAAATATGGGCAATTCAGAAAACGAAAAAGTTTTCTCTGTTTTTATTCCTCCTCCCTACAGTACTTTCTGTAGTTCTCTGGTCCTTGTAACATCAGGGCCTCTGCTGTGTTTCATTACACCATTCTACTATTGATGAGAAGAGAGATTCTGCCTCAAAAAAATCACATTTCCCATGCTCAAAAGAAACTTACTCTCATGTCACTAAAAGACACAGAGAAGAATTAAACGGATATTACTAAGTGAAGGAAACCACTCCTCAGAAAAGGCTACCCAACATAGGATTTCAACTATACGGTGTTTTTGTAGACGTTAAAATTATGGAGCCAATAAAGATCAGTGGTTTCCAGGCAGGAGGAGAGGGAGGCTCAGATGGAACACCGGACTTTGACAGTGCATCTGTTTTGATGCTGTAATGATGGATGCGTCATTCATTTGTCAGGATCATTAGGACCTACGGCACCCAGAGGGAACCCTAATGTAAACAGTGGGCTTTGGTTGAGGATGACGGGGAAGTAAGCTCCTCAGTTGTAGCCCATATACAACTCCGACGGGGATGCTGATGGTGGAAGTTGCTGTTCGCATATAGGCCAAAACATATGTTAGAATTTCTTTTGTAACTTTTACTAAATTTTGCTGTGAACCTAAAATTGCTCCAAAAATCAAATTTTTTAAATATCAGAGGTGCTTTCGCACTACTTGGACATCACAGATTTGAGTTACTGCACACTACTCCAATTGCCACCTGAAGCACCCTAGGACATTCACAACAGAACATACATGGCCCAAGTAAACCAACTGAGCAGAGTTCTAGAAAATGGAAAGACATCCGAGTGTGTCCTCATTCAGTCTCTACTGTCTTTGTCTTATCTGTAATCTGTTCTCTTGGCCTTTTGTTGTTTTGCCTTTTATCCCCACCATGCAAACCTCTATATCCAGAAATGAAAAGAAGGAAGTTCTTTCTTGGAGCATTATTAGTATTTACTATCTCAATTATCATTTCTGCCCAAACCTGGTGATACACAGCAGCCATATGTTATGCTCACAGCTGCTGGGGGCACAGTGAGGACGGCTTGTCTCTGTTCCCTTATGCCAGGGACCTGAACTGGGAAGACGAGAAGATAGAGTTCATTCGACAGCTAGGATCCAGAATAATTTAGTGGCATTTTCTCTCACAGGTCTGGATGTGGATTCTGTCTGTGGACTGGTATCTCAGCTATCCTGTCACCTGAAACACCTGTCCATGTGTCCCCACTCATGTCTCCACATAAGCTAATTTGGGCATGGTGGCTCTGTTTCAAGAGACAGCATCCCAAGAGGGAGGAAGAGCATGTGGCACTTTCATGAGCTAGCCCAGGAAGTTACTAGTGTCATTTCTTCCACACTCAAATGTGCCACAGTGGTTTACTCACGTTGAGTAGGGAAGGATGGAAGCTCAAACTGCTGGCTAGAGGAGCGCCACAGACAGGCTGTGAGAACATGTGCAACAGGAAGTATGATCGCCGCTATTTTGGAAAATACCATCTACCACGATAGCTCTTGCATTTGAATATTTGGTGAGACCTCACTCCACACCCGTCCCTCTAACTGTCTGCTTCTGATTGTAAAGAAGCAACTAGGTTGAATAAATTTATGTGAGGTGTACCACAGTTTCTTGACCTTGACAATCAGAATACGTAATATTATCACTAGTGCTGCAGTTGCTGATAGATATGTGCACTTAGTAATTATTATTTTATGCTACAATATCTGTAATGTGTTACAAAAACTCTTCACATTAGCCAGAAAGTCATACAGCATCTTTAATATGCAAGTAAGTTTTGTGACGCCAACTAGGGCTTGGTTGCTTGAAAAGATTCCATAATTTCTTCTCCGAGTGAATAGGGTCTTGTAAAGCAATGACTGAGTCTTACAGTATGAGGTAAAGAAGTTCTACCTTAAAGAAACTGTATTTTTAAATTGTTTTCTTCTTAGTCACTTTTAATTTAGTCAAATATTAAAAGGTTCTTACGTATTAGTAATCAACGCGGACCTTGTTCATGAATGGAAATCTCTTCTAACAAGTAACTAATGAAGGCAATTGTCCATTTCAGTTGATTTCATAGGTGGCTTTGACTCTTACGGCTATCAAGGGCCTCAGAAGACATCACACTTACAGCTACAGCCAATGTACATGTAAGTACCAAGCCGTGGCAAGATCTTCAGGGGCACTAAAAGGTGATCAAATGAATGTAACATGGCACAAAATAGGTGGCAAGACGCTCTCCTTTGGCAACATATTTCCAGTATTTTCCCTACCATTAATATTGTCCTCAGTGGGATAATTCTAATAACATTTTCTTCATTTTTTTCCTTTTAATTTGCTTTATCAGAAATGCCATCTTCTAAGTTACCTTTAAGCTTATAAAAGTTTCACCTACATGGCTCAAAAGCCTATTATATACCAGTTCTTTAAATCCCCCAAAAGTTGCATGTTTTGAAAATGATAATAACATTGCAGGTAGTTATATGTAACAATATATAAGCCAGATCATCTGGGTTTCCCAGGGTAGTCCCAATTTACAATGGTTGCCTTGGTATGATTCGTATCAACACTTCATATTACTCTCAAAAGAATTCTCATTTAGATGATAAATGACAGTTCGTCTTAGTTATATGTAGTGTTCAAAAAGCAAAATCAGCAATGCTCTTTATCATTTTTTCTAATGTAAGAGTGAAAATAACTGGAACATTAACACTAAAGCTTGTCAATCCCTTAACTCTAGCACTCAAGAGAGCAGACATACATCCGAGCCTGATTTTTATATCTGTGTTTAGGCAAATTCCCTTGGATAACAACTGATAACAAATTCTATATATCAGCATCAAGTGATATGCTGAATTGCAAGTGAAGATCAAAATAGAAAGTAAGATTCCAATTCATTTTAAAATGTGAACTTCTCTCTTTGAAGATATGTGTTTGTTGTTGTTGTCCTCTGCCATGAAGTCATCTTTTTTTAATATCTTTAGCATGTAGAATAATAAACGGATTTGGGGATTATTTCTCCTCCAAAGAGATTAATCTTGGGACAATCCCTCTAAGCTTCTCCTTGAAAAGAGAATCCTTTCGCATCGTGCCTGCCTTTTTCCTTGTGTCCCTTATAGTCCTCTGCACCTATTTGCTAAAACCACTCACAGCAAAGACTTTATCAGCTCAGAAACCAAGCAGATGCATGTGTCATTCAAGTCAGTGCCTCTGACATCATGCAACCTTTTTTTAAGTCCCACAATCACTGCCCTAGTTCAAGCATCCATGACCTGTTCATTCAAGTTTTCCTGTTTCTTATTTCAGAACTTCTGTCCCATCTTTCACATGGCCGCCAAATTAATCTTCCTAAAATATTACTAAAATATTAGCCTTATTCAGTTCCCTGCCCCAAAACAATGACTCCCTATTGCATGCTAAGCAAAGCCAAAACTCATTATAGCCTGAAAGTTTACCTTGATCTTCCCCCAAAGTTCTGTTGAAATATGATCTCTTCTCTTCAATCTTTAGTAACTTTTGAGTCCCAACCATATCCAGATGATGTGGGCAGTCTCCTGGAAACTGTAATGCTGCATAGGAACTCACCCTGTCCTCCTAAAGCTTCTAATCTGTTGAGGGTATGAGCAGTCTGGTGTCTTCCCTTAGTGATGTTTTTTTTCCAGCTGCACTAGAAGGCTTGCCTTCTCCAAATATGTCACAAGTTTTTCCAGTTCTCCATGTTGTGATCTTGATAATTGACCTTATATTTTTTTCCCAAATTCTACTCTTTTAAACCCCATTATCCTTCGTGTTTTACCTTAAAATATAATTCCTGTATGAAGCACTCATTAGTGTCTTCGTCCTCTAATGATTCTTTTTTCTTTTACCATAAACTATAATTGTTTGCTACATTTACCATAACTTTCCTAACCTCTCAGAAAGATTTGATAGCTACAACAAAAAGTAAAGTGAAATTTCCTATAAATTCTTTGCCATTCCTCTCAACATTTTATTCTATAAACTGTTCTAAAACAGCAAAGCAATCAGTAATACTGAAATGACCTATTGAAGACAAACTACCTGAGACTGAACTATTTATGACCTCAGGCATATAACTTTGAATATCTTTAATTTTGCCAAGTCTCACTCACCTGCAAAATAGAAATGATAATATACATACTTCATTGAATTGTTCTGACGTAATGCATGTGAAGTACGTAAAATACAGGACATGTCATGATTAATAAACATAATTTATTAGTAGTAGCAATAATGCTTATGTTAATCAATGTTATTTATGAAAAGCCTATCAAGTCAGAAATCAGCAAAAACTATATATCATTCCAAAAAATCTCCCCTATGAGCAGAAAAAGTCATGTAACGTGTATGCTCAAGTAACAATGTGAGCTCAAGAGTAGATGAAAATATCTCCAAGGTTTGCAATGACTTCCTTCTGACAATGTCATACAACATTATATTGGTCAATAAATATGATCAAGACACAGTAAATTAGATGTAACCATTCATCCAGTGATCAGCTGTGATAATAATATGAGGATGCTAATCATACATAATCAAGTCTGTTGTTTCAAATCAGGTATTTATAATTCTAATGTTGGTCTTTAAAAAAGGACTCCTTAAAAATATGTATCTTTATCAAGAATTAAATTCCTTGAGCACAAAACTCCTTGTGATTTTGTAAAATAAAATACTTTAAATGCCAAATAAAAGTAATAAAAATATTTCTTGCTCTGCAATGACTGAAAATGGTAATATTATATGAGAGCTCTCAAGTTTCATTGCTCATAAAATAAGTTCAATAATAGAACTCAAATCTTGGAAGTTAGGAATAATCTACATCAAAAAATGTTACTCGTCAAAATTCTAACATCCCTTCCACCAAACATCCGGCAGGATTCCTCAGATCCTGAACACTTAAATGCTATTTTACAAAACAAGAATTGAGTCAAGAGAAAGGAAAGCAAAAGTCCAACAACTAGTCAGTGACCAGACAAGGTTACCAGCCAGCTTTCCTGAGCGCTTAGTTCAGTGTTCTTTCGCAATGCTTAGGTGGGCTGTGAGTTCAACCTGGCACTGCACTCTCTGGTTTTATTTCACTTCTGGTGCACCTTACACTGATTCATCTCCCAGTCTCCTGTGGCGGCAGCCCCCGTCTGCACATCTGCTTGGTCCCTTTGGACTGCACACCACGGAGTGCGGAATGAAGGGACTCTTCAACTCTGTGTCCCTCAAAACCGTCCTCTGAGAGCCACTGCCTATTCAAACCCTGTGAAAAGTCAGAATGGAGTCACCTCTACCCCTCATTCCCTGCGGAGAGCCAGTGCCCTGAGCGTCTCTCTGTCTTTGTCACTTGAAATGTCCCCTCTCCCGTCAACTTGCTATAAATATGTCTTGTAAAGTAAGAGTAATTTAACATCATGGGCCGGTTCAAGAACCCATAAATATTATATAGCAGTTGGAAATAAAAGCTGTTCTTTTGAGAGAAAGCAAACACTGAAGGCAATGTGCGGTTCTAGCTGTGAGATTTCCCCTCTACCTAGCAAGCTCCTGTAGCCAGCAGATAGGCCAGAACTGTGAAACTCCCGCCTCGGACACCCACTCACCCTCATCGGCTTGTCACCAGCCAATATGGGTCCTCTTTATTTTCAACTAAGTTTGGTGAATGTTCTTGGTGTGTGGTTTTTCAAATTATCTATAATCCACCTAGAAAAAGCAAGGTTTAAATCGGGGGTTTTTTCCCCTCACATTTTGGTAAATCTCCTGGAAACAAGTGGATATCTAAGAAGTTGAAGTTACAGCCCAGAAAATTCCAACGTCCACAGGTTAATTTCCTAACAAAGCACTGGCTTGAGGACCACTAATTTCTGCACCATAGCAAGTATAAATCTGCTCATGCCCCCACTGGTGAAAACGTCCTGTGATGTACTAGAGCACTGGTGAAAACATTGCAAGTTTTTGGGCAGCCTAATGGTGCAGCAATACATATTCATTTCACTCATCCACAGAAATAGATCTGAAATGACCGTATGTGGAAGGAATGGAAACTCATCTATTTCAAACCCAGCTTGAGTTTCTCTTTCCTCGTTTTGCTTTTTTGTTTGCTCTTGTGCTTAAAGAGAGGTGGGAAAAGGTGAAAAGCAACAGGCACCCAGGGCTCTCCCCCTGGATTAAAACCATCTCTTCTCTCTCTTAGGTCAAAATAAAACCGGACAGCAGTGTCAGCCCATGGACCTCTCAAAGAATTTGTTCCACAGCGGCCTCCTGTACTTCACAGAGAGCAACAAGCGAGTAAAGTTTAACACAGATCCATATGGACAACACACACACACCCCACTCCCACCCTCTCCAGGCAGGTATGCAGGTCACGCCCTCCCTGGGTTTCCCAAGCGGCTCCTCTGTCCCGGCCCCTGAGGCCACAGAGCTGCCCACTCACTGCCCACAGCCGCGGCCTCGGTGGGCTGGGAGCCGCCGGGTGGGGATCGAGCCCGGTGTCTGCGCTCCACACATCTCACTAGCACCACGGCTGCTCGGGCAGTGTAATTCAAAAACAAACATCAGGACCTTGCACGGCCCAGAAGGCAGGTTGTCAGCCCTCCAGGCTGGACCGCCCACGCTCGCCTTAGCCCACCCGCGCCAGTGCAGACCCCGCTCCGAGGCTGGCACCCGCTCTGCCAGCCCGGGGCCTGCCCGGGCAGCGCCCCCAGTGTCTGCCTGAGGACGCTGCCAGCCAGAGGAGACAAGAGTTCCAGAACAACCATCAACAGTGGTCGCTTTGATACGCTCAGAGGCGGTCTTCCCGTGGGGCTGGGGCGCGACAAAGTAAAATTTAGTCATCCACCAAACTCACTAATCTCCTGGAAGCAGAAACAGTTTAACTCACTTTATTTATTGCACTCTAGGTGCTTTTCTAAGTATCTACGGATGTCTTTTACTAACAGAAATCAGCTGTGGATTTCTAGCAGCAGAGGCCAACTAACTATGTATTAGCTATGTTTACTCTTTTATATCTAATTCAAACCGAAGACCCGATGTAGGTGACCTTTCTTTTCTAACTTTGGTGTACGAGATTATTTTTTGGGGGGGTGGGTGGGAACCACAGTGAAACATTTGCGATTTCTGTGTGGTACTGGGGGATCCAGTGTGTTAGAGTGTGTTTCAATTCTCCTGTATTATTGTGGCAGAAAAAAAAAGAAAACCCTGTGCTGTTAACGTAGTTGGCAACAAGATGCCTTTGGAAACTTAATAGTAGGTCAATGTATTTATGGGATATTCTGAACTCCTAGGAAATTTTGCTCTATAATTTCAAGCATTATTTGGTTTTCATTAGTGAGAAACATAATTAGCTAAGGCTTATCAGTAGCTCAGATACGTCTTATTTTTTCTTGGAGACCACTAAAATCCATTTGTGTTCTGACCAACTTCACACCATATTTAAGTGCGGTGAAATTCAGACTGGGATAGTTATACATTGGCTTGGAGCAACTTTTTTCTTTGGTTTCTGTGAAGTTTCAGTTGTTGGGTTAACCTCCTTTGGACTTCAGCCCATTCTGAGCTCCATATAACAGTCCCATATCTGTGTTTGCATGGATGTTTATAATATAGACGCACATATACATTTGGAAATGGTAAAGGAACAAAAGTTACTGCTGAAACATAAACCACAAGAGAACAAAGATTCTAGCATTCACGCTTGAATTTTCTCAGTGGCTTGTATATGTTTGTCCATACTTACATGTATAAAATTCACAGCCGCAATATGTCAGTGAAACCTCATTTGATGCTTTTATAGTGACATGCATGTTTAATGGATGAAAAAATATTTACCAATGTATTTTCCTTTGATTCCTAAGATATAAATACTATACAGGCCAGAAACTATCCTAATGTGACTATTAATGTGACTCTTAACATGAGGTTTCACTGTGCATACATGTAACGAGACGCCACCTTGCAGTACATGTATATGGGTACAGAAATAGCCCTCATCCTCCTGCTTTCAGTTGCAGACAACACCACCAAATCACCAATTTCATCACCACCAAAATTTTCAAAAACAGTTGTTGACTACTAAAAAGTAATCAATGGACAGGCCTTTTGTAGGAGCACTAAGCACAGTAGTGTGATTCCATCCGGGAAAACATCTAAGTTGTACAGCTGTATCCTCCTCAAAATCTGGTGAAGAATGCTATTTTTCTAGGCTGAGCTTTTGTTATAAACCTAATATTCAGAAGGCAAGAGTTACAATCTTGATGTGTCTCTTTTTTTTTTTTGCATTTGTTAATTCTGAATGTATTTTTAACAGAGTGATTTTTTTGACTTACTAGTGTAATTTGCATTTTAAAAATAAATGGAAAAACAACTTCGTTGACGAGCCATCCCTGAAAGCCCCTGCGGCTTCCCAGCGTATCTGGTCGAAAAGAAACTGCCCAGGAGTCTGGGCACTGCGCACCCAGCAGTCACAGGGCACACACTTGGCATCATCTCCTACACAAGGCTCCTCCAGCAGATGCCGGCCCAGGCTTGCTCGAGCTTTTCCACTTCCTTCTAGCACTGAGAGTCAGCATCAAGCTAAGAGCTGATGAGGGTGTCAGGAAAGTATACTCAAAACCTTTGGTTAAATTCTAAGGAGTTTTCATTTTTTTAATAAAAAATATTTCCTTTGCAATAAAATAACTTAAAATACTCACTGATGGCCACTTGGGTGATCCACTCTAGTGCTGTCATTGCCGTTAGAATATAGATTTCACCTTAGCAGAGGACTACAATGAAGCATCTCAAGGCAGGGGAGGCAAAGGGAAAAGACAAAGCCTGCGTTTCAGCTGAGGTTCAGCGAGGCGCCCAGGATGGAGACAGCTGCCGGGGCCGCTCCAGGCCGGGCTGCTGGGTGAGTGACTCCCCACTGCACAGCGACACCCCCAGCCCCAGGAGTCAAGGCAGTGAGCCTAACTCAAACCCAGAAGGCAGAAGGCAGAACACCAAGAAGCTGATGGTGAATTCACAGTGCTCGATTTCTCAGCCACATGGTGAGAGCCTTGGAAACACTGGAGGCTGCTTGTATTTCTGTTCCCCATGTGGAAGGTGTGCTGGGGGGATGTGAGCCAAAGCCTGTGGGGAGCAGTCAGGGGACTGTTTCACCTGCGAAGTCAAAGGCACACAGCATCCCAGTTGCATAAAAAGGGACAACACTAATAGGTAAATACATAGATATATATTTCCTAAAGAAACTGTGTCTCAGTTGTATAGTTTGTGAGCTTGGTAAATAATAGGAGAAACTATGCTCTTCATTTGGTGGGTATTAGAAAACATAACTTCTAATACCATGAAGCAAATATCTAACATTCAACTGTGCTATGATGAGTGGATCACTTTAATTCAGAAACACAAACTCATTTTAAATGGGTCACATTCAGGACAAACCTCTCAGATGCAAATCCAGTCACAATAGAGACAGTAAACTAAGGCCCAGAAAGGTCAAGAAATCACACAAGGTAACCGAATACCCTGAAAATGCAAATATAGCTTCATTCCACAGCAGATTCTTGTATGCTGTCTGGTCAGAATAGAATAAATCAAATTGCAGGGTCTATCAAGTGACCCTGGACTTTCTAAATCTAAGTGAACGGTGATAAATAAAGACCCTACAACAGTATAAACCATAAAATGTCTATGGGTTATTTGTTTTAGACTCAGCATAATTTCCATGTTAAAATACTTCCTTTAAAAACAAATTATCTATGCCCACATGTAAACAAACCTATGTGATGTGTTCTTGTGTATTAGCCAATTATGTTCATTTCCATTAGATTTTCCATCACTTAGTTATCTGAGAGATTAGGATTTCTTAAGCAGTAAATCTTGAGTTCTTCCTATATTCATCCCAAAAATCTTCCTTCAGACATTGACTGGTCTTCAATAAATTTCAGCACTCGATACCTATACTCAGGGACTTTTGCTATCAACATTTTACATTGTAAAAAAAATCCTCAGTTATTGTCATCATATGTCATTCCTTGCTTAGGATCCACGTCTAATGCCCATTTTATTTTATTATACCTACCTTCCTCCCACTCTCCAAAAAGGAGCAAAATCCATGACCAACATATTGTGTCCAATAGTACATTGAGATAATCACTTTCCATAGGTATAAGGAGAAAATCTCTGAAACAAATGTTGATGTTCTTAGTCTATGCCATTTAGTTCCACAAACATTTGAACTAGGTAATGCTTGGGTCACATTTAGAGTACTAGTGAAATTTGCATCGCTGTTATGAATAATGATTGTTAATGACAACCGAGAGAAAACAAAGGTGAGAGGTCCTCCTAAAACAGATAAAGTCAGGTACTTCTATATTCTCTAGAACAGTAGTATAGGTCATTCTCAAAAAATTTTTAAACATTCTGGTGTTTAGGAGAAATAAGCTTAAATTTTTGACAGGTAATGAAAGGTGATAATTACAAGATCAATTTAGGGAGGAAAAATTCTTTTACAATCCACATGTTGATGCTCTTACACAGTCTTTATAATTATTAAAATTAATGTAAACTTCTATTATGAAATTACTTTAATAATGTGGCACTTTAATAACAAGACAGGTATATTTGTTACCTGCTCATTCCACCCTCCTATGAATCTCAGCTGTAACAGAGAAGGAATAAAACAATTCCCAAAAAAGATTGCAAGTTGATGCTGTCACCCAGAGATGATGGATTGATTCAATTAATCAGTAAGTCTTTTCTAAGAGTCCTCCTGGGAGTTACTTACCAGAGGTATAGCCTGTTGGTTCCCTTCCCGGCACCTGTCATTTTTCTTCATTATTCTTCTAGTTCTAGTCCTTATTCTTTTTGGTGTGCTGATCTCCCACACACACAGAAGGTGTTACACACAACTGTCCACACATAAATCCTCCAGGCTTCAAACTGGAAGCCACCAAAGCACCTGAGCCTCTTGTCATTGTTATCTGCGGTTGACCAGGAGGCTCTTGGGATGGAGCCAAGCAAATAAATGGACTAATTTGCAACTGGTAAATCCACAGGGAAGCCTCAAATTGAAAAGAGGCTGTACAAACCCATCCCTAGTGAAGCTCTGTCTCACCCCCGGCCCCACATGTGGAACGAAACTCACTGCCTTGCTATAGACGACCTCTCCATCTCAAAGCACGCAGGTACGGAGAGACAGAGGGCTGAAGGTGGGGCCCTGCTACTACGGGCTCGTGGCGAGACCAAACATACACACTGAGTGACAAACAAATATTCTTAAACATAAAATATGCCTGTTCCTATTGGGCCAAACCATCTGTCAGTTGTAAAGAATAAGGATTCCGCTTCACAACTATTGGCATGGCGATTATCAAAAAGATAGGAAGTGTTGGTGGAGATGTGCAGAAAGTGGAACCCTGGAACACTGTTGGTGGGAGGGAAGGTTAGTACAGTCATGGTGGGAACATTTTTTATGAAAACTAAAAGTGGAACGACCATATGATCAGCAATCCCAGTTCTGAGTGCCTATCAAAAGAAAAGAAATCAGTATATTGAAGAGATATCTATATTCCCACATTCATGGCAACATTATCCACAAGGGACTTGCTTTGGAATCAGCCTAAGCAACCATCCCACAGTGGGGTGAATAAAGAAAATACTGTATATACGCACAGTGGCATAATATTCAGCTTTATGAAGGAAAAATCCCGTCATTTAAAACAACACAGATGAGCCTAGTAGACATTATGTTAAACAAAATAAGCACACAATAGCAATGACTCTAATAACAATCTATTGTACTCTTGAAAATTTCCAAGGCAATAAATTAATTGTTCTTACCACAACGGAAGAATGTTAGATGACACATATGTTAATTGGCTTGAATTAGCTAATGTATATACAATGTGTATGTTATGAAACATTAAGTATACTCAACTTTTGTCATCTGAAAATTATTAACTTTAAAAATAGTAATCAGGAAGAAAATAACTGGAGAAGAACTTTATTGTTGAATCTTATTATCAGGGGCAAGTTACAGGACCCAGTAGGAAAAAATGTGAGACTCCTTATTTGAAGAGTAGGAAAAAAGTATCATTAAAGGTATTACAATACAAAGCACTTTCTTTTTAAAAATATCTTTACCAGTTATAAAATATAATAAGGATGATGAAAAATATAGACTCATAGATTATAAGAATGTTTTAATTTTATAAAATAGAATAAAAATGATACTTACTGAGGTATCTTGACTGATCATACGATTTTTCTGACTCACCTTTCTGCAACTTCTTTATTTATTGATCATCAAAATGTATACTTTTAGCTAATTTTCAGTTAATGTGATCAAAGATGAAGCATTAATCATTCTTGGGAAATACATCATAATTAATTTATTATAATTTTTAATTGTGAGACTTCTGATACAACTGGAGCTGTTAAAAGTATTTTATAGACTTCCAATTGGACACAAATTTCTGATGAATTGTTTCAAAAATAATTACGTAAATAATTTTAAAATATGTTTTAATCACTTAGAGCAGATGATTCACAGATAACAGTTTTCTTAAAAAGATTTAACTTTTCATAAAAATTAGTTCTGTAATCTTAAATTCAGATAAAAATGTTAATTTTTAAATTATACTCTTAAATTACTTAGATGAAAGTATTTCAAATTGAATTTAAATTAATTTTAACATATAATTATTTGATTTTAATATCTGAGTTTTTAATTTTTTTCATTAAGCTTTTAATTTTAAGTATAAATTTAATTCTGAATGAAAACCTCTACAGCAGCATTCTGGTGTTTTTTCTGACATTTTCCGTAATTTGTGGAGCCACTGAAAGAGGCCTCGTGATTTGCATAAAATTCAAGATGTGTATTTATAAACCTTGTTGCTGCATCTTGAATTACAAGGAAAGTAAATAGTCTTCCATGTTAATAAATGGCTCCTCTGAAGCTTCCTGTGATGGCAGAATTATTTTCTGTCTGCTCTGAATGCTCCATTTAAGTTTAGCTTCTATTTCTAAGCCTGTGGATATTCATTCTGGAATGCTGTAGTAGTTTTCAAAAGCGTAGACTGCAAATGCTTTAAGTAATTCTAGGAACTCTGACACACTTTCCTGCGGGGCCCACCTCTGTGCTTTTGCTCTGTATAACTTATTGCCAGAGGTCATTGCCTCAGTCCCTGCAGCTCTGGTCCTAGGACCAGACCAGAGGGCATCCAGGCACGAGCTGCAGGGGAGGGCAACTCTCGGGAGGCCAGCAGTCTTCTCAGCATTTCCAGCCTGTCTGGGTACCCTGCTTTTCTTCGGGTTCAGCTGCCCCATCTGCCTTCAGTTCCTCTGTGATGCTGCCAGTCTGATCCCCAGTTTCTCCCTGGTCACCACTCAGCCCAGCAGCCCCGTGCAGATCCCAGAGGAGAGGGTGGGCCTACAGGACAGCCAGACGTTGGTCTGCAGGCCACACACTGCGCCTTCAGGAGCCACTGACACTGGACAGCACCACTGCATGACAAACATCTGCATGGGCTGTCACCCCAAGGGACCCCTCTATTCCTCATGCTCCAGAATAGCATTTCGGAAGAGCACTGCTGAACATTAAACCAAGAACCAAGTCTGCTGAGAATGGGAACCTCCTGCAACTGCAGATAAGCAAATAGTCACATAATTAGAGTTGTGGTCACGTAACATTGCACATGACCGCAGCTCGAAGTGGTCGGCCTGAGCCTCAAGTCCAGCAACTCTTTCCACTCCAACTACTACTTCACCCTGACCAATCTGTTACTGCCATAAGTGGAATTAAGACATATATCACTTATTAATAAAAAAGTCCTAAGATGCTTTCTCTAAGATGGATGTACAATTATGTTTCAAAACAACAGACTGGATACCTAGATGCCACGGCTGATGAGTGGTTTCCTAGAGAAGTGGGTTAAATCCCTGGTTATATGCATGACTGGTCGTATTGTATTACGATTCTGTTAAAGAGGCAGATGACTGAGATCCATTATAGCTTATGGACACCAACATTACATGGGCACAATTCAATAAAGTAATTCTCCTATAAATTCAAGAACACATTTTAAAATTCGAAAGGATTATTTCTCAGTAAAATTATATAAGCAGAATTGTTCAGGTTAATGATAGTGTATGTCCAACGCATTTAAAATAAGATGGGTTTACTGTTAAGAGATGCATGTAGCAGTCAAAAATATCCCTATTCATGACAAGTCTTGAATCAAGACATCGCCTATCAAAATGTCACTGGGCCTTTCCTGATTCTCGGTGAGCAGAGGAGCAGAATTTCCCTGGACCACTACACAGTGAGAGACTCTGTGCAAGCCAGGAGGTGGTTGGAAAGCCAAAGGGCTTACTACAAAGTAGGATGCGCTAACAGACAAGCCAGGTGCCGCTGGAGTGTGAGCAACCCACGTTTTATCATTCTGGTTTAGGGTTTTGGTTTTGTTTTTTCATTTTCCTATACGTCCTGGTTTTGGAGATTCCCCCCCACCCTACTCTTACATCTTTATGATTTATCTTTCTCCTACTTTCAATTTTGAAGTACACATGCATTTTCCCATTGTTCCTCAGTAATTAATGGCACACATGAGATGCAGTGCCTATGGATGAAGTCTTAAGCACAATGAGGACAGGTCCACCCAAGGATACCAGGGTAATCAGGGCGAGTGCCCTGCTGGGTGCAAAATCCATCGCTGTCCTTTGTGGTTAGTTCGTGGTTGGTTGAGGCTCTCTTACACCCTGGCCCACTTCCTGTTATCAAAAATATAAATAAATTGGCTGGGGATTTAGCTCAGTGGTTCTGCCACCTGCCTCACAAGCACAAGGACCCAAGTTCAATCCCTGGTACCAAAAAATATATATATAAATAAATAAATAAACAGCCAGAACAGCACAACTACCTTAGACAGCCTGCAGAAAAACCACCTGCCCCTCTCCACTGTGCTAGATTGCCTCCCACAGTGCATATCTGACCACCTGTCCACAAAACAAACTAAACTGAAATGGCTATATTTCATGTGATCAAAGATTACATTTTCTTCCTTCATATTTTCCATGAGGGTTTACATTGGAAGTGCTGAAGTGCCAAAGTCTCCTTTCTATTTCTTCTTCCTTTTCAACATTCTGCAACATAAGATAATACTATTAAGTATAAACATACCACAAAATATTCTACTTCATCACAGCATGTAAGTGGTAGATCCAAACATCAAGCCCAATCATTCTGGCACCAAAGCCCACAATTTAAATCTCTAATAAAAAATCTCCAGAGAGGTGTCAGTACAAATAAGTGGCTGTTTTTCTTTAACATCAAAGATGGTGTCTCTCTGATCATAGTCAGTCTCATTAACTCTCTCAGAATGAGTAGTTCCTACCCCATTCAAAGGACCTCCTCCCTTCCGATCCTACTTCCACCCCACCTCCCACACATACTCAATTCAAACTGAAATGGGATTCTTAAATAACAGTGGTCACTGGGCAGAGAGTGGATTTCTGGAAAAGACCAGAAATGTTCCTTCCCTGTCTTTACTATGGTCCTGCCATGATCATAACCCTCTGATCAACATGAGAAGTTCAGGGGAAATGTAAGAACAGTAAACCTTTCTAAAGGAAACACAATGCTTGTAATATTCTGAGTTTACAAACCCTGTTCTCCACCAATCCCACTTTGTGCTTGACATTTAAAATTGAAAGCAGTGGGAGTGCTGAGCTGGGACAGACAGGAGCGCTGAGGGCAGGAGCCAGGCACGCCTGAGTGTGTGCTGAGTGCACTCGGTCTTCAACACACAGGGTTAAATACCACTGCAGAGCCGCAGCTTCCAAGGGCTCTGCTCATACTGGACTAGAACAAATGGAATTAGCTTCTTACAGTTTCCAGAAGTCATGCCAGCAGCGATGGTGTGCCCCATCGCTCCCCTCCTCAGACACTGGTCAGCAATTGTGCCTTCATGGGTAGATTAAAGCCAGGAACCTGAACAAAAAGAAGAAGGCACTTATTAACAGGAAAAGAAAGAAAAATATTTAAATGATATTTTGTTCTGTCTTATATTTTATCTAGAAAAGTCAACAGCTTTCTATACGTCATGTGGATTGTTAGTGTTCATAACTTGTCCTTTTTCTTGTGGTTGATGATTAATATTTGAGGAAATGGGAAAATTCTAGATATAAATCAGTGTATTCATTTCCCATTGATGCTGTAACAAATTACCACAACTGAGTGCTTTAAAACACCAAAAATGTATTGTCTTACATTCCAGAGATCAGAAATTCCAAATGAGTTGCACTGGGCTTAAATCCAAGTGCCACCAGCATTGGGTTCCTTCTGAAGGACAAACGAAGAAAGGTGGAATCCTTTCCTTTGCGTCTTCCTGCTTCTAGAGGCTGTCTGCACTCCCTGACTGGCATTCTCTCCTCCTTCACAGCTCCCCGGGACGGACCTCCACCTTCCCTATCATGTTTCCTTTCACTCTGACCCTCCTTCTTTGCCCTTAGAGAGACAGAGAGGCTTCTGATTACATTGGGCAGTCCAGGATGGTCGTCCCACTTCAAGACTCTTAAATTAATCACATCTGCAAACTGACAGCAAAAGTCTCATTTTCAGTATAAAACACATATTCATAATCTCAGGGATTGAAGCACGGACTTCATTTGGGGGAGATGTTGTTCTACCGACCACCATACCCTAAATCTCTCCCTCCGTACTCCCTAGTCCCCTGGTGTGAAACACTTCTGCTGGTCAGTATTCCAGATTGCTGACACATAATATCAAATACGCTATTAAAAGTCTTAAAAGGGTTCACAAAACTGCATAAGTTAGTATCAAATCTTCTGGTTCTAGCAGGAGGAGTTAGAATCCTGGAATTCTAAGATGGACAGATTCTTCAAGGTGAACTAGTCACCTCTTTCTTGGGAGAGAAACACAGGAGAGCACGAGTCTGCAGCTGAAGGGATCAGAGTGGAAGAGCCACAGAGCAGCCTGAGTCCTGCTACTTCCACAGCATCAGATTGCTTCCTGAGTTTGCAAATCCAACAAAGAAGCTCTAACGACTGAATGTGACTTTACAAAAGGAAAGAAAGTCTCTAGAACATTGCTATCTACTTATTCACAACAGTTTTCTACAGCATTACATAAGCCATCCAGTTGGATCCACATCGGTTTAGGAAAATATGAAAATGGTGCTGAACACTGTCATAGAAGGAAAACAATTGATCTGTGTCTACTAAATAATAATGCAGCACAGATTAGACTCTAAATACTACAGAAATTTATAAAATGACAAGGAAGATCCTCCTCTAGTGCGTTCATCCTTTCTTTTGGCTTGCACTTCAAGAAAAGAACAGTGGTATATAGAATAGAACAAGTACACAGAGGTGACATGGCAAACATAAAGGAAATGAGAATAAAATTGTGTGATCCTTAAAAACACGCTGAAATTAAACTTTGCTTTTATTCACTCACTAGTCTACCCATGCCTGTCTCCCTCACTCCCTTCATTAGATGCAGACTGTATTGCATTGCACAGAGCACCATAATTTATCTACTCTCCCATGGATCCGCCTCAGGACAAAAACAAAGTTTTCCAGTAACACAGAACTTTCAAACTCTATTACTCTTATTAATATTCAGAAAATCTCATCTACCTCCATTCCTAAGCACTCAACTTTTTTCTAGAAGACACCTGTAGCTATACATTCCGTGGGTGTATCCCTTTAGGATGGTTATGCGTGTACAGACACTGTTTTTGTATCTGTACTATACCATTGTTCTGCACCTCCCATTTTTCACTTCCCAAAATACCTTGAAGACATTTTCATACCAGCATTCAAGTCTTCAGTGAAGTCTCCTCTACATCCTTTAATTATCTCCAGCTCTGAAAAGAACTGAGTTTTTTTAAGGAAGTGTTTTAGGGGGAATTTCTGGTTTTACTTTATTTCCAAATACATTCATTTGTCTATGATAATTCAAACCTTCAGTAAGAGAGCCAAGATTTATTAATAAGAAGATTATATTTGAAAACCACCTACCATAGTGTCATCCACTCAAGGGCCTCACAGCACTCACTACAGAAAACATTTTCTGTGTTCGCTCGAAGCACACTTGGCAGCAATTTAAACTTACCAGCATTTACTCTGTCTTTCATGGGGACCGAGTAGCTATATATCACCCCCAAAATTGTAATGACTGTGTCTCTTAGAAAAATCTCAGCCATATGCTTTTCACTTGTTTCTTAATATCTCAGAATAACCCCAATCAGAAAGGGAAGCACTGACCTGCCAAAACAAAGGAAGGAAAATTATATGTGGGTACTTTCTATGATGAAGCACACAGAAAAGGAAAAAAATATTCCTGACGCGTTCAGAAGGTTGCAGGCAAGAGAAGAGACCACAGCCACTCTGTCTTCATCAGTAACAGGAAACTGATAACCAAGGTTTTCTGGGGAATGCATACATACACAAATTACAGTAAAAAATACACTTAAATGCCATGTTTGACTCCAAACAATTTATGATATATATTTTTCTCTAAGTGGGGAAAATTCATAAGATTATAAATCTTACAAAGACATGCTTTAAAACATATGATTCTTTTGTTAATTTCTCATTGCTTAAATACTCACTCCTCAAAAATAAAATTTTACTTAAATGTTGTCATGTTATCCACCAGACGTTTCGTGTATAGATGCCCATTAATCCATCCATATGCAGTGGAACAGATCTCAAATTTTCCAGCTGATATTATCAATGAACATTGTCATTCATAGCTGTGTAAATTACTTCTTAAGTATTGAGGAGGGCCTGCAACATGCCATAAACTCTGATGCAATATGAAGAAATTTTAAGACGAGATCTCTGCCTCTGTGAACATAAAGAATTATAATACATGGTAAGTGTGCGTTGAGTCCTATAGATATCAATGGTAGTTGAAACCACTGAGGAATAAAAACAATCTAGATTTTAATAATCTATTTCTTATGCATGTTACTGAGATTCCACTAAGCAAAACAAGAGTGAGTGGTCTTAGTGATTAAAAAAAAAATACATCTGATTATGGCACTTATGAAAAAACTTACAAAATTGTTCATAAAATATATTTATGTGGTGGTGAGGGTGGATGTTGGCTTCAGTGGTCTTGGGATCTGCTGGGGAGATTAGTGGAGCATACTTCCTGTGTGTCTGGGTGACCATGGAGGCGTGACCTTGTGTCTATGTCCGGTCTGTCACCCAGCCTCTTGGGCACTCTTTCCCTACTCTGCTTTCTGACCACACAAACTAAATGTTTTTGCTTCACCACACCCTACCACCATGATGTTTCTTCCTTGAAGTGAATTAACCATGGACAGCATCCCTTGAAGCCGTGACCTAAATTAAACCTCCCATACCTTAAATTGGGGGTGTTGGGTATTGCATCTCAGTGATAAGGAAGCTGACCAATACCACATATAAATAGAAATAAAATGGTGTGGTTTTTGTTGGAAGAATTTATTCAAGTTGAGATGTGAGCAGGGAAAAGCAACAATCAACATTAGGTGAATGTCACCAAGCCTTTCATCTTGGGAAAGTTAAACCTAAGGAAAGTGTTTTCATTAGTTTTCAGGGATGTAGTGGGAACACTGTCTGTAGATTAACCTTAAACTAAACTTAAACCTCAGTGAAATTTACCCAGAAGAACAAATTAGACCAATAATTCCTTGGAGGTTGAAGTCAAATATAGATATGTACAAATTATAGAATCATAAAGTAAGTTACCAAAAAGTGCCATGTTACTTTTGTCCCTATTCTATATTGTTCATTGGATTTATCATTATGAAAGATACTAGAGAAATTAAAAATAATCTCTGAGAATAAAAATAAAACTTTCTGTCATCTAGGACATATTATCTGATGGGAGATAAAAATTAAATTACAAGAAACAATCTTTAAACAGCTCAGGAATATATACAATTAAATGCCAAATTGTTCATAATCTGGCACTATTAATTAGGAGAAAGACCAAAGTTCTCAAGTGCAAAAAAATGTAAAACCCATTTGCCCCACATTTTTCCTTCTATCTCATCTGTCTCCATCCCCTAAACCTGACAGAGAGAGAGAGAGAATGTCTTAAATTATGCAAAATATTTCCAATGCCACTGGTGCGAGGCATGTAGAACAGGAATTGGCATTTTGGGATGTTTAAAAAAAAACTACAAAAGTGACAAACAACCCCACACAGAACAGATCTGCTTGCTTTGTTTT
This sequence comes from Heterocephalus glaber, assembly GCF_053883595.1. Taxonomy (NCBI): domain Eukaryota; kingdom Metazoa; phylum Chordata; class Mammalia; order Rodentia; family Bathyergidae; genus Heterocephalus; species Heterocephalus glaber. The sequence goes on along the minus strand of NW_028258343.1, from coordinate 19,592,966 downwards.
GTTTGTCTTGTTTCTCAATGGAGAAATAAGATACTTCCATAACAAAGAACAACAGAAGAAATTCATGACCACAAAGCAGCTCTACAAAATGCTCTGAAGGATATTTTAGAAAGAGATAGTGAAGACTGCAATTCCAAGAACTCTAGTAGAAAGAAGCTATCAAGCAAGACAAGCAATTAAACAAAGGGGAAAGACAGGAAACCAACAACAGGAAGAGAATATGACAAGGATAAGCCAGTACATATCCATTATAACCATCAATGTAAATGGTCTCAATTCACCAATCAAAAGAAACAGACTGCCAAATGGATTAAGAAACAAGATCCAACAATTTGCTGCCTACAGGAAACACATTTAGCTCAAAAAGAAGTTCATAGACTAAAAGTCAAAGGATGGAAAACAATACTTCAGTGGACAGAACCTTGGAAAAAAAGCAGGGGAGCTATTCTATTTTCAGACAAAGTGAACTTCAAGCTATGACTGATCAAGAGAGACAAAGAAGGTCACTACATACTTGAAAAGAGGAAACTCCAAGAGGAAGAGATAACAATTATAAACATATATGTACCAAATACTGGTGCACCCAATTATATCAAATGAATATTAGCAGACATAAAAATTAAATAAGCACAAATCCAATTGTAATGGATGGGATCTCAATAACCCTTGGTCACAAATAAATCAACTAGTCACAAAATCAACAGAAATATCAAAATTGAACCAAACCTGCAAACAAATGTACTTAGTAGATGTTAACAGTGTTCCATCCCACAACATCAGAATACACATTCTTCCCAGCTGCACACGGGACAGTCTCCAAATTAGACCACATACTAGCTCATACAATATGCTTAAGTAAATATAAAATAATTGAAATTATCCCATGCATATTATCAGACCATAGTGCAATTAAATTGGAAATCAATGGCAAAAGAAACCACAAAAACTTCATAAACAAATGGAAATAAAAATCACATCCTCCTGAACAACCAGTGGGTCACAGATTAAATTAAAGAAGAAACTAGATAGTTTCTACAATTAAATGATAATAGGGATACAACATAACAGAACTTATGGGACACAGTAAAAGCAGTCTTATGAGGGAAATTTATAGCAGTGAACTCTCCCATCAGGAAAACCGAGTGAGCTCAAATAAACAACTTAATGTTGAACCTCAAACTTCTAGAAAAAGAACAAGTCAAACCCAAAGCTCATAGGAGGAAGGAAATTATAAAAGATGAAAACATAAATTAATGCAATTGAAGCTAAGGAAACAATACAAAGAATCAATGAATTGAAAAGTTGGTTCTTTGAAAGAGTAAATAAAATTGATAAACTCCTAGCCAACGTAATTTTAAAAAGGAAAGAAAAGACTCAAATCCATGCAATTAGGAATGAAAAGGGTGAAATCACAATGGATTCTGCAAGAATCCAGAAGATGATCAATAGCTACTTTGACAAACTTTATTTTGATAAGATGAAAAATACAGAAGAAATGGACAAATTCCTAGACACATATGAATTACCAAAGGTGAATCAAAACAATATAAAAATGCCAAATAACCTGATATCAGTCAATGAAATTGAAGATATAATTAAAAATCTACCAAGGCTGGGGAATTAACTTAGTTGTTCTGCTGGCTGCCTCAAAAGTGCAAGGTCTCCAGTTCAATCCCCGGTACAAAAAAAAAAAAAAAAAAAAAATTCCTTAAGAACCTACCAACAGGGCCGGGGATTTAGCTCTGTGGTTCTAGCACCTGCCTCACAAGCCCAAGGTCCCGAGTTCAGTCCCCTGTACAAAAAAAAAAAAACCTAGCCACAAAGAAAAGCCCACATCCTGATGGATTCACTACTAAATTCTACATGAAATTTAAAGAAGATGTAAAGCCACTACTCCTCAAAGGCTTTAATGAAATTGAAAAGGAAGTAATACTCCCAAAGCCATTCTTGGAAGCAAGTATTACCCTGATACCAAAACCAGAGAAGGACACAACCCCCAAAAAGAGAACTACAGGGCAATCTCCCTAATGAACACAGACACAAAAATCCTTGGTAAGATACTGGCAAACAGAATGCAACAAATCATCAAGAAGATTATATACCATGACCAAGTAGGATTCATCCTAGGGATCCAGGGATGGCTCCATACACCCAAATGAATAAATGTAATACACCATATCAACAGAGCCAAGGATGAAAAATCACATGATCATCTCAATAGATGCAGAAAAAGCATTTGACAAAGTCCAACACCATAAATGATTTTTTTAAACCTACAGAAAATGGGAATAGATTGCCTTTATCTCAAATCTAATAAAAGCCATCTAAGACAAACCAACATCATAATAAATGTCAAAAACTGAACTCTTTCACTCTAAAATCATGAATAAGACAAGGATGTCCACCATCACAACTCTATTAACACTCAAAAATCAATAGCATTCCTGTACACAAATAACAAACATACTGAGAAAGAAATTAGGAAAACCCCACCTTTCACAGTAGCATCCAAAAAAACGAAATATTTAGGAATCAGTCTAAAAAAAAACCAAAAGATCTTTACATCAAAAGCTATAGTACTCTGAAAAAGGAGATTGAAGAGGATATCAGAAAATGGAAAGACATCCCTTGCTTGTGGGTAGGAAAAACCAACATGGTAAAAATGACCATACTCACAAAATTACTATACAAATTTAATGCAATCCCAATCAAAATACCAATAACATATCTCACAAAACTAGAGAAAACATTCCTAAAAATTCATTTGGAACCAGAAGAGGCCCATAGTAGCAAAAACAATTCTGGACAGCAAAGGCAAGGAGGTGGTATCACAATCCCAGACTTGAAATTTTACTACAGAGCTACTGTGATGAAACAACATGGTACTGGGGGAAAAAAACAGACCCAAGGATCAGTGGAACAGATCAGAAGGTGCAAAAACAACTTAAAACACACTCAGCCACCTTATCTTAGACAAAGGGGCCAAACTCCTTCATTGGAAGAAAGATAGCCTCTTTAATAAATGGTGCTGGAAAAACTGGCTTTCCACATGCCGAAGACTAAAACTAGACCCATGTGTCTTACCATGCACTAAACTGAAATCAAAATGGATCAAAGATCTAAATATTAAAACAGCAACACTAAATCTTCCGGAAGAAAGAATAAGTAGAACTCTTGAAAATATAGACATAAGCAAAGACTTTATAAACAAAACCCCAATCACCTGGGAAATATAAGGAATCAACAACTGAGATCTCATCTTATTAAAAAGCTTTTGCACAGTGAAAGAAATCACCAACAGAGCAGGAAAAAAATTTTGCCAGTTGTTCCTTAGACAAAAGACTGATATCTAGAATATATAATGAACCGAAAAAAATCAACCCCCCCAAATTTAAAGACTCAATCCAAAAATGGGCATCTGAGTTAAATACACATGTCTCAGATGAAGAAGTTCAAATTGCAAATAAATATATGAAAAATGCTCAACATCACTGGTCATTCGAGGGATACAAATTAAAATAATGCTGAGATACCATGTCACTCCAGAAAGAATGGCTGCTATCAAGAAATCAACCAATAACAAATGCTGGTGGGGGTGTGGAGAGAAAGGAACCCTTCTCCACTGTCGGTAGGAGTGCAGACTGGTGCAACCACTGTGGAAATCAGTGTGAAGATACCTCAAAGGACTAGGACTAGAGGTCCCATTTGACCCAGCTATCCCCCTGCTGAGTATCTTCCCAAAAGAATTAAAAGAATCATATACCACAGCGATACATGCACACCCATGTTCATAGCAGCACAGTTTGTAATAGGTAAATCTTAGAAACAACCCAAATGCCCATCAACCAATGAATGAATAAAGATGTGAGTTTTTTATACAATGGAGTAGTACTAAGCCATAAAGAAGGATAAACTTGACACATTTATAGCTAAATAGATATACCTAGAGACCATACTCTTAAGTGAAATAAATCAGACATGTGTAAATATCACATTGTTTCTCTAGTGTGAGAAACTGAAAGTGTAAAAAAGGACCAAAATGGGCCGGGGATTTAGCTCAGTGATTCTGTCACCTGCCTCACAAGTGCAAGGTCCTGAGTTTGATCCCCAGTACCAAATAAATAAATAAATAAATAAAGGACCAAAATGTATAATAGGTAATGTCAAACTAGATAGAAAAAGTTCAAATAAGAAGGGGTACTTGGTGGGGGGGAGGAAAGGAAGAAAGAGAAAAGGGGAAAAAATGGAAAAGAAAGATAAAATAGAAACAAAGGCTTTGTAAATAAGGAGGGAAAGAAGATTTGAAGGGATGGGAGGGGAATGGGGAAAAAAGAAGAATTAAGATATATCATGTACAGGTACAAATTCCATATAATGAATGGGATCATTATATCTAAATTCAAACAACAGAGTTCATTAAAAACTTAAAAATAAAATAAATGACAAGTTATAATTAAAACAGCATAACAATGGCATATAAACAGACACATAGACCTATGGAATAGAACTGAGAGCCTAGAAATAAATCCATGTATCTACAGCCAATTGATCTTCAACAAAGATGTTAAAAATGTGCATTGGAGAAAGGAGTAGGATTCAATAAATGGTACTGGAAAATTAGATATCCGCATGCAAAACAATGAAACCCTTATCTCTCACCAATGACAAAAATCAACTCAAAGACTTAAATGCCTAAATATGAGCCCTGAAACTGTTAAACTACTAGAAGAAAACATGGGAAAAACATTTCAGGGTACTGGAATGGACAAGAATTTTCAGGGTAAGACCTGAAAAACACAAGAAACAAAAGTATAACAAAGGGGATTACAACTAACTAAACAGCTTCTGTGCCACAGACACACACAAAATAAAATCAACAAAGTGAAAAGACAACCTATAGAACAGGAGAAAATATTTATGAACTATATATCTGACAAGGGATTAATAAGTAAAGTATACAAAAAAGACAACAATAGCAAAAGTAATAAAAATAGTAATAGCCCAGTTAAAAATGAGCAATATATCTAAATAGACTTTTTCAAAGGAATAAAAACATATAAGCATCTAACGGGTACATTTAAAAATGTTCAATATCACTATCAAGGAAATGCAAATTATAACCACAATGCGATATTACCTCACCTCAGTAAGAATGGCTATTATCAAAAATATTAAAATACAACAAGTGCTGTCAAGGTTGTAAAAAAAGGAAGTCTTTGCCTACTGTCGGTGGGGAATGTAATTTAGGATAGCAACTGTGGAAAGCAATTTCTTCAAAAAATGAAAAACAGGGCCAGGGATTTAGCTCAGTGGTTCAGCCACCTGTCTCACAACTGCAAGGTGCCAAGTTCAATCCGTGGTACAAAAAAAAATGAAAAAGGAAAACAGATCTACTATAACACCCACCAATGTCACTACTAATTACATTTATATTATATATATATATTTATATTTAGAATGTTGAATGAACCTCCACACTCCCATATTCATTGCTGCACTGTTCACCTTGCAGGCAAGGAACAGAAACAAGCTAAGTATCCATCAACTGAAGAATGGATAAAGTAACTGTGGTACATATGCGCAGTGGAATACTATGCAGCTATATAAAGGATAGAATCTTGTTAATTGCAACATGGATGGGAAATAAGCCATCACAGGAAAACAAGTACCACTTGACCTCACTCATTCGTGGGACATTAAAGGGGTAACCTCAGTGGTCAGCAGAGACTAGAGAGGAGCAGGGAAAGAGGAAGGCTGATTAATGCAGATGAAGGAACAGTTCGGAGTGGAAAGTGCCCCTGCTGTCCCTCTGCACAGCAGGGAGACCATAGATAGCAATAAGGTGCATATACTGTTTACTTTTCAAAAAGCTGGAAGAACTTTGCATGTTTGCCATAGAGAAATAATAAATGTTTGAGGAGAAAGGTCAATTTACTCTGATTGGAATATATCCTACACTTTGTGATATATCTAACATGTATACAACACCTACCATATGGTACACTAAGTGTGTGCCATGTTTACATATCAGTTAAAACTTACAAACATTTCCAAAAAGACCACAGCTGAAATTTGCAGTCGATGCTCATGAAATGCAACTCCTGGGTGACGAGGGGGCGTTTAACGACAGCCCTGCGCGAAGTAGAGCTGCTGTAGAAGAGCAATCGCCGCCCCTCAAAGGCAGGGGCTCAGCAGGCGGAGCTGCCCCTCCCCCTGGAGTCTTCATCCGGGTTTTCTCTTCTCCTTGCTGTCGTCTTGGAGCTTAAACATCCATTCTGCCCTCTGGTCCCCTGGTCCCGGCTGCTTCACCTTGAGGCGCTTGCCTACCCCGCACCTCGCTTCCCAGCCTGGGGGCATCGTGGGAGGGGGCTGCATTGGCACACGATGCGCCACCCTGATTCTCTCTTCGGGGCGGAAGTATTCGGTCCAGGTCCTCGTGGCATTCGTGGACCACAGATATCAACTACGACCGCTGCTAGGGCAAATCGCCGTGGCTGCAGACACCCCGGAAACCCCAGGCCACACCAGCTCCACCGGCTACGGGGTGAGGACCCAGAGTCCACCCCTTAAGGCTCTCAGTGTCCACAGAGCTCCCAACCCACGAGTTCCTCGTGGAAACAACTGGAGCTTTAGTTTTGGTTCCAAAACAGCCCAACTTTTTTGACCCAGAACTAGCAGGTAATAATTCCCTCATCCACTTTCTTCCCTCCCATCCCTTGACAGGACACTGTCCCCGGGGAAAGTGACCTGTGACATCTACACAACGAAAGCATTGATATCTGAGCGTCCTGTGGTTCAGACCCCTCTCTGGTGACGGCTGTCCTCGCTCAGCCCCGACTCTTACTCAGCTCCTCCTCCTGCACCGTAACTGACCACAAAATCACAAATTCCTTGACAACTCCACCTTCTCACTGCTTACCACTCTCTTCCTATCGTTCTCAGCCAAGTGAAATTCCAACCTGCAGAATTTCAATCCTCTGCAAGCACTCTACCTGATTTCACTCCACTGTTCCCTTCCATTAGAGTTGTTGAGATTGCACTGCGTATTCTTTGGGTTTGCACCAGAACCACTGAAGGAGCTGCCATAAACACCTATGGCGTTCGACCGCCCTGGGTCTCCAATGCACCCTTTGATTTCCCCGGCACATTCATTCAGCGGCTCCAGAGACTATTCCAAACGTGCTGCACACGTCTCAAAACCTACCTTACTGCTCTTTTCAGTTCTCAGCAGACGATCTCTTCCTGTCGTTTTAATTGAAATGGCGCAAGCTACACAAGTCCACAGTGTGCACTGGCCACACCTGTGGCCAGCCACCTATGCGAAGACACACATTTGCAGTGCACCCATCTCACTGTTCTGGTCCTTCCACAGCACTGCCTGTGGGGCTCTCGGTCTCAGTCAGCATACATTTGTTTTGCCCGTTCTCGAACTTTATGTAAATGAAATCACACAGTACATCCTCTTTTGCTTCATCCTTCTCTTGCTCAATATTATTTCTACAGTTCTTTAGATTGTTGCCAGAGGCTGCATTTGATTCTTTTTCTTGCTATTTAAGACATCATTATATGAACATGCCACAGTGTACTCATCCATTTGTCTATTGAAGATATTTGGATAATTTCCAGATTTAAGCTGTTACAAATAACACTGCTATACGTATTCATGGATAGATACTGAGCAGTGAATTGCTGAGTTATAGGAGACAGATGATAGATAGACATATATAGATATATACACAGTCTGTCATAAAAATGTGTACACACTTCAGGAAAAGAAAACCTTGAATAAATATTTTAATACTAAATGTATCAAGACATCATGATATTAATACAAGTTACCTTTGGCCTCTACAATGACAAGAGCTGCTCAGAGTGGTGGCCATGAGCTCCCAGACATTTATTAGTATGGCAAGCCGCTGATTGGATAATGTTGGTCATTGAGATTGTTGCACATGTATTTTCAATTTCTCCTCTAAGGACCGGCAGAGCAGTAGTAGTAGACCTCTAGGGTCCCTCATATGAGGGTAACACTGTCTGTTGAAAAAACATCATATTGCTTTTCTTTTCTTGAAATGTGTATTCATTTTTTCTGGTGGACTCTGTATATATTTATATGGTAGGGATAGACAAATGTAAATTGGTTCTTTTGAAAGCTATTGTTATTCTCTTATTTTGTTTTATATTTTTGAAAAATAAAAAAATATTTGGCAGTATCTGGCCATCTGTTCATCTATCTTTAGAACACACTGCTGAAAGGTTTTCAGATTTTGCACCAATTTACCTTACACCCAGAGAAGATGTTCTACATATTGCACAACAGCTATGATTGCTCACAGAGCTCCTTAACTTTAGCTATTCTTGTGGATTTGTGGACATGTCTCAGTATGGCAAACACATTAATGGAGGAGTTGGCAATTTCCTGGTGAAGAGTGTTGTAGGGACACATTTCCATTTGCCTATTGGCAATTTGGATATTTTTATGAAGGTCTTTGCTGCATTTTTATTGAATTTTTATCTAATTGATTTTTATGAGTTTGTTATATTTTTGGTTATGGTATATTAAAATATATGAATGATATTTGGAAAAATACATGTAAAAAATATCTTGCCCTGTTCTTTTTGATTTTTTTATATTGTCTTTTGATGAACAGACTTCTTGATTTAAATGAAGTCCAATTTATAACCTTTCCTTTCAAACTTAGTGCCTTTGGTCTGCCCCAGGGCCATAAAGACATTGCACCATGTCTTCCTCCAGAGCTTCGCTGCTTTCTTTTTGACATTTAGGTTTATGAAACAGTTTAAATTTATTTGTGTATGGTATAATGTAGGAGTTGGAAACCTTTTTTTTAAGTGATATCCAACTGATAAAGTTCCAACTTATGGAAAAACCAGTCTTTCCCTGGTAATTTGTTGTTACATTCCTATTATAAATCCGGTGACTGTATTTTTTGGGTGTACAAACAACCCTTGTTTAATGACCACATTATGACCCTGCGACTAAATGAGCAGATATATATATAGTATGTCCATTACAAAATCAGAACACAAAAGTGTCAAAGGAAACCCCAGGCTGATGACTTTGCTTTTATTTGCATATCACTTACATACAGTACTTTAATGTGTAACAGAACATAAATCTATAGCACTGTCCTGTACAGCACAATTGGCAAAAATCACAGTACTGTCTACACAAGGTGCACTGCACAAAGCAAAAGACACTGAGGCTCTGCACACAAGATGTACAGAACTGTACACAAAGAATGGGCAGGTTGTAACTCCCAGCAGCGGGTCGTAAGTCCAAAGAGTGCGCTTCCCTTGTAAGTCCAAATATTCATTAAACAGGTCAGTTATTAGATGGGGAATTATTGGGATGCTGTGTTGTTCTCTGTTAATCTGTTTGCATACCCTTGCACCAATACCACATTATTCTAATATTCTGGTTTGCTGTGTGCCTTGGTATTTGATAGCATATACCTTACACTTTTGTTATTCCAATAAGGTACTTAAGCTATTATAAGTTCCTCACATTTCTATAGAAAACTTAAAGGAAGCATGTAATATCCAAGAAAAGTTGAAAATAAAGTCCACTTAAATTATTAGCTGCAACTGTGTTCAATTTATATATGAATTTGGGAAAACTTAAGTCTTATCAATTGATATGTATATCTACCCTTTTATGTAAATATTTAATTTCTCTCCACAATACTTCACTGTTCGAGATATACATCTGCACATCTTTATAAAAATTAATTCTATGGTGGCCCGGGGATGTAGCCCAGTGGCCCCGCACCTGCCTGGCAAGCACAAGGTCCTGAGTTTAATTCCCGGTACCGGAAAAAAAAACTTTAATTCTATGGTATTTGATGATTTTGTGTGCTATTTTAAACTTGTGTGTCCATACACAAATACATAGAAATAAGATGTATAAAAATAGAGTTAACTTTTGAGTGTTGACTTTGTATTCATCGATTTTGTTAAATTTGATTATTAATCTACTTACAGATTTATTTATACAGCCATATCTTCTACTATGTAATGATTTTATTTATTTGTTTTCAGTAAGAATATCTTTTATGGACAACTTAAATAAAAATATTAACCATAAATTTTATTATAATGCCAACTAGAAATTTTAATAATGGACATTTTTGTGTTTTAATTTCTAGGAAAAAATGATGAAGATTTCATCACTGAATAAGATATTAGCTATAAGGTTTTATAGATTTTCTTTATCATTTTTAGTAAATTTCCTCCTAGGCTTAGTTTTCTGAGCATTTGTGCCATCAAATATTGAACATTATTGTGATATAAACATATAATGATGTGATGTGAATTTGACTGGACTAAGAAATGCCTAGCAGATTCATAAGGTTCTGGGTGTGTCTGGGGGTCAGGTGGCAGGAATGATTACCTTGTAGGTCAGCACACTGAGTGGATGACCCACCCAGACTGTGGGCAGCACATCCAATAGGCTCATGGCCTGGATGGGATGAAAGGGAAGGAAGGAAGAAGTCGGCCTGAATTTGAAAATACTGCTAGCCATTGGAGAAATGCAAATTAAAACAACACTAAGATTCCATCTTACCCCAGAAAGAATGTTATCATCAACAAATCAAACAATGACAAATGTTGGCAAGGCCCAAGGGGAACAAGGAACCCTTCTACATTGTTAGTGGGAACATGAACTAGTATAACCAGTATGGAAATCAGTATGGAGACTCCTCAAAAAACTAAAGCTAAGAATTCCATTTAGTCAAGCCATTCCCTTTGTCAGTATCTTCTCAAAAGAGTTAAAGACACAATATTACAGTGATGCATGCACACCATGTTTATAGCAGCACAAGTCATAACAGCTAAATGGAGGCAGCCTATGTGTCCATCAACAGATGAATGGATAAAGAAAATGTGGATTTACACACAGTGGAGCACTACTGAGCTATAAAGGATAAATTTGAGTCGTTCGTAGGAAAATGGATGCACCTTGAAACTAAAATGTTAAGTGAAATAAATTAGACACACGAGGCTTAAATATAGTATGGTTTCTCTTATATGAGAAATTCATAATAAATAAAGAGCAAAATTAAAACTAGATAATGAGAAACAGGGAGAGAGATCTTTTGCAAGTGTGAAAGGGACAAAGGGAAGGAGGGAGGGGAAAGAGAGAGGAGGGGAAAGGGGAAGCAGAAAGAACCAGGATGTGTTCTGTGCATGTACCACGTCCCCACGATGAATGTGAGCATTAAGTACTGCTAACAAGTACCAATAAAATTACAATTTAAGGGAAAAAAGGAAGAAACACTCCATTCAGCTTGAGCATGTGTGTCATGGCCTGGGGACCTCAGACTCCAGCTGCTTCAGCCTTGGAACACAGACCCTCTGCAGGGAGCTTCCAGGCTACGGTCTCTGGCTGGAGCTGCATCCGTGAGCCCTCTTGTTCTGCGGCTTCCAGCCTCTCAGACTGAGCAGCACTGGATTCTCCTCTTCTCCAGCACGCGGACAGCCGCTGTGGGTGCTCCTGCGCAGATGCTGTGAGCTACCTAATACATATTATATAGACGGAATACTGTATATGTATATATAATCAACAGAGTCATTGTATTGATTCTATTTCTCCAGAGAGCCCTAACCAATACAGTTATCAAACTGTTTGAATTTTGACCAGGTTCACTATACAGATCCATTATCCTTTACTTTGGATCTACATTAGAATCACCCACAAAACTGGTATCTGGGTCCAATTAGGAGACAAAATCACACAATAACTTGATGAGGCAAAATGCAATATAAAAATAGGATTGAGGTAACAGGGACTTGGCTAGATTTTGGAAAGAACAGCAGATAGAAGGGGCAGTCACACCCCCTAGAGCTGAGATAGAACCTGAAAGAAAGAAGTTTAATATCCAGATCTCACCAAAGAAGGCACCACTGGCTCTCTGGGTGGTGAAGTCCTGCAGTACCATTTGTGCAGGTCTGGCAAGCCATCCACGGAAGCTGCCTTGCTTCCAGGGAAAACTTCGGAGAGAAGGCGGCCAGCCTGAAGCATCTGCTACAAAGCCTGATGGGGACCCTGGGGGAACCCGTCATGAGAAGAGCCCCTAAGTGGTACTCCTCTTCTCTGGAAATGGCACTTCACCATGAAGCCCCTTGATGGTTGAACAAGAGAAATCACTCTCATGAAAGCACGGTATGCTGCTAGCCGCCAGGAACTCAGGGAAAAAAAGAGTTTACTGCAGGAAGCTAATGAGCAGAGTGCACGGTAAGCAGCAAGAGAGGACCCTCCAGCACTCTCCACTGCAAGCTTAATGCTCTGCTTCCCACAGAGAAACCCTTACAGCGTCCAGACCCTTCAGGCATAGCAATTAACAAAGGGTGGGTTTGGAGATGAGAAGCGAGAAACTGGTTAATGCCACAGAGCCCACGGCTCCCCATCAGGTTGGCACTGGCCTTTCTCCTCCTTCCCCTAGTTCCCCCAACCTCTACTTTTGTTTGAAGGACTCTCCTTCCAACTAAACCACCCACACTCAGTAAGATAAAGACCTACACGTGAAGTCTCTTGTAGCAAAAGTGGGGTCCCACTGAATAGAATAAGAAAGATATCTTGAGTGAAAAGACTAACTAGTTTATATCTAAAGCCATCATCAAATACTAAATGTATCTATGAAAATATAAGTATATATTTTTACTTCAAAATCAGCCAGTCACTCCTTCCCGTGGTGTACCATCACTTTTCTGTTCTCTGCTGGATCATGTTCCCTTGTATTTATGAAAACGTAATTCCTGTTATCCAAAAAACTCATCCTCTTTTCCTTTAACTAATGCTCAATTTATACTCTCCTCCTTAGAGCAAAAGTCTTCCAAGAGTAATACATACTTGTTCTCTCCACCACTGTGCCTTAAATTCACTCCAAGTACATTTTCTCCCTCAATGACACACCAAGATTGTTTTGACCAAAGTCTCCAGAACTTCGTTTACAGAAACCCTCTGCTCATTTCTCCATCTTCCTCTTACTTGCCTTTTCGGCAGCTTTTGAAATAGTTCGCCCCTCACCCCTACTGGATCCCTTGCTTCCTTTGGCTTTTAGAACATTACTCAACTGGGTAACTTTTCCTGCTTTTCTAGATATCTTTCCTCAGTCTCTTTTTTGCTGGTCTCCACATTTTCATGTTCTACATGACAGGGTGTCCTGGTGCTGCTCAATCTTCGGACTGTTTTCTATTTCTGCAGTCGCCATAGATGATTTTAGCCAGGCTCATAACTATGGTAGGAACTCAAATATATATCTCTTGCCTGGGCAACCCACTGAATTGAAGAAAAGTACCTCCATCTGTTGCACTGTCTAAAAGGTATCTCCCACTAAATCTGGACCATGCTTAGTTTTTAATATGCATCCTTAACAAGCTTTTTCTAGTTCTCTTCTTTCTACCAATTGCTGAAGCCAAAGCCTTGTGTTGTTTTTTTCTCCTCTGTCTCTCTCATGTCCCAAATGTGATCCATTGGATAATATTCATTAGATCCCATGGGCTCCTCCTCTCCTATCCACAAACTCATAGCTTCTCATCACTCCCATGGCCAGAACTCTGGTCCAAGTCTTCATTACTCTTGCCTGGTGCGGAGGGCGCCGAGTGTCCCCAGGTAGTGGGAGAACTTCCAGAAGACAGGAACTCATCTGCCACTCTGCTCTGGGAATTGCCTCCACTGAGGAAGCTACTGGGCCCAGAGTCACATTGCACAACTGCTTCATGGGGAGGATGAAAGCCACAACCTGTGACCTGGTATGTTCTGCATGACCCTGTCAGCTTCAGAGCTTCCCCATGGGGGACTACTGCAGCACAGCCAAGCCTCCCCTCTTCATGGTCCTGCTTTATTCCCTTTGCTTCTTCAAGTGTCAGTCCCAAGAGATCAATAAAGCTCCCATGTTAGTCTCATTCCCAGAACCCTGATTCAACATTAGGGTTACTATAGTAGCATTCGAACAAGTCTTTTTGCTTCCACCCTTCCTTCCCCTAGTTCTCAACACAGAAACCAAAGCGATTCTCCTAAAATCTGCGCTTGACCATGTCCCTTCTTCGTACAAAACTCTCCAGTCTCCTCATCTTGCTCAGAATAGAGTCAGTATTTTCGCAGGTTCCTAAGTGACCCCAGGGGCCTCCTACCATTTTTCTGCCCCTTTCACCTTCACAGCTGCATTCACTCTGTTCCAGCCTCTGTGTCCTTTTTTGTTACTCCCAGCATACTCGGCATCTCTTCTCTCTTTTCGCTGTTTTACCTGCCTGGATGCTGCTCCCACGCCTTGAGGTGGCTCTCCTGTACAGATCTGCAGCCATGTCATCTTCTCAGTGGAGTCTGCCCTCACATCTCCGCATCCCTGCCTCCTTTTCTCTTTAGCATATCAAGTTCACATGCTGTGACTCTTGTTCATCACTTCTTCCAATTAGACTGTAACTTCATGAGGGCGGATATTTTTATCTATGTTGCTATTACTGTATCTCTAAAGCCTAGGACAGTGTCTGGCATATCATTGATGTTCAACTAAATATCTGTTAAATGAATGAACAAAACCTCCATCACACTAAATTGTTCTTCTTGGATAAATTACAATTAATACTGATAAACAGCTGCATGTTCTGGAATAGTTCTCCTTAGAAAACATGTAAGAAAATCTAATACAAATTTATAAAATGGGTTAGTAGAGAAAGACTCAGGGAAGCCAGAGTAAATCCTCTCCTTGTGCTGCAGGCAGAAGCCCTCTGGATCTGGATCAAGCTGCTGACCCAGAGATTAGAACAAATCAGGAAATCTCTGTTTCATTGTGTCAGCTAAAGAGAAGGTATGAAAGAAGAAGGTAGAGACAGGTCTGAGACAACACCTCAAGTTTAATTACTATGAACACGACAGAATTAGGGGTTTTCTTAGAGACAAAGGAAGTTGAGTTAAACTCTAATGACATTTAAAGTTGTGGAGTAGAAACTGAGTCAGGATGTATAAGAAACGGAAAGTTGAGCATCATTTACATAAGGGTACAACCAGGAATCACAAAAAGAAGAGCTGTCTGGGAATCAGAATGGAGAGTTAGAAGGATGTAAAGACAGCCCTGGCCCTTGGGATATACTCCAATGTTTTAGAAGGAAGGAAAAGGAGACTTAGACATAGGTGAGGACCATCCAAGAGGTGGGTAAACATGAAAAAGCCGAAGCATCAAGGAAACTAAGAGAGTGTCTTAAGAGGGTGGAGCTCAGCCGTGGTAAAGGCTTTATGGATGTAATAAAAAAGAACATCTAAGAAAGCCAGTTGCATTTTTCAACATGATGTTCAGAAGACCATTTATAAAATACCAAGATAAGATATGAGAGGAATAAATTCTTTCAGGATATGTATTTTAATCTGTGTCAACTCCCTTTGTATTACATCTGCAAAGATAGGTCAGTTTTTAATATGCTAGCTCATTAATACTGTATAGGAAATTGTATATTTTATGTACAGGGCTAAGAATGTATCTATTAATACATCACCCATTTTAAGAAAAATGAGGCAACTATCTCTTCACAACAGGCCTACGTAAAGTCTGTTGGAATATTTCAGCCAGTACTCTCAAGACAAGTGAACCCACACCATGCTTCAGCGAAGAGAAACAGCAGCGCTGCCCTTTCTCCTCTTGGTGGATTAGTTCCTGCCGTACCCAGGAAGTGCATGCTGCAAGAGAACATGAGGTTCTCACACCTTCAAAGCCATGAGAGCTACAGAACGGAGATTTTAGTGGTTCCTTCTTTACTCCCATTTTACAAGGAAAGCTTCAGATTCTCCTTTCTAGTCATTTGCCAGGATTAAGACTAGGGGGAAGCAAAATGTTCTTATTAGAAGTTGAAGTAAAGAGCTTAGCCTTTGTTCCCGGTGCAGTCTCTGTCTCAGCTACTCTACTCTGCTTTTGTCACCTAACAGCAGCCAGAGCCATTATAAAAATGAATGGCTGTGACTGTGTGTCAATAAAACTTTATTTACAAAAGCAAGCAGCTGGACAGGTTTAGCTCGAAAGCAGTAGCTTATCAACTCCTTATATAGACTGAACATATGCTGGAACAGGAAGCTGCATTCTTGGGATATTGTCTATTTTGAGATAGAGTAACGATTTCTTCTGAATATAGAGGGAAATGTCCTCTTTTATTTTTTCCAACAATGACTGCTGTTTTCTGTTAAATATAAGAAAATAAAGATAAGGTCAATACATTAAGAGTTCAAACAAATGAGCAGAGAAAGCATATGCTCCAACCCTCAGGTCAAACAACTTTCATGCATTTGTTAATTTATTTTCCACATCTTTATGGGCACCCTGTGATGTATAACAAACTGAGTGTGGGACTGTGAGGAAAAACGTGGATAAGATTTAGGCTCTTCCATCAGGAAGTTAAGAGCCCTGTAGGGAAAATAGCACATTCATAAATGTACTCCAGGCAAGGTACACATAGGAATGTGTCATAAAAGAAATGCAGATATGGTTTTCTAGATGAAGGAGGAATTATTTTGGGCTGGCTTGAAGAAATGTAGAGATTATGGAGAAACAGCAGAGCTCTTAAAAGAAATGGCATATGAACAGGCCCTGGTAGACCTGGACAAGTGGAAATCAGAAAAAACAATACCTGGGGCAAGGCCAGAGACACAAAGAGAACTATCTGAACAAAAGTCCCACTGTAAGAAAGCAAAAGCTCAAGAATAACAATGAGTAATTACTTCTTCCAGGAACACAGGCTAGATGGCTGCACGTGGATAAGGTCAGATAGTTAAATAAAAGGAAAACTGAGTAGAACTTTAAAGGGTTTGGCACAGAACGGATCCAAATCTGTACAGGTGGAAACTTATGTAGCCTTCCTAGTCCTGTCGAAGGAAAAGGATCCAAAACTGCATAGCAAAGTGAATGGGTATTTGGATTTAAAAAGAGAAGTGAAGAAAATTTAATTTAAAAATCAAAAACTTTTAAAAATCCTACCAACACTACAAGAAAACAAAGACCCGGAGACTGCAGTACCACTTGGCCGCACTGCCATCTGACAGGTTGCCTTGAGTGGCCCCACCTTTCAATCACAGTTAAACTTGATGAACAGGAAGGAGGTCTTTCTGCTCCCACAGCTGATAGACACTTGTTTCTTATTGACGTCTATAAAATTTTCTTTCTGCTTCACCAAACATCAATGATGGTCAATTTTTTAGAATACTATCACATGGAGGAAAGCCTTTCAATTGTAAGATTTCAGGACATTTCAAAATTTCAAATTATCCTGTGCACCAGTGAGCTGTAAAATATTCCTTAGATTAATAACAAAGCTGTAGCTGATGTCCTCTCGTAAGGCATGTCATTAGTTTCGTGTTGTCTTCAGTGATGGAAGCATTGTGTGTCAAGAATTTAAATCTTCTCCTAATGTTGTATGATTTATGCCTCATGAATCAGACTATTAAAAAGTTCAGGAATCTACTTGCTACTTCTATTAGCACCACATTCCTTTTGTTCAGGAACTTAGAATGGTACAATGTCATGTGATAAATGTTACTGAAGTAACAACAATGTGTACAGGCTGCTCATAGCACACTTTGAATAATTCTTGTGAATTAAGTATTCCTACAGTTCAGTAATCCTATCATCTGTTTCGATAACCAATGGCACAAGTAGGACAGGCTTACGTTATTTTACATGTTTAATAAACAGAACCAAAGAAAGTACCTTTTAAGATTTCACAAATGCGTCAATGTTCCTCTTGATGAGTAACAGAATTTAACTTGATGTACTTTACTGCCATCTAGTGGTTTACAAAATCTCTATGAATTGCTCAGTTAAAACGTCATACACAGATAAAAAGCAATTTAATATTAATTTTATTCAGCACACATTTTTATTGCTACTTCCTAGTGATTCTAAGATTTTACATTGCAATCTTAGATCTAATGTAATTATAAATTTAAAATTATAAATTAACAGTTGACAATAAGTCAACAAATTGTGGACACGGATGAGCTCTGGCCTCAAGCTCCCAATAAAAACGTCTTTGCTCAGAGTCTTCAGTCTCAGAGGGTATGTTTGATTCAAATCAAGCTGAATCTAAATTATACGTGGTATCTTTCAAATAATAATTCCTTTCTTGACTAGCTTTATAGTTTTATTAAGAGCAAAAAATTATTTAGCGAGTCAGTTGATCTATCTGCCTCACCAAAAGTAGACGTTTAGTTTCTTTAATTTTATCACAATAACATAGCTTGCTTGGTCTTCCTTTTTAAATCCTATACAAACTAGGCTACGTGAACAAAACAAAAGCTTACTTGAACTACTTTATTGTTATGCATGAATCATAAACTAAAAATGAAGAAATGCTTTCAGTCAACCTGAGAAGTAGCAAGGGATAGACGTCTGCATTTCATAATTGATTTTTGTTTCTCTAAATTTCCATTCTTTCGGTTTGTATGGGTGCATGCCTGCAGTGTCTGGTGTTCCATTCCTTGTGTGGAATCAACACAAGCACCTAACTCGCCTCCACTCCTTTTCCATCCCCTCCCTTCCCCCCTCACCCTAATCTCTTGGTCCTCTGCCCATTGGCAAAAGATCTATTTACCTACTTCCTAGTTCCTGTTTTATTTTGCTCTTTAATCATCGTTTGGGCTTTGGATGTAAGAGAAACTATGCAACTTAAGCTGGTCCGATGTATTTCATTTGACATTACAGTCCCAAGGTGCATCCATTTTCTTACAAATGACTCAAGTTTATCCTTCTTCATAGCAGAGTAGTACTCCATTGTGTGTATATATGACATTATTTATTCATCTGTTGATGGACATATAATCAGCTTCCAAGATTTAGCTATTGTGAATTGTGCTACTGTACACATAGGCATGCATGTATCTACATAATGTATTGACTTTAACCACTTCAGGAAGACACCTAGCAGGGGGATAACTAGGTCAAATGGAATTTCTAGTTTCAGATTTTTGAGGAACTTCCAAACCAATTTCCATACTGGACAGACTTGCTCTTTGCTCTCCAGCTATTGATTTTTTGACTCGAGGAAGCAGCTACATTTATATGTGGTTAAACTCACATTGCTCTTGTATCCAAAGGTTTTAAAATAAGAAAATCAAAACACATTGTACCTTTTTAAAAGTAGATTCTAGCTTCAAATGCCACCAGATCCCGGAAACATTATAGGGATTCTATGTGCCTTTCAACTGTACTAATTGTTTAACTCGAGGGGACCCTGCACCCCATCAGCTCACGCTTGTGGGAGTAAGGGTGTAGGAAGGCGCAGTGCTATGCAGGCAGCGCCCACCACAGCTGGGGCGAAGGTGCATTGCTGTGCCATCCTCACTGGGTGAAGAGACACACAGATGGCTCGTGAGAAATTCCTTCTGAGTGTGTCTGAAGTTTTTCCCCAAAGAGATCAGCATTTTCATGGTAAACAGAGTCAAAAAGAGGGTTCTTGCCTACGCAAGTGGACACTGTACAGCACACCACACCGAGGCCCCAATGGCACGAAAAGGCAGAGGCCGGGCGGGAGGGTTTGCCCTTAGGGATGGGACACTCAACTCCTCCCGGGGCAGGACACCTGGGGCTCTAGTCCTTGAGCCTTTGGACTTGAACTAGAATTACACCGCGGACTCTCGCTTCCAGCTTACAAGAAGTGATCTGCGGGCTTCCTCAGCCTCCGGAGCTGTGTGAGCTCCTTCTCCCATGTTCTTCCTCTGAGGGACCTGAACACCGTAGTGCTTCTGAGCACAGCGGATCCTGGCTGCTCCGTCCGCAGGAGAGTCGCCCTCGCGGGCACAGCCCCCGAGACCAGTCTGTCCCGGCCCCGCACAGCCCGAGGTCTGCCATGCCATGCGTCCCGGAGCTAACTCTTCGTGGTCCACCCGGAAGTCACAGAAACGTCGGGCATCCCTTCCATGGAGTTACCACCTCACAGCTCGTGAGTGCTGAAACCCAGTCGTGGCCGGGGCAGGAACAGTGGCTACAAGGCCGGTGATCGTTGCCCGGCTGGAAGTCTCCGAATCACTCGGAACACTGGGTCACAACAGAACCAAGAGGCTGTGCGAGGAGATGGAAGTCGTGCACGTCCACTGGCAGGCGACACTGATGCACCTCTGACTAACGTCCTAGTCGACAGCTTTTTGCCGTGAATTCACCCCGGAGCCATCAGCATGGGCCTTATCTAGCTGGGGCAGCCTCTCCGCTACCCCACTGTGCCCTCTGAGTACTCAGTAAATGCGCTGTGAGTTTGTTCTCCCTCTGAAAAAGAGACAGCACACACAAGAAAACTCCCAGACTTAGGAAGGAAGCAGTTTTACCTGATTGGTTTCTGGGGAATCCAGGTGCTGTTAAACTCCACCTGCTGATTGGAGTTGCAAGGCTAGCAAAGCTCCCAGAAATGTATCGTGAATGACGCATCTTTAACCTACACTTGATTCTGGTTACTGGGTTCTTGAGTCAGGGCTGCTAATTCTTATTTAGAACACAAGTCCTCATGCTAAGTATAGAAGCAGTAAATGAGAATGGGTCATAAATTTCACTTGGTGTTAGGTTTTGCTCCTAATTTTTTCCTATAAACAGCGCATTAAAATTACTTCAAATATGATATGTTATTACACAGCAAAATCACCAGAATATTATTAATTGCATATTATTTTTTCCAAAAATAAATTCATAGGAGAGCCTAATATTTGTATCTTTTATTTGTAAAAATTATTTTTTTAACCCATTTATTCTATTCTTTCCACATAGGTCACAATTAAGCATCTCAGGTAGTTGGAAACAAATAATTTTAAAGTAAACAAGTAATTTTAAATTTTAAATCATCAAAGTCCCCAATCACAGCTGCTTTCACTTGATCCTTTCCAATATTTCACCATTTTCTCTGTGCCAAAACTCTTTCCAGTAAATATTCATTCTCTTATTGTGTATTTGTAGTAAACACCTAAGCCCATTTTCTACTGGCTTGTGTTCTAAAAATCAACATTAAAGCATCACTCCCTTTCATATACATGAAAAGCAAGCTCGAAGATGCTTCATGAAGCTTTCCTCCGTGAGACAAATAATTCTTCCCGTGTCCCCGGCCTTTACCACAAACCCTCTACCCTCTAAATAAAGTGGTTTGTTTATATAAGTGTTAATTTACTTATTCACTTAACTTTCATACTGAAATTCTTTCTTGTGTCCCAAATAGCTGTAAGCATTTTACAGATTTAAAATGTTATCTTCCAGAATAAAGTATAAAATGGACCAATAAACTTAATAAAGAAAAAAAAAGAAAAGCAAAGACAAGTAAAATACACAGTACTACTAGAGGGACCAATGCCCTCAGACAGGAGACAGGTGATCTCCCGTGCTGATAAACCAGCTGCACTTTTGAAAAGTTCCAAGTTTCCCGCCCCGTGAACGTCATCGCCCCGGGACCGGAACTGGACGCTAAGCAGGGCGCTCCGCCCACCTTCGTCCTCTGGCCCTAGGGACGGACCTCCAGACCCTCTTCGCTAACAGCTCCATCACCAACAGGTGGTTCCACCAGGGCTCTCTGCCTGATCCATGGAGAGTATCACGGGCGGGGCCGCTCTGTAGAAACAGGACCAAGCACGACAGACCGGTGTCAGAGGGGAAGCAAGTGGGTCCGCTTCGCTTCGGTGACTCAGCCTAGGACGCGATGGTGGACGATGGCATCTCAGGGGAGCAACAGGAGCCGAGCACAGTGGCCTGGGAAGAAATCAACCAGCCTTTTCAAAGTGGTGACAATCACGAGGAGAGAAGGAAACACGTCCACACAATGGCCTGGACAAGAAAGAAAGCTTTTTAGGCTTCAGCTTCAAACTGTACCCGAAATATGGTCATTCCTAACCTCCATGCCTCCATCAGAAACCATGAGCTTCCCTCCCTGGATCAGGGTCCTAACTGCTCAACTAGCTTTCCTGCTCCTGTCTTGACACCTCCTAAATTCCCCACGTAGTAGCCAGAAGGACGCACAATGTAAGTTGGATGGTGTGACTCGTCCACCTAATGTTGTCTAATAGTTGGCTTGTACACATGGAATCAAATGAAGCTTTCAGACCATTTTTCAGACTTGAAAGACCGTCCGCTGTGGCTTCAATCTGAAGTAGCTCCCAATGACTCATCTGTGAAGGGCTTGATCCCCAGTACAGGGATGTTCTGAGGGGAGGACTGGAGAGGAGACTGGAGCACCACAGTGCTAACTTCATTATTGGATTAATCCACTGATGAGTTTATAGCCGAATGGGATGGTGGAAGCTGGGGGCCAGTTGAAGGAAGTAGGGGTCACTGGGGCCATGTTTTAAGGGACAGTCTTGTCGCTGGCCTCTTACTCTCTCGCTCTCACCCCGCTCTATGCTTCCTGGCTGCCAGGAGGTGAGCGAGCCTTCTACTCCACTCCTTTCCCCTACTCCACTGCCCTTCCACAAGCCAAAAAGCAATACAGCAACTGACCATGGACTGAAACCTCTGAAACCAATAGCCAAAATACACATCTCCTCCTTTCATTTGTGTATGCCGTGCACTCATTCCCAGCAGTGGGAAAGTGACGATCACGTTCTCGTGAACTATGAGAATGTATTTCCTACCATGTGCTCTCCAGTCATGATGCCCCCCACCTTCACTTACTCAAAGACATTAAGAACTCTCCCACCTCAGCCTCTTATAGTTGCTGCATGGAAGAAATGAGTGCTCTGAGAAGAGCAGAAGCAGAGTACGACTCTTCAAAAAGAGTAGGGCTTCTCCTTCTCTCCCTCCGATATCAAATCGGTCAGCAACACACAGAGGCACACACAAAATAAAGGAAACTAGACAGACTGATAAGCAAGGAGGAGTATAATGATGAAGCAGTGGACAGAGGAGGAACAAAGAAAGAGGAAGAAAAAGAGATACCCACTGGCCACAGCTTTGCGCCCCACTCGTATGAGTTTGCTATTGCCGTCCGAACAAACTACCTCACATTGAGCTGCTTAGAACAATGCAAGATTAGTACTTCACACCAGAAATCCCCAGGTGGCTAGTTCTCTGGATCCCGTTGGGCTCACTGCGAGGCGTCGGCAAGACTGCATTCATTTCTGGAGGTTCTGGAGATGAAGCAGATTCTGTGCTCATAGAGGTTGCAGGCAGATCCAGTTCCGTGCAGCTTGGGACGGGCCATCTGTTTTGCTGTGAGCTGTTGCCCAGCGGTTACCCACAGCTGATGAGGCCGCCTGCATTCTTTGGCTCACAGAAACATTAGATCAAGTCTTTCCCAGGCTTCAGCTCTCTTTCACTTCCCCTTTCACTGTATCTTCTGGCTAACATCTCTGCCTTCCACTTTTGCTTTGAAGGACTCCCCTGTCTAAAAGGAATCACCTGGATAATCCAGGGCAAGCTCTTTATTTTAGGATCGTCGGATTTGTAACCTTGATCATAGCTGTAGAGCCCTTCAGGGTAACATCTGGGTTAGTACTGGGAAGAATACTCAGGGAATGGGAATCTCTGGCAGGCATCTGTACGAATCTGCCTCTTCCAACATCCATCTGTGCCATGCTGAGAGCTTTGCATACATTATGGAATTTAATTTTCTTAAAATTAATACAAGCAAGCAGTTACTGACAACAATAGCAACAAAAATCTTCATATTCCTTGTTTCCAGGCTAAACGACCATACATATCAGGCTACTTTAATATATCTGTAACTGGTTTTTATTTTTTGAAGTTACACACCCACACAATAACCTCTTTAAAGAATTTGTGTGTCTGATCCATGCACAAGGGATAAGTATAAAAGAAGCTATTTTGGATCCTGCTAAAGAAAATCTCAACTTCTCTACTCCCTGTGCTCATTTCAATAGTGTGGCCAAAAATCCTACTCCTGAGTCAGAGATCCTGCTGTTTCCATGGCAACACACCAGGGTGCACCCAGCAGGAAGCAGCCTTCACTTAACTGCAGCATAAACAATTCACCTGATTATGGGCTATTAAGAGGCCAGGAAAAAGAGCATGTATATCCAAAAAGAAAAGATTTGGGTAATGCGCAGTGGAATATATTTTGGCACTGTTTAATAAGGTCAGATTAAAAAATGCTGAGAAAATGGTGAAGAAATTCTTCCCATTGATTTTTGTGAAAATTGGACAGGTTCTCAGCTTGCTGGCTTTGTAGAAATGCTTCTGTGAGATTTCAGGATGGTTTTTCTATGTAGAAAGTAAAGATTTTGAAATATTTCTCTCTCTTTCTCCCTCATTATCCACAAAACATCCTTTTTTCATCACATAAAAAATACAAAAGTGATAAAGTTTATGACATATATACTTACATGTTATTTTAAGCCAAAAGAGAAATACATACATATAGATGTATATGTACATATGGTTTTTAAAATCAGGAACAAGGCCAGGAAGAGAATGGCTTTGGAAACGTCACTAAAGATGTTCCTCTGCCTCCCCACTAAGTCCAGAGCATTGCCCTGTGGGTGCACTGCCAATTGCCAGGGCAAATAGCCTCTTCCTCCACCAGAACACCTTCCAGGCAGAGCTACATATTTCTAAAATATGTGTCCTTGTCTACACAATCAACTAATGCAGACATTTCTGTGCACCGTATCACCTTTTTAACTTTAAATACTCCTGGGAGAAGAAAGGTGTTAAGCCGCATTGAAACGAATGTTTGATCAAGTATGGCATCTTCCTAGCTAGCTATTTGCAGCCCACACCATCCGTTTACAAATGGAGGCAGAAGACTTCCCTGGAATAGCAGGCCTCCTATACTCCCCAGCTGCCTGTATAGGAGTTCCTCCCCCTTGGGACCGCTTGCTGAGCGTTTTCCCTCTCACTGTGAATCCATTCCAATCCAACTGGTCACCCTGTGCTCACGTAGCATGTTTCCTGTGGACAGCTCTCCAGGGGTGGATTTCAAGGATGTATACAAGATGCCACCTCTGAAAGTGTCTCTTCTCTGACCATGACACTGTTTTACCAGGAATCCATTAGTAAAATTATTATTCAACAAGGTCAAAAACTTGACCTGTCACAGCCCTGCAGAAAGGACAGAATATTAAACAAGGGCAATGCAGCTTTTCAGTATCAGTGTCGCAGGTGCCTTTTGATATGACCTAGCAAAGCTTTGCATGGTGGTCAATCTACAAAGCAACCAAATGCAGCCGTTAAGGAGCCGTTGGCATTCATGAGGAGTTGCATCAGCAAGACCTGTGTTCATTTTGAAAATGAAATTATATTTTATGTGGAAAGTTTAATCACAGATATGATTTAGCCTGTAATTTCTGGAAGATGAGCAATAAATCATGTCTCTTAACAGGGAAGAGCGGGTCAAAAATGTCCAGAAGAAATTCTGAGGGTGTTGCAGGCTGGCTTCACTGTGGCACACAGGGGAGAATGGCAGTATTTTCCCTCTCCTGGTTCTAGTACAAACTAGTCATCATGGGTAAGTTGCTGAAGTTCTCTGGGTTTCCACAAGTATAAAACAGGACTGACTGGGAGTTCACTAACAGGTTTTCCAGATTGGGATACTCTAGACAGTGATACAAGGTTACTATTAACAACTGCACCAGGACAGCAAAAATGAACAGACTCTTAGGGCAAGAGAGATTTTTGATCATCAAATGCGGATAATTAAAAAGCAATGCCTAGATGTACAACACTAAGGATGGAACAAAAGAACTCCCCTTCATGGCTGAAGAGAATGCAGGATGGTATGCCATTCTGGAAAACAGTTTGGAAGTTTCTTGGAAAACTAACTACCATCTAATAATTGATTGTACACCTTCCAACTTTATTTATAATGGCCAAAGCTTGAAAACAAATAAAATATCCTTCATCGGATGAATGGCTAAATAAACTGTGTTATATCCAGACATTGTAATATTATTCTTCATTTTAAAAAAATGGTCTTAGTCATAAAAAATATATAGAGGCCACTTAAATGAATGTATATCACTAAGGGAAAGAAACTGGTCTGAAGTGGCTAGATAGTGTATGGTTCCAAATGTATAACATTCTGGAAGGTACAAAATTATGCTGACAGTAAAAAGATGAGTCAATGCCAGGTATCAGGGACAAAGAGGTAAGAAAAGGTACAGCACATTCATGTTTTAGGCCAGTGAAACTACTCTGTGGCGTCCAGTAATGGTGGGCATATGTCACAGAATTTATCCAAACTCATCGCTGCACAGAACCAAGAGCAGATGATACTGTAAACCACAGACTCTGGATGACAGCAGGTGCCGGTGTAAGTTCGCTGATAGTAACCAGCTTACCGTGTGAGTGGAGGTTGCTGATGGAGGAGATTATGAACCTGTGAGGCAGCTGCACATAGAAACTACCTTTACCTCCTCTCAGATTTTGCTGTGAACCTAAAACAACTTCTTTTAACTATAAAGTCTACCAATTTTTCAAAAAGGAAAAAGCAATCAACACCTAACAAAGGCAGTTGTTACATTTATTTTTAAAAATACATAAAACACTGCATATAGTCAGCACTTCATAAAAATTAGTATCCTTGTGTCCAGCCTTTATAAAAAGGACTAAAACACAATTTCTAGTGCATATAACTATGTAATGAAGAGCTCATCTAATCCTAACAGTAGTTATAACTCTGACTGCCCATTAAAATATAAATATCCACTATTTCAACAGTATATACTCTACAATGCATAAATCTAACCATACTTGTTAAAGAGTAGTTGAATATGAGTCCAGACTCTTCCCTGGCATCCTTCTTCTGCTGCTTGTCTCTCTAATTAATTTTTCACGTAGGCAGGGACAGATGTTGGTATCAAGAAGGCCTCGATGCCTGGCTCTATCACTCATACTCTAGGCACCTGAATTTCTTCACTGTCAAGCTAGCAATCATTGAACTCTTTGAGATAATAACTGAAGAATAGCTAGGACTTCGCTTGACGTGCAATACCTGCCTAACAATGCCATTTTCTTCTTTCTCCCGTCCTTACGGTCCTCTCATTTGATCCCTAAGATTAGAAGAGATGTCTTGAGTCCAGACGTAAGCATCTTAGAGGCCTTCGGTACACGCAAATGGTTTTGGTTCATCATATACTGTACTTCAGCTAAACTGGTTAGGCACTGTTAAAATTAGGTACTTACGGTTACATTTCATAAACTTAATTATAAAACTACGGAAGTAGTTACACTCACCGTCTTTGAATTCATTGATCAGGATGTCTTACCTACCTGTAAACAGCAGAGGGCGTGCTAAGATTGGAATTCAATCTGGCCCTCTAAAACTTTTTCCCATTTCCTTCATTGCAAACTCTGAGCTAAAAACATCTAACACCCAATAAACCGAGAAAGAGCATTCGGTCGTTTAGATATGAGATTTACCTTTTGTTCCAAATGCAATATAAACTCCTTTAAGCTACTGACATAAAAGGCTTTCTTTTTTTGTTGTTGTTGTTCCTTGAACATTCTTGCTCTTAATCTTCGAATCCAGAGAATATTGTTTTTAACTAATTCATGTAATTTTCTTAATTTTGGCTTTACAAATTTCCCTTTACTCATTTCCTTTGAGTATGCTTATGGTTTCCATGGCATACATGTTCTGCTTATTCTCAAAATAGTGTCATTATTCTTTAATTTCTCCATACTAAAGGTTGCCAATAGTGAACTAACATTTTGAAGGCAGAGACTTATTAATTTCCTTATTCATTAGACAAGTATGTCTGACCTATTCATTTCCAGCACTAAGTATGGCAGATTAAATTCCTTAATGGCTCTCTCTTTGGGAGGTGGGGTTATGTCTCTTTTTTTTAATTAAATAACTTTATTATCAAACACGCACACATACAAAAAATTAAAACCACTCAAAGAAGAACAATGCAAGGGGAAAAACACTATAATAATATTCAAATACAATAGAACTCAACCAAAACAAAACTGAAAAGCACTTAAACACTTTTCCATATAACTTACAAAAGCATCTCAAGCACCAACAAGACACTAAAGGATGAGATTTGTTTCAGAAAGTTCCTCAAAACCAACATTGAGCAAATAATGACCTGGGAAAAAACCTCCAGTTAATGAGCAGGCTCTACATAAGCCAAACTTCTCCCTAATTTAAATTTCTTTTTTTTATTTATTTTTATTTTTATTTTATTTTCCTCATTAACTTTATTGGTACATTTTAGGTATAAAACACAGTTACATTCATCGTTGGGATCTTGTACCATTACATGAGTCTCTTGGTTTTTATTTTTTTCCCCTTCCCTTGCCCTCCCTTCACCCCCTCCACACTTCCCTATTTGCAAAGACTTTGTTTCCATTTTTTTCCTCTTCTCATATTTTTTCCGTTCCCTTTTTTCCCTTCCCCTACCCCTCCCGATTCCCCTGCTCTTTTAGACCTTTTCTTCCTGTTACACAGTATCAGTTATACATACATATACATAAGATACTTTCATGATAAAGAGCACCTCAGGAACTTCATGAATACCAAACCAGCACTCCAAAAAATTTTAGACAATACCCTAGGAAAAGACAATGAGGATCACAATCCCAGGAAACCCAGAAGAATGAATCTGTTGGACATGACAAATTAAACGCAAAGGGGGAGAATCCAACAAAAAGAAAAAGTCATGACAAGGCTTTTAAAACTTCTGACTTCATCTCCCTAATGAGTGTATAATTCAATCTTATTATTGTACTGATTAGTATTTTTCTGATTCTAGAATTGCACACCATTCCTTGTGCTATACTGGCTATTTATCATCTTCTTATGTCTACATTTTAATTGGGTTGTCTATTAATGAGCTCTAAGAATTCTTTATATATTCTGCTCATAGGTTATATGCATTGTAAATATGGTCTGTTTAAGGACTACTTTTCATTTTAATGATGTCATTTAAAGTTCTAAATTTTGATGGAATCTCACTTATCAATTTTTTTTTATACAACATGTTTTTTGTATCCTAGGTAGTTCTTGTCTATCCTAAATTCATAAACATTTTCCCTTATAATTTCTCCTTAAAGTTTTATACTTTTAGGCTTTCTTATTTAGGTTCATAGATCCCTTCAAGTCATTTTCATGTATGGAAAGAAAGGGTTGAGGTTAATTTTTTATATACGGATACCAGGTGTTCTAGTGCCGTTTGCTGAAGACACTATCTCTTCCTCGGCTCTTGAATTAAGTTTACATTCTATAAAATTCTAATGTTAAATAATCTTCCAAAACTCAGTGGACCATATATGTGTGGTTCTATTTCTAGATTCTCTATTTTACTCCAATGATCTATATGTCTTTCCTTACACCAACACTGCCTTGATTACTGTAGCTTTAGAAGAAGTCTTAAAATTGGGTGCTAAATGTCTTCCAACACTGTTTTTGTTTTTGTTTTTGGCTTTTCTGGGTCCTTTGTACTCCTACATAACTTTTAAATTTCAATATCCAGTTCTTCATTTATAGCAAGTATACACAGACCTGAATTTTTATATATACCTTGTGTTTTCTACTTCTGCTAAATTCAAGTACAAGTTCTAGGGGCTCCTACAGATTTCTTAGTATTTTCTCTGTAGATGATCACTTCATCTACATATAAAGATTTTGCTTCTGCTGTGCCAATCCTATCCTAGTTGTGTCATTTTATTGCCAGACTATTTTGGTTTAGACCTATGTTTCAAAGTCTAATGGACAGATGAAGAGTAGGCATATCTGCCCTTGTTCCCCACTTTAGGGAGAAAGCATTGTATCATCTCCATTCACAGAAGGAGTTTTTGTTGGAAGTATGGAGTACGTGTCTTTGATCTGCTGAGAAGGTTCTATTCTACTTCTAGTCTCCTGATAGCTTTTACCATGAACAGCTGTAGAATTTAGTCCAATACTCTTTCCCCAACTAGTGACAGGATCATATGGCTTTTTCCTTTCCTCTGTTAAAATGATGACTTTTGGGGGTGGATCTTCCAATGCTGAACCAACACTGCCATCCCTATAACAAAACCACTTTCTACATCCTGCCAGATCTGACTTCTAAGAGTTTGTTGTGTTAAACAAATTTCTATCTATGCTCATACTTTTTTCTTCTATTATCTTTATCCAGTTTTAGGATTAGCACAATGTTGATTTCCTAAAATGAGGACAGAAGTGTTCCTTCTTTTTTTCTGCTTTAATTGTTTGATATAATTTATCAGTTAAAATGTTTATGAGCCTGCTGTTGTCATATAGGTAGGTTATCAAGCTAGGAATATACTTTCTTTAATAGGTGCTATTCAAATTTTATATTTCCTCCAGAGTTAGTTTCATTAATTTGTCTTCTAAGTTACTTCTTAGAAGTTGTCAAATTTCAAAAAAGATTTTTGTAATATGCTTTCTATATCCTTTTAAATTCTGTAAAATCTGTGATAATGTCTCCTAGATCTTAATATTGTAATTTAAAAAATGTATAACTGATATTGTGTAACAGGAAGAAAAGGCTTTCTTTTAATACCCACTTATTTTTTAAAGTGTATATATCCAAATACAAAGTCTTTATAAGGTTTCCTAGGATATGATAGCTTGTTATTTTTGATGTATAAAATACTTGATATAGAGGATGGAGTCATTTTTCCTTTTGTTACATCCTTCTTGTAACCCAGTTTTTCTTCATTGCTAAAAGTTAGGGACATAATCCTAAGGCTATCAAAACGGTCACACTCTACGATTCTCATCACAATGCGTCTGTTATCCATCCATGCTCAGGCTCAGAATCCTTGTTGTTATATTTTCTAATAATTACATCTGCATCTATCATCTAACTATGATTTCATCACTTCGGGCCTCCTAAGTGACATATCAGTAGTTTGCCACAGACAACCCATAATTATTCCATTACTTAGCTCTAGCAGTTACCTATACAGCAAAGTAAAAGAAGTTAGGGCTTGGATGCTTCAGTCACTTAAGCCGACTGAAGCATCCAAAGAAGAAAATATGAATCTCCATTCAGTCTATAACAACACGGTCTAATCACATTTCCTAAAAATAGAGGAATGGGAGTTTCTACCTCCATCTGTGGGGTTCTCGAAACACAGTTTTGCTTTTGTCCATTCTGAAGTGAGGACAGCTAGCATTTCACGAGGCTTCCAGGCAGTCTGAATTCTTTAGATAACAAAACAAGTTCCCCACATAGTGCCTGTGACACAGCTGCTAAGTATTCATGGCTTTCTTCCCTTCTGATTTTATATAACCTTTATTATTCAAGTTTGGGTTTTAATGCCAAGCACAAACAGAAAATTATGAATCAGAGGATTTCCATATCAAAGCTTCCTCATTAACAGAATGAGAGTTGATTATATAATGAGAGAATCAATACAATGTCAAATTCTAATGCAGCCTAACACTTTTTGAGTACTAAATAACTGTCCATTAGGCATTGTATGTCGAGGGTTTGAGTTCATTCACTCTTCATAATCCTTTGAAATAGGCCCCCTAATGTAATCTTTTTATTCATGAAGTCATGGAGAGTCTACTTAATTGTCTCAAAATTCAACAGAGTGGAAGTATTTCACCACAAAAGCCAAAATTCTTAACCTTGCCCTTTACTGCTCAAAATATTTCTTGAAATAGGTTTGCTTAAACATGATTAACAATATGAGTTAAACACTCCATTATTTTAAACAAATGAGGAAACAAATCCATTGTTTATATGTTGCAATTCTGCTACTTAGACTAATGTAAACAGCAGTCTCCAAACCTATTCGAGTCAGAGGTTCCTATACCATTATTATAATTTTGTCCTAGAAAACAGAAAGTCTAACAAATAGAAGTAAATGAATAATAGATTATAGATTAGTTTGTACATAAATGAGTTAGTGTAACCCCTTCATTCACTGTATCTTAAAAACCAAAACAAGGTATTTGCAAAAATACTCATGCTACATGGACTATATGGAGAGGAAATCATATTGAGCAGTTAACGCCTCCCTCAAATCAGCCTTTAACTATCAGGGTGCTATTTGTTCTACAGAATAACAGTGACCACTGTAAGGCAGTTAACTTATTTCATTGCTTCTCTAAAAATAACTTCTCTTCAATGAGCTACTTCTCAGGGTAAAACGTTCACTTATCCCTCTCTATCAAGAGCTAGATGTACCTAAAGCATGGAGTATGTTTATCATACGGTTCTCTAAGGGTTTGGACCAAAATAAATTCTTTTAACTCAATCTTAGTCTTCATCTACTCCACACTCAGCTCGAGTTAGTTGTCTGTCAACTAATCTTTCTGAACTGTCGGTGTAAATTTCTGCTCCTCTATTTTAGAGAAGTTTCCACCACGTCTCTGGGTGTTAGTTTGCTTTGCTGGAAAACAAATTCATTTTAGCTTGTTGCCTGCTCCTGAGCTCCCGGGTTCATAAAATGGAATAGTAAATATCACATTTAAATATTCAGCAACTGTCTCAAGATCCAACTTTCTTCTGAGATACTGAGACTCAACCCTGATCTCTTTCTCAAAGTTCCCACATACTCTCCATAATCAGATCCTGTGGGTTCTATCAGTCTCTAGTGGCCATTCTCTTCTTTTGTTCCTTAATTTCAGCCTTTATCATCTCTTTATTGTTCACTTCTGTAGTCTACACACTCAGCTTTCTCTTATCTCTTCTAGTCACTAAATTTCTCCAGTTATATCTAATCTGCTGTTTTAATGTGTTCAAAAATTCATTTTATTCAATATGTTTTTAGATCTATGCTTTCACAGTTGCTTCTTTTGTCAATCTTTCTAATATTTTCCCTGAATATTATTCTTTTTTCTTTTCCTTCCAGCATTTCTTAGAAAATTGTGAACAGGTGAAGTTAAGTTTTTTCCATTTGTTCTACTCAAATTATTGGATATGAATCTTCTGTTTTTTGCATCTGCTGACATTTTCCTGTTGTACTTTCTCATGTGGTGTGAAATTTTATTTTGAGCTGGGTTTGTTAAGAAACCTGAGATTTCAGTAGAAATGCATTCTTTTGTTTATGATTGTTCAATTGCTCCAACACGGCATTGACACCATTGCTCAAAATCCATCCTCCCACTGAACCGCTTCTGAAAGTGTCTCAAAAGCCAGTTGAGCAGATTCTTGATTCAATTTCGGGTTTTTCTATTCTGTTCTATTTTTAAAATATTATCATTAAGTTGAGTGATTTCTCCCTCACTTACTCTTTGTAAAGATTGCTTAAGTTATTGTAGGTCCTTTCCATATAAATTATAGAATAATTTCCCTTCTTTTCTGAAAGAGATTGCATGAAACAGATACTAGGTCTTCCCTGAGTGTTTGGTAGAATTCACCAGTGAAACCATGTGAGCCTGCTTTTCCATGGATTTTTAAAAATTGTATTCTTTTGTAAGATGAATGTTCTTATACATCAATTAGATATATTGTTTTATTGTATAGTTCAGGTCTTATGTATTCTTGATAATTATAATTTTGTATTTCTCTACTTCCCTTTACAACTCCATCAGTTTTTGCTTCGTGTCTTTATTTTCCAGCATGTATACTGTTTGATCTCCATAAAACCCTAGTGTTTACTTCTATCATTATGTAATCTTTTTTCTTCTCCCAGTAATTTTAATTGCTCTGAAGTCTACTTTGCAGATGTTAATAGGCTAACCCTTTGTTGTTAACTGATATTGGCATGGTATGTTGGGCATGACTGCACAAACCTGTAATCCCAGCATTCTGGGAAGCTGGGGCAGGAGGATCCCAAGTTTGAGCCCTGTGTGGGCAACTCAGTGACGTAGCAAGACCTTGTCTCAAAATTTAAAAACACAAAAGGGTGGACGTATTTCAGTGTGAATACCTAGGTTCAGTTACTAATAATACTTCCAACACACACACACACACACACACACACACACACACACGATATTTTCATGTATTTCTCTTCAACTCTAGTTATAACATTGAATTTAAAATGTGTTTCTTATACATAGCATGTAGTTGGGTTGTTCAGAAAGTCTGAATACCTTTTCATGTATGGAACAGTACGGAATGAAAATATTCGTGTCCTATCACCTGTCTTAGTACACAAAGATTTTCTAGCTTCTTTTTCATAGCTTGAGTAGCCCTTCCTTTCTAGCTCTGTACAGGTAGCTTTAGTTCAGCTTTCTATGCACAGGTGTGGTGAGGCTTGGTTTCTCCATCTCATCATCCCAGTGATATCATCCAAGTGATAGCATCTCGATCTGATTTCCATACTCCTGTGCATCTCTGCATGTTTGTCCCCTCTCACTGGTTATTTCAAGTGCACATGTTTTAATAAATATTGTTATTTTAGTCAGATTGTTCTATATTTTTGACCAAAGAAATATCCTGTAGAATTACGCAGTCCACTGAGATGACTAGAGGCCGCAGCCCTGAACCTCACCTTGTCCGTAGGCAGGCCTTCCGTCTGAGTTTTGCCCTAAGCTATCCCCATATTATTTAACTAATATAATATGTGTCACGTGCTGTTCTAGCCAGAGTGTGAACTTCACAATAACTTTATAGGATATGTGTTTTTACTGTCCTCATTTTATAGATGGGAAACTGAGGCCCAGAGCATTGTGATAACTTGCCCTAATGCCATTAAGTTGTAGGTAGCAGAGGCTGGACTCTAACCCAAGAAGTCTGGTTATAAGCTCGATCGTTTTAACCACCAAGGTATGGTTCACACCACCGGAGCTAAATTCCTAAGCACACATCTCACTGGCTGGCCAACTAGAGAAGGGCAGATGGTGAAGATCATCTGCCTTCAACAAACTTTCCCTACTGCGTGGACCACTCCTTCCTTAACACTTTGTCAGAGCCTCATCCAAGGTTCTGGTCATGCTAAACTTTTATTTCATTAATATTTTATGCAATGAATCTTTGAAAATCTGTTCCCACTGCCCAAAATGACCCTCTTTATTTTCTTTGTGTGACAAACTCATACTCATTCTTTGAGTCCTAAGTGAAAAATTCTCCTTCGTGAAGTTTTCTTGGACTATGCTTGATGAAGTTAAGCACTACCTCCTAAGTACTTCGTTAATGTCTTTGTTACACACAGCTGAGCTATTACAGTCGTGACTGATTCACTGAAGTGCTGGACAGGTCACTGTCCATTATTATGCTCTGTCACCTACCTCATATATCAAAACCATGTAGCCGGGGATGTAGCTCAGTGGCTCCACTCCTGCCTGGAAATCACAAGGTCCTGAGTTCGATTCCTGATACCAGAAAAAAAAAGAACCACAACAACCAAGAACCATATACTAGTAATAATTGTCCACTTTCAGCAGAATACTCACCATGTGTGGGAATTTTGTGTTTTATACATGTTCTCGTGAACAGCCTGTGACCATTACACTGACTGGATACAGACTCTGGTGACAGGTGACCAGATCACAGGCCCTGCCAGGAGCAGAGTTGTGCCCCAAGGCTGTCACTGCAGGCACTGTGCAGAGGTGCGGCCCAGTTGAAGGTGTGGCACATGCCTTTATAGAACACATGCAGACAAGGACCGAGAGCTGGTGGGAACCCCAAAATGCAAAATGATGATGGATTCGTGGAGCGAGTTCTCTGACGTGGACGGCAGCACCTCGGCACTCCTCTTGCAGGGGACAGCTGGGCTTCGACAGGAGACACCCTGAAGACTGGAAGCTGGCCATCAAAATGGGCGGGAGCAGACTGAGAACAGAGCCTGCGTCTGATCCCTCTGGGACACACAGCATAGGTGTATGCTATTGAAATGAAGAAAGAAGAAATGAGTAAGAGAAATAATCACTCAGAATTCTTTTTCTTCAAAAGCTCCTCCTGAAAGAATCCAACCTACTTATTTTCTTGTTTATTTGTTCAATAAGCATGCGGTACTTCCTGCCATGTGTTGTGTGTGGAGAAACGGGAGGGACAGAGCACACAGCAGCCTGGCTCCTGGGTCACGCTTGTCACCTTTCTCAAAGGTCAGATCTCCTGTTGGGAGACTGCAGCGTGGTGGGGCAGACTGTCGTTTCTCCTGCTTCTGCTCTTGCATCATGAAAACCCTTCTGAGCTGACCAAAGAATTCAGCTAAGTTCTAAAAAGTCTTAAACACCAGTTAGACAGAGCCTCAGAAATCCTCAGTCGGAAGAATCATGGCCTGGAATACCTCGCTTCCTCGGATACATGCTTAAATCTTCCTGCTCACACTTTCAAAGTGACAAAAACAGCCCAGTGGGGGAACCTGCTAGCGAGATCAGATCAGGAGAGCGTAGGGCCTGCCCTCTGCAAAGAAAGGGAACTTGCGAATGAATCACTTCTGAAAACAAAATAACTTCCTCAGACAAACTCACAGCCAAACTGTCACTGTGGGTCCCGGGACTGCATAATAGTGACACATTTGATCCAGGGCAACTGATTTAAGCTGCTAATTCTTCAGACCCAGGTGTCAATAAATAGGCCCCATTCCGGCAAAGGATAGAACACTTTATAGGAAGAAAGCAAGTGGCTGGAAGTTATCGGAGGGTAGATGTGCTGGCAGATTACCATTTATAGAGCCGACTCACCGTGCTCCCTGGGACTCGTCAGGTACTTGCCCTGTTTATAACATGGGGTTCATAGAACTCGTCAGTAAAAATGTGCGAACTCTCAAATAAAGTTCAGTCCCTGGTGCCTAGCGCTCAGAGTTCTCACATTATGACGCAAACTGGAATTGGCTTCATGACAGATTTCCCACTCCAGAGTCCTGCAAAGCAACTGGACTGAGCCTGAGCCTTCCTAGCAGACCTGAGGGTGCTGCACACGGGGCTGCATCTGGTTTCCCTGCAGTGGCAGCAGCTGCCGCTGCTCACGTTGCTGTGGCATCTGAAGTGACAGCGCCCTCCCTCCCTGCTGCGGCACTGTCCCTGAGGAGAGAGATCCAGAGCCTGCTTCACTTCTGCCTGACTCTCAGAGGACGGGAGGAGCCCAGAGGGTGCAGGCAGTGAGCTCAGAAACCCACGCAGCAGGCCTGGCCTTCTACACCGGAAATGCAGCTGATCTTCTGGTCCTCAGACACAGGCCTGAGAGAAACACGCTGCCTAGTGGCCACTTCTTCAGTTTCCACCAACAGACAAGCATGGAAGCAGAAAAGATACAGGAACCTTGGCACTGAAATCCACAAGAAAAAGAGAGAAAGAGAGAGAGACGGGGTGGTGGGGGGGGCTCTGTCTCACATGACTCTCAGGGTGAGGCAGAAGTTTAAGAAAACATAAGCAGCCTACATTT
The DNA here is from genome assembly GCF_053883595.1 of Heterocephalus glaber. Classification (NCBI taxonomy): domain Eukaryota; kingdom Metazoa; phylum Chordata; class Mammalia; order Rodentia; family Bathyergidae; genus Heterocephalus; species Heterocephalus glaber. The sequence goes on along the minus strand of NW_028258343.1, from coordinate 19,555,804 downwards.
TCCCCCTCCTTTTTCAACTGTTTTTCTCTGCCCAGGATATCCTGGTCACACGGTGAGGAACTGTGTAAATGTCCCCCCTTTCAACTAAGCAACAAGACTCATTTCCTGTCAGGCTCCTTCAAGGAAAAAGAAAAGATGCCCCAGCAGCCAGCCAGAAATAGAAGAATACAAATTGTCAGAAGGAACTTGATCAGGAAACCTCTTTTTTTTCTTCAGGAGAGACAAGCACTCTCTGGACTTCGTTATTGACTTGGTTTCTTTTGCTCTGTTGGTCAGGTGTGTGAGCTAGATGGTGAAGTGCAGTGTTATTTCCATCCTGTGACCCTTGCTCCAAAAGCATTTCGTTCTTGAGATGTAATCAGCTGCTCATGAAAAGCACGATCCAAGTTTTCTCTGGGACAGCCAGGGACTTCAAGGACATTTCTCCTGTGGGCCACGGCTTCGCCCTCGCACACGGATGCCCCCTAGCTTAAGTCAAAGCACAGCAAGACTGACCTTCATTTCAGATCCTTTGTCACCAGAAGCTTCGGCCAAATCCCTTCTCAGCTCCGCGTACCGTGGCAGCATGCTAATCATTTGGGGGGTCCGGGTCTACAGAGGGTAAATAAGGTTGCCAGGCCCTGAATTTTCATGTCCTTGTTCTACGCAAGATGGAGGACATGGGGTGGGCAGGCATCCAGGGCCAGTGGTCCTATCAAAAGCACGGTCATCGGAAAGTGAGCCACCCTCGGCCGCCAGGACCCAGACCTGGGACACAGGACAGAGAGTGGCCTGCAGACCCGGCCCTGCTGACGCTTCACACCTGTGGGGGCCAGGGTGAGGCTCCCAACCGCCCTCCTGTCCTGCCTCCCCTCCGTCTTTCCAGTCAAAGCTTCTTCCCTTAAATCTGGCCTTAATTTCCATTTCTCCTGAAGTGAGGACTCAGGCCAGCCAGACCTCTGGACCCTTACTAGGCTCACAGTGGTTTAGTCCGAAAATCCCTCCCTCCTCCTCCTGTTCTCATTCCCACCTCGTTTTGTTCATTGTGAGTAAGGCTTCAGTTGACACCCATGTGGGCGTCTGGCTTAAGAAAGGAAAATGTGTCAATTTTTCTTCCACACTAGAAGAGAGAAACAAGGAACTAGATGGATGATTTGCCTCTCGACTACACAATTCTCCCTTCCCTTGCCCCTGACTTGACCATTCTACAAAGTTGTCTCTTAAGCTGGCAGTTATTTGAATCTACACTGCAGTGACATTTGTCTGTTTTCCCCTGATTTTGTTTTTAAATTTATTTTATTTTGATAGGAGGTCTCACCATGTAGCCCAGGCTGGCCTTGAATTTAGGATCCTCCTGCCTCAGTCTCCTGGGTGCTGGGATTACAGGATGTGCCACCAAGCCTGGCTTTTTTCCTGATTTAAAAGGAAAAAGTAAAACAGTGTTGGAAAGCTGCCATTTCATGATGCTGAGACACTGGCTAAATAGATATCCTTCGAGCCACATTCATTCTCAGCTGGCAAAGGCCAGGGAGAGAGGCTGGGGCTGCACCCGCCCGTGACACAGAGAGGAACTGTCCCAACTGCCATAGCACGCGCTGTCGCTGTGGGCCACTGAGTCCTTCTACAGCTTTTTATGCAGCACTGCATCTCTGGAAGGTTCATTAAGTGGAGGACCTCTGGTTACCACTGTGGCAGCACATGGAGCTGAGGCCTCTGGGTCCAGAGGATGGGGCCCATAGGAATTGTTTTAGCATCTTTACAGAAACCACCTCAGAGAGGTTTCCTCCCTCTCTCCACCCCTGGGGTCCTACAAGAAGTCAGTCAGCAGAGCCCAACCAGCAGGCACTGGGGTCTCAGACTTCCAGCCTCCAGATCTGTGAGAAACAACTTTGGATTGTCTACAAACCACTAGTCCAAGACACCTGGCCACAGCAGCTGGAGCAGACTGGTAGCTGGCCTCAGGGAATTTCAGAACTTTCACAGATAAGGTGAAATTTGAAGTGGATCTTGAATGAGTAAGAGCTCACAAAACAGGATGTAGAGCGAATAAGCCAGGGGGGTGGGGAAGATGTTGCACACTGAGTCATACGGCATGATTCTCTATCTGGGACTCTGTGTGGATGAGCCTGAAGGTATATATTAAAACTGTTGGTGTGGCTGTGGATGTAGCTCAGCAGTTCCACCGCCTGCCCTCTAAGCGCAAGGACCCAAGTTCGATCCTGGTACCAAAAAAAAACATTGTTGGTATACTCAGGAGGCTGAGACAGGAAGCTCACCAGGGCAGCCTGGGAAACTTGCTGAGACTGTCTTAAAATAAAAAAGAAAAAGAAAACTGACAAGATGATTCACTTTTCTTCTCTAAAGTTTTGTTTGGAGGCAATTAAACATTCTCCCTTAGTTTGTCTTGATAGACTCTTAAATCCAAGCTATTGCCTCTGATTCTCTGTATACATACCAGAAACAGAAACAAAGCCAAGTAGCCAATCCATAGCTCCACAAAAGAAAATCACTCTTGATTAAAGCTCTCAAATAAGACTTGTTACTCCATTTTGCTCTAAAATCCAAATACTTCTCTCAACATGCTTTGTTTTGGTTTATTTTTGACTTCTTAGTCCAAACTGTGGTGCAGTAGAGGCTGGAATCCTGATCCACTGTGACAAAGCACCCGGCTAACATTAGGAGGACACAACATCCACATTCGGCTTGAGTCACTTCCAAAGCATCTGAGCCAAAATGCAGAGCAAGTTTGTGGCATGAGAACATAAGCAGGCTGACACCTACTGTTCTCTGGACAGGCTGAACCTTTAGATCTTACACAGTCCTGGGCCAAATAGACTCTAGTACGCAAAAGTAGACTGTGGGCTCAAGAATCCAGACAGGCAGAACCTGGTCTGGTTACAGAGAACCCTCTCTATGCAGCCCAAGGAAGGAGAGGTGAGGCAGAGCTGGAAGTTGGACTGATATCCCCAGTTTGCCTCAGTCAATGCCTGTGTGAAATGGGAATGGAACAACATCTTCTCCAAAGGACGCATTCGAGCACTTAAATACGATGATGAGCTGCAGAAAACCACGCTGGGAAAGAACAAAGGGACTCCTAAGCTGCAGCTGTTCTTACAGCCGGCTGAGGTATGTACGCGGGCCACAGGCTGGCCACTGCTGAGAAGAGGAGCTGCTAAATGTATAAAGTCTTAATTTAAATTTAACTGCCACATCTGCCTAGGAGCTACTATTCTGAACAACATGTCCTAAGGTGAAGCCCTAAGATGCCAACTAATACTATGGGGGTTGCACCCATGAAGTGGAATGCAAACTTCTCAGGCCACTGGAGAAACAGATGAAACAGAAAGAAAAAATCATCATCACAAAAAACTCTTCATAATCAGAATTCAAGAGTATTTTGATTTAGCACAATTAAATATTGCACAGCATATTTTGTCAACTTAAAAATGATTCACAGGAAGAGGAGAGATATATCTTTTGTAAAAGCAAAAAGGACCAAGGATGGAGGGAGTGAGGAGGGAGAAGAAAAGGGGTGAAAACGGAATTAAGATGTGTTATGCAGATGCACCAACTCCCCTCAGGAATGAACTCTTCTTTTTTTTTAAGAGTAGGAAAAATTTATTGGGAGAAAGAAAACTTTTGCCTAAGAGAGACAGAAGGGGTACCAGAAAGTGGGTTGCCTGCCCACCCCACTTTTCAAGGATGTTTTGTATGGCAAAGCTGTGTGATGAGGTGGGTACAAAGTGGGACAAAACTATAAGACCCAGTGGAAATTTACAAGGTGGGCACAAGGTGGGACAAAACCACGACCAACCAATAAGATTACAAGTACAGTCTCCCAGGTAATACTGATTAAATGGGAGTCAAATGGGGGAGCAAGTCACGTAGCAAGAATACAAGGATTTTCAGTGAGGATGGGTCAGGGATCTTTCCAGGGAAGGCTGGGTTAAGACCTTGGGCCCCCACCCAGGTGATTGACACCTGTTTGGAATGTCAATCACTGCTATTAATCCTAATGGGTGTGTAGCGTCTCTCCTTTTACAACACTGGCCTTCAGTGAAAGTGTCTTCACTGTCCTCCATGTTGGTTCCTTGTGGGCTGGCCCTGTCTACCTGCCTACAAGATACCTAATTAACTTACCTATCTGCAATATTTCTCCCTCTGAAGAAGGACCCCTAAATGCTGTGAGAGGGCAAAGGGCGAAGACTGTTCTGGCTACTTCCAGCTGGAGAGGGTCATAGTTGTGATCAGCAGTCAGAGTTACTCTACAGAGGGTCATCTAAAGGCCCTTGATAGGCAGCAGGCATTGTCATCTTGGGTAGGCTTTGAGTCTGGAGGGACAAAGTCAAAGAAACAGTTAAGAATACATGGACCAAATTATAAGGTCAGCAGGATTGCTATGAATATAGCCAACAAGGGTCTCCACCCGGAAGAACTAGTGATAGCCTCCCACAAAGAGGATAAGGAGAAGGTCCAGGGAACTTCAGAATCCAACACAGAAGTCGTATTGCTTTGTTTAGCAGTTATGAGCTGTTAACAAGGTCGATATGGTTGATCCCAGTAAAAGAAGTCTAGCACATTTGTCATTGGTTCCATTTCTATGACTGCTTAGAGTCTGGCAGCCTCTAGGCAAGAATAAACAAAACTTTTAAGAAATTAGAGCATGAAAAATCTAAGCATGAACACACTAGAATGGAAGGGCACACTTAGAAAGTGACATAGTGATTGTAACCTGTTAGCTCTTACTCTTATTGATGGAGGTTATCTGTAAGTCTGATACTTTGTCATAAGTCTCTCTAGTTTTACCTGTAAGATGAGACAATTTGAAGAACAAATTTCACTAAGAAATATAAAACTCTAGATGAGCTTTTATAGATTCTACCATAGTTTTTCCTAATGATCCATAACTGTGGTCAGCTACTGGTACAGCTGGAAACTTTCAGAAGGGGTCAGTGACTGGAGCCCCTTTTTACATCTAGCTTATTACTATGGCATTATTTTATACCTCTTTTGGTTATTCTTTTCTGATGGGTGTTTAAGACCAAGTTAAAGTGAGACCTGTGTCAATTAATATGACCCTCTTGCTGTCTATCAAGGTCAGTTAAGTCTCCTCGGGCATTACTTTGGAACCATACATACAGCCTGCTTTCAATGAAAGTGTGGGAGACTTTCCCCTCTTGGTGACCCCCTTTGGCACACGGTACATTTGTCCTCTGGTTCCCAGCAGCCTCCCTGCTCAGGAGGTTGAGTGACTTACCCATGATGTAGGATCCTGTAGAAAAGGTTCCCACATGTCCTGGATTCTTTGTTGACCTTGAGGGGCCAGGGCCAAAATATTGGCTGCCCTCAAGAATGAATTCTTATGCACTGCAAACATGGGTAATAAAAATTAAAATTCTTAAAAGGATTCAAATTTTAAAAGCCTAAAATTACACTGTATTTCCAAATAATTTATTGGTTATTTTTTGTCCTCCATAAGATTTCCAGATATACATAAGAAGTGCAAGAAATCACAGCCCATTGTAAGTCTGTCAAAAGTAAAAGTGTGAAAACCTGTCACAGTAATTACAGCAGAACTCAGGGTTCCGAGTGGTTCATTTCTGATGTGTAACATGATGTGTGGTGAGACCTTTACAAGGCTGAGTCAGGAGGATTGCCCTGAGTTTGAGGCTGGACTTTGCTACATTGTGAGTTTAAAACCAGCCTGAACTACATGGTGAGACCTTGTCTCAAAAAGTATATATAGGCCGCCATCCCAAGTTCCTAGGGCAGAGAAGCTGAGCCAGTCCCAGCACCCGGAAGGAAGCTCCCCTGCTGCCATCCCAAGCTCCTAGGGAAGAGAAGGTGAGCCTCGAAGGCACCAGAAGCATCCCCCCTACCCCGTGGAAATGAGAAGACATGTAAACAAGCCTCAAAAACAGACTTCCGGATCACCTACAGCAACCCCAAAGGGAAATGAGATGGAACAATCTGATACTGTACTACCTGGACTCTCTGAACTGGCAATAAAAGAGGATCTGGGAAAAATGAAATCAGAAATAATTTCTCAGATAACAGCAAAGATTGTGCTCATGGTGCAAGACATTAATAAATCTAGAGAGGACACAGATAAAAAATAGAGGATCTGAGGAACATGATGGAATCCCAACATAGGAAACAAATGGAATCCATAAAACAGATGCAAACAGATTTCCAGGAGATTAAAAACTCCATCGAAAGTCTGTGCAGCAGAATGAACCAATGTGAGGATAGAATTTCAGATATAGAAGAAAAGATTGCAATTAGTGACCAGGAAAAGAAAAATTGCTTTAGAATTGTAAAGGAACATGAGAAATCAATCCAGCAGCTGCTAGCTGATGCAAAAAAGAATAACATAAGACTGGAGTCAACGAAGAAACAGGAGAGAGGGCAGATGACATAAAAAAACTGTTCACAGAAGTGACGGCAGAAAACTTCCCAAGGAGGGGAAAAGAACTTGACATACAGATAAGTGAGGCATATAGGACTCCAGCTAGCCTTAATCAAAAAAAATCTACACATAGGCATATAATAGTTAGGATTCCAGAAATCCAACAGAAGAACAAAATTCTACAAGCAGTGAGAGAAAAGAAACAAATCACATACAAAGGAAAGCCCATCAGAATCACAGCAGACTTCTCAATGCAAACCCTCAAGGCAAGAAGAGCTTGGAGTGATGTATTTCAAGCCCTAAAGGAAAACAGCCTCCAACCCACATGGATGTACCCTGCAAAACTATCTTTCAAAATTGATGGAGAAATAAGATACTTTCATGATAAAGAGCACCTCAGGAACTTCATGAATACCAAACCGGCACTCCAAAAAATTTTAGACAATACCCTAGGAAAAGACAATGAGGATCACAACCCCAGGAAGCCCAGCAGAATGAATCTGTTGGACATGACAAATTAAACGCAACGGGGGAGAATCCAACAAAAAGAAAAAGTCATGACAAGGCTTTTAAAACTTTTGACTTCATCTCCCTAATGAGTGTATAATTCAATCTTGTTATTATACTGATCAGTATTTTTCTGATTCTAGAGTTGCACACCTTTCCTTGTGCTGTACTGGCTATTTATCATGTTCTTATGTCTACGTTTTGATTGGGTTGTCTATTAATGAGCTCAAGAATTCTTTATATATTCTGCTCATAGGTTATATGCATTGTAAATATGGTCTGTTTAAGAACTAACTTTTCATTTTAATGATGTCATTTAAAGTTCTAAATTTTGATGGAATCTCATTTATCAATTTTTTCTTTTATACATCATGTCTTTTTTTTTTTTTTTTTTTTTTTTTTTTGGTACTGGGGATTGAACTCGAGTCCTTGTGCTTGCCAGGCAGGCATCAGAACCACTGAGCTAAATCCCCAGCCCCCATCATGTCTTTTGTATCCTAGGTAGTTCTTGCCTACCCTGAATTCATAAATATTTTCCCTTATAATTTCTTCTTAAAGTTTTATACTTTTAGGCTTTCTTATTTAGGTTCATAGATCCCTTCAAGTTATTTTCATGTATGGAAAAAAAGGGTTGAGGTTAATTTTTTATATACGGATACCAGGTGTTCTAGTGCCATTTGCTGAAAACATTATCTCTTCCTCAGCTCTTGAATTGAGTTTATATTCTATAAAATGCTAATGTTAAATAATCTTTCAAAACTCAGTGGACCATATATGTGTGGTTCTATTTCTAGATTCTCTGTTTTATTCAAATGATCTATATGTCTTTCCTTACACCAACTCTGCCTTGATTACTGTAGCTTTAGAAGAAGTCTTAAAATGAGGTACTAAACATCTTCCAACACTTTTTGTTTTTGTTTTGTTTTGTTTTAACTTTTCTAGGTCCTTTGTACTCCTACATAACTTTTAAATTTCAATATCCAATTCTTCATTTATAACAAGTATACACAGACCTGAATTTTTATATATACCTTGTGTTTTCTAATCCTGCTAAATTTAAATACAAGTTCTAGGGGCTGCTAGAGATTTCTTAGTATTTTCTCTGTAGATGATCATTTCATCTTCATATAAAGATTTTGCTTCCACCTCGCCAATCCTATCCTAATTGTGTCATTTTATTGCCAGACTATTTTGGTGGGGCCTAGGTTTCAAAGTTTAATGGACAGATAAAGAGTAAGCATATTTGCCCTTGTTCCCTACCTTAAGGAGAAGTATCATATAGTGCGTGCACTATGTGACATGGGAAGCAACCCAGAGTCTCTGGACAGACACTGATCTCCAGACTGATATTTTCTAATACTAAAGCGACTTAACAGAATTAAAAAAAAAACAGCTCAGGCAGGGAAAACATATTCTTTTATCCTAACACAGACACTAAAGATATTATTATTGTTCCAATTTATACATTAGAAATGCCGATAAACTCATAGTTTTCTTTCTTTCCCATCACTATCCAAGCTTGCGAGCATAAACACACTAAGATAGCAGCAGCCCAATTCTACAGGAGAGGCTTACTTCAAACTGCCTGATAGAAGACTCTCTCTCGTGAATAAGGCGGAGATCATCTTTTGTAATCTCATCATCCTGCACTTGCACTTGAGACTGTGTTTGGCTAAAAAAGGAAAGAATATGAGAAAAAAGCTGATATTCAAAACAATGGGAATTAATCCATATTTAAGAAATTCTAAATAGGATATACTGTTCTTCAAACTCAGAGAATTGCTCACTTTAAAAAATGTGAAGAATTCAAAATTTACTCATTTTTATTCTCATATTATTTTATCTTATATGGGTTTAGAGTTATTATTTATTGAAAATTATATTTGGCAAGTGAGTTTCTTCTTAGCTGACTTAACTCTCACAAGGAAATAATCCATATTAAAAATTAAGTCAATAAATATTTGGATAATTTATCTTATGTATCTTATAATAAAGTTAAACATTTTTCAAATTTATTACTTTTAAATTTATAAGTAATATAGAATATTTATGCTATGATATACTGAAAGCTTTATTTCTACTCCAGAAGCTATAATATCTAAAACTTGAAAAATTATTTTTGGCAAAGCGTAGTGGTGTGTGCCTCTCAACACCAGCACTCAGGAGGCTGACAAGGAAGGATTGCAAGTTCGAGGCCAAAGTTGCCTCTATACGGAGTCCCAGGCCAGCCTGGACTACACAGCAAGACCCTTCTCAAAACCAAACAGAACAACAGCAAAATATTATCTTCTGATCGACGAAATATTTATATTTCTCACCTTTCCCAGGATACAAGATTCCTTTCTTTTGAGTTGTCCTCAGGAAAACCGCCCTGAATAATTTAGTAACAGGATGGTTTAAGAGAGAGCAAAGAAACAAGGATAAGTAAAAATAAACAACATTCACATTTTACCTTAAAATGATCTAAATTTATTTATTTATTTGGGATGTACACATATGTGTGTATCTATGAGTCTGTGTAGACAAGAAGAGAAACCCTTGTTCTAATTTTCTAGGCTAACTGCTTCAAGTAATAATAAAATTATAGGGCCGGGGATTTAGCTCGGTGGCACTGCGTCTGCCTCTCAAGCACAAGGTCCTGAGTTTGATTCCCGGTACCAAAAAATAATAATAATAATAAAATTATTTTCTGAGTTGACAAGGAAGGAATTCATTAAGTATTGTCAAGGGCCAAATAATAAATATTATTTGGTTAAAATTTAATGTAGTTGTGGAACTTCTACATTAAAGAATAAGAAAATAACTTATGATGGTTTCTGAGGGAATTTAACATTAGATTATGTCAAAATTCCACTTTCAATCATCCTCTTATTTTCTCCAGGCCCATATTCAATACTCCTATCATATACACCGTGTACTCTGCTATCTCCACTGAGCGGATTCCGCAGCACTTTTTTGTGTTTTGGCAGCCGGAAGTGACGCGCTTTCTGCGCGCGTCGGCCCCGCCCCTCGAGCCCCCTCTTGGGAGGGGCGCACTGCTCTCCTGTGGTGACCGCCGGAGGTGGGCCGAAGGGCGAGAAGATGGGGAAATTGGCCGCAAACGTGGAGAAGGTGTGGAAGCCTTCGCGGAAGGATGGGGTGAGCGGGGGCCCGGGGCGCTGCAGGCTGGCTTCCACAGCGGGAACCGTCGGGGCTGGACGGGCGCGGGGCGCGGGGCGGCACCCGCCAGTCGCAAGGAGTGGGAGCCCCGATTTCTGGCCTGGCCGCGCTCACCTCGGCCTCCCGCGCCCCGGGAAGCGCAGCCCCGCTACCGCGCGGGCTTTCCCTGTCCTGCATCCGGGCGCTTCTGAGCGTTCTGCTCGCTCGCTGGCTGCCTTCCGCTGTGAGGCAGGGTGGCGGGACGGGTTAGTGTGGAGGCCCTGGGGGTGAGTCTCGCTCCTCGCGAGGTGTGCAGTTCGGGAAGAAGGCCGTGAACCCTCTGAGCCTCTGTAAAGAGGGAAAGAGTCCTCGCGGCATCCCTGAGGAGTGAGCATCATTTGGGTTAATAACCGAGGAAGCCGCTGGAACAGTTGCTGGTGACCGCACTGTCCAGTCTTCATTCCCTTCTCTCCCTTCTCACTGCAGACCTGCGGGTGGCTCAGTGCTGGCCTGGGGGTTGGGGGTGGTGCTTTCTGTGGCGGCTGCTGCGGGCCTCCCTCACCTGGGGATCGTGATGGCCAGCGTTTATTGATGGTTGCAGTGTGCAGGGCATCCATGCTGTCTGGACTTTCATCCTCACAACAGTTGCCATTCCCCTTGGACAGATGGGAAGGCAGAAACTATCGGGTTACATAGCTCAGAGTCATACAGCCACCAAGTGCCGTGGAGCTGGATTTTGATCAGATGTGGCCACATTCCTTTGCCCACTTTCTTCTGAAGGTGTTCATTTCTCCTCTACCTTATATGTCAAATAATGGGGTTGGACTTTTCCTTTGAACTCGCTTCACGCTCTAACCTTCTAAGGTTCTTGACCAGTTAAGTGCACAGACTCCGCAGCCAGAGGCTCTGGGTGTGACTCTCACCTCCACCATAAGCAGCTGGATGCCCTCAGAGGAGCATCTTGCCACTTGGCAGTTGGCACAGAAGTCAGTTCAGCTGTGTGGCATCCTTAGAACAGTGCTTAGCACAAAGAAGGCACTAAGCTAAATGTGAACTGTCTGTCATTTTTCCTTATCTTCACAACTCCCAGTAGGGCCTGGTTCTTAGGTTCTTCTCAAAGGAAAGAGACCTTGTGTGGCCCGGGACTTTGCATACTGTCTTCATTCTGCAGACAGACCATTATTCATTGATACGCCAGGTCCAAGATGATAATATCGTTTTCTCAAAGTCAGCGATGTCACATTACACAACCTGATCACGGGAGTGATAGCCCACTATTTGACACTTTGGGAATTATTAGGGAGAGAGGAATCTTGGGGTCAGCTGGGAATCTTGCTACCACAGAATCACCTGATTGGTGGTCTCCCTGTCCCAGCCTTTGGCTGCCTTTCCAGGAACAGGGGAAGGGGACGTTACCAGAACCTCTGCAGTGAGTCCTGGTCTCCTGCGAGCCATGGCAGCACACGGCGAATTACAGGAAAGGTAGACAAATGAGACTGAGAAGAAGCTGAGCTTTGGGTCTGATCAGTGCTGCTCTGGGCAGCAAAGACAAGAAGCCCTAGCTTGCAGCACCTTTTATTTAGTACATCCCAAGAAACAAATGTAACAAATGAATAATGTAGATTTCAGTATCATATTGGGATGAACAAGGTGTAACAAAAGACTGGGTGGGGGCAGCGGAAATCTAAGAACAATGAGGAACTATGCAGATGAAGATTTAGTTCCTCCCAGGAACTACACAGATGAAGATTTGGTTCCTCCCAGGGCGTCTCCCACAGGTGTGGTCTTGTCCTGGAGGATTACAGCATCATGGGATCATTGAGATCTCCCTTGTGACCTGAGGCCAAAATGGAAGTATGTCTTGGAGTGTTATTGCTGGCCTGTAGGCAGGAGAACTAGGCCTACTCAAATGACTTTTCCCTAGAATTATGTAGCATTGCTCCCAACACAGCTCACTGCTGCAGCTACATCGTGCTCGTTCTGCTGTCTCCAAAGTGCCACTTTCTTTCTCCTTTATTGCCTTTGCTTCTGTTGTAGTCGTTCCTTAGTGGTTTCTATTCTCACCTAGGAGAGGCTGTCACTGACTAGGACACTTGTGTCCGGAAGGCCCTGCCCCTGCTCTGTTTGCTCTGCTGTTGATCTGGAGGCTCAGCCAAGGCCAAGGGGACGGCCTTAGAGTAGGAGAGCAAAGTGTTCTTGGGGCACAGACATCACAACCTGTTGAGATTTGTTCAGGGTGGAGGTATGTGGAAAGGCTGCTGGATCAACTGGTGAGAAGTGGAAGAGGCACAGATTGAGTGCTGAGCCTGTCCTAAAGAGTGACAGCTGGCACTCCTCCCCTTCAGTTTTCACAGTCATTGTGGTTTATTTGTAATGTGTACATTTTTGAGTGTCTCGGGATACTCTTTTTGTACTGACAGGAGTGGGAATTACAGGACCCAAGGCTCTGGTCTCAGCTTATGTTGCTTGACTGCACACTGCATTTCATTACTTGAGTTTTCTAACTCACAGGGATCCTCCTGCCTCAGCCTCCGAAGTGCTGGAATTACAGGCGTGCACCACCATACCCATGAAAGCATTGTTGAAAAGAGATAGAAAGGGTCCTGGGTAGGGCAGTTGGGAACAGATGGTCACTTGGTAGTACAGAGACATTGATTTGATGTCCTAATGGTTCCACATGAGAGGAAAATTCTTAGCATTACTTATGTGCAGAAGAGCAGGCTTTAGTGAAGTGTGAATGCCTCATCCTAACTGGGATGTATATGACCAGTGTGAAGCACTCTCGAGATTTCCTTCAGGCTCTGCCTTGAGTAAGAGGTGCCGGTAAAACAGCCCTGATTTAAAGAGAACAGTCAAGGGCAACCCACTTTCTGATCCCCCTTCTGTCTCTCAGACAGAAGCTATCTTTCTTTCAATAAATTTTTCCTACTCTAAATAAATAAATAAATAAATAAAACAGAACAGTCACAATTCCTGACTTGGCGACATAGAGTCTATGTACTGACAGTGTTTACTGCGATTTTTGTTTGTCCTAAATGTTTACCTGGACCTGTGAAGGAAGACAGCCACCAAGGTGGATTCCAGGTCCCAACAGTAGTGGTGGCAGTGTATGACAGGAGAGGATATGGAGAGGGTCAGGAAGACAAAAGCAATGGCAAGAATCGCCTCTTGTCTCCCATTTAGACCTGTCTATATGCAAAGCTGAGGATTGGATGCAGTTTCCAACATGAAGGGCAAGTTGTCCTACCTGTTGTTACCTATCTGGCATTTCTAGGCCCAATTGAAGAGTCATGGTTTTTTTTTTTTTTTTGGTTTTTTTTATTTTACAAAAACCACTTTCATATTCTGGGCTTCTTCAAAAGTAACACAAATCCACCACTCCTATATAGTTCTGGAAACATTAGCCACAGCAATTAGACAAGAGAAAGAAATAAAAGGAATAAAGATAGGAAAGGAAGAACTTAAACTGTCATTATTTGCTGATGATATGATACTCTACATAGAAGACCCAGAAAACCCTGCCAAAAGACTTCTGGACTTAATTGACAGATTCAGTGGAGTAGCTGGATACAAGGTCAACACTCAGAAAACAACAGCCTTCTTGTACACAAATAACAGACTCACTGAGAGAGAAAGTAGGGCAACAATTCCTTTCACAATAGCACGCAAAAAAATGAAATATCTAGGAATCAATCTAACAAAGGAAGCAAAAGACCTCTACACTGAAAACTACAGCACTCTGAAAAAAAAGAGATCGAAGAGGATATAAGAAAATGGAAAGACATCCCTTGCTCCTGGATAGGAAGAACCAGTATAGTGAAAATGGCCATACTTCCAAAATTGCTACATAGATTTAATGGGATGCCAATTGAAATTCCAACAATATATTTCACAGAATTACAGAAAATAGTCCAAAAATTGATTTGGAACCAGAAGAGACCTAGAATAGCAAAAGCAGTTCTAGGCAACAGAGACATGGCTGGGGGTATCACAATCCCCAACTTGAAACTACACTACAGAGCTGCTGTGATAAAAACAGCATGGTACTGGCAAAGAAACAGTGGAGTAGATTAGAAGATGCAGAAACAACTGCAGACATGCTCAGCCACGTCATCTTTGACAAAGGAGCCAACCATCCCCACTGGAGGAAAGATAGCCTCTTTAATAAGTGGTGGAAAAACTGGATTTCAACCTGCCAGAGATTAAAATTAGACCCATATCTATCACCATGCACTAAACTAAGATCAAAGTGGATTAAAGATCTAAATACTAAAATAGAAACATTAAACTTGCTGGAAGATAAGTTAGGTGGAACTCTTGAAGACATTGGCATAGGAAAAAACTTTATGAACAAAACCTGAGTAGCATGGGAACTAGCACAAAGAATCAACAACTGGGATCTCATCTTATTAAAAAGCTTCTGCACTGCAAGAGAAACCACCAACAGCTAAGAGGCAATCTACAATGTGGGAACAAACTTCAGCAGCTGTACCTCAGACAACGGACTACTATGTAGACTATATAAAGAACTTTAAAAAATCAGACCCCCCCCCCCAAATTCAAAGACCCAGTTCAAAAATGGGTATCTGAAATGAACAGACGTTTCTCAGACAAGTAAAAGCAGCAAGTAAACATATGAAAAAATGTTCAGCATCACTGGTCATTTGAGAAATGCAAAAGAAAACAATACTGAGATTCCACCTCACCCCAGAAAGAGTGGCTGCTATCAAGAAATCAACCAATAACAAATGTTGGTGGTGTTGTTGGGAGAAAGGAACCCTTCTCCATTGTTGGTGGGAGTGCAGACTGGTGCACCCACTGTGGAAATCAATATGGAGATACCTCAAAGAACTAGGACTAGAGGTCCCATTTCACCCAGCTATTTCTTTGCTGGGTGTCTTCCCAAAAGAATTAAAAGAATCATACCATAGCGATGTATGTGCACCCATGTGTATAGTGGCACAGTTTGTAATAGCTAAAGCTTGGAAACAGCCCAAATGCCCATCAACTGGAAACTGGATAAAGATGTGGGGTTTTTTTGTAAAATGGAGTACTATACAGCCATAAATATGGAACGAGAAACTAGAGACATTTATAGCTAAATGGATGCATATTGAGGCCATACTCTTAAGTGAAATAAATAGGACACACATGTGTAAATACTGAATAGTTTCTCTAGTGTGAGAAACTGAAAGTGTACATAAGGATGAAAATGAATAATTGATAATGTGAAATAGGAAGAAAGGGCCCAAAGGCGTAGGGGAAGTAGGAGGGGTAGGGGAAAGGAAAGAAAGGAAAGGAAAAATTATGAGAAAAGGAAAAAATGGAACCAAAGGCTTTTTAAATATTGAACGGTGGAGAGGGTGGAGGGAGGATAGGGAATGGGGAAAAAATAACCAAGGTATATCATGTAAAGGTACAAGTACCCAATGATGAATGCAAATGTATTGTATTCCTAAAATATACCCATAAGAATTTAAGGGGAAAAAAACAAAGTAGCACAAATCATGCTGCTGTTTTTGTTTTGGTTTTGGTTTTGGTTTTCCTTGAGGTGGGGCTTTGATATATAGTTCAGGCAAGTCTTGAACTCACTATGTGCCCCAGGCCGGCCTCAAACCCACAGCAATCCTCCTGCCTCAATCTCCCTAGAGCAGGAATTACAGGTGTGCTCTGCCACGCCTGGCTAAATCATGCTTTTGATCAGTAACCAGCTGAGGGCCCAGGAATTTGTTTTTCTTGTGTCCGTATGGTGGTCTCTGTGGTCCACTGTCAGTACCGTGGTCTCTGGCTGTGTCATGAGCAGGATGTCCCTGGGTGACCACATCGCTGTGGTAAGTTGCAAGAAGAAGACATGAGTGGGCTGGGGCTTTTGTGGTGAAGGATCAGGGAGCATTTATCTGAGGGGCTGCTGTCACAAAAGACCACAAACTCACTGGCTTAAACAACAGAAGGAACCATGTCTCTTGCGGGAGCCCAAGCTGAGCCCACATCCTGAGAAACCAGAAATGAAGGTGCAGATGGAAGAGAGAAAGTCGGCACAAGTGGATGAGAATTCCTCAGAGTGGATGAGGTCGTGGCGAAGCAGGTGGAATGGGAAAAGGTTAGCAGGAAGGTGAGTTGGATGAGAAGCAGCAGGGATGCTGAGGATGGCACACGTCCTCCAGCCTTCCAGGCACAAGCCTGCAGTGCAGTCAGGAGGGAAAGGGATTCCACAGGGGATTTGTGCACCTGGCCAAGGAGCTCCCCTGGGTGGACTCAGAGCAGGATTATGTGACCTGGAAGCACCCGGTCCAAGGATGGGAAGAGAGGACTGTGAGGGCCCAGCCCAGGCCCCAGGGACTAGAATTGGGAGCTGCCCTCATTGTAGATGCCTGCCAGGTGAGTGTGAGTGTAGAAGGAATAACTCGGTGGGAGGAGGTGGAAACCGCACCTTCAGTTGTTCTGCTATAACTTAGGGAGGTGAAGGACAGGGGACTCCTGCCTCAGAACTAGTGAGATTTGTCTGTCCTTCACTCAATCTTAGCTGGAGGCCAAGAAGTGATCTCCTCCTGTCCTCCTCCACTTGCATTAGGTGAAAGTTTGCCCACAGCATCTCTCATGTATTTGGTAATCGCTCAGTTTTTCTCACCCTGTGTTAAAACTTGGGAGTTTAGATAACAGACTTTCTCACTTTCCCAAAGGTCTGAGAGGGAGAACACTAGCAGTTTGAATACCATGTGGCATTTACCCTGCAGTAGGGGTGTGGCAGCACAGAATGTGGTGGACAGGGCGGAGATGCTGTGCCTCCGGACAGGAGAGCACCAGAGGAGGCCCTGAGCACGGTTCTGGTCCGGTTTCAGCAGAGCTCGCAGGTCAATGTCAGCAGGTAGGGTCTGTGTGGACAGGCTGCTCTCTCGGGCAGTGACTGTTTACTCCTGGAGAAGGAGCCCATGGGTGACAAGACACATGTGCAGAAATGTCCTTGTGATGATGGGAAGTTTGCAGGCACTTTGGTGCTGTCCTTGAGTGAGTGCGGTTCAGATCTGAGGTGCTGGGGCCTGTGCTGGGAACTGTACAGACAGAGACAGAGAAACTATCACCTCAGCATCCCCAGAGCTCTCAGGCAGGGAAACCAGCAAGCGGTGGGCAGTGACCATGGGCTTCTTGGACAGGGGAGCTGTTGCTGCGTGGGACTGCATCGACGTCTGTGTTGATTCTCCATCTGGCTTCTCCCACAGCTGCAACACCTCTCTGAAGTTGGTAATGACTGTGACCTCTCAGAATATCATCACTTCCTGGGCTCAAGGTTGGCTGAAAGCCACTCGCATTGCTCAAGTCTGAGGTTGAAGGTGACCTCACCAGTGTTCCCTGACTGTGTTTCCGTCAGCTGCAGAAATGAAGAGGCAAGTTCAGTAAGACTTACATGTTACCCTGATGTCCTTGGCTTTGTCTGATAAGAGCTTTTCAACTTCACTCTTCTCTCCATGCATAAAGACAAATTCAATACCATGTGTAGTCCTAGTACTATAGTAGTTGTTTTATCTTCAATTTTCAGATAAAATAGTGCAGCAGTATTGAAAACAATTTTTATATTTGAATTTGCCAACATAATGAACAATGTGTGACTGACATCCCAGTTTTCTGGTGCTCCAGTGATTGGTAAACAACGTTTGTTCTACTAAAACAAGAATCAGCTAATATCCCTGTTGTGCTTCTCTTGTTGGCCTTATCAGATATAAAAGCTCTCCTGAGCTCCAGAGCTTAGATCTGCAGCAGTTCAGCTCATGCAGTGCATTTGCTGCCCTGTGCTTAAACACTGCTGATTATGCAGGGGATGCAGAGTTGGGCATGGCAGCCCTTAGAGGAGCTTCGCCTATTGGCACCAGGGCCACTAAGGACTGTCAGTACTGTCAGTGACAGCATCTCTCCTGGACAGTGCTGAGCCCACCCTGGAGAAAGGGAAGAGGACAGGGAGGGGGCATAGCCCTGGGCTCTCTGCCTCCCAAAGATTTAGGATGAAAGGACCCTGGGGAATCTCTCCAGTGAGTGTCCTACAGGTGAGGGTTCACACACACTTCGCATGGCTCCCATCCCTGGTTTCCTTTCACAGATAATGGTTAGATTTAGCAACATCAGGAGAAGCCACTGAGACATGGACTGCAGAGCCTCAGTTCAAGATCCTGCTGAGAAAGTGAAGCAGGCAGGGGTCAGTGCAGGAGAGGGGTCCGTGTCAGTATCAGGAGAGTGCATTGGTGGCCTTCAGTGGTGGTGATGACTCCTGGAAAGACCTCTGTCCCCAGGAGTCCCCGATGACAGCCCCAGATGCCAGATAACTAATAGAACCACTCCCTTCCTCTGACCTCACAGGAAGGTGAGTCCTTTGCCCATGCAGCCTGCCGAGAAACATGGCTGTGACTCCGGAAAGAAAGAAAACAGATCCCAGTGTAAGTGACAGTAGAAAAAGCAGTTGTGTATAAAATGAGCAGATGATGGATAGAGAAAGGGACTGTGGTATCGCCAAGGAGCTGGCTCGGGTGAATGTTGTGTGTTAGAAAAGGGTGTGTGGTACAGATATGACCCACTAGGCACTAAATTTGTAGCTGAGGGTCTGAAGTCATCTGCACTGTTTATCCTCTACTGTTTCACCAATATACTTCTCTCATGGAGGCCCAGGATTTCTTCAGAATCTGAGATCGTCTGAAAACCACTGGCATCCCATGGTGTAATTGGAGGATGGTGTGGGGTGAAGGTGGCCTCCTTCTCAGGTGTTGATCCTGTCCCCGTCCTTCCCTTGGACATGGATGCTCTGTGGTCCAGGATCACACCTGTTGCCCCCCGAATCAGGAAATCTGACCACTAACCTGGAAAGTGTTGGCCATGCGAGCAGAGCATCTCTGCAGAAGGTGCAGGCTCACGATACCTAGGTGGGGATGGGTGCTGAGAAAGTACAGGTGCTGAAAAAGCCGCCCTCTCTCCTCAACCTCAGCCTTGGTGTCACTGGGCCCCATGGCACATGTGCACTGAGGCTCATCACCAACCAGACTCCTGGCCATAACTTACCGCATTGGGCTCATGGGATTCAGCCGGTCAGCAGCTCTCGGTTAGCTACTACGTGTCTATCAGTGGTGTCCAGTAACAGCTTCTGATGGGCCATGTTTTGTTCTAGTCCCCGGTGAACTAAACGCAGACATACAAATACCATTCTGTTTACCTGTCTTCCCCAAACCGAAACTCCCAAGTATTCAAGGTTTGGTACTGAACTATTTTTAATCACGTTGACAGTTGGGAAAAGGTCTTGTGGGGCTAAGCTGTAATCCAGAAATCACAATTTAGTGGCATTAAAAAAGACAACCACAAAAAGCAACCCAACCTAGAGGAGAAGGCTAAGTGGTAGTGACGTCAAACTTAGCTATGGGAAAAGCCAACAGTTTTCCCACGGAGAGAGAAGTAGCTAACATAAAAAGGACATATTGTAGCCAGGATAATATTGGTGAATACAAAAAATTAAAGCCTTACTAATTTAGTAATGTCTCTGTGTCGTGTGATGCTCTTTGTTCTACACATTTCATGGGTTTAGAAATAATGGATGATGCGGGGCATTGTGGCACCCAGCTGTAATCCCAGCACTCGGGAGGCTGGCTGAGGCAGGAGGATCTCCATGAGTTTGAGGCTGGCTTGGGCTACGTAGCTAACCTGGAGGGGGTGAATATTCAGAGAAAAAAAGTCCTGATAGTTTGACATGTTTACGTTTCCTTAGCTTTGCAGTTTGGATGTCAACAAAACCCCCAAGAACTGTTTTAATGATAAAGAAAGGACAAAGTCACTTCCAGACCACCCTAAAGAAACTGTAAACTGTTGGGAAACAATTTTTGTTTTGATGGTGTTAGACATGAGAAGTGTGAACTCTTTTTGAGAAATATGCCTACTTTTGGGGGGAAAGTGGTTGTTGGGATGAGCCCAAGGGTGCACAGCCTTCGGGGGTGGTGGATGAGTGAGTGGGAGGTCCTCATATGATGGTGGGGACTTTCTGAAGCCACTGGGGGGCCTTGAGTATGAGCACAGCCTGGGCAGCTGGAAGGGAGGGGCTCCTTGGAATTCCATGACCTCCCCACCTTCCAATCCGCTGCCTTTAATTGTCAGCCATTGCCAGCACCCTGGGCCATAACTGCCTCACTCGTGTCTAGTCTGAGCCACAGGCAGCACCTTCTGCTCTGAACTCAGATTCTGGATACTTGTTTTTACGGTGAAATTCTCAAGTGTTGTGAGGTGTTGATCGACTTGTTCCCAACAGTGAGTTCATCAGTGTAGTTATTGTCCTCCTTCATTCCTGATCCAACCTGTTTGATTTCCTTTTTGTTGTTTTCTGAGACAGGATCTTGCTATGTAGTTCAGGCTGGATGTGAACTCACTACATAGTCCAGGCTACCCTCTAACTCACAGCAATCCTCCTGCCTCAGCCTCCCAAGTGCTGGGGTTACACACACCCGAGTGCATGTGTCACCGTGCCCAGCTTGATTTCCTTTGATTTTAACCCAGGTTGTGTTTGGATTTCTTCTCCACAGTCCTTGGATGTACATCTACTGCTACCGAGGTCACCATGGCAGTACCACTCAGCCCCAGTCCAGGGGCTGAAGTGAATGTTGTGGAGTTCAAGGAGTATAAGTGCTCTTGGGTGGGAGAGAATAAACTGCAACTTGAAGACCGCAGATCAAGTTCTGTTAGACCTGAAGCAGCTGTTGGCTCCCTAGACACCAAAGTGCAGAAATGTGGTGAGTTGTGTAGGTTCACAGTGAGCAGGATGATAAATGGTTCTGTTTTCTCTCCACAAATGAAAAATAGTCTCCAAAAGTGATTCTTTTCTTCACTTTATCGAAATTAATTTACCTTCCCATATTTGTAGAAAGGTAGAAGTTGGTATCTTGCCCTCCATCTGGATGGAAGACGGGGGCTCAAAGCATTTACCAGTGTTTCCCAGTTCAGAGTGAGGAGTGGGGTGGGACCCAGGTAAAAATCCCAGTTACCGATTGCTGTTGAAGGCAGGGAATGGTGTGCTTTTCTCAAGAATGGGTCAGGCCATTTCGGTGAGGACCCTCTGTGTCCCCTCTCAGATCCTCCAGATGTGTAGCATTACTCTTGGCCTACTGTTCTGGGACCAGGGGCCTCGCCTTGCCCTGAAGCTTCTGTGGAGGCCAAGTGGGCACGGCACCTGCTGGTTATGTTGGGGAAAGCTGGGGGCAACAGGTTTCAGAGGACCTTGGGGGGGATTCTGCTCCTAACTGAACCTATGGCAGCCACCATTGTTGCCATGGAGACCAGGGACTTGAATGGCATTGGGGAAGACCTGCTTTGTGGGGCACAGGCTCTTCTTAGGTGTCCAGGACAGCCGTTCCTGTCATTCAGTGGAGGGTGTGTCTGGGATGGGAGAATGTGGCACCCATCTGTCTCTCCAAGAGCTGGTGGACTCTCGGGAGGGGCTGAGCAGCAGGCCCAGGTACACCTCGGGGGCCTGAGCTCTGAGACGTGAGGCTGCAGGAGAGGGGGTGTGGAGGAGGCCAGCTGTGGTCCAGCCAGGGTCACGAGCAGAGCACCGCCCTCCCGTACCTGGCCCCATAGCAGAGCCTGTTGGCCTGTGCAGGAGAGGGGCTGTGGTGACTGAGGAGTCAGGGAGGGCGCTTGGCCCAGCACCATCACCAGAGGGACCGTCACCCGCTCTGAGCCTGAAGTCCTCACACCGACCTAGTGTTCCTTCCAACAATCCATTAGTAGGGGTTTTTGGTGAGTTGAGAGGGACTCAAGAAAAAGTGGACCGTGTGAAGGAGTCTCCAGGTGAGTTTTGGGAAGAGGCCAACTGCATTTCACTCGTGTCATCCGTCCATAGAATCAGATTGAAGAGCAGGAAAAGATGTTGAGGGTGACAGAGGAGAAAGCCATCCCCAGGCCCTGTGGAGGACATGTGTGGAGCGCGGGTGCTGGGGTGTCCCTGGGCTCTAATCCAGGAGTCTCCTCCTCGGTGCCCTCAGGCTCCTCCTGTTCTGTGGTCTCCACCAGTCCCTCATCACTGGGTCGCAGTGAGCTAGCTCTGAGTTAGTTGCAGTGACACTCTTACAACAGTGCCCGGCACAGGCACCCACTCACTGTGGGCCTTGCTATTCCACCTGAGCACCAGCTTTACAGTGTTGGGTATTTACTGTCCGCTCCTTACGCTGTCTTGCCGCACATTGTATACACATTGCCAGGCAAGATTTTTTCTTTTGTCTTTGAGAACCATGTTCCTCACAGGAATCCCATCCCACGGGAACTTTCAGCTCTACTCCAAGAATAGAGCTGGCACCGCTTCATGCCCAGCTAAGGGTGTGAGTTCAGAGGCTATGGGCCTGGCCATTCCAGTGGTCCTGGACACCCATTGAGACTTGGGGATGTGAGTTCTGACTCTGTCACACCGTTAGTCATTTGTCAGTATACTTGCCTGGCAGCTTCTCTGTCCTTATCACTAATGGAGACCATCAGACACTACCTGTTTGAGAGAGTAGGAAATCAAAATACGGTGATGGTGGCAGAGAGCCTGGTGCTGAGCTGTCCTTGTGATGGGCGTGGCCTGCTCCTCTGCAGGCGGTGCCCACAGCCACGTGTCCAGCTGTCCACTGAGGCGGACACATCTCTTTTCTCAGGAGGTGTAAAGTTCAAAGATGATGTGGAGTCTCTGCTTGGGGAGAAGCCGCAGCCCAAAGAGCAGGAGCTGTCCGCAGAGCTTCCCCTGACCGAGCAGCTCAGGTAAGGGGTGTGTGCAGGGCGGGTGGGGGGAAGGTGTGTGAGTCCCTGAAGAGGGCAGCTCAGGTGTGAGAACCAAGAGCTGTGTGCGCCAGGGAGGGCAGAAGCCTCATAGCCACAGGCTCCACGGTTATATGTGGGGAAGAAACAGGTGCTAGCTGTTGGACTAGGACTGTTCAGAAGACCCTCATTTGCACTTTTTAAAAATACATTGAGCTCAATTTCACATGATATAAAACTAAGCCACCAGTGGTTTAGCTCAGTGTTTCCGCCGCCTACCCCACAAGCGCAAGGACCTGAGTTTGATCCCCAGTACCAAAAAAAAAAAACAGTTTAAAACTAAGCAAATGAAAGTAAATAACGATGTGGCGGTTGTTGAGGTCGCAGCCTGTGGTGTGGTGCAGTCCCTCCCTCATCCCTCTTCCTCCCGGTCACCTGCTGAGGGCTGAAGGCACGTCCTCCATTCAGAAGAATCTGTCTTCCTGAGCCTGCAGAGTTCTGGTCTTCCATTTTTCTCCAGCTACCCCAGCTGTATCCGGACACGTGTCTGTGTTGGGTGTGCGTCCCAGCTCTGCCCAGGGCCCTGTGTCTCTGTTGACCCAGACACTTCCATGGCCAAATGTGGAAGTGACAGGACATCTTTTAGGCAGGAGACCCGGGAGACCTGGCTTTGATTACAGAAGAGGAGATGAGGGCAGTGTCAGGCATCCTACAGGAGCACTTGGTGGTGCAAGAGAGCCCTTTAATTTGTCTTCTTTTTTCCTTTGCCACAGGGAACTGTCCAGACACATGCCTGAGTTCTGCTTGAGGGGCCTTGGGGATCTTGTCACAAAACCTCTCTCAGTGCCTCTGTAAACCCCATGCACCTCTCTGTGGTTTCACGTTGGTGCTTCTCTCCCTCCTAGGGTGTCCACGTTGCTCATTCGAGAGCAGAAATGGGAGCTCTCTGAGTTAACCAAGAAGCTGAAAGAAGGGAGAGCAGTGTCATTGCTGCTGAAGGAGTCTCTGGAGGTCCACCTCAGTCGAGGTCACCCTGACACTGAGCACAGCTGGCAACAGGGACTGGCTGCAGGGTGCAGGCTGGCAGAGCAGCTCGTCCACATGCTCAAGCCAGGTGAGGAGACATCAGGCCCTAGTTTCACTGAGCTGTAATTACGGGTCACTACAGTCACAGGGTGACTTGTTTGATGAGCTGTCCTGGCGCCCGTGTCCTTTAGAGCTGTGGCAAATTCAGGAGTGGCCCTGTGGGAACACAGGGGATGAATACACAGCATGGAGGTCACAGCATCCCAGTGTGCTTTGTCCCTGATGGAACCTGGCCTCTGTCTTGAGGCAGCAGCATCCCGTCACATTTTAAAGCCATGAAGGGGAATGTGGCAGGAGGCAGCTCATCAGAATACATATCGTTCTGGACTAAGAAAATTTCCCAAGCTCCAGCCTGACGGCTTTCTGTACTCAGTGTGTGACTGATCACTTCATCTTTCCTGAATTCCTGTCTCCTGATGTACAGAAAAGGGATTGCGTGGTCTTGTTCACTCTCTTATGCAGGAAGAGAATTGTCAAAATGCACTTAGGAAAGAGAACAACCCTTTTGCCCCTGGGGTTGGTTTAGACCCTCGATCCAGTAGCACCTGGGAGACTTCAGCACCTCCCTCAGAGAGAATTTCCCCGTCCCAACACAGCCAGCCTGCTGTGTTTCCTTCCCTGTGAGTGAGGAGCCACAGTGATAGTTACTGGTAACAAGACTGCAGTGTCTGTCAGGTTTACTCTGTCAGGCCCTCTCCAGTGTCCTGCAGAACGGTTCGCTGCCCTAAAAGTCCACTGTGTCCACCCAAGTATCCATCCCTCCCTCACCCAGATCCCCGAAGACCCAGTCTCCGAGTATCATCCCTGATGCGGTTTGCAAAGATTTCCTCCCGGCATGTGGCTCACCTTTGAGCGGTCTCAGCAGTGTCTTTCTTCATAGAGCAGAGGTCAGATTTGTCACAGTCCAACTTACTCCTTCTTTTCTTTTGTGGACTGCCCTCTTGTTCTGGCTAAGAGATGCCCTGAGGCAGTTGACAGAGATTTTCTTCTTTGTTGTCTTTTCTCTTCTGAAAAATGTTTTTAATCTTATATCTATAATCCATTCTGATGTAATTTTTGGGAAACTGGAAGGGCTTTGTCTAGAGTTGGTTTTGTATGGCCAGTGCCTGCCTGTCAGGGACCAGGATATATGAGGAATTATTGGGGCCAAATTGTGTGACTTATGCCCCACAGTCCCAAGGCCGATGTAACCTGCCTTAGGAAACAGAAAAGCATCCATTTGAAAGCTGTATGGAGAATGCTCGTAATCTCCCTACTCCTGTGGCAAGATAACATCTGCCAAGGACAGTGTAAAGAATGGTAGTTCCTTATTAACTTGGGGAGGCATTGGAGTATAGAGAAGAGCCTGTTCCCTTTCACACACTCCCCTTGTAAAAGTGTAACTTGTTCCCTATTATTCAAATGTCGTTTCAACCATTACTGTTCCATGACCCCCTCTGCCTGTGCTTCTCGCTGGCTAATAAAAGCCGGTCAGCCATGGAGATTGTCAAGTCTGTTCACTAGAGGCTGTCTATTCCAGGTCCCCTTGCATCTTGGATATTTCTTTGTTTCTTCTTCTTCCCGATTGTCCCCCCTCACAGGTGTCCAGGGGTCTGATCAGCCCTCGGCACCTGTCCACTTGTTCCAGCACCTCTCATTAAAGACTCTCCTTTCTCTGTGATTGGCCCTGGCTCCTTGGTGAGCTCTGTTGCTGAGGCCTGGTTCTGGGCTCTGTTCTTGGTGCTCATCCGTGCCTGTCCTCCCAGCACCACCCTGCCAGAGCTTTCACTTTGATCTCTGTCAGTATTGTGTTTGCTCTTTTGGTCTTTCGACTCCAAATAAACTTGAGAATCTATCTGATGTCTTCAAAATTGTTGGATGGTTTTATATTGCAATTGGTTAGAATTGGTAGATGGAGTAATTTTGACAGTTGTGAGCTTTCTTCATGTATGTGGATTATGTCTGCATTTGTGTAGCTGGTCAAGTCACTTATACATGTTTTGCTAGGTTCATGTATTAGAGTTTTATTTATTTTATTAATAGAAATGGTAATGTGTTATCACTTCAAATTCCATGTGTTTGTTCCTGGTGCAGATGACAGAGCAGGTGATCTGTGTATATTACCCATGTATCCTGAACTCTTGCTATGAATGTTTTTTATACCCAGGAAGTTTTTGTTGGTGCTATCTCGTGATTTTTAAAAATACTACTGATGCTATTTTCAGTGGTAGGGAATCCTCTTACCTTTGAGTTCTAGCCCTAGCCAAGTGGTTTTTGCTTGTTTGGTTGATTGTTTTTTAATTTAAGCTATTTCGTTCCCTTACCTCTTTTCATTTGGTGTTTGCATATTTCTGTTGATACTTTTTTGAGGTGATGCATCCTTTCTGAGCCATCTCTAGTCTATGGTGAGCCTGACAAAGGCCTTCTGCATTTCTGTTCGGGTTGTTAATATCATTTCCTTTCAGTCTTGTCTCTCTGCTTCCCTGTCCATTGGGTATCTTTCCGGTCAGACCTGTGGGCATGTTCTTCATGCTGCGGCGTTAAATTCCTCTTCTGGTAACTCAGAAGGTCTGGATGGTCTGCCAGCAAAAATTGTCCTCTGTTTCCCAGTCTCTTCAAGTCACAGTGGTTTCTGCCCTTTTGCTGGGGAGTGCGGAGGCTGCTGACCCTGAGGAGGCTGGGGCAGCAGTTCATGCAGGCCATCTTTGTAACTTTTGGTAGCTCTTTCTGTAAAAAAAAAAGTATTTGGAATTTATACTCATGGCATATTCTTTACCATTATCTTGTAGGATACTTCTATTTTTATTAAATAAATTATATTAAATCTGAGCCTTTTATGTGAAAAAAAAAATCACACTGGCTCCTTGTCCATGAACTTAATTCTTTCCACAATTCTGCTCACAGGCCAAACCGGTCACTAACCAAATCAAAATCAGTTGTTAGGTTCGATGTTGACTTTGTGGGAAAATTTGATTTGGTTCACGACCAGATTTTGATTCATTCAGTTTGTGACCAGAATCATGGAATGAATTAAGTTAGTGAACCTAGGTACCACTGTTTCTTGGAAGCCACCTGCATGCAGCTGGATGACATGAGTGGAGGCTGATCCAGTATTCAGGGAGGATTTGTGTTTCTCTTCTACAGTTCAGCTGTGTTTTTGGTGTGCTCTAGCTGTAGTTGCTGCAGACGAAATTCTCCTGTGAGCTATTTATTTCTGTCTGCTCCACTGTCTCACATTCTGTCTTTATTTTTCACGTTTTGTTGTTTTGAGGCAGGGTCTCACTGTGTAGCCCAGGCTGGCCTTGAACTCCCAGCAATCCTCCTGCCTCAGCCTCCCGAGTGCTGGGATCACAGCTGTACTCCACTATGCCTGGCCATTCATGTCCTCTTGATAGTTCTGCTAAAAGTCTACACCTGCAGTTCTTCCATTTGGCTCCTCTGCTCTGACACGAGAGCCCTGCTGGTGGGTGGGCAGGTGTGCAAGGAGAAGAAGCACAGCACAGGCCTGTGATGCAGTGTCTGGTTCTCGTGAGCTTGAGCCCAGGGCTGTCACCTTCCCAGGGGTGTTTCGGTGTCCCTGCCTCCTCTGTTCGCTGTGCCCAGTGCCCTGAATTCCCCTCTGGGCCACCTGAAATATTAGCAAGCACTAGTTCTCTAGCACTCTGATGGAGTGCTCATGTGCTCCAGCGGAAGTAGAGGAGGCCCCGTGCCCGTCCTCTGATCCGTCCTAGATATTTTCATTGCAGAGAAGCCCAGGGCCTGTGATGGGGATGGGGAGCTACTCTGTGCCTGACTGCACATTTGTGAATTTGCTTGCAGAGATTCCAGAACAGGAGGAGGATGGAAAAGAACAGCTGTTGCTGGGCCCCAGGTAACTAACTGGATCGTCAGGGCTGGGACTTGCGTGGGGACCAGAGGAGGTGGGTCCCCGAGGGAGCAGACCAGGAGGTCTAGAGTGCCCAGATTTCCCATGCAGAAAGGTAACCTGAAAATGGCACTTGGAGTTCATTCTGCCAAGACAGGGGGACAACTTTCTATCAAGGTGTGCGGTGTCCCCGTGGAACTCGTTTGTATCCAAGTGGACCTAACCGGCCTCTGTTGGGTGGAGAAGCTGAGGCTGAGCTGTGGATCTGGCTCTGTGCGGGTGTCCTTAGCGCGTTGGCAGGGATTTCGTACTGAGGAACCTAAGAAGATCAAAATATCTGTCATTTCCTGCATCTGTGGAAAGAGGCCCAGACTACACAAGGTCTTAGGACCCTGATACCTCCGCGGCAGTGACTGAAACACATAGAGGAGTCACACAATTTGTAGGGAAGGTGGAGCCCTGCTGTGGTCTCTGGGTGTGCTGGGGGTCGTGGTTGTGTCACACGGGGTGTGGGGACTCTGTCCTCATCAGCCTGTTGTCCAGCCCGTGCACTGTGCATCTCCTCCTGTCTCCTGCCCTCCTGGGAGGTGACTCTGTCTTTGAAGTTTTCATCCTCTACCTTCTGTGACAACTCCCTCATGTCTGTCTCGACCACCTCGGAATCTTGTGCCCATCTCACTTGGTTTTACTGTGTTCTTTATCCCAACAGTGTGAGTGCAGAGGGCCTGCAGCGGGAGGAGGAAGAAGACCATTTGACTCCCTCTGGCGGGTCTGAGCCTGGTGAGACCCAGCAGCCTCCCTGCACCACTGCTGCCCTGGTAGATGAGGTAGAGACCCCTTCTCCAGGTGCCTCCGGTGAGTCCCGCATTATGAAGGAAACCACACTCACCTCACCCATTTCTGGTGGCCCCAGTGCAAACTCAGGGCAGCAGACACAGAGGGGACAGGCTGGCACGGACGTAACAGACTCACAGCAGCAAGGTTACCGCTCCTGGCGGGCTTTGTTCATCTGCACAGGTTCGCTTTGTCCAGCTGGAGCAGCTGATGTCTCCCACAGTGCTCTGGTAATTGTGGCTCCTGAATGCTGTGCTTTGGCCTTCAGTTACGTACAAATACATCGCTCCACTTGAGTTGTTCGCGGGAGATGTTGTTATGGTTCCTGGACGCCCAGCCACCGTCTCTGTCTCTTCTAGCTGTCCTCTGCATGAAAGGTGTCAGTTCCCTGCCAGGGTGTAGACAACCATGACTGCGCCTGACCGTATTCCTGGGGGTGCCGCTGAGCCTTGCCACTCTCGCCTCCTTGGATGCAAGCGTCGTCTTCTCTCAGCAGCCCCTGGGATCTCTCCCCCTTGAGGCTCTGTAGAGCTGTCCATCCACACAGGCTCAGCCAACAGTCTCCACAGTCCCTGTGCAACCCTGAGGCTCAGGCCTAGGACCTGCAACCCCTGCCACTATGCAAGGAACCCGTGTCCCGGGGAGCACCAGGGACCTTTCTTTGAAGAGTTTGTATATTTCACATCAGTCTCATCCCAGGGTCTCCACTCAACTGTACATGGAGAGTTCCTGACGAGCCTTGTGGCTCCAGGATCACCAGAGGCAGTTAGGCAGGTCCTAGGATGTCTGTGGGAAGAGGCTAGCTGAGCTGTGTCCCAGCATTCAGGGCAGGAGCCTGACTTGCTGACCTGTAGCTGTCTGTCCCATGGCTCAGGAAACAAGCCCCATTACTTCTCGCAGAAAACGTCCTATGCCTCCTGCAGTGTTGCTCTCAGACTGTTCGTTTGCTTAGAGAATAATGACAGCCGTGGGCTTGCAAGGTGTGAGCAGGGATGGTATGATGTGACCATCCCCGTCTGACTTTATTTACAGAAAATCAAAATCACCCTGAGGACGAGGACACCCTGGAGCCAGAATCGCCCAGGTAACTGAGCATGGAGGACCAGTGATGGTAACCAAGGTGTCATGGAGATTTCCTGTATAGATCCCAGGGAAATCAGATCTCCTGAGCACACTTACTTCACCCAGTCAGGCAGCCACCGAGTCTGTGTTTAAACCATGCTGCTAACCTTGTTTCCTTTTCTTGTATGGACTATTGCTTTTACTAGTTTCTTGGTAATCCAAATAGAATCCAGGAGAGCTATCATGACCGTGGGTTTCAGTATTCATGCACACGTGGCCACTTGTTCCCTCGAGGATTAAACTCAGAGAGGGATGCAGAACTGACCTCTGCATACGAGGCCTTGGCTCATTGTCAGGTTTATCACAGGCAGGAAACTATGGAGCTAAGGAAACAGGGCAGACATGAGGTGTAGGTGTAGATGTGCTCAGGAATCCACACTATGCCAGATCATTTATGCGCTGGTCTCAAACAGGCGTGAGCTTTCCATTGGAAGGGCCCCCTCAGATGTGCTCAGAGGAGTCCCGGGCACAGTCCTGTGCCTGAACAGTCAGCCCATTTACACTCTGCTGGTTTCCCTGCTTCTTGTCATTCTTGACCATGCCTGAAAGCTGAGTGCTAATTGCAAATTTTGCCATCTCTTCTCTGCTGGGCATTTCAGGGTTATAATTGAAGATCTGGCCTTGGATTTGAAGCCTATAGAGCAGTTTCAGAGATGGAGGGACATAATCTTCTACCTGCGACTGAGTCTGAAGGACATGCTGACCCCAGATGGACCTGTGAGCCACCAGGAACAACATGCAGAGAGGCGCAGGCTGGCCAAGAGCCCTCGCCCTCCAGCTCAGCCCAGGTGAAGTGGCTGCGGGCCCTGGTCAACACTGGGCTTCTCCAAGGCACCCAGCTGTGGGAGACCCCGGCAGACAGGCCATCTCTACATCACTTCCCTTACTGTCTACGTTTTCCTGGGAGTCTCGGCTCATCAGGATGCCGCCCTGGAGGAACACTTGGGGGGAGGAACACATGGGGTGGAGGCCACACAATTCCCCCTCACTGTTCTCCCCGATAGAATGGGGCTCCTGACACCAGCAGCCTTCCTCGCCATCCTCACAGGGAGGGGAGATGGGGCGGGGGGTTAGGTTCCTCACAGTCTGGGCTGAGGGCAGTTTTCTCTCAGGTGTCCTCACGCTGACTTTATTGTGGCTGAGGGGTTCCAGATCCTTGCATGATTTCCGTTTGCTCATGTGTCTACAAGGCGCTCAGGGTTGTTACACTGGAGTTGTAGCATTCGCGTAGGGAATCTCTGTGAGTGTCCTTTCAGAGGGCTGTTGTCACCCTGAAAAGTTTCACTAAGGATTGGATGTCACAGAACGTGGTCTGGGACATTGGGTAACATTGGGAGAATGGCCACTACATACGTGGTAAGAGGATGATGGAGGGTGCGAGGAAGTTACCAGGGTGTGGGCATTGTAGGGCAGGCTTGTATCTCCTTTCCTTAGTGAAAGGAGGCAGAGGGATGTGAGAGCCATGGTGAGCTAGAGATCCATTTACCCTGCACTCCAGCTGTGTGACAGGAGCAAGGAGTATCCAGTGCTCGGCTGACCAAGATCCAAGTGAACTTGGCCCAGGAAAACTCATAGCTCATCAGGATAATCATCCCCAGATGGGGACGTTGTGCATGGAGGAGCAGCCTGCACCCCAGACTGTTTCTGCTGAGGTGACACAGGTCATTCAGTGCAGTTCCCCATGTCCCTCCAAAAACCCTGCGTGCTCATTCGTGTCCTCGCGCTCAGGTGGGTGGGGTGGGCATGGGGGAAGTGGCACCATGGAGTGACTGTCTGCACCTTTCTGAATTTGCTTGCAGAGCAGCACTGCAATGGGGATGATGAGGAAGAAACAGAGTCCCCAGACTCCAGGTAACCGAGCGTGGTCAGGGCTGTAAGCCAGTGTGACAGGAGAAGGGTTGTGTGAAAGCCAAGACCCGGGGTTGGGAGTGGCCACAGATTTCAGTCAGGGTGAGAAAAGCCTGGCGATGGCCATGGTGTCATTCACCCAGCCAAAGGCACCATGGCCTTCACCAAGGCCCTGTGTGTCCTCTGGGGATTCAGAGAGGGCATCTGTGCAGGGAGAACTAAGCAGTTTGGGGCCGTTATTGTCCTTAAAGAAGCCTGAGAGAGGTTAAAGTGAGGATACCATGCACATCGGCTCTGAACTGTTGCTCTGAGTGCATGGAGAGCTGAGACACAGCGAGGAAAGTTGTGGATCCCCCGATAGAAAGGTATTTCTTGTCTCAACATTGCTAAGAAAAGGCTCGGAAGGCCCAGGTTCTCCTGCAGTCTCCACCACTGGAGCCTGTATTCACAGGACCCTGTTCACACACAAGGTTGGGCCCTGCTGTGGTTCCCACTGTGTGCTCCCTGTCCTGACTGCACCTCAGAGGGAAGCTGGCTCTCTCCCCTCATCAGCTGCTCATCTGGACAGTGCCCTGAGCAGAGGCGCCTCTCTCTTCTCTGCATCCTTTTCTCTGTCTGTGTCTGTCTCTCTCTCTCTCTCTCTCTCTCTCTCTCTCTCTCTCTCCCTGTCTATTTATCTCACATTCTTACAGTAGGTGAGCAATGCCTGAGTCAGAGGGGACCAGTTTCCTTCTGTCTTTTAATTTAATTTTTTGTACGGGGAATTGAACTCGGGTCCTTGTGCTTGTGCAGCAGGCAGTGAAACCACTGAGCTAAATCCCTGGCCCCTTTTTTTTTTCTTCCTTTTTTCTTTTCCTTTTTAAAAAAATTTTATTTAAAAAACCTTCAGTGCAATATTAAAAAGCAATACAGCCAGCGGGAGCAACGACTGAGAGAAAGGGGAGGGCAGACAAGACCCAGGACCCCACCCAGCTGTTCCCCAAGCCTCCTGTGGCTGGAGGCCAGGGGCAGCAGGCTGGGAAGGGGGCATGGGTGGTGGGGGAGGGAGGAGACCACCCACCAAAATGAACGAGCAGAACAAAACATTTATATAGGAATCATCTGGCTGAAAATGATTTTGGGGAAGCCAAAATTTGTTTTTTTTCTTTCCTAAAAACGTCCTTGGATTGGGAGGGGGTCGGCCTCCTGGAGTCCCACACTGTACTCCACTGTTGGGGAGCAGATATGCAGGGGCCAGGTGTGTGTGAGAGACAAAGGGAGATGAATGGAGAGGCGCCCCTCGCCGGACTCTGTCACCAGGGCCCCAGGTGCCCTAGGCAGCTCCTGGACTCTCCTGGGCTTGGGTGAGATGGGAGTCAGAATGGACCTCGGGAGGGCATTGCCCGGCACTCAGCCTAGAAAACCATCAGGGTCCTCATCTTCAAAATGGCCTTGCTGAAGCACCTTGATGTGGTGCTCGTAGATTTTGAGGGCTGGGCCCAGGCGGATGGGAAGGCCAGTTAGCAATCTGTGCGCTGCATGAGCAGCAAGGATTTGCCGTCGATCTCCTGCTCCTGGAAGGCAGTGGCCTGCTCAGGGAAGCAGGCCTCAGTGAAGTACTCTACCACGCCCATCACTGTCCGCTCCACCGGGTCTGCTGGCTTCTCCTTGCGCCCGGGAGTACAGCCAAAAGGGGTCCCATCGGCCCCAGGGAGGGCTGGCTTTCCTGGGGGCAAAGGCACAGGGGACAGGGAATCTGGCCCAGTGGCAACAGAGGCCGATCCTCCTTCCTTATTCATGGCTGCCATGGAGAACACCTGGGGGGTACCACTCCCCGGTGCCGGTCCCCGCCCTTCGTCCTGCCCCGGGAGGGGTCCACAGGGTGTCCACTCCTTGACCCTCTCCTTAGCGCTCGGAGGGGCACGTTCACCATTAAGCTGGAGGTGCTGGGCACCTGCAGGACGGTCACTCTCGGGCACTTCTGAGCTCTCAGACACATCATCTTCGTCATCTTCATCTTCTTCATCTTCCTCTTCTTTCTCAAGCAGTCACTCTTCTCTTCTCGCTCCGCGACGCGCGGGTGCAGGCAGCCAGCAGGGCCCTTCCAGGCCTGTCCCTGCGGGGTGGCGCGAGCGCTCCAAGGTGAGTGCGCTCCAGGCGGCCCCGCGCCACTGCCTCCTCCTCCAACAGCCTTTGCACGCGGCCACGAGTCAGGCGCCCGCTTGTGCTGCCCCCGACGTAGCACATGACTTCCCGCAGGCTCACGGGCCGCCCCGCGCCCCCCTCTGGCGGCGGCTGCTGCTGCTGGGTCGGCGCTGGCGGCGCGGGCCTGGGCGGCGATAGGGTGGGGGCCCAGCCATGTCTCCCCCCAGGCCGGCTGCACCATGCGCGCTGCCTCCCTCCCAGTGCGGCGGCCCCTCCCCCCTCCCCCCGGGGGCACAGCGCCTCTGCGGAGCGGCAACAACGCTGCTGTTTCTTTGCAAAAAAAAAAAGAGCAACAGAGAAAAAACAGTGAGAGAGAAAGAAAAGAGGAAAATAAGCACGCACACGCTCACTCGCACCCACGGCCCGCTGGTGCTGGGCGCTCGCGAGCCAGGATGCAAGAGCAGGAGGAGGAGGGAGTGCTTGCGGCACAGCGCTAACTGGCGCGGCCCCTCCCCGCTGCTGCCTCCGCCGCCGCACGCGAGCCCTGTGCCCCGGACACCGGGCCCCCTTTCTGCCTGCCTGCCCTCCGCCTCCCGCCTTCCTCCCTCCCACTCCACTCCACGAGCCCGCTTTTAAGGTGCAGCCCAGGCCCGCCGCCCCGCCCTCTTCCCCTGTGCTCAGGCTCACTCCTGCGCGCCCCAGCCCCGCCCTTTTGTAATTTAATTTTTTCTCTTTTTTGAAACTAACTTGTTTTTTTTACTACTATAAATTTTTTTTCCCATGAAGTTTATTGGTACATTTTCGGTATAACATACAGTTACATTCATCATTGGGATCTTGTACCATTACATGAGTCTCTTGGTTCTTATTTTTTTCCCCTTCCCTTGCCCTCCCTTCGCCCCCTCCACCCTTCCCTATTTGCAAAGACCTTGTTTCCATTTTTTTCCTCGTCTCATATTTTTTTCCTTTCCCTTTTTTCCCTTCCCCTACCCCTCCCAATTCCCCTGCTCTTTTAGACCTTTCCTTTCTGTTACACAATATCAGTTATACATTTTTAAAATTACAATATTAAGATCTAGGAGACATTACCACAGATTTCACAGAATTTAAAAGGATATAGAAAGCATATTACAAAAATCTTTTTTGAAATAAATTTGACAACTTCTAAGAAGTAACTTAGAAGACTAATGAAACTAACTCTGGAGGAAATATAAAATTTGAATAGCACCTATTAAAGTATATTCCTAGCTTGAAAACCTACCTACATGATAACAGCAGGCTCATAAACATTTTAACTGATAAATTATATCAAACATTTAAAGCAGAAAAAAGAAGGAACACTTCTCCCTCCATTTTAGGAACTCAACATCGTGCTAATCCTAAACCTGGATAAAGATAATAGAAGAAAAAAGTATGAACATAGGTAGAAATTTGTTTAAAAAAACAAACTCTCAGAAGTCAGATCTGGCAGGATATAGAAAGTGGTTTTGTTATAGGGATGGCAGTGTTGGTTCAGCATTGGAAGATCCACCCCCAAAAGTCATCATTTTAACAGAGGAAAGGAAAAAGCCATATGATCCTGTCACTAGTTGGAGAAAGAGTATTGGACTAAATTCTACAGCTGTTCATGGTAAAAGCTATCAGGAGACTAGAAGTAGAACAGAACCTTCTGAGCAGATCAAAGACATGTACTCTATACTTCCAGCAAAAACTCCTTCTATGAATGGAGATGATACAATGCTTTCTCCCTAAAGTGGGGAACAAGGGCAGATATGCCTACTCTTCCATCTGTCCATTAGACTTTGAAACATAGGTCTAAACCAAAATAGTCTGGCAATAAAATGACACAACTAGGATAGGATTGGCACGGCAGAAGCAAAATCTTTAGATGAAATGATCATCTACAGAGAAAATACTAAGAAATCTGTAGGAGCCCCTAGAACTTGTACTTGAATTTAGCAGGATTAGAAAACACAAGGTATATATAAAAATTCAGGTCTATGTATACTTGCTATAAATGAAGAACTGGATATTGAAATTTAAAAGTTATGTAGGAGTACAAAGGTCCCAGCAAAGCCAAAAACAAAAACAGTGTTGGAAGACATTTAGCACCCAATTTTAAGACTTCTTCTAAAGCTACAGTAATCAAGGCAGTGTTGGTGTAAGGAAAGACATATAGATCATTGGAGTAAAACAGAGAATCTAGAAATAGAACCACACATATATGGTCCACTGAGTTTTGGAAGATTATTTAACATTAGCATTTTATAGAATATAAACTTAATTCAAGAGCCGAGGAAGAGATAGTGTCTTCAGCAAACGGCACTAGAACACCTGGTATCCGTATATAAAAAATTAACCTCAACCCTTTTTTTCCATACATGAAAATAACTTGAAGGGATCTATGAACCTAAATAAGAAAGCCTAAAAGTATAAAACTTTAAGGAGAAATTATAAGGGAAAATGTTTATGAATTTAGGATAGACAAGAACTACCTAGGATACAAAAAACATGATATATGAAAAAAAATTGATAAGTGAGATTCCATCAAAATTTAGAACTTTAAATGACATCATTAAAATGAAAAGTAGTCCTTAAACAGACCGTATTTACAATGCATGTAACCTATGATCAGAATATATAAAGAATTCTTAGAGCTCATTAATAGACAACCCAATTAAAATGTAGACATAAGAAGATGATAAATAGCCAGTATAGCACAAGGAAAAGTGTGCAATTCTAGAATCAGAAAAATACTAATCAGTACAATAATAAGATTGAATTATACACTCATTAGGGAGATGAAGTCAGAAGTTTTAAAAGCCTTGTCATGACTTTTTCTTTTTGCTGGATTCTCCCCCTTTGCGTTTAATTTGTCATGTCCAACAGATTCATTCTTCTGGGTTTCCTGGGGTTGTGATCCTCATTGTCTTTTCCTAGGGTATTGTCTAAAAATTTTTGGAGTGATGGTTTGGTATTCATGAAGTTCCTGAGGTGCTCTTTATCATGAAAGTATCTTATTTCTCCATCAACTTTGAAAGATATTTTTGCAGGGTACATCAGTCTGGGTTGGAGGCTGTTTTCCTTTAGGGCTTGAAATACATCACTCCAAGCTCTTCTTGCCTTAAGGGTTTGCATTGAGAAGTCTGCTGTGATTCTGATGGGCTTTCCTTTGTATGTGATTTGTTTCTTTTCTCTCACTGCTTGTAGAATTTTATTCTTCTGTTGGATTTCTGGAATCCTAACTGCTATTATATGCCTATGTGTAGATTTCTTTTGATTAAGGCTAGCTGGAGTCCTATATGCCTCACTTATCTGCATGTCAAGTTCTTTTCCCCTCCTTGGGAAGTTTTCTGCCATCACTTCTGTGAACAGTTTTTTTATGTCATCTGCACTCTCTCCTGTTTCTTCGTTGACTCCAATCAGTCTTATGTTTTTCTTCTTTGCATTGTCTAGCAGCTGCTGGATTGATTTCTCGTGTTCCCTTACAATTTTAAAGCAATTTTTCTTTTCCTCCTCACTAACTGCAATCTTGTCTTCTATAAGTGAAATTCGATCCTCACATTGGTTCATTGTGCTGCACAGACTTTCGATGGAGTTTTTAATCTCTTGGAAATCTGTTTGTATCTGTTTTATGGATTCCATTTGTTTCCTATGTTCGATTCCATCATGTTCCTCAGATCCTCTATTTTTTTATCTGTGTCCTCTCTAGATTTATTAATCATGTCTTGCACCATGAGCAAAATCTTTGCTGTTACCTGAGTAATTATTTCTGATTTCATTTTTCCCAGATCCTCTTTTGTTGCCAGTTCAGAGAGTCCAGGTGGTTGAGTATCAGAGTGTTCCATCTCATTTCCCTTTGGGGTTGCTGTAGGTGATCTGGAAGTCTGTTTCTGAGGCTTGTTTATGTGTCTTCTCATTTCCATGGGGGGGGGCTGCTTCTGGCACCCACACAGCTCACCTGCTCTGCCCTAGGAACTTGGGATGGCAGCGGGGAAGCTTCCTTCTGGGTGCTGGGACCAGCTCAGCTTCTCTGTCCTAGGAGCTTGGGATGGAGGCAGGGAGCTTCCTTCCAGGTGCTGGGACTGGCTGAGCTTCTCTCCAAATTTTCTATTCATTCCTTTTTTATTCAGTTTCTTAAATCCTGCACCCTGACACCCTGGCCTCTGTAGCCCGATTCAAAGCACCGCCACTTGAGGAGTCTGATATACTACTATAAATTTTGATGAAATAGAACTCAAATAATTTCAAGTTCACTGTACCAGAAAAAAAGTTGTAATTAGTTAACACTGCTCGTGTTCTGAGACCACAAAAGTGTCTGATCATAATTTGTACAGCAATAGCCTAGCCTTTCTCTTTCTTTCTCTTTTTCCTTCTTTGGACAAGGTCTTGCTATGTCTATGGGTTTTTTTTGGTACCGGGGATGGAACTCGGGACCTTGTGCTTGCGAGGCAGGCGCCGGAACCACTGAGCTAAATCCCCAGCCCCTTCTGTCTTTTGTAGCAAGTGTCAGATGTGTTATATTCACCCTGAAGCTTTGGTTGAGGCCCACTTGGGAAGCTGTGTTTCCTCATCCATCCTGATTTAGTCTTTTTTCCACTGTTTCTCCTATCCCTCAGTGGTGAGCAGCAGGATGTGAAAGTGGATGAACTCCTGTGAGATTCAGTAGAAGAACACTCCCTCCTCGCTTCTGGGTGTCCTGACGCACCTTACCAACAGCAAGGTCACATCCTCGCTGCCGTCCCTGCAGAGGAGCCTGAAGCGAGTTCTGTGCCCAATGGCACCAGTGAGTCCCCATCATCCTGCTACAAGCACAGCTCCTGAGTCCAGGATCCCCTAGTTCTGTGCTGAGCTCTGGTGTCTTGGCTGAGAGAGGCGTCCGCAGCCACCCAGGAGTCCCCTTAGGGTGCAGAGCAGGGTCAGAGGTCCGGGGGCTCTGGGGCCGTGTTCCTTGTGCCTGGCAGGTCTCTGTCAGCTGGGCCTCAGGTTGCAGACCATGGGTGGATCAGCACATGGGACAGAGTGAGGGGAAGGGACAGGAGCCCCTCAGGGACCCTGCAGCCTGTGCACAGCCGGCTCAGACCTGTTTGGGCAGGGTCCTCTCAGGGCTCCCATCATATTGCTGGGAGTGGCATCTCCTGACCACTGCCCCTCTGCTCTGCACATCCACACGGGCCAGCAGACTTCCCAGTCCTTTGGAGGTGTATTAGTGAGGCTGGGAGCTCCCCCTCACAGAAGCTGCCCCTCCATGGTGCCTTCCCCTGGGGCAGCACTCCAGTGTCCCTCCCTCCCTCCGCGGCCCCACTTTCATCCTCTTCCAGCACCAGGGGTTTTCTCCCTGTCTGGCGTTAGAGTTCCAGTCACATGTCTCATCTCAGAGTTACACTTCCTGTCAGCCATGAACAAGGCTGCACGTCATGGGCCCTGCCCTAATTGACAAGGTAGACAGCAGGCTTCCTGTCCCTGTCTTTTTTTGGTACCAGGGATCGAACTTGGGTCCTTGTGCTTGTGCAGCAGGCGACAAAACCACTGAGGTAAATCCCCACCCGTGTCCCTGTCTTCTTGAGTAGGAGCCCCATGGCCAGGCCTCCTCGTAGCCTATGTGGAACTAGAACTCACTCCTCTGTTCCTCTCACTCAAGCTCCTCTGCTCTTTTGGTCACAGAGAAGCTTTGAAACTTGTAGGTGTTTTTAGTCATTGAATGACCTGTTAGGGAAAACCAAGCTGTGTGATGTCCCCCCATGAATCTGAATGCCGTGGAGTGAAAGTAGCCATGACACAGGTCATTCCCAGCCCCGTGGATCAGTCAGCGCCTCTTGACAGTGCGACCATCCCATCTGCCTTTCCTGGGCTGAGGTGGAAGAGGCAGAGGTTGTTCTCGGTCCCAGCCAGTGGCAAAGCAGGAGTGAGCTGCCCATGTCCTTGCCTCTGCTGCATGCTGAGCCTGCTGCCGCCCGAGCTCTAGTTCTGGTCTTGGCGCCTCAGACAGGATGGGGTCTGCATGTTAGAGCTGAGGACCCTGAGCCTCAGCGGGGTCAGCCCTGCCCAGGAATCCCCAGGGAGTGTGTTCAGGGAGCACGGGCCTCGCCGGCCTGAGCCCACACCTGAGGCTCTGTTACAGGTACCCCGGCCTCGGTTGTCAGGGACGGGGCTCGGGTGGGTTCACCCCTCCCTCCCTTTCTTTTTTTTCTCATTACTGGGGATCAAACTCGGGACTTTGCACTTGCCAGGGAGACGTGGCGCCACTGAGCTACAGCCTGATTCTTCTCCCTTTCTTAACCCAATTAATTTTGAGATGATTTCTTACATAAAAAGAATCTCAATGTTAAAATCAAATTTGAACCTTAAAACATCCAAGTCTGCAGTCACTAGTGCACTGTCCGTGAGGAGGGACAAGACTCCCCGGGGACTTGTTCAATCTGGTCCTTCCCTTGTGCAGCAGGAGAGGAGGCAGGGCCGGATAGCTGCACACAGGTGAAGTGACAGAGGATGTAATGTCAGCCAGAGAGGTCACACAGGGAAAGTCCAGAATCAACTCTGTGAAGGAAGTCAGGCACAAGGAGCAGATTGGTTTCTTGCCATCCTGGGGCTACACAAGTAAGACCTGTGACAGAAGGGTCCAGGGCACCCGGAGTTGGCCGTGATCAGGACCTTTGCTGACCTGACCCCAGGGCTGTGTATGGCAGAGAGGCAGGTTGTGATCGAGCCTGGCTCACAGGGCATTGGAGAAGGAACTTCAGGATGTGTCTCTCTAGTTGTCCTGTCCCCGTAGGGTTCTAGGTTCCTGCCGGCATGTAAACACACCTGCCTGTGTCTCAGTGTATCCCTGAAGCCAGGTCTCAGCCTCGGCACTCTCCCCCTCCTGGAATTCAAGCATCCTCCTCTTGAGTAGCTTGAGATGTTTCCTCTGTGAGGCTCTGTAGAGTCCATCCATCCACATGGCCTCAGTTAGGTCTCTGAATCACCAACAGCAGAGTGTCTGATGGAGAATGGGTCAGGACTGGAGACATTTTTGTAGACAGCCACTATTTTAGATTTCCTGAACAGTGTGATAAAGGATTGTCGTCACTGGTCCCTAGATT
Source organism: Heterocephalus glaber (assembly GCF_053883595.1). Taxonomy (NCBI): domain Eukaryota; kingdom Metazoa; phylum Chordata; class Mammalia; order Rodentia; family Bathyergidae; genus Heterocephalus; species Heterocephalus glaber. The sequence continues at coordinate 19,515,084 of NW_028258343.1, read as the reverse complement.
CACTGCCGGGGCATTGAGTGATCTTATTGCACGAGGTCAGGGACAGTCTGTCCAGTGCCATAGGGAAGGGGACCTTCCAGCTCTTTTTGAAGACACAACCTGAGATCCCTCGTATATTCTGCTCACGGTTTCCTGTTCTCACACCAAGAACACTGATGCCCGTGTGTCCCAGGGCACAGGGTTTGTAATGGGTCATAAAGTGAGTGTGTGTTGTGACTGTTGGGTGTGCGTTGTTTGCAGAACCTGAAGGCATCCGCAAGCCACAGGAGGAGCAGGCAACCGAGCTGTGCAGGTGAGTGTGAAAGTCATGGCCTAGGAATGCAGTGGTGACACCTGAGCTCCCAGGTGCAGGGAAGCAGGAAGTGCTCCATATTTCTACCTCCTCCCTGCACCAGCCGGGAATGGACACTGTGTTCTTGGTGCTGCCCCCTTCAGTTCCCCCCTTCAATTCTTCTCAGGTTTACTCACCCAGCGTCATTCTTCCCCAAGGTGCAGTAACGTGAGGGTTCCATGTGCTCAGGGGTGAATAGGCTCTCCTGTGGGAGGCCTTGGGGAGGAGATGCCTCCCCTCTTTCTGCAAGGTTCACCTTGCTTGGCTGTGATTCCATAGCTAGAAATGGAAGCAGGGCAAAAAAAGAGGTGGTGTGAGATCCCAGTCCTGAAAGGACAGCCCTGGGCCCATGGTCTCTTTTCCTCAGCAGAGCCTCAGACCTCCTGAGCGCACCTAAGCTCCCAGCCAGGTGGCCACAAAGTATGTGTTCAAAGCGTGGTGCTTCCTTTGCTTGTGTGCCTTGTCTGGCGTACTGCTGTTGTCACTTTCTTCAGTTAGCCAGCCAGGATGGAGGGGAACTACAAATGACCATGGCTTTCAGAATTCACACACACACGCCACTTGTCTCTCAAGGATTAAACTCAGCGATGCAGAGTTGATCTCTGCATGCAGGGCCTTGGCTCATTGTCAGGTTTGTCACAGGCAGAAAATTATGTCCATGAGGAACAAACTACAGCAGGCATCACTTGTAGGTGTGGAGTGGCTCAGGAATTGGCTGGCTTTGTGTGGGACCCTGCCACACAGCTTATGCAGGGTTCACCAAATGTGGCAGGATTCCACTGGAAGGCCTGCCCTGGGGTGTAGTCAGAGAACTCCCTGCCACAGTCCTGTCACCTCACCGGCACCCCATTTACTCTCTGCTGGGTGTCCTCTCTCCCTTAGGACCTGCTGTGTCATCATTTCCTGAGCATGCCTGAAAGCTGAGTTCTCATAAATCTCACCTTCTCTCCTCCCGTAGGAATTTCAGTTCTGCAATGGAACTTCTGCCCCAGATGTTGACAAACTTAGGGAAAACTTTCTGGAATTGGAAGGATATCATCTTCTTCCTCCATTGCAGCATCAGGGACCTGCTGTCCCGGGATGACCCTGTGAGACAGGAGGGGCAGAGCCACCGAGACCATGCTGAGTGGCGCAAGATGGCTGAGCGCCTCGCCCTGCAGCTCTGCCCAGGTGAGGTGACCACCGGGCCCGGCCAGCCCTGGGCCTCTCCAAGGCACCCAGCTCTTGGAAGACCTCTTGGGCAAGCCGCCTTTACATCGGTTCTCCTACTGTCTACATATTTCTTTGAGTGTGGGCACATGGGGCTGCCTCGGAGCAGGAGCAAGCAAAAACACAGGGTGGGAAGCCACACGATTCCCCTCTCCTCTTCCTCCCTGACAGGACCGGGCTCCTGGAGAACAGCAGCATCGCCCAGCATCCTCACGGGAAGGGGGGCCATAGGGGAAGGTATGTTAGATTCCTCAAAGACTGGGCTGCAGGCAAGAGTTTCCCAGGTGTGCTTAGTGTGCTGGAAGAGAGAGTCGTGGATTGTTCTGGATTGCTCACCCTTCCTTCCTTCCTTCCCTCCCTCCCTCCTTCCCTCCCTCCCTCCCTCCCTCCCTCCCTCCTTCCTTCCTTCCTTCCCTTCCTTCCTTCCTTTCTTTGTTTCTTTCTATCTTTCTTTCTTTCTCTCTTTTTTTTTTTTTTTTTTTTTTGCATTTTTAGAGCAAGGGTGACTGTTCCCTTTAGGGCCAGTCCTCTCTGGGCACTGCCATCCAAGCATCCCCAGGCACAAAAAAGGTGACATATCCCTCGTGCACACAATGTCTCCCTCTCTGCCTGCATTACTCGGTGATGGCAGCCACAGGCAGGGACATCAGAAACGGGTGCTGTGGGAACTCAGCAAAGGGAGAAGTGCAGCTGTGTGTCCTGAAACTTCTTCTCCTTTCAGCTTCCCCACAGGCGGACTGGCCACGAGGGCTTCCCAGCCAAGCCTTGGAGGTGCCGGTGGACTCATATTTCCCTGGGAACAACTATGTGGGAACGCAGCCTGGTCAGTGCCTTGACTATGTCTCAGTAACTTTCTCTTTGCTTGAGCAAGACCTCTTGACAAAAACGAAAGGAGGAAAGGTTTATTTTGACCCACAGTTTGTAGGGGTTTTGATGGACACTTGGCTGGTTCTGAGGCAAGATGGCGTGGTAAGGAAGAAGGAGTTCATGGCATGGCAGGCAGGAATCAGCAAAGGCTGGAGGTGGGAGGACAGGCATCATCGCTATCTCTGGGCCGCGCGCCCACAGGGACCCAGTCCTCCCACCTGGCTTCACCTTCCAGCATCACACCCAGACATAAACCCATCTGTGGACTAGCCCCGGTATCACAGGCCCGATCCAGTCACTTCCCACACGCACAGCCTCTGAGCACAGAAGGCTTTGGGGGGACATCTAGATGTAAGTCGTAATGGTCATGTGCATGCAGGACTGGGGTATGATGACTTCCACTCTCTCGTGCAGATGCCCAGGAGAGGAGTAGCTGGGTCCAGTGGAATTCTCTTCTGAGTTTTTTGAGGCACATCCACCCTCATTTCCAACGGGGTGGTACTAGTTTGTATTCTCCCAAGCAAAGCAGAAGGGTCCTTTTGCCCGACAAGCTCTCAAGCACTCATTCTCCCTGGTAGACACTCTTGACTGGAATAAGACAGACTCTGGTGTTGTATCGATTGGTGTTTCATGTCATGTACCTATTAACCATTTCTCCGGCTTTTCACAGGGAAGTGTTGGTTGCAGTTGCCCAGTCAGTGCCGTGAGTCAAGCTGTAGGAAAGGAGTGAAACACAGAGGTCAGGTGTGTCCCACAGTGGGCACGCCAGGACCTTTTATATTTCACATCGGATGTCTTTGAGTTCTCCTCTTTCTCGAAATTCTGCCTCTGTCTGAGGCATTCGCTGGCAAAAATGTCTTTCTCACTTGGTAGGTCTGTCCCTTGTCCTCTTGGTGGTTGCCTGTACTTTGCAGAAGGTTTATGATTGGATCCAGTCCCACTTGTAGATTTTGTAGACTGTCACTATTATATATACAGTAGGCATTCTGCTGAGGACGTCTGTGCCTAGGCTTTATGTTCAACAGTATGTGTTTTCATCCCCGGATCTATGGTCCAGTGGGGTTTGCTTTTGGCACAGGGTGAGAGAGATGGGCAGAGTTGGTCCTGTGCACGTGGACCACCAGTTGTCCCGGCGCCATTTGTCTGTGGCCTGTGTTTTCTCCAGCCTAGGTTATTGGCCCCTTTGTCCAAGATCCAGTGGCTGAAGGTTTTTGGGGTTGTTTGTGCACCCTCTATTCTGTTCCCTGTGTCCACGTGTCGTGTCTGTGTGCATGCGTTGGTACCATTCTGTCTCTCATGGTTTGCCCAGGGAGGGAAGTGAGGAAGTCTTCCCGTTCCTTAGGAGACAGTCTGAATCTCCCAAGGATGTTCCCCCGTGCGTCCTGTTGTCTCACGGAGAGAGCCATTCATTCACTTCCATTGGCACCAGGGTTTGTACTGGGTCTTGAGGTGAGTTCAGGTCATGACTGTTGTATGTGTGCGTGCGTTTGTTTGTGTTTGCAGGACCTCAAGACACCGGGAACCAAGAGGAAGTGGCGTGGGAGGCAGTTTCCGCCTGGTGAGTGTGAGGGTCACGGGCTTTGGAGGCAGAGATGGCCTCTGAGATCTCAGGTGCAGGGAAAAGCAGTTTGAGTATGAAGGTTAGTGTTAGTTTTCATGTTAGAGTGAGGTGCAGTGTTGGATTTCAAGTATCAGAGCATTGCAATGTGTCTATGACTGGTCATGATAGGGTTAGGGTTAGGGTTAGGGATATGGTTGGAATTCAAGTACCTGATTTGTTGTAGTGTGAGTGCAAAGATTTTGCTTTGGATTAGTGTTATGATGAAGTAGATTTTTGGATTTCAAGTACCTGACCATTACAGTGTGGCTATGATGGGTAGTGTTAGGGTTTCAATTTGGGTCTGTGTTGGGTTTAGCCTTAGAGTTAGGGACATGGTTGGAATACAATTAATTACCTGTTTATTGGGCTGTGAGTATGATGGTTAGGGTTAAGATTACTTTAAGAATTAGGTATATTTTTTTATTTTGAGAACCTTAGCATTACCCTGTGGATCTGGCTGGTAGTGTTAAGGCTAGGGTTTGGGTTAGGATTACAGTTAGGGCTTGCTTTTGGTTTAAGTAATAGTCTTGGAATTTAAGTTTCTGTGTTTTGGAGTGTGAGTGTAATTATTATGGTTAGGTTTCAGGTTCATTATAGGGTTCAAATTTTTGTAGCTGAGTTTTGGATTGTAGATATGAATATTTGTTTTTGAGATCATGTTAGGGTAAGTGTAACAGTGTTGGAATTCTGGAACCAGACTATTGGAGTATGTGAAGTATGTTTAGTATTAGGGTTAGAGTTATGGTTAAGGTTAGAGTTAGGGTAAGGGGTCTGTTTGGATTTCAAATACCTGATTATTTAAGTTTGAGTACAAATGTTAGTGTTAGGTGTAGTGTTAGGGTGAGTTACTATGTTGTATTTCAAGAACCTGAGCATTGCTATGTAGTTATGATGGTTAGTGTTAGGGTTAGGGTTAGGGTTGGGGATATGGTTGGAATTCAAGTAACTGATTATTGTTGTGTGAGTATGGATGCTTAGGGTTAGGGTGAGTGTTACAGTTGGGTATATTTTTGCATTTGAAAAACCTGAGTATTTCAGGATGGCTATTACTGGTAGTTTTAAGTTTAGTTAGGGTTAGGGTTATTGTTGGGGTAAGCAACAGTCTTGGACTTTGAGTACCTTTGTATTGGAGTGTGGCTTTGATGGTTAGTATTAGAGTTAGTTTTACAGTTAGGGTTAGGGATAGTGTAGGAATTCAACTACCTGTGTATTGGATTGTGGATATGATGGTTAGGATTAGGGTTAGCTTTAGAGTTAGCTTTAGGGTTCAAAGTCATATACCTGAGTTTTTGAGTGTGGGTATGAATGTTAGTTTTGGGTTTCATGTTAGGGTAAAAGTTACAAATAGTCTTGGAATTCAGTTAACAGACTATTGAAGTGTGGATATTATGGTTAGTGTTAGTGTCAGTGTTAGGGTTAAGGATAGTGTAGGAATTCAAGTACCTGATTATTTGAGTGTGAGCATGATGCTCAGGGTTAGCTTTCATGTTAGGGATGGGTATCCTGTTGGATTTCAATATGTGAGCAATTCAGTGTGGCTATGATAGGTAGTGATAGGGTTAGGGTTAAGGTTAGGGTTAGGAATATCAGAATTTCAGAATCTGTGTATTCAAGTGTGGTTTTGAAAGTTAGTGTTAACATTAGTTTTTAGGAATGGGGTTAGGGATAGTGTAAAATACAAGTACCTGGCTACTGGCTGTGGATATGAGGGTGATAGTTAGGGTTAGGGCTATGTTTAGGGTTAGGTTTAGGGTTCAAATATATGTACCTCAGTTTTGGAATGTAGGTTTGATTGCTAAGGTTAGGGTTCATGTTCTTGTAAGAGTTTCAGATAGTACTGGCATTCAGACACCTGACTATTGGAGTGTGATAATCATGCTTAGTGTTAGTGTTAGGTCTAGAGTTAGTGATAGGTTTAGGGTTAGGGTTGATGTTGGGGTAAGTGATAGTCTTGGAATTCAAGCCTGTATGTGAGTATGATGCTTAGGGGTAGATTTAGTTTTAGGGTGAGGTACACTGTTGGATTTCAAGTACCTGAGCATTGCAATGTGGCTATGATGTGTAGTGTTAGAATTAGGGTTAAGGTTAGGTTTGGGGTTCAGGATATGATTGGAATTCAAGTACCTGATATTGGAGTGTGAGTGTGATGGGTAGGGTTAGGATTAGTGTTAGGGTTAGGTATATTGTTGGATTTGAAGATCTTCAGTAATGCACTGTGGCTATTACTGATAGTATTAGGGTTAGGGTTAAGGTTTGGGTTATGGTACCTGATAATCTTGGAATTTAAGTACCTGTTATTGGGGTGAGTTTGACAATATTAGCATTGATTTTAGGCTTGATGTAAGGGCTAGTGTACAAATTCAACTACCTGTGTATTGGATTGTGGATATGTTGGTTATGGATAGGGTTAGGTTTAGGGTTACATTCAGTGTTCAAATTCATATACCTGAGGTTTGGAGTGTGGGTGTGAATGTTTTTAGGTTTGTGTTAGGATATGGCTTACAGATAGTGTTGGAATTCAGGTACTTGAGTATTTGGGTATGGCTATTACTGTTAGTGTTAGGGTCAGTGTTAGTGTTAAGGATAGTGTTGGAATTAAAGTACCTGATTATTTGAGTGTGAGCGTGATGGTCAGAGGTAGGGTTAGTGTTAGTGATTGGTGTCTTGTTGGATTTCTATAAGTAAGCATTTCAGTGTGGCTATATTCGTTAGTGTTAGGGTTAAGGTTAGGGTTAGGTGTAGGAATAGTGTCAGAATTTAATCCTCGCAAGCACAAGGTCTTGCGTTAGATCCTGGTACAAAAAAAATGTAAGAATCTGTCTTTTGCAATGTGGTTTTGAAATTTAGTGTTAATGTTAGTTTTAGGATTATGGTTAGAGATAGTGTTGAAATCCAAGTACCTTGATATTGGATTGTGGCTATGAGGGTTAGAGTTAGGGTAAGAGTTAGTTTTAGGATGAGGTTTAGGATTCAAATTCATGTGCCTCAGCTTTGGAGTTTGGGTTTTATTGTTGGGCTTAGGGTTTGTGTTATTGTAAGAGTTTAATATAGTGTTGGCATTCACATACCTGAATATTGCAGTGTGGGTATCATGGTTAGTTTTTGGGTTAGTGTTAGGTTTATGTTTATGGATATATTTAGAGTTCAAGTACCTGATGGTTGTAGTGTGAGTATGAAGATTAGAGTTAGGGTTAGTATTATGGTGAGGCACGTTGTTTGATTTCAAGAACCTGAGCATTGGAGTGCAGCTATGATGTGTAGTGTTATGGTTTGGGTTTGGGGTAATATTGGGGTTATGGTAAGGGTTAGGGACATGGTTGAAATTCAAATACCTGATTATTGGCATGTGAGTATGATGGTTAGGGTTAGAACTACTTAAGGGGTTAGGTATGTTTTTTTTATTTGGATAACCTTAGTATTACCCTGTGCATATGACTGTTAGTGTTATTTCTAGGGCTAGTGTTAGCATTAGGGTTAGGCCTTAGGTTTAGGGTTGGTGTTGGTGTCAGTAATAGTCTTGGATTTAAGTTTCTATAAATTAGAGTGCGAATATGATGATTAGAGTTAGGTTTAGGGTTCAAATTCATGTACCTGAGTTTTGGAGTGTTGATATGAATGTTAGTTTTTGAGTTCATGTTAGGGTGAGGGTTAAAGATACTGATCAAATTTAGGCAGCTGACTATTGGAGGGTATGGATTATGCTTAGTGTTATGGTGAGCATTAGGTTTAGGGTTAGTGTTAGGGTAAGAGATCTGTTTGAAATTCAAGTACCTGATTATTGAAGTGTGAGTATGATGGTTAGGGTTAGGATTAGTGTTAGGGTTAGGTATATGTTTAGATTTGAAGGTCCTCAGTAATGAATTGTGGCTATTACTGATAGTGTTAGGTTTAGAGTTTTAGACAGGGTTATGTTTGGGGTAAGTGATAGTCTTACAATTGAAGTACCTGTGATTGGGGTGTGGGTTTGATTGTTACTGTTCGCTTTAGTTTTAGGGTTAGGTTTAGGGATTGTGTCAGAATTCAACCACCTCTGTAGTGTATTAATGGATATGATGGTTAGGGTTAGGGTTAGGTTCAGGGTTCAAATTCATATACCTGAGGGTTTTTGGGGGTTTTGTTTTGTTTTGTTTTGTTTGTTACCAGGGATCAAACTCAGAACCTTGTGCTTGCAAGGCAGGTGGTGGAACCACTGAACTAAATCCCCAGCCCCTACCTGAGTTTTGAAGTGTGGGTATGAATGTTAGTTTTTGAGTTCAAGTTAGTGTAAGGGTTACAGATGGTGTTTAAATTCAGGTCCCTGATTATTGAAGTGGGGGTGTTATGGTTAGTGACAGGGTCAGTGTTAGGGTTAAGGTTGGTGTTGGAATTCAACTACCTGGTTATTTGAGTGTGAGCATGATAGTAAGGGTTATGATTAGTGTTAGGGATTGGTATCCTGTTGGATTTCGATACAGAGCATTTTAGTGTGGCTGACTGCTAGCATTTAGGGATAGGGTTAGGTTTAGGGTTATATTAAAGGTTCAGTTCAGGAATAGTGTCAGGATTTAAAAATCCTAGTATTGTAGTAGTATGGTTTTGAAAGTTAGTGTAAATGTCAGTTTTAGCATTAGGGTTAGGGATAGTGTAGAAATACAAATACTTGGGTATTAGATTGTGGGTATGAGGGTTACAGTTAGGGCTATGTTTAAGATTATTTTTAGGGTTCAAATTCATGTGAATTGGCTTTGGAGTTTGAGTGTGATTGTTAGGCTTCGTATTCCTGTTATTGTAAGGGCTTTGAATAGTGTTGGCATTCACATACCTACCTGTTGGAATGTGGAAATCATGGTTTGTGTTAGGGTTAGGGTTAGGGTTAGGGTTTGGGATATGGATTTTGAACATGATGGTTAGGGTCAGGCTTAGGTTTATGGTTCAAATTCATTTACCTGAGTATTTGAGTGTGGATATGAATGTTAGTTTTTGAGGTCCTGTCAGGATAAGGCTTACAAATAGTGTTGGAATTTATATACCTGCCTATTGGAGTGTGTGAATTATGTTTAGTGTTAGGGTTATGGTGAGGGTTAAGGTTAGAGATACGGTAAATTAGGTATGAATTACAACCATATACCTAATTTTTGTAGTATGAGTATGAATGTTAGTAACAGGTTTAGAGTTAGGGTGAGGTAAAATGTTTGGTTTAAATTACCTGATCATGCAATGTGGCTATGATGCGTAGGGTTAGGGTTTTTAGGGTTAGGAATATGGTGGAATATCAAGTACCTGATTATTTTAGTGTAAATATGAACACTAGGGTTAGATATAGTGTTATTGTGAGGTACATTGTTCAATTTCAATTAGCTGAGCATTACAATGTTTCTATGACAGGTAGTTTTAGGTTTTCCATTCAGATTAGGGTTGGGGTTAGCCTGAGGGTTAGGGATATGGTTGGAATACAATTACCTGATTATTGGAGTGTGAGTATGATGGTTAGGGATTAGGATTAGTTTAAAGGTTACATATAGTTTTGGATTTGAAGAACCTGAATATTACCCTGTGTATATGAGTTGTAGATTTAGTGTTAGCTTTTGGGTTATGGTTGGTGTTGGGTTCAGGGTTATGAATTCATAGTCTTGGAATTTAAGTCCCTATATAATGGTTAGGGTTAAGTTTAGTGTTAAGGTGAGGTACCATGTGGGATTTCAAGTACTTGAGCATTGCAATGTGGCTATGTTGGGTAGAGTTAGGGTTAGGGTTTTGGTTAGAGTTAGGTTCAGGGTTACATTCAGGGTTCAAATACATACACCTGAGTTTTGAAGTGTGGGTATGAATGTTAGTTTTTGGGTTAGTGTTAGGGTAAGAATTACAGATAGTGTTGAAATTCAGGTAACTAATTATTGAAGTGTGGCTATTATGGTTAGTGATAGGGTCAGTGTTAAGGTTAAGGATAGTTTTGGGATTCAAGTACCTCATTATTTGAGTGTGACCATGATGGTAAGGGTTATGATTAGTGTTAGGGATTTGTATCCTGTTGGGTTTCAATACATAAGCATTTCAGCATGGTTAAGCCTGCTAGTGTTAGAGTTAGGGTTAGGGTTAGGGTCAGATTTAGGGTTCCATTTAGGAATAGTGTCAGAATTTAAGCATCTCTGTGTTGATTTGAAAGTTATTGTTAATGTTAGTTTTAGGATTTTGGTTAGGGATAGTGTAGAAATACAAGTACCTGGGTATTGGATTGTGGGTATGAGGGTTAGAGTTAGGGTTAGGGTTAAGTTTAGAGTTCAAATTCATCTACCTGAGTTTTGAGTGTGGTTTTGATTGTTAGTTTTTGGGTTAGTGTTAGGGTAAGGGTTACAGGTAGTGTCATAATGCAGGCACCTGACTATTGGAGTGTGTGAAATATGTTTAGTATTAGGGCTAGGGTTAGGGTTAGAGATAGGGCAAGGGAACAGGTTGGAATTCAAGTACCTTATTATTGCAGTTTGAGTATGAATGTTAGTGTTAGGTTTAGTGTTAGGGTGAGGTACAGTGTTGGATTTCAAGTATCAGAGCATTTCAATGTGACTATGATGAGTAGTGTTAGGGGTAGAGTTAGGTGTAGGGTTAGGTTTGGGATATGGTTGGAATTCAAGTTGATTACTGGAGTGTGAGTATGATGGTTAGGGGTAGGACTAGTTTTAGTGTTAGGTATATTTTTGGATTTGAAGAAACTGTAATGCAGTGTGACTATTATTGATACTGTTAGCTTTAGGGTTAGGGTTTGGGTTGAGGTTAGGGTTGGGGTAAGTGATATTCTTGGAATTTAAGTGCCTGTTTATTGGAGCATTGGTCTGATAGTTGGTATTAGCATTACTTTTTGGAATAGTGTAGGAATTCAACTACCTGTATGTTGGATTGTGGATATAATGGTTAATCTCAGGGTTAAGTTTAGGGTTAGGTTTTGGGTTGAAATTCATATACCTGAGTTTTGCAGTGTGGATATGAATGTTAGCTTTGGGTTTGTGTTAAGGTAAGAGTTACATATAGTTATGGAAATCTGGTACTTGAATATTGGCATATGGGTATTATGGTTAGTGTTAGCGTCAGTGTTAGGGTTGAGGATAGTGTTGAAATTCAAGTACCTGATTATTTGAGTGTGAGCATGAAAGTCAGGGTTAACGTTAGTGTTACAGATTGGTATCACGTTGGATTTCAATATATGAGCATTCCAGTGTAGCTATGGTTGGTAGGGTTAGGGTTAGCATTATTGTTAGTTTTCAGGTTAGGAATAGTTTCAGAATTTAAGAATCTGTGTATTGAAGTGTGGTTTTGAAAGTTAGTGTTAACATTAGTTTTAGGATTAGGATTAATGGTAGTGTAGAAATATAAGTGCCTGGATATTGTATTGTGGGTATGTGGGTTAGAGTTAGGGTTAGGGTTAGGGTTAGGGTTAGGGTTTGGTTTAGGATTTAAATTCATGTACTTCCATTTTTGAATTTGGTTTGATTCTTTGTGTGTGTGTGTGTGTGCGCGTGTGCATTCATTATTTTACTGTCCGTTGTTTTAACTTGACTCATACAAGATCCACGAGAGCACTGTACTCCTGGCAATTATTACATATGTTAGAACATGGATTTTCACTGTAGACAACATTTAACACCAGTCTATGGGGTACTGCATTGTTTTTTACAAAGTTCAAAATAAAGATTTATTTTCAAACAAGTGACTTTGGTTTATTTCATACATTACACTTTTTCTTGCAGAAAAAATAAAATTGTACAACTGCATAAATATGAAATTTTTCCACCATGGTTAAAACATTCATAAAGACACAGTACCAGCATGTGATGCCTCCAGAGAAAGGAAAAAAGGAAAAGAAAATGTACAAAGTAAACTAATTAGCCCTGTCACTAACCAAAGTGATAGGTGGAGCCAGATCTCAGACCCAGCTTCAGAACACACTGGAGGACCAGGGAAGAGATGTCAAGACAGCATTCAGTACAAAGCACAACGCAACCCATCACATTTTTTGTGTTTTTCTGTAGTGTCACTTAAAATTTAAAGGGCAGTTCCCCCATGACAGCCCACCCCCCAAGCCCCAGGAAAAAAAAGTAATACCTAATATCACAGGGAGAGACAATGGAGTGTTAAAAATGCTCATTGATGGGCCATTATCTTTGAAACAGCCAAACAAAAACGAAAAAAAAAAGTACCTTGCCAGTTTTAGTCCCATTGAATATTTACACCTTGGACAGCAAACCTTGTTCACATAAAGTAGAAAACAGATATGATAAAACATGCTAGAAAAATGACCAGAGTGTGCACCTATAGTGCTGTACACTAAATAAAATACACATGACAGCAATACTTAGGGGCCGGAAACACTGCTCACTACAAGTCAGTTATGGAATCATAATTTACAGTAAAAATGAGCACATCCCAAGGCTCAATTTTTATTTTTTGTCATTTACAGTAGAGTAAATATTTTGTTGCTATTGCTACACTTTAAATTTACATTCTAACCTATTAAATGCAGAGCACTAGTGTAAAGCATATAAATTAAGTGTAGGTCCCATAAATATGACAGTTTGTCAAAGACTAGTAGTGTTTTTGTTTTTGTAATTTTTTAACTTATTAAATGGTTAGTGGGGAGGATTTGTGCATGTGATCAGCTCTTAACTTCAATTTTTACATCAAAGCGTCCCCGACAATGGTCTTTCTCACTGTACCCAATGTTCTCACCATATGCCTTACACTCAATGTGAACTTCAGTGTCCACGGTGAGGTTGGTGAACCGTATGGCCAGCAGGGGCTACAGATATTTGGAGTTTGCCATAGTAGGGACAATACTGCACAGGAAAACAGTGTATCTGCCCATTCTGAAGTATTCCACAATTCCAATTTTATCCTTATCTTCTTCTTGCTTGCACTGAACAGGCAGAAGGTACCAGTTGTACCTCACCCTGGTGTAAGTCTCCACAGACTCCAAGGACTCATTCTTGGGAGGCTTTGGTTTGAAGCCCAGAACTCAATTGAGCTTTATGATGATAAAGGGTTTGCCTTCTTTGTAGCCATAACTTTCATCCTGCAGTTTCCCAGCCAGTCAAGCCTGAACGTGCAGACCTTTTGCTCACCTCATTCATGGCTAAAGTCTCCTCGTTCTTTGGGTTCACTGGGCACAGTGCCACAGTCCTCAAAAATCATGTCATCCTTCTGGGCCATTTCTTTGTACTTGCCCAGGAACCTAACTATGTTCAGCATATGGGCCTTATAGCTCTTGAGATCAGCAGGAAGAAAGGAAATTTCAGTCTTTTGGATCTGAGGAACCTGCTTTAATCCTGCTGGGGCCACCTGGTCCTGGTAGGTAGGCTTCAGTTCACTGATGGTCAACAGTATCACCTGGATGGCTCCAATGAAGATGCTGGCTAGGCAGCCGTGAAATATCATGTAGAACAGAAGGATCTTAAGTCAGCTGCCATTGGTCCAGCCCAGGAACTCTTTCTTCTCCGAGTTCCAGATGAACTTCTTCCAGCTGCCCTCCTCAACTTTCCCACAGGTCGTGATGGTAGGCAGCTGCAGAGGCAGACACGCAGCTCAGGCATCCCTGGTGGGCTCTCCACAGGCTCATGCCAAACTGAGGTGCCCCATACCCGAGTGCATGACTCACGCAACTGCCTTGGCCAGGCCAGGGCAGGATGGGGCCCACCCTGACTGTGGAACATGCCATGTGCACGCTCTCGCCCATGGGGCTCAGGGCCTCCTGGACTAGCCATGGGGGACTGGAGTGGAACCCCTGCCTACTGCAGCCTCAGCGGGGACTGGCGAGGGGCAAGTGACAGTTGATGGGATGGAAGGAGCAGGGGACTGCCGGCCAGGCAAGTGCACACACCAGACATGAGGTTGGAAGGTCTGGAGTTTGGGTTTGATTCTTAGGGTTGTGCTTTGTGTTATTGTAAGAGTTACTGATAGTGTTGGCTTACACTTACCTGGCTATTGGAGTGTGGGAATCATGGTTAGTATAAGCATTAGAATAAGTGTTATGGTTAATATCAGGGATATTCCTGGAATTCATGGACCTGATTATCATAGCATGCATATGAATATTATGATTAGGGTTAGTGTTGTGGTGAGGTACACTGTTAGATTTCAAATACCTGAGCATTGCAGTGTGGCTATGATGGGTAGTGTTAGGCTTTGGGTTTGGGATAGGGTTTGGGTTAGGCATAGGGTTAGGGATAAAATTGGAATAAAATTGCCTCCTCATTGGACTGTGAGTATGATGGTTAGGCTTAGGATTAGTTGAAGGGTAAGGTATATTTTTGAATTTGAAGAATGTATTACCCTGTGGGTATGACTGGTAGTGTTATGGTTAGATTAGTGTTAGGGTTAGGCTTAGGTTTAAGCTTTGTGTTGGGGTAAGTTACAATCATGGAGTTTAACTCCCTATGTATTGGAGTGTGAGTATGGTGGTTAGGGTTAGGTTTAGTGTTAGGCTGAGGTAGTGTTGGATTTCAAGTGCCTCGGCATTGCAAAGTGGCCACAATGGGTAGTTAGGGTTAGGGTTAGGGTTGGGGATATGGTTGGAATTTAAGTACCTGATTATTGGAGTGTGAGTGTGATGGTTAGGGTTAGGATTACTGTGTTAGAGTTTGGTGTATTTTTGGATTTGAAGAACATCAGTAATTCAGTGGGGCTATTATTGATAGTGTTAGGGTTAGGGTTACAGTTAGGGTAAGTGATAGTCTTGGAGAATAAGTATCTGTGTATTGGAGTTTGTGTTCTATGGTCAGTGTTAGCATTAGTTTTAGAATTAGGGTTAGGGATAGTGTAGGAATTCAACTACCTGTTTATTGGATTATGGATATGATAGAGTTAGCATTAGGTTTAGGGTTCAAATTCATATACTTGAGTTTTTTAGTCAGGGTATGATTGTTAGTTTTTGGGTTCCTACTAGGGTAATGGTTACAGATAGTGTTGAAATTCAGGTACCTTACTATTGGCATGAGGTTATTATGGTTAGTGTTAGGTGTTGCAGAAATCTCAGAAAGAAATACACAGAGACACAGAATTCAGATAAAATAATAAAATTTCTTCTCGCGAGCAGATGGGAACACCAGAAACCAGTCTGGTCCTTATCCACACCTTTGTTCAGCATTTCCCTTTTTATATCCTTTTTAGCCATTATCTCATCCCTAGTGGTCTTTGATATGTAAATACAATTCCAGTTCCTATTTACAAGTCACAGACACAAGATAGGCCATATACATTGTAAATTCACCCTGGCACAGTAACTTTGTTAGGTTAATGAAGTTACTGGTTAGAGTCAGATAATCCTCACCTTAAACAAGGAGTTACAGGAAAAGCAAATCTTAAAAGAACACATTACTTATTTTGCTTCTACAACTACCTTAATATTCAATCTATTAAGTTATCTAAAACTTTTCTGTATCATTAGGGTCAGGGTTAGGATTAAGGATAGTGTTGGAATTCAATAACCTGACTATTTGAGTTGAGAATGATGGTCAGAGTTATGATTAGTGTTAGGGATTGGTATCTTGTTGGATTTCAATACATGAGCATTTCAATGAGGTTATATTGTGTAGTATTAGAATTCGGTTTATTGTTAGGGTTCAGTTTAGGTATAGTGTCAGAATTTATTGGAGTTTGGTTTGAAAGTTAGTGTTAATGCCTGTTTTAGGGTTAGGGTTAGAGATAGTATAGAAATACAAGTACTTGGGTATTGGATTGTGGGTATGAGGGTTACAGTTAGGGTTAGGATTAGATTTAGGGTTCAAATTCATGTACATCAGTTTTGGAGTTTGGGTGTGATTGTTAGGGTTAGGGCTCATGTTATTGTAAGAGTTTCAGGTAGTATTGGCATTCAGATACCTGAATATTGTAGTGTGGGAATCATGGTTTGTGTTAGGGCCAGGGTTAGTGTTAGGGTTAGGGTTAAGGATATCATTGGAATTCAAGTACCTGATTGCTTGTAGCATGAGTATGAAGATTAGGGTTAGGGTTAATGTTACAGGGAGGCACATTTTTGAATTTCAAGTACCTAAGCATTGGAATGTGGCTAGTGTTAGGTTTTGGATTCGGGTCAGTGTTGGGGGTAGGCTTAGGGTTAGGGACATGGTTTGAATACAATCACATGATTATTGAAGAGTGAGCATGGTGGTTAGGGTTAAGATTGCCTTAAGGGTAAGGTATATTGTTTGATTTGGACAACCTAAGTATTACCCTGTGGATATGACTGGTACTGTTAGGGCTAAAGTTAGGGTTAGGGTGAGGGTGAGGGTTCGTATTTATTTAGATGATACTCTTGGAATTTAAATTTCTATGTATTGGATTGTGAGTATGATGATTAGGGTTAGGTTTAGGGTTCAGTTTAGGGTTCAAATTCATGTACCTGATTTTGGAGTGTGGATATTAATGTTAGTTTTTAAGTTTGTGTTAGGGTAAGGGTTACAGATAGTATTAGAATTCAGGTACCTGACTATTGGAGTGTGAAATATGTTTAGTATTGGGGTTAGGTCTATGGTTAGGGTTAGAGTTAGAGTAAATTATCTGTTTGGATTTTAAGTACCTAAAGATTGTAGTATGAGTATGAAGGTTAGTGCTAGGTTTAGTGTTAGAGTAAGGTACTGTGTTGGATTTCAAGTATCAGAGCATTGCAATGTGGCTATGATGGGTAGGGTTATAGTTAGCATTAGGGTTAGGGTTGAGGATATGGATGGAATTTAAGTACCTGAATATTAGAGTGTGAGTTGATGGTTAGTGTTAGAATTAGTGTTATGTTTGGGTATATTTTTGGATTTGAAGAACCTCAGTAATGCATTGTTGATATTATTGGTAGTGTTAGGGTTAGGGTTAGGGTTTGGGTTGCAGTACGTGATAGTCTTGAAATGTAAGTGCCTATGTATTGGAGTGTGGGTTTGATGGATAGTATTAGCATTAGTTTTAGGCTTTGAGTTAGGGCTAGATTGGGAATTCAACCACCTGTGTATTGCATTGTGGGTATGACGGTTAGGGTTAGGGTTAGGTTCAGGGTTACATTTAGGGTTCAAATACATATACCTGAGTTTTGAAGTGTGATTATGAATGTTAGTTTGGGAGTTTGTCATAGGGTAAAGGTTACAGTTAGTGTTGAAATTCGGGTACCTGAGTATTGAAATGTGAGTATTGTGGTTAGTGATAGGGTCAGTGTTAGGGTTAAGGATAGTGTTAGAATTCAAATACCTGATTTTTTTTAGTGTGCGCATAATGGCCAGGGTTAGCTTTAGTGATAGGGATTGGTATCCTGTGTGATTTCAATAACTGAGCATTTTATTGTGGCTATGACTGGTAGTGTTAGAGTTAGGGTTAGGGTTAGGTTTGGGGTTAGGTTTTAGGTTAGGAATAGTGTAGGAATTGAAGAGTCTGTGTATTGGAGTGTGGATTTGACAGTTAGTGTTAATGTTAGTTTTAGGATTAGGGTTAGGGATAGTGTAGAAATCCAAGTACCTGCCTCCTGTATTATGGGTATGAGCATTAGGGTTAGGTTTATGGTTAGGTTTAGGCTTCAAATTCATATACCTCAGTTTTGGAGTGTGGGTTCAATTGTTAGCATAAGGGTTCATGTTATTGTAAGAGTTTCAGATAGTGTTGGTATTCACTTACCTGACTATTGCAGTATGAGAATCATCTTTATGGTTAGAGTTAGGGTTAGGGATATGGTTGGAATTCAAGTACTTGATTTTTGTAGTGTGACTATGAAGACTAGGGTTAGGATTAGTGTTATGGTGTTGTTGTATTTCAAGTACCTGAACATTGCAGTGTGGTTATGGTAGGTAGTGTTAGTGTTTGTGTTTGGTTTAGGGTTAGGGTTAGGCTTAGGGTTAGGGATATGGGTGGAATAACTTTATCTGATCATTGGAGTGTGAGTATTATGGTTAGGGTTAGGATTAGTTTAAGGGTCAGGTATATATTTAAAGCTGAAGAACATGAATATTACACTGTGGATATGACCAGTAGTGTTAGGGTTAAGGTTAGCATTAGTTTTAGCATTACAGTTGGTGTTAGGGTGAATGATAGTCTTGGGATTTAAGTCCCTATGTATTGGATTGTGAGTATGATGGTTAGGACTGGGTTTAGTGTTAGAGTGAGGTACACTGTTGGATTTCATGTACCTGAGCATTGCAATGTGTCTATGATGGATAGTGTTAAGGTTTGGCTTAGAATTAGATTTAGAGTTGGGGATAAGGTGGGAATTCAAATACCTGATTATTGGAGTGTGAGTGTGATTGTTGGTGTTAGTGTTATGGTTAGAGTTAGGCAGATTTTTGGATTTGAAGAACCTCAGTAATGCACTGTGGCTATTATTGATAGTGTTAGTGTTAGAATTAGTGTTAGGGTTAGGGTTAGAGTTGGAGTAAGTAGTAGTCTTCAAATTTAAGTTCTTCTGTATTGGAGAGTGGCTTTGATGGTTAGTATTAGCATTAGTTTTAGGCTTAAAGTTAGGGCTAGTGTATGAATTCAACTACCTGTGTATTGGATTGTGGATAGGATGGTTAGGGTTAGAGTTAGGTTTAGGGTTCAAATTGACATACCTGAGTTTTAGAGTGTGGGTATGATTGTTAGTTTTTGAGTTCATGTTAGAGTAAATGTTACAGATAGTGTTGTAATTCAGGTCCCTGATTATTGGAGTGAGAGTATTATGGTTAGTGTTAGGGTTTAAGTTAGTGTTGGAATTCAAGTACCTGATCATGTGTGAGCATGATGGTCAGGGTTTGGACTAGAGTTAGGAATTGGTATCTTTTTGATTTTGATACATGAACATTTCAATATGGCTATGATGCATAGTTTTGGGGTTAGGGTTAGGGTCTGGTTTTTGAATAGTGTTGGAATTTAAAAATCTGTGTATTTGAGTGTGGATTTGAAAGTTAGTGTTAGCATTAGTTTTAGGACTGGAGTTAGGGATATTATAGAAATACAAGTACCTGGATATTGGATTTTGGATATGAGGGTTAGACTTAGGGTTAGCATTAGATTTAGAGTTAGGTTTTGGGTTCAAATTCATGTAACAGCTTTGGAGTTTAGGTTTGATTTTAGGGTCAGGGTTCATTTTATTGTCTGCATTTCAGATAGTGTTGACATTCACATAACTGACTATTGGAGTGTGGATATCATGGTTAGTATCAAAGTTCATGTTAGGGTTAGGGTTAGGGATATGGATGGAATTCAAGTCCCTGATTGTTGTAGTGTGAGTATGAAGATTGGGGTTAAGTTTAGTATTATGGTGAGGTACACTGTTGGTTTTCAAGTACTTGAGCATTGTAGTGTGGCTACGAAGGATTGTGTTAGGTTTTGGATTTGTGTCAGTGTTGGGAGTAGGCTTAGGGTTAGGGACATAGTTGGAATACAATTATCTGATTATTGGAGTGTGAGTGTGATGGTTACTGTTAAGATTACTTTACAGTTAGGTATTTTTTTGATATGTAGAACATGAGTATTACCCTGTGGATATGATTGGTAGCATTAGAACTAGGGTTAGATTTAAAGTTAGGGTTAAGGTTAGGGTTGGTGTTGGTTTAAGTGATAGTCTTGGAATTTAAGGTTCTATATATTGGAGTATGAGTATGATGATGAGGGTAAGGGTTAAGGTTTAGTTTAGGGTTCAAATTCATATACCTGAGTTTGGAGTGTGCATATGATTGTAAGTTTTTGAGTTCGTGTTAGGGTAAGGATTACAGATAGAGGTGGAATTCAGGTACCTGATGATTGGAGTGTGTGAATTATGTTTAGTATTAGGGTTAGGGTTAGGATTAGAGTTAGGGTAAGGGATCTGTTTGGATTTCAAGTACCTGATGACTGTAGTGTGAATATGAATGTTAGTGTTAGGTTTAGTATTAAAGTGACATAGTGTGTTGGATTTCAATTGCCTGAGCATTGCAATGTGGTTATGATGGGTAGGGTTAATGTTAGAGTTAGGGTTGGGGTTGGGGATATTGGTTGGAATTCAAGTACCTGATTATTAGAGTGTAAGTATATTGGTTAGGGTTTGGTATATTTTTGGATACCAAGAACCTCAGTAATGCATTGTCACTATTATTGATAGTGTTAAGGTGAGGGTTAGGGTAAAGTTTTAGGTTGCAGTACATGATAGTCTTGGGATGTAAGTTCCTGTGTATTGGAGTGCGGGTTTGATGCTTCATATTAGCATAAGTTTTAGGCTTAGAGTTAGGGCTAGTGTAGGAATTCAACTACCTTTGTACTGAATTGTGGATATGATGGTTAGGGTTAGGGTTAGGGTTCAAATTCATATACCTGAGTTTTGAAGCGTGGGTATGAATGTTAGTTTTTGAGATCATGTTAGGGTATGGGTTACACAGATAGTGTTGGAATTCAGGTACTTGACTATTGGATTGTGGGTTTGGATTGTATGGTTAGTGTTAGGGTCAGTGTTAGTGTTAAGGATTGTGTTGTGTAGGGAACAGGAAAAGCCAACGTTACTAGAATCTCTGCAATAAGTCCTAGCCTCCTTTGAGGCATGGCATCACAAGGCAAATTAACTGATTATACAGGAAAGGTAGAAAAAATGAGACTTTGAGAAGAAGCTGAGCTTTGGGTCTGATGAGTGCTGCTCTGGGCAGCAAAGATGAAAGCCCCCAAGCTTGCCTCACCTTTTATCCAGTACATTGGGAGAAACAAATGTAACAAATGACTTTCAGAGAGTTCAGTACATTGGGATAAACAAAGTGCAACAAATGACTGGGGCGGGGTGCGGGGGGATGCGGCAGAAACCCAAGAACAATGAAGAACTAAGTAGATGAAGATTTTCTTCCTCCCAGATGTCTTCAGCTGGTGTAATCTTGTCCTGGAGCATCACAGCATCACCGGATCATTGAGATCACAGTTGTGACCAGAGGCCAAAATGGAATTATGTCTCAAAATGCCATAGCTGGCCTATAGGCAGGAGAACTAGGCCTAATCAAATTATTTTCCCTAAAATTATGTAGCATTGCTCCCGACAGTGTTGGAATTCAAGTTCCTGATTATTGGCATGTGAGCATGATGGTCAGGGTTAGGGTTAGTGTTAGGGATTCATGTCCTGTTGGATTTTAAAACATGAGCATTTCAGTGTGGCTATGATGGGTAGTATTAAGGATAGGGTTAGGGTTAGAGTTGGGGTTTGGTGTAGGAATAGTGTCAATTTAAGAATTTGTGTTTTGGAGTATGGTTTTGAATGTTATTCTTAACATTAGTTTTAGGATTATGGTTAGAGAATGTTGAAGTCCAAGTACCTGGGTATTGGGGTTTGGGTATGAGGGTTAGAGTTAGGGTAAAGGTTAGGTTTAGGCTTAGGTTTAGGATTCAAATACATATACCTGAGTTTTTGAGTGTGGATTTGATTGTTAGGTTAGGGTTTGTGTTAGTGTAGGGGTTTCAGATAATGTTGGCATTCACATACTTAATTATTCAAGTGTGGGAATCATGCTTAGTGTTAACATTAGGGTTATGGTTAGGGATATGGTTGGAATTCAACTACCTGACTAATGTAGTGTGAGTATGAAGGTTAGTGTTAGGGTTAGTGTTATGATGAGTTATTGTGTTTGATTTTAAGTACCTGAGCATAGCAGTGTGGCTATGAAGGGTAGTGTTAGGATTTGGGTTTGGGTTAGGGTTAGGGTTAAGCTTAGGGTTTTGGATATGGTTGGAATACAAGTACATGATTATTGGAGAGTGAGTATGATGGTTAGGGTTAGGATTAGTGCAAGGATTAGCTGTATTTTTGGATTTGAAGAACCTGAGCATTACAGTGCATTTATGACTGGTTTAGGGTCATGGTTAGGGTTAGGGTTAGGGTTAGGGTTAGTGTTGGGGTAAGTGATATTCTTGGAGTTTAAGTTCCTGTTCCTTGGAGTGTGAGGTTTTATTATTAAGTTTATTGGTACATTTTAGGTATACACTATGGTGACATTCATCTTGGGAATTTGTATCTTTACATAATATATCTTGATTCTTATTTTTTCCCCATTCCCTTGCCCTCCCTTCAATCCCTTCACCCCTCCCCATTTACAAAGACTTTGTTTACAGTTTTTCCTTTTCTCATATTTTTCCCTTCTTTCCATTCCCGTACTCCTCTCACTTCGTCTTCTCTTTAGACCTTTTCTTCCTATTTCACATTATCTATTAGACATTTTGATATCACTGTGGTATGATTCTTTTAATTCTTTGGGGAAGATACCCAGCAGGGGAATAGCTGGGTCAAATGGGACTTCCAGTCCTCATTCTTTGAGGTATCTCCATACTGATTTCCACAGTGGTTGCACCAATCTACACTCCCACCAGCAGTGGAGCAGTGTTCCTCCTTCCCCACAGCCCTGCCAGCATTTGTTATTGGTTGATTTCATGATAGCAGCCATTCTTTCTGGAGTGAGGTGGAATCTCAGCCTTGTTTTCATTTGCATCTCTTGAATGACCAGTGATGTTGAACATTTTTTCACGTATTTATTTGCTATTTCTACTTCTTTGTGTGAGAAATGTTTGTTCATTGCAGATGCCCATTTCTGGATTAGGTCTTTAAATTTGGGAGGTCTGATTTTTTTTTTAAGTTCTTTATAGATTCAGGATAGTAGACCTTTGTCTAAGGAACAGCAGGTGAAGATTTTTTCCCACATTGGGGGTTGTCTCTTCACACTGCTGGTGGTTTCTCTTGCTGTGCAGTAGCCTTTTAATAAGAAGAGATTCCATTTGTTGATTGTTTGTGCTAGTTCATGGGCAACTGAGGTTTTGTTCATAAAATCTTTTCCTACACCGATGTCTTCAAGGGTTCTACCTAACCTGTGTTCCAACTGGTTCAGAGTTTCTATTTTAATATTTAGATCTTCAATCCATTTTGATTTTAGTTTAGTGCATGGTGAGAGACATAGGTCTAGTTTTAATCTTTGGCAAGTTGAAGCCCAATTTTTCCAGAACCATTTATTAAAGAGGCTATCTTTCCTCCAGTGAGGGTGTTTGGCTCCTTTGTCAAAGATGAGATGGCTGAGTGTGTCTGGCGTTGTTTCTGCATCTTCTAATCTGTTCCACTGGTCCTCAAGTCTGTTTCTTTGCCAGTACCATGCTGTTTTTATCACAGTAGCTTTGCAGTATAGTTACAGGTTGGGGATTGTGATACCCCCTGCCATGTCTCTGTTACCTAGAATTGCTTTTGCTATTCTGGGTCTCTTCTTGTTCCAAATAAATTTTTGGATTGTTTTCTCGAGGTCTATGAAGTATGCTGCTGGGATCTCAATTGGAATTGCATTGAATCTATATAGCAGTTTTGGAAGTATGGCCATTTTCACTATATTAATCCTTCCTACCCAGGAGCAGGGGATGTCTGTCCATTTTCTGATATCATCTTCAATCTCTCTTTTCAGAGTGCCATAGTTTTCAGAGAAGAGGTCTTTGATTTCTTTTGTTAGGATGATTCCTAGGTATTTCAGTTTTTTGGATGCTATTGTGAAAGGAATTATTTGCCCTATTTCTCTCTCAGTGAGTCTGTCATCGGTGTAGAGGAAAGCTATTGATTTTTGTGTGTTGACCTTGTAACCAGCTACTTGACTGAATTTGGTTATTAGGTCTAGGAGACTTTTGGTGGAGTTCTTGGGGTCTTCTATATAGAGTATCATGTCATCTGCAAATAATGACAATTTGACTTCTTCATTACCTATCTTTATTCCTTTTATTTCTTTCTCTTGTCTAATTGCCATGGCTAATGTTTCCAGAACTATATTGAACAAGAGTGGTGATAGTGGACATCCTTGTCTTGTTCCTGATTTTAGTGTGAAGGATTTCAGTTTTTGACCATTTAGTATGATATTGGCTGTTGGTTTTTTTGTAGATGGCTTCTATCAGTTTGAGGTAGAGACCATCTATTCCAATTTTTTGTAGGGTTTTTATCATAAATGCATGTTGGATTTTGTCAAATGCTTTTTCTGCGTCTATGGAGATAATCATATGGTTTTTGTCCTTGGCTCTATTGATATAGTGTATTACATCGATTGATTTGCATATGTTGAAACATCCCTGCATCCCTGGGATGAATCCCACTTGATCAGGGTGTATGATCTTCTTGATGATCTTCTGCATTCTATTTGCCAGTATCTTATTAAGGATTTTTGCATCTATGTTCATTAGTGAGATTGGCTTGTAGTACTCTTTTTCGGTTGGATCTTTCTCTGCTTTGGAGATCGAGGTGATGCTTGCTTCCAGGAATGAATTTGGGAATATTGCTTCCCTTTCAATTTCATCAAAGAGTTTAAACAGTAGTGGCAGTAGTTCTCCTCTCTAAATGTCTTGTAGAATTCAGCAGTGAAGCCATCAGGGCCCGGGCTTTTCTTAGTTGATAAGTTTTTTTTATCACGTTTTCAATTTCATTGGTTGATATTGGGTTGTTTAGAAATTTTAGGTCTTCTTCTTTCAACTTTGATAATTCATACATATCTAGGAGTCTGTCCATTTCTTCTGTGTTTTCCATCTTATTGGCGTATAGGTTCTGGAAGTAGGTATTTATGATCCTCTGAATTTCTGCTGGGTCTATTGTAATTTCACCCTTTTCATTCCTAATTGCATGGATTTGGGCCTTTTCTTTCCTTTGTCTGATAAGGTTGGCTAAGGGTTTCTCAATTTTGTTGATTCTTTTGAAGAACCAACTCTTGGCTTCATTGATTTTTTTGTATCCTTCTCCTCATCTCCATTGGATTGATTTCTGCTCTGATCTTTATAATTTCCTCCCTTGTATGAGCTTTGGGTTTGTCCTGCTCTTTTTTTTTTTTTTTCACTTTATTAAATTCTTTTATTGGTACATTGTAGGTATACAACACAATTACATTTCTCATTGGGAATTGTACCTTTACATAATGCATCTTGGTTCTTATTTTTTCCCCATTCCTAGACCTCCCTTCACGCCCTCCATCCTTCCCTATTTACAGACTTTATTTCCATTTTTTCCATTTCTCAGCATTTTTTCTTTCCCTTCTTTCCTTTCCCCTGCCTCTCCCACTACCCCTACCCCCTTTGGACCTTTTCTTCCTATTTTGCATTATCGATTATTCATTCTAATCATTGGTACATTTTAGGTATACAATATAATGACATTCATCATTGGAAATTTGCATCTTTACATAGTCTCTCTTGGTTCTTATTTTTCACCCTTGCCCAGCCCTGCCTGTCCTGCTCTTCTTTTTCTAGAAGCTTGGGGTTCAGCATCAGGTTGTTTAATTGGGCTCATTCTGTTTTCCTAATATGTGTATTCACTGCTATGAATTTCCCTCATAAGACTGCTTTCATTGTGTCCCATAGAGTCTGATATGTTGTATTGTCATTGTCATTTAATTGAAGGAACTGTCTGATTTCTTCTTTAATTTCCTCTGCGACCCCTTGGTTATTCAGATGTGTGTTATTCAATTTCCATGTGTTTATGAAAATTTTCTGGTTTGTTTTGCTATGGATCTCCAATTTCATAGCACTGTGGTCTGATAATACACAGGGGATAACTTCAGTTCCTTTGCACTTACTTAAACATGTTCTATGCAGAAGTATGTGGTCAATTTTGGAGAATGACCCATGAGCAGCTGAGAAGAATGTGTATTCTGATATTGTGGGGTGGAAGACTCTGTAAACATCTGTTAAGTTCATTTGTTCAAGAGTTCGTTGAGTTCTAGTGTTTCATTACTTATTTTTGGTCTAGTTGATCTATCTATTTGTGCAGTGGGGTGTTGAGGTCCCCCACTACAATTATATTAGTGCATGTATGACTTTTCATGTCTGTTAGCATTTGTTTTCTATAGTTTTGTGCACTAGTGTTTGGTGCATATTTATGATTGTCATCTCTTCCTGTTGGATTGCTCCCTTTACAAGGATGTAGTGTCCTTCTTTGTCTCTCTTCATCAGTGTTGGTTTGAAATCTACTTGATCTGCAAAGAAGATAGCTACTCCTGCTTTTTGGGGGGTTCCTGTCACAGCTGCTGGATTGATTTCTCATGGTCCCTTACAATTTTGCACCAATTTTTCTTTTCCTGGTCACTAATTGCAATCTTATCTTCTATATCTGAAACTCTGTTCTCACATTGGCTCATTCTTCTGTGTGGATTTTCAATGAAGTTTTTGATCTCCTGGAAATCTATTTGCATCTGTTGTATGGATTCCATTTGTTTCCTATGTTGGGATTCCATCATGTTCCTCAGTTCCTCTCTAGATTTATTAATCATGTCTTGCACTAGGAGCACAATCTCTGCTGTTATCTGAGAAATGATTTCTGATTTCATTTTTTCCAGATCCTGTTTTGTTGCCAGATCAGGGAGTCCAGGTGGTTGAGTATCTGAGTGTTCCATCTCATTTCCCTTAGGGGTTGCTGTAGGTGATCTGGAAGTCTGGTTCTGAGGCTTGTTTACATGTCTTCTCATTTTGACCCAGGTGGGGGGTGTTGCTGGTGCCCATGCAACTCACCTCCTCTGAGCTTGGAGTGGTGGGACAGTGGCTCAGAAGCCCCTTCCTCTGGGCTGGGAGCAGCGGGATGGATGGCGGCCCAGAAGCCCCTTCCTCTGGGCCAGGAGTGGTGGGATCTCACCACTGAATTCTATAAGACATTTAGAGAAAAACTATTGACACTACTGTTTAAACTCATCAATTAAATTGAAAGGGAAGCAATATCCCCAAATTCATTCCTGGGAACAAGCATCACCTGCTCCCAAAAGTACAGAAAGACTCAATTGAAAAAGAGAATTATAAGCGAATCTCACTCATGAACATAGATGTAAAAATCCTTAATAAGATAGTGGCAACTAGAATGCAGAGGATCATCAAGAAGATCATATACCCTGTCCAGGTGGGATTCATCCCAGGGATGCAGGGATGGTTCAACATATGAAAATCAATAAATGTAATACACTGTATTAATAGAGCCAAGGACAAAAACCACACTATCATCTTAATAAATGCAGAAAAAGCACTCAACAAAATCCAACATACATTCATGATAAAAACCCTACAGAAAATTAGAATACACAGTCTCTACCTCAATCTCATAAAGCCTATCTATGAAAAACCAACAACCCACATCATACTTAATGGTCAAGAACAAAAATCTTTCCCACTAGACTCAGGAACAAGACTAAGATGTCCACTATCACCACTCCTGTTCAATATAGTTTTGGAAACCTTAGCCACAGCAATTAGACAAGAGAAAGAAATAAGAGGAATACAGATAGAAAAGGGAAAACAACTTTTCTTTCTTTAACCCTCCTGAACTGCTCTTTAGTGTGTTCCTTCTAGCAGCTCAGAATAGCTCTAGGTTTGGTGGCAGCCACAAGCTGCACAGCAGTGGAAAGCAAGTGACATATGTATAAATTGTGTTAGGGCTTTGTCCTTTCAGAGGTTCTTACTACTTATCATGTTGTTTTACCTGGACAGTGGTTTTTTTGTTCTGTTTTTTGTTGTTGTTGCTCATTAAGTTTATTGGTATATTTTGGGTATAAAATACAATGACATTCATCATTGGGAATTTGGACCTTTACATGATACATCTTGGATCTTATTTTTTCCCCATTCCCCTGCCCTCCCTGCAACCCCTCCACCCCTCCCTATTTACAAATACTTTGTTCCATTTTTTCCTTTTCTCATATTTTTTCTTTTCCCTTCTTTCCTTTTCCTTACCCCTCCGAGCTCCCCTTCCCCTTTAGACTTTTTCTTCCCATTTCATATTATCTATTACATATTTTGATCCTTATTTATACTTTCAGTTTCTCACACCAGAGAAACTATTCAGTATTTACACATGTGCATCCTATTTATTTCAGAGTATATCCTCACACTTACCTATGAATGTTTCTAATTTCTCATTCTTTATGGCTGAGTAGTACTCCATTTTAGAAAAAAATCACATTTTTTAATCCAGTCTCCAGTTGATGGGCATTTGGTCTGTTTCCAAGTTTTAGCTATTATAAACTGTGCTGCTGTGAACATGGGCGCACATATATCCCTGTGGTACAATTTTTTTCATTCTTTTGGGAAGATACCCAGCAGGGAAATAGCTGGATCAAATGGGACCTCTAATCCTAGTTGTTTGAGGTATCTCCATATTGATTAACGCAGTGGTTGCACCAGTCTCCATTCCCACAAACAATGGAGAAGGGTTGCTTTCTCCTCACAACCCAACCAGCATTTGTTATTGGTTGATTTCTTAATGGCAGCCATTCTTTCTGGAGTGAAGCAGAATCTCAGTGTTGTTTTCATCTGCATCTCTCAAATAACCAATGATGTTGACCATTTTTTCATATGTTTATTTGCTACTTTTACTTTTTTTTTTTTGGTACCAAGGATTGAACTTGGGTCCTTGCACTTGTGAGACAGGCAGCAGAACCACTGAGATAAATCCCCAGCCCTACTTTTACTTCTTTGAGAAATGTTTGTTCATTTCAGATGCCAATTTTTGAACTGGGTCTTTAAATTGGGGGGTCTGATTTTTTAAAGTTCTTTACATATTCCAGATAGTAGTCCTTTGTCTGAGGAACAGCTGGTAAAATTTTTTTCCCATATTGTAGTTTGTCTTTTAGCTCTGCTTGTGGTTTCTCTTGCAGTGCAGAAGCTTTTTAATAGGATGAGATCCCAGTTGTTGATTATTTGTGCTAGTTCCTGTGCTACTAAGGTTTTGTTCATAAAGTCTTTTCCTATTCCAAAGTCTTCAAGAGTTCTACCTAACCTATCTACCAGCAAGTTTAGCGTTTCTGTTGTTTTTTTTATTTTTTTTACCAGGGATCAAACTCGGGACCTTGCACTTGTGAGGCAGGCGGCAGAACCACTGAGCTAAATCCCTGGCCCAGTGTTTCTGTTTTGATGTTTAGATTTTTGATCCAAGTTGATTTTAGTTTAGTGTATGGTGAAAGATATGGGTCTAGTTTTAATCTTTGACAAGTTGAAATCTAGTTTTTCTAGCACCATTTATTAAAAAGGCTATTTTTCCTCCAGTGAGAGTGTTTGCTCCTTTGTCTGGAGTTGTTTCTGCATCCTCTAATTTATTTCACTAATCCTTGGGTCTATTTCTTTGCCAGAAACATGCTGTTTTGATCACAGTAGCTTTGTAATATAGTTTCATGTTGGGAATTGTGATATCCTCTGTTGTGTCTTTGTTTCCTAGAATTGCTTTTGATATTCTAGGACTCTTCTTGATCTAAATGAATTTTTGGATTGTTTTCTCTAGTTCTATGAAATATACTGTTGGGATTTCAATTGGGATTGCATTGAATCTATACAGCAGTTTTGGAAGTATGTCTATTTTTACTGTATTGGTTCTCCCTACCCAGGAACAAGGGATGTCTTTCCATTTTCTGATATCCTCTTCAATATCTTTTTTCACAGTGCTGTAGTTTTCAAGGTAGAGGACTTTTACTTCCTTTGTTAGCTTGATTCCTAGATATTTCATTTTTTTGGATGCTATTGTGAAAGGAATTTCTTCCCCAATTTCTCTCTCAGTGAGTTTATTTGTGTAAGAAGGCTATGGATTTTTGAGTGTTGACCTTGTATCCAGCTACTCTGCTGAATCTGTCAATTAAGTCTAGAAGTCTTTTAGCAGGGGTTTTGGGTCTTCTATGTAGAGTATCATGTCATCAGCAAATAATGACAGTCATGACCCTTCCTCTTTTGGTTCAATGTACTTTGAGTCACTGGACTTAAGGCTGTGTTCCCCTCTGCAGTTTATTCATCTGCTTTACACTAATATTGATGACTTATGAACCTACATATTCTTGAATCAAGTCTTTGATTTTAAACCAGAAAAGTTCTTGTTTTCTTTCTGTCCTTATTAAAGAAGAAGAAGAAGACAATTCTAATATATGGATTCAAAACAGAAGAATTACTTATTGCAAAACTTGGATACCATGAAACTTTTTTCCATATGACCAATGTATAGAAAACAGCTAATTGAATGTGACAGTCCACTTTTTCTAGTGTATTGTTGGTTCCCTCACCATCCAGTTGAATATTGTCACAAGATGCTCTGTGCCTAGGGATTGACATATTCTGTTTATCATTTTAGAACAAACTCATCTAATTGTATAGACCCATCTAATTATATGTATAGTCAATTTCTAGTCATTTATAAGTGCCTCTTCCTTTCAAATAGTGTAGTTCCCTTAATAGTTAATCATTCCTTTAATTAAATTATTTATTTGAAATTGTGTTATGGTGAATATGGTGATGTTTGGGGTGAACTCTAGGGACAAATTTATGGTAGCTATTCTACACAGCCTGTCCCACCTCAGGATCTATGAAAACAAACATAGAATATTATGTTACTGGATCATAGCACAGGAATTCTGATATGAGAAGTTCGAAGACCCTTTAAAGGCCTTATATGAAACTTCTTTGCTTTAAATCATAGTAAGATTATTAGCGTCTGGGTAACTAGTCATAGTTTCCTGGTGGAGAATTATCTGAAACCCACAAAGACCAAATAATGATTAAAGGATGGAACTTGTAAAAATAAATTGTATTTGTAATTAACAAGTGAGATGAAAGGATAAAACCCATGCACTGCACCTGTGGAAAAGAAAAAATGGCCTGAGATTGAGTTGATAATCAAAATAAAAATACCTAATCAGTCCTATCAATATACTATAAAATTATTTAATTGTAATGGAAGATATTTTGTTCATTGTATACTATTTAGCATCATTTGTGGCCTTAAGTCATAAGACAGCAGCAAAAGCCACTCCCCTCTGTAATGAGAAAAAAAATCTCCAGACACATCCCTGTACTGAAAACCATTAATCTAACAGCTACATTGGGTACCTGAGCTAGCTGAATAACAAGACACACAGAACAGGTGAAAATTCCAGGTTGCTACAAGATTTTTTGCTTCTCCACTTCTTTGATCCAAACAAGGGTAGATAATTCTTTCCAAATTTTTTGAATTCTGCCTTTGCAGCTCAACTTTTATTGGCCCACCCTATGTGGACTGCATTATATAATGTGTTTAGTGTCAGAATGCCAAAGGGATTCCTTTGTTTGATGCTATCAAGTGACATGCAGCCTCGAGGACAGGCCAGATTAAGCATTGTATCTTCTCCATTCATATAAGGTGTTCTCGCTGGAAGTATGGAGTACATGTCTTTAATCTGTTGAGAAGTTTCTGTTCTACTTCTAGTCTCCTGATAGCTTTTACCATGAACAGCTGTAGAATTTAGTCCAATACTTTTTCTCCAACTAGTGACAGGATCATATGGCTTTTTCCTTTCCTCTGTTAAAATGATGACTTTGGGGGGTGGATCTTCCAATGCTGAACCAACACTGCCATCCCTATAACAAAACCACTTTCTACATCCTGCCAGATCTGACTTCTAAGAGTTTGTTTTGTTAAACAAATTTCTATCTATGTTCATACTTTTTTCTTCTATTAACTTTATCCAGTTTTAGGATTAGCACAATGTTGAGTTCCTAAAATGAGGGGAGAAGTGTTCCTTCTTTTTTCTGCTTTAATTGTTTGATATAATTAATCAGTTAAAATGTATATGAGCCTGCTGTTGTCATATAAGTAGGTTATCAAGCTAGGAATATACTTTCTTTAATAGGTGCTATTCAAATTTTATATTTCCTCCAGAGTTAGTTTCATTAATTTGCTTCTAAGGTACTTCTTAGAAGTTGTCAAATTTATTTCAAAAAAGATTTTTGTAATATGCTTTCTGTATCCTTTTAAATTCTGTAAAATCTGTGGTAATGTCTCCTAGATCTTAATATTGTAATTTAAAAATGTATAATTGATATTGTGTAGCAGGAAGAAAAGGTCTAAAGGAGCAGGGGAAGTGGGAGGGGTAGGGGAAAGGAAAGAAGGGAAAAGAAAAAATATGAGAAAAGGAAAAAAATGGAAACAAAGTCTTTGCAAATAGAGAAGGGTGGAGGGGGTGAAGGGAGGGCAAGGGAAGGGGAAGAAAAATAAGAACCAAGATATTCATGTACAGGTACAAGACCCCAGTGATGAATGTAACTGTATTTTATACGTAAAATGTACCAATAAACTTAATGGGAAAAATATATATATTATATATGTATGTATATACATAATATATATTCAACATAACATACATTTTATATTTATATTATTATACAAATAAAACCAATCGACCTACTGCTCTGGGGAATTGAAATTACGCCAACCCGTATGCCCAGTCTCTCCCATGCCTGTGCTCCAGCCCACACTTCAGGACTGCACAAGGAGGCAGAGCCCCAGGGAGCCTCCTGCCTCAGCCTACTTTCCAGGCCCACTTGTGCCTGCCACGGAAGATACGCTCTGTGCACAGCTGCTGCTTCCTCCAGCACTCTGGGCCGCGTACCTTGGCCTCCTTCCTCTGGTTCGAACATTGACCCAGCCCTCGGACTGGGGCCCCTGAGATGCAGGTCCCCAGAGCTTCCTGCAGTGCGGCCACTGTGTGGGGCCTGGGCCACCCTGGCCTTTCCTAGGTGTTTGCGCATCCTGGAGCCGCGCTGTGCTGCTCTTCTCCATGGCTCCTTTTTTTTTGGTACCGAGGATCGAACTCAGGACCTTGCGCTTGCAAGGCAGGGGGCCACTGACGGCTCTGGCTCCTTTTTCAAATGCTGCAGTGGCTGGGCTGAGAGCAGACTCCGCGAGCAGGAGGTGAGCACAGCGTCTGGCTCGCAGCCCAAGCCAAACCAGCGTCCCATGATTTT
Organism: Heterocephalus glaber; assembly: GCF_053883595.1. Classification (NCBI taxonomy): domain Eukaryota; kingdom Metazoa; phylum Chordata; class Mammalia; order Rodentia; family Bathyergidae; genus Heterocephalus; species Heterocephalus glaber. The sequence goes on along the minus strand of NW_028258343.1, from coordinate 19,482,421 downwards.
TTTGTGAAGGGAGGACCCGGCGGAAAGATGGAGACCTCGGAACTCCGAGAGCGAAGTGCCTCTTGCTCTGCTATGAGCCATGATCATTTTTTTCACTTTGATAATTTATTTTGGGAGGCAAATGCCATTGCCCTTGCGTGGTCTCTCTCCAAGTAAGAAATGTGTTTTCTTTGTTTTATTTTTATTTCACATATTTTTATTAGCGCACACTAGTTGCGCAGATTAATAGGTTTCCTTTGGGCAGATCTGTGCGTGCCTGTAACACACACTGATCATTTAAGCCCCATTACACCATGGCCCACCCTTCCCCCAGTTGCACATTTTTGCAGGGTTCTCAATGTGTAAATATATTTTGGTCGTATCTACCCTGTTATAAGCCCTGACATACCCTCATCCTCCCTTTATTCCCTTCCTCTTGTCTACTAAGTCTCCCTTCCGCTTTTATATTGCCTTTGTAGATTCCATAAATCGAGGAAAATGTGATATTCTCAGTCTGGTTAATTTAGCTTTACATGATCACCACCAGATCCATCCGTTTTCCTATAAATGACAAATTTTAGTTTTCTTCATGGCTGAGTAATACTGTACTGTGTATACATACAGTACCTCCTTTTCTATCCACTCGCCTGTTGATGGCACCTAGGCTGTTCCATGTCTTGGTTATTGTGAATTATGCCGAGTAGAGATGGATGCAAGTATCCCTGTAGTGTGCCAGTTTTAATTTCTCCCGGTATATACCAAGGAGGGTATACGAGGTGTGATCAAAGCGTACGGGGAATGCTGCTGCCAAGTGCCCTTCTACAGAGAAGCAGGGCTCTTCAATACAAGAAGCCATGCGTTGAACTTTGCTGAATTCATTGATCAGGTCTAAAATTCTTTTGGTGGAGTGTTGGGGTCTTCTAAGGAGAAGATTATATTGTCTGCAAGCAAAATTAATTTTGTTTCTTCATTTTCTGTGTGCACCCCTATTATTTCTTTCTCTTGCCTGAGTTTCTTTCTCTTGTTCTAGTTAAAATTCAAAGAACTACATTGAGTAGTAGTAGTAAAATAGACCTTCTTGCCCTGTTCCTAATTTTAGAAGAAATGCTTTCAAATTTTTTCCGCTCAAAATGATGTTGGTTGTGGAGTTGTTGTGTATGGCCTTTATTATATTAAGAATGATCCTTTGGGCGGGGGATGTAGCTCAGTTCCTGGCAAGTGGAAGGTCCTGTGTTCGATTCCCAGTACCAAAAAAAGAAGAATGATCCTTCAATATCCAACTCTTCAGTGCCTTCATCATGAAGGGATGTGGGATTTTGTTGAAGGCTTTTTTTGTGTCAGTTGAAAGGATAATGTGATTTTTTAAAATCCCCAATTCTATTAATGTGGTGTGTTCTGCTTATTGAACTCTCCCTGTGTCCTTGAAACTAAACCAGCTTAGTTAGTGTATGATTTTATTTAATTTTTTTTTTTTTTTTTTTGTACCGGGGATCGAACTCGGGTCCTTGCTATTGCGGGACAGGCGGTGGAACCACTGAGCTAAATCCCCAGCCCTATTTAATGTATTTTTGATTAAACTCAATTTTGTATTTCATTAAGGATTTTTGCATCTGTGTTCATAAAGGATATTGGTCTATAGTTTTCTCTTTGTTGCTGTTGTACCCTTGCCTGGTTTTTGTATTAGATGATGTAGGCCTTGTAGAATGAGTTTTGAAACATTCTCTCCCTTTCTATTTTATGAAATACTTTGGAGAATACTGATGTTAGTTCTTCTTTAAAGGTCTGGTAAAATTCAGCAATAGACCCATCTGGTCCTGGGCTTTTATTTGTTGGGAAACATTTTTGCTGTGCTTCCATCTTACCGCTTGTCAGTGATGGGTTCATATTTTTATATCTTCTTTGTTAAGTTTTTGAAATAGATATGTTTCTAAAAATGTATCCGTTCCTTCTCAATTCTCAATTTAAATTTAGAATATAAATTTTCAAAGCAGGACCTAATAATTGTCTGGATTTCAGTAGTGTCCCCCTTTTCATCTCTAATTGTATTATTCGGGTCTTTTCTCTCTTTCTTTTGATTACTTTGATTAAGGGTTTATTAATTCTGTTCATCTTTTGAAAAACAAGAACCAATTATTTCTTTCATTGATCCTGTGCATTATTCTTTTAGTCTCTATCTCACTAATTTTAGCTCTGATCTTTATTCTTTGTTTCCTTCTCTTGGGTTTGGTTTTGATTTGTTCTTGTTTTTCTAAACCCTTGAGAAGCATCATTAGGTTATTTCTTTGAGACCTCTCTGATTTGTGAATGTAGGCAATCACAGCTATAAATTTCCCTCTTAGAAGTGCTGTTAATTATCCCTGAGAGTCTAGTATGTTGTATTTTCATTTAAATTTGACTCTAGGAATTTTTTAATTTTCTCCTAGATTTCTTCAAAGATCTGTTGATCATTCAGAAGTGAATTGTTTAATCTGTTTGTATAATTTCTATGGTTTCTCTTGGTCATTTCTAGTTTCATTCCCTAATGATCTAGTAAAATAAGAAATTACTTCAAGTTTCTTTGTGTGTTTATTAAGGATTGCTTTTTGGACTAATATAATCTATTTTGAATAATGTTTCATGAGCTTCAGAGAAGAATATGTATTCTGTAGTTGTTGGATGGAATAGTCTGTCTGTATCTATTAAGTCCTTTGGATCTAAGATGGAGATTAACTCATATTTCTGTGCTGACTTTTTTGTCTGAATGACCTACCTATTGATGAGAGTGGAGTAGCAAAATCACCAACTATCATTGTATTGGGACATATGAGTCCCTTTATGTGGGGTGGTGTTTATTTTATGAAATTGGGTGCACTGATGTTCAGTGCATATATACTGTATTTGCAACTGTTATGGCTTCTTGGTGAATTATTCCCTTTACTAATATATAGTAATGGTCTTTGTCTCATCTAACTAATTTTATCTTGAAGTCTGCTTGTCATAAATGAGTATAGCCACTCCTGCTTGCTTTCAGTTTCTATTTGCATGAAATATTGTTTCCATCCTTTCATTTCCAATCTGTATGTCTTTGCTTATGAGGTGTACTTTGTAGACAACATAGAGTTTTGTCTTATTTTTTTAATCCAATCTACCACTTTGTGTATTTTAATTGGAGAATTAAGGCCATTTACATTCAGAGTTGTTACAGGATGATATGTACTGATTCCTGTCATTTTTTTCTAATGTTTGAGTCTTTCCTAATGCTCTCTCATCTGTCTGTTTTTGTTTTCTGTATTCAAGATTCCTTTAAGTATCTTCTGAGTATCTGCCTTCTGCCTGGCCCTGTCTATTGGTGAGAATTTCCTCTGAGTTTTTGATTTGACTTATTGCGCTTTTTATTCCCAGAATTTCTGGTTGTTGGGTTTTTTTTCAGAATATCTATTTTTTTGTTTTAAGTGTCTATGCTAGCTTAGTGGTCATGATTTCCTTTAGTTTATGCTTATCTTAGAAGATCTTTATTTCTCCTTCAATTTAGAAGATAGCTTTGTTTGGATAATCTCTTAGTTACTTCTGTTGTTGCTGAGACAAAATACCTGACACTCAAAGTTAAAGGGGAAAGGGTTTATTTAGTGCGCAGTTTGTAGAGATTTCAGTCTATAATTGGATAGTTCCAAGGCAGGGTGGAGCATAGGGGGGCATCACAGAGAAGTTCATGGCAAGCAGAAGACAACAAAAGCCAGCAAGCAAAGGACCTCAACAGTATCTTTCTGCCTATTTTATCTTATTCAGACTACTTAGGGTGGGTAGTACTCATACCCTTAATCCTAGTACCCTTGACACTAGTATTGCACCATGAATCAATTCCAGAGTGACACACCCTAGATCCAGCCCAGCCACCTCTGAAAAGGCCCCACCTATGACTGCATGAGGCTTTAGGGGGACATCTAGACACAGCCGTAACAGATAGCAATCTAGATGGGCAGTTATTTTCCTTCAGGCTTGAAATACAACATTTCATGCCCTCCTGACCTTTAGGATTCTGCAGAGAAGTCAAGTTATCCTAGTATTTCTTTCTTTCAGCATTCAATTTCCTTTCCTTGTCCTGTACTCTTGCCACTGTAACTCTGACATGGGCAGGTTCTTTTCTGGTCCTGCCTGTTTAGGATTCTAAATGGCTCTTATATCTGGATGTTTATGTCTTTCTGATGATTTGGCAAGTTTTCTGTTATAATTTCACTAAATAGATATTTTTTGCCATTCATCTGATCCTCAGTGTCCTCTTCTACACCAAAAATTCAGAAGTCTGATTTTTTACTATGTCTTAGAATTCTTGGAAGTTTTATTCCTAACTTCTTGGGATTTTCTTTATTAGTATCTGTGTGTAATAGCTCCTCAAACTTATCTTCAAGCCCTGAAATTCTATCTTTTGCTTGTCACTGTCTATTGGTGAGATCTTCCACTGAATTTTGTGATTTGACTTACTATGTTTTTCATTTCCAGAATTTTTGTATATTTTTCTTCAGACTCTCTTTCTCTTTGTTGAATTGTTCCTTTATATCCTGCACTATCTTCTTTAATTCATTCTACTATTCATTTTTATCCTCTTTGAAGTTGTTAAACATTGTATATATCAGTCTCTTGAATTATTTGTCCGACATTCCATCCACCTCTATACCTTTGCATTCATTTTGTTACTGTCTTAGTCACTTTCCTCATCTCTGGAACACAATACCTGAAAACTACAACTTAAAGAAGAGTTTTATTTTGGCTCACCTTTTCAGTTCATGGTCAGAGGGCTTCAAGGTAGAAATAGGATGACAGAAGGGCAGCCAGGAGGCAGAGTGGAAAGGGAGGAGATGTAAGGAGATACACCTTCCAGGCCATGCCTCCCACGACCCACTTTTTTCTTCTTGGTACCAGGAATCAAACTCAGGTCCTTGCTGTGTCATGACCCACTTTTAACCAGGCTCTGCCTCCTAACAGCCAGGCAGGAGTGAATTCATCCATAGATTAATTTACTGATGGATATAGCACACCTCCTTGATCAAATCACTTTCCAAACATATGATGCTTTTGGGGAACATCCTAGATATAGACTACAACAATTATTGACAAATTATGGACATTTGAAGAACTGTTGCCTTGTTTTTTCATACTTCTTGTGTTTTTATATTGAGATTTGTGTACCTGTTGGCATGGATATCTCTCCATTTGTCTTTGAGGGTCTTCATAGTGTTCAGCCTTCTTTTGAAGGCTGAACCAATCAGAGAAAATACCAATCAGAGAGAAGAAAACAAACAACATTAATGGCAATAACACAAGGGCAAACCAGATACTGCCATAGAATAAAAATTAAATAGAAGCAATAGCTATATTATTAACTATAGAAAATAAATCAGCAATAATAATAATATAAACTAAAAGGCTAAAATTAATAAAGGTTAATAATAATAAAATAGAGGAAGTGCGGATAGGGAAAATCAATGTAGAAGTTAAAGTTTGAAAAAGAAAAGAAAGACAGAAAAGTGACAAAAAAATGTAATTAAAGAACAAAAAAGTAAATAGAATTAGTAAAAAGAAAAACAACACATGAAAGAAGAAAAAAACCCAAATAACAAAACAAACACCCGCCTAATAGCAAAGTAAAAGAAAACGTGGCCCCCAAATACCTCCATGGCACAGTATTTGGGTGGGTGTTTTCCTTCTAGGACCTGTGGTGAGAGAATCCACCAGGCATAGGAGAGGTCGATGCAGCACATGTTGAGGCCTGCAATATTTCCAGCCCACCTAACAGGCTCTGGGAGTCTGCGCCCTGCCCTGTCCCACCTTTTCTGTGGGTGGGACCAGTCAATGCCATGTTGTCTGCCTTGGGGCTGAATTCAGCTCAGACTTCCAGTGTTTCTTTCTTTCTCTGTGCCCTGAATCACTGCTCTCTCTGACTAGCTTGGCAGCCTGGGACTCATGAGGTGCCCTGACTGCTCCAGAGTTCCTTCTGTTCATACTTCCAGGGAAATGGCAAATGCTCAAGCAGAAATGTCTCTGATAATGTTGTTGAATGGGAAAAACAGAAAGACCACCGAGTTCTGTTCTGGAAGTAGGCAGTGAGGGGAACCTAGTATCCACTCAACTTGATCCTAGCACTTTTAGACCCAGGACATTCAGAACCACATGGAACCACCTACCTGGCTTTTCACCACAGAGGGCAGTGCTGCTGATCACTGTGTCCTACACAGCCTGAGGTTTTCGAGGCTCAAAACTTCTCAAGAGGGTCTGTGACTAGTGCTTTCCTCTCCATGACAGTCCCTTGGTGGCCATCTCCCACCCAGTCGCTGTGGATCTGTGATCCTGTAGACCCTGAAGTGTGGTTGTTCTGTGACTGCTGATTCCTGGAGTAGCACAGTGTTAAACAATAAATACTTTCTCCAGGTGGCTCCTGATCACCACTCCTGGACATGGCTCACGCTGCAATGAATTCCTTCTTCAAAGCTGGCCTGTTATATGGAAGGAGTCACTTTCAGAGTAAAGCCCACACTATGTGCAGTTTAAAATCACCATGGACTTTCCCAGGACCAGTGTTCCTGGTCTGTTGTTTATCACTGGGGCTGCTGGTCTTCACTGTGCTTACCTTATGCTTGCAGAATCAGGTTCCCCTCCCTGCACCAGAAGCCAGGGTTAGCTCTCCAGGCTGCCTTGCTCTTTATTCTGTGTTGTCTTCTGTTTCTCCATGAGTTTTAGCTTTCCTGGCTCTTCATTCCTTTCCAGAGCTCTTCTCTTTCCCTTCACCAAGTAATTGTTTTCTATATATGTTAGCTGTGATCTTAGTTGATGGGGATAAAACTGAAATCCAGTCAATGACAGCACTTTCATTTTCTCTAAATTTCCTTTTTTTTTTCTTTTCCTGCTTTAGGATGTTCCCTATGTGAAACTGAGGTTTGTCATCTGTTCATTGCCAAAGCAACTTAGTGCTGCAGGTCTCAAAGTGTAAACTACAAAGCCCTTTGTAAGGGGTGCACCAAGGCTTTGCAGGGGATTCATGAGGTCAAAACTAGTCTCATCATAATGCTGCTGCTGTTTGCCCTTCCACTGTGTTGACATTTGCACTAATGGTGAAAATGAAACGATGGGTAAAATTGCAAGCCCTTGGCAGAAATCAAGGCAAGACACTAAACTGTTCCAGCAGCCATTCTTCACTGCCATCCTTCACAGCTTAAAGAAATGCCAATTTCATTTAGGAAGGCTCTTGATGAAACGGTGAAAGGTTGACTTTATCAAATCTCAATCTTAAGGTGCAGTTCTTTGATATTCTTTGTGACAAAACAAAATGTTGAAGTAATATTTCTTGGCGATAATTATTGTGTGAGTTGCAAGCAGAACTAGGTACTCTTACAATTAAATACCATTTTTACTTGAAAGAACAAGTAAACTTAAAAAATTATTGGTAAGAAATTTGACTATCATTTTCTGGAATATGAAAAATTATCTTATATCATTGTGGCCTATAATAAAGTTCAAGACATTAAGCAGAAGTTAGAACTTTAAAACCTTGTCTCCACCACTGTTAACTTGACAGCTTCCCACTAAAGGATTTTCTGGTTAGATGGATGAAGATACTACAGAGGTGATTTTTTTATATCATTAAGTGAAATGTACAAATATTTGAAAAATCTTTAGAACTCAATAAAGCAGTAATTTCCAAATGATCAGTGCTTGGTGATCCAAAATCATTCATGGGTAAGAGTCATATAAAGTCCAGGGTAGAGTGGCGAGTGTCATGGTGCATGTTTGTAGTCCCAGCTACCCAGGAGGCTGAGACGGGAGGAGCCCATGAGTTCAAGATCAGTGCGGGCAACCTAGCAACCCTATTTCAAAAGCCAAATCGAGGTTATCCCACTGAATGTTAATGAAACTGTAGTAAAAGTTTCTTGACATGGTGTCAAATTTCATGCTGTAAAGAACCTTTAAGAAACCAATCATTGAATTTTGATGTTGTAAAAAAAAAGTCCACAATGACCTTCATAAATATTCCTCCCTTTTCTAACTACAGAAGGTGTCTGAGTTGCAACGGCTCGACTAACAGTTTTTGAGCTTTAACATGGCCCAGACAGGATCTCACTCCTATGTAGAATCTGAGGAAGTTGAGGGTAGAATAGTGGTTACCAGAGGCTGGGAAGTTTAGGAGGAAAGGAAGGCTGGCAAAAGCTGATCAACGGGGTTGAGTTATGGACAGGTAGGAGCAAGAAGTTCAGGAGTGCTATGCTCAATTCGGTGACCACAGTAACGGTAGTGTGCTATGTGATTCCAAGATGCTAGCAAAAAAATATTGAATGTTTTCACCACAAAGAAACAAATGTTTAAGGAGATACATATGTGTACGCCAATCTGAACATTACACAACGTACACATGTATTGAAGCACCACGTGATACCCCATAAAAGTGTGAAATTTGTATGTGTCAATTAAAATGGTTTTCAATTTAAAAGTGAACATTTAACAAAAGATTATGCAAAAGCCATTTACATCCAGTTGAAGCCATACTTTGAATACTGAGTTTTAATCGTTTATGGTGTTCATAGCCTAACTATATTAAATTCACTCTCAACTGATAATATTTCAACTTGCAATGGGTTCATTACAATGTAACTCCATCATAACGCAAGTGTCATCTGTATTTATCTGTGCAAGGCTAGCTCTTCTTCAGTTACCTCAATTAAAATGAAACAGCCAGGCACACCAGCACACATCTGTAACCCCTGCTACTTGGGAGGCTGAGGTAGGAGGGTCCACCAGTTTCAGGCTAGCATGGACAATGTAACAAGACCCTGGCTCAAAAAGTAAAAAGGGCTGAAGGTGTAGCTTAGTGGTACAATGCCCTTGGGTTCAATCTCCAGTAACACGAAATAATAATGACAATGACAATATATATCAATGTACTGGGAACTCAGTAGATGTGAGAAGCTAGCAGTCTTGAGTGTGAGAATCTACATTAGAGGAATTTGAAATAGTCTCTTCTCACTAACTTTTGTGAAGGTTCTCATCAAACTGTTTTCATTAAAAATAAGTATGTCAGGGTTGGAGATTTAGCTCAGTAGTGCTGCACCTGCCTTGCAACACAGGGTCCTGAGTTTGAACACAAGTACCAAAAAATAAATAAATAAGTAGGTCAATAGATAACAGTTTATTGTCATTTTAGATGAATTATTTTTAATTATCCATTTAATTTATAGTATCATAAGTATTGTGGGTGTAACCCATAAAAACAAAGACCTTTTAGAGTCAATAATTTTTAAGAAAGTAAAGAGTTCCTGCAACAGAAATGTCTGAGAAACATTAATTTAATAGATGGAGACCAGCAATGTAAAAATGGAACGGGATTTAAAAGAACACTGGACTTTAATATCACTAGAAGCACATGTTACGTTAAATGCATGTCTCACATTATTATGCATTATATGGGTAAACACAGCCTCTGGAAACCTTTGTATCAAGTACTACATAGATGCAAATATGCATACACAGGAGTTGGGTCACAAGATAAAATGCATTTTTTTTTATTCTTCCAGGTAAAAAGTTCTTTTAAAAAAAATGTCCTAGATCACCTGGTCCTTAGGAGCGGGAACTGAGCACTTTTATCTTTCCAGGTCAAGGCTCTCAGCCCCGAGTCTGGACGTTTACCACCTCCATAAACAGAACCAGCCCCATCTTCCCCTCGCCACACTTCCTGCAACAGCACATGCGGGCAGCTCTGCCTTCGAACCCAGGCCAGATTCTGCCCACTCACTCTCAAATCCAGCCCACTCTCACTTCCACCCTGGATAATTGCAGTGGCCTCCTGGCTGTTTGCCCTGATTGTATGGATTGAGCAACTCTTTACCTCTGTGACCGTCACTCCCGACATGACACCTGCACTGGATCCAGAGCCTCCCCGCAGATGAATAAGACACGGTCCTGCTGTGCGCTGTGTGTGGCCCCAGGTGGTCCCTTGCACTTTCAGGTGCTTTCCTCCCGCTCTGCTACCTGACCACCATGAGCTGAGCGTCTTTGTGCCACCTCAGCTCTCCCCATGATGTCCCTGCCTTGGAATCAGCCAAGCATGGACTGAAACCATGAGCCCAATTAGATGTCTCCTCCTTGAGTTGTGAGTGTTGGGTATTGTGTCCAGCAGTGGAAAGCTGACTAATACACCTCCTTATGTTTGGAAGTTTACCTAGCAGCAATCCCAACTCCTGTCCTTCTCCTTGGTCAATTCTCCAGCAGTTACCCTGACCTCTCACTTGTTCCTAGAACAAACAGCCTGTCACTGCATCATCATAAAGTCTCCGAGTGTAACAAGAACAGTTGGCATTCCGTCCCTTTGTTTGCTCCAGTCTCCCCCTTCGTGATCCCAGACTTCCCCAGGATCATCTCCTGCCTGTTGCCGAGCTCTCCCACTGTTCCCTTCAGCCCACCTTTGCTACTCAGATTTGTCTTCTCAGAAGTGAGTTGCATGGTGATGCCCAAGCTTTGTCAGTGAATCACACTGCCTAAACCCTAATGAGACCTTGGCGGAAACTAGTTGAGAAATTAGCGCCCTTGCATTTGAATATTGTTCATAATTCATGTCCCAACGTGTAGTAAAAAGAAGCCTAGTTAAGGTAAAGTGAAACAATCCATTTCATTCTGAAATAGAAAACAAATTTCCACAAATGCACCAGATCTAAAGTAGTAGGAATGTGAGGAAACAGAGACGGAAAACAAAATTTGAGAGAAGTCATTTCAGTAAGTTAATCTGTCTAAACTGAGTTATTAAACTGAGAGGCTATTAAAACTGTGCTAGGAAAAATAAAAACAAAAACATGTCTGGTGACATAAAGGCGCTCATCTTGTGTCATTTCGAGCACATTAACAAGTTCTTAGAGTACTATTATTTTATAATGATCTGCCAAACAGAAATGATAATTTTCCTGTAGTTTATATGTACCAATAAAATACAATTTCTTTGAGATTTGAAATCTTGGGGGTAAATAATTAAAAGGTGGTATTCCTAGAATAGTGCAAAATCCTCACAATCCTTTTCTTGCAGGGCTAACAAGAGAATCACAGAGAACAATGGGTTGACAAGGTGTTTTCCTGACACCAGAAAACACAACTAGTGGTTTTATTCTGGACTCTAAATGACTATGAATCACATTAGATTTCTGCATTTTTCTCACATAGCAATTGTACTTTCTGAATGCTTTATAGGCTTCAAAGTGCAGAAAAAATGCTAGAAGAAAATGTTATATTATTTATGCTAATGATTATGGAAATGACCAAAAAGAGAAAGGGAGGGACAAAATGGAAAAAATGAACAAACAGAAATAAATGTGAAAATATATTAAGATGATTGAAGATAAAAAGGAAGCAAGATCACAATAGAAAGAAAAACAGTTGGCAGCTTTTTCTTGGTCCTCGTCCTTAGGAAGTTAATTGTTTCAGTTTGCTTTCGAATGTCCCCAAGCTGCTCTTTTTATGTAACATCTTTAATCTCTGGGGTGGGCTGGAATATTCTTAACATATGGTACAATTTTGTAGCTAAAATCACTCTCTTCCCAAAGCCACAGAGATTTCGGCCCTGGGTTCAAGGATGTCCAGCGGAATGACATTTTGGCACTAATTTCCCCTAGGACACTTTTCAAAGCCTGCATCTAACAAATCCATTCAAGCTAATTCTACATCCGAAATATTTTCGTCTCTACTCCATGATTGCAACATCTAATTTGGGGAAGATGGAGCAGGCTCACTTTTCTTCACCCCTCTCATTCAGCACAACAAAAAGCTCTGAACGTTTTATATAAAACAAACGTAAGACTGAAACAGCTAGGGACACTGGGAATGAAGGCACAGCGAGGAGGTAAGTTCCTGGTGCTTTCGTTTTGTTTTCTCCGATGTCCTAGACTTAGCGCTGAAGAATCTGCCTACACAGTGCTGCCAAGCATGCTAATGAAAAGCCTCAACACAGACCCGCTATCTCTAACCAAAGGAGCGGGAAAGGAGCAGCGTAAAAAACAAAACATTTGTCCAAATGCTGCTCAAGCCGGACGCCACAGGAAAAAACCTTAGACTCATGTCTCCGCAGACCAGCAAAGGACTAGGACAGCCCTGACTTCCACCCCCGTGGTGAGCTTGAACCGGGGACCCACACCACACCTCCCGTCCACCGCCAGCTGGTGTGAGAGGGGACAGCGAGAGAGAGAGAGAGAGAGAGAGAGAGAGAGAGAGAGAGAGAGAGAGAGAGAGAGAGAGAGACAGACAGACAGACAGACAGACAGAGAGAGGTAGAGAGAGAGGTGTTCATCCCTACCAGGAAGTGACAAGCCTCTTCCCTCCCTGCGTGGAGAGCGTGTGGGAACCCTAGACTTCTACCGACCCGGGCTGGCGGTGGAGGAGACCTAGTGGGGAGCCAGAGTGGAGGCCGCACAGGAATGGAAATGAGGTTCTCTTTACCCACCACCCGGCCAGGGACCAGAGGGTCCAAGAGGAGACGGGACCCCCGTACCTGCGAGCAGGAAGAACGTCCTCCCCCCCCCGGTGTCTACAGAGCCGCGTGGGACCCTTGGGCGTGCACCCAGTAACACCAATGCCCTCTCCGCAGTTGGAGCGGTGTCACGGCAGCCAGCTGGGACCAACTTTAAATACGATCCAGAAGTTGGTAACACGAGAAATTATTGGATACAGTTTGCCTGTGTTTCATTGAAAACAACCACTCATCCTACTGAGGAAGGGGTTCAAGGCTGGGGCACACCAGACAAACAACTGGGTGGAATGTGTCAAAGGCCACAAAAACCCGGAGGACACGCACAGAACACGGAACCCGAAATGACCCAGGGCTCCTGAGCACCGTACATGGAGCCAGTCAGAAAGAGATATTTTCAGTCCCTCGTTTGAATCTGGTGCTGTTTGCCGGACCAATCAGAAAAGTGCTATTTTCAATCCTTGGCAGAAGCCAAGCAAGTCATTGGAAAAGGCAGTTTGATCCTGTGCCAGGCCAAGCGAGTTTTTGATAGGACAACTGTCATCCATGCCTTATTTCCAGGAGGGGAAGCTAGTCCAGGAATCATGGATACTAAAGGTCCCTTTCCCTTATCCTTGGGCCTCTGGCAGTCTGTTCACCAGCTCCCTCTTCCCCTACAGAGCATACTTCTTTCCCACCTTCAATAAATGTACACTTTAACGGCCTTTTCTCTATGTGTTGTCCAATTCTTTGTTCAGGCCACCAAGAACTTGGAAAGAATGCCCTTGACACCCACCATCTGGTAACAATACCAAGAACCAAGAAGATCTCAAACTGAATAAAACAATACAAACAGTATTTACCAACACCATGATAGCAATATGTGAGAATTATTTGAGAAAGGTATTAAGGTAACCATTATGAAAATGTTCTACTAGCAGTAATAAACACATCCAAGGCAAATAAAAAGACAGTCTCAGCAAGACCATATAAATAAGAAACAAATGTAATTTGTTTATGGGAACCAAAACATACAGGAACTAATAAAATTTAGTATAAACTCAGTGAGAGAATGGAGGGAACCAAGGAAAGAATCAATTAACCTGATGATGGAACAAGAGAAATAATATAACATGAGCAGTAAAGAAAATCAGTGAAACAAAAGAGGAGCAGGGACCCAGGGGACTCAAACAAAAGACCTATCATAACTGTCCATTGGAATTTCAGAAAGAGAGGGTAAAGACAAGACAGGTGAGGGATACTCCAAGAAATAATCACTGAAAACATTCCAAATTTGGCAGAAAAACAAATTTAGATTTAAGGTGAGTAAACCCCAAACAGAATATTACCAAAGGAACCCACATTGAATGATCAAACTTTTGAAAACTAAAGACAAAGAAAAAAATCTTGAAGGTAGAAAAATAATTTAAATGACAATTTTCTCCTAAGAAACTATGAAGATCAGAAGGAAGTAAAAATAGTTTTCAGGTGCTGAAAGAAATTATTATAAAATCAAAGTCATATCCAGTAAAAATATCGTTCACGCATGGAGAAATTAAGACCTTCTCTGATGAAGGCAGCCTAAGAATTTATCACCAGAAAAAATCCTTATCCTTTAAAAAATGTCAAATACAAGATTTCTAAACAGAAAGGAATTGATAAAAGAAGAAATCTTGAAACATCACAAAGAAAGGGAGAAAATGGTAAGCAAAAGTATGGGTATACAATAGACTTTTCTTCTCTTAAGTTTTTACAAGAATTTCAGCTATTGAAACAAAAATTAATAGCATATGATTAGAGCCTAAGTGTAATTTTAGAAATACTTAGACAAAGAGATCAAGAGGGAGACGAGATGTCTACACTTTACTCAAAGTGGTAATATTAGGCTGTAAGTTATGAACATACAGCCACTCAATAACCTCTAAAAACAGTGATACAAAGATGATTAAAAGATGATATGGATATATTAAATGGAATTCTAAAATATGTTCAAGTAACCCACAATGTGGCAGGAAAACCAAAACAGAAAAAACAGAAAGAACAAACGACAAGAAAAATTCAATTTACAATAAACATACAAGGCTTATATATACCCAATAAAAAATAAAGGTTGGCAGATGGATTAAAAATATGACTAAAATATATACCTTCTAAAGGAAACTCACTTCAGATATAATAATATAGGAGACCTACAGTAAAATGATAAAAATTATATATATATTAATCAAAGGGAACTGAGGGTGTACATGAGTATCAGGTAAAGCAGACTCCTTGGAGATAAAACAAAACAACAGAAATGCTTTGAAAGGCCTGCCTGAGTCTGATTGTCTCCCCATCGATCCATTTTCAAAACTTAACCAGATCCAGTCAAGCCATTCCCTTTCCTAAAACCCTCCTGTTTGCTTAGGATGAAGGCTGAACCAACCCATCATTCAGGCTCAGAGGGGCTTCATTATTTGGCTCTGAACATCTCCTGCCTGATTTCTCACTTCTTTTTTAGCACCAGATGATGCTTCAACTTTGCTAGGAGAGAAAAAAATCAGATGCAGGGTTGTCTCAATACCATGGTTTTGCAAATGACTTCTCACTGCCAGGGCTGGTCACTATGGCCTGTTCCTGAGCAGTGCTCTTGGGTACCTATTGCAAGTTTTGTCCCAATACCATTCTGCTACACTAAGGTAGGACCCCAGCTACATGCTCCCCAACACTGCATACCTGCAAGATATGCAGACAATACCCTACTGCGATTGCATGCTCCATGGCTTGTCTTCCCCAAATTCAGGACAAGGAAGTGCTCCACTGATGTTTTTACCCCCACTCTTTGCTTTTTATTGATCCTCTGAGTCCACTGCACCATCTCAGACTCTGAAATGAGGCATTTCCTGTTAAGTACTCTGCTCTGATGCACTTTTTTGAATGTAGCAGCCACGTCAGATGAATGTATTTTTCCTCACCTTCTGGCACATAATAAGTGCTAAGCAAAAAACCACCACATAAATAAGTACATGGATGAATGAACAAATGAGTAGAACTAATACCAGAAAACAGAGTAGACCATTGAAGATAGACATGGTTGTCATCAATATAAGTAAAATTTTCCCTTATTTTTTATTTTAAGAAAATTCAAAGCTACAAAAAAATTAAAAGTATAGCACAACAAATGCTTATATGTCTTTACTTAGATTGACTGTTGGCCAGACACACTTTTTCTCTGAATATGTGCATTTGCTTCTAAAGCGTATGAAGTACATTGTCAATTTCAAGACACTATAAATATTTTGGCACATATCTAAGAAAAGAAGACTGTTCTTCATTACCACAACATAATTGCTGCATCCACGAGATTTAATACCTATTCAATAATATCATCAAATATATAGTCTTCATTGAACATTCCTCATTTTTCTTAGACTTATTTTTAACAGCTACATAAAAACCTGACAATTATACATAGTAATTTGGTACCATGTGTTGTTTTAATACATACAAATATGGTATGTAAACATACAGTTTTCCCAGCACTGTTTGTTAAAGATTATGGTCCTCTTTTTTTTTTAACAGTGTGACTCAGTGAATTTTTTTCTAGGATTAAATCAAATTTAATGCACGGTATTTGGTTGTCATGTATTTTTAGCTATGAAATTATTTTAAAATAAACGGTAAGCTGATGATTAATGCTTAAAATTTCTGGGCTGGACTTGCTGGGGTGGCTATGCCTTCTGATATAATCATTGGACCGAGGTCAATATATTCCAAAATTTGGTTCATATGTTTGTAAGTTCAGGAACTTAATATTATCAGTGATTAAAATGATCATCCTTGGAACTGGGCCGTAGCTCCATGGTACCGCAGTTGCCTGGATGAGGCTCTATGTTTGATCTCCAGCGTCACAAAGAAATAATAATAATTATAAAGCTCTCGAAGCTCATGTATTTTCAGACAATACCATTCCTTTGTTTGGATGTATCGTATTTTATTTACCCATTCATCAGTTTATGGACATTTAGGCTGTTTCAAATTTTGGACTATTATGAATGATGCCACTTGAAATTTATGTACAAAGTTTTAGCTGGAAATAAGTTTTTATTTTGGGGGGTATATTCCTAGGAGTAATACTGTTGAGCCATGGTTACTCTGTATTTAATATTTGAAGAAACGCTGTTATTTTCCAAGGTGACTGCCCTCTTAGTATTCTAATTTGTATCCTTGCTGACATTTATTGTTATCTGTTTTTCTATTATAACCATTTCAGTGAACAAACATTGGCATCTCATTAGGGTTTGATTTTCACTTTCCTAACAAATGATTTTGAACATCTTCCATGTGCTTTTGGTCAGTTATACATCTTTTTTGAAAAATGTCTATTCATATTCTTTGCCTACTTTTAGTTGGTTGATTAGTTTTAAGAGTTCTAACTATATGTCCCTTAGCAGATGTACGATTTGCAAGTATCTTTCAAATTCAGTGCCTTCTGCCATAATCAAGTCTTCCAGTCCATGAACCTGATATATCTTTCTAGTATTTTAGGTCTTCTTGAATTTGTTTTGACATTGTAAATTTCAGTGTATGAGGCTTGTGTTTCTTTTGCAAACTTGTTCTGAAGCATTTTATACTTTGAGATATTATTGTAAATGAATTTCTTTTCTTTTTTTCTTTCTTTTAAATTTAATTTTATTGGTACATTGTTAGGTACACAATATGACATTCATCATTGGAAATTTGCAACTTTACATAATCTCTCTTGGTTCTTATGTTTCCCCTTTCCCCTGTCCTCCCTTCAACCCCTCCGTCGCTCCCTATTTACAAAGACTTTGTTTCCATTTTTCCATTTTCTCACATTAATTCCATTCCCTTCTTTCCTTTCCCCACCCCTCCCTCTTCCACCTCCCCTTTGCCCCTTTTCTTCCTATTTCACATTATCTATTATATCTTTTAGTCCTTCTTTACACTATCAGTTTCTCACACTAGAGAAACTATTTAGTATTATACATGTGTGTCCTATTTATGTCACTTAAGTGTATTGCCTCAATGTGCATCCATTTAGCTCTAAATGTTTCTGATTTCTCATTTTCTTATGGCTGAATAGTACTCCATTTTATTTTAAAAACCCACATTTTCTTTATCCAGTCTCCAGTTGATGGGCATTTGGGCTATTTCCAAGTTTTAGCTATTACAAACTGTGCTGCTATGAACATGATTCTTTTAATTCTTTGGGGAAGATACCCAGCAGGGAAATAGCTGGGTCAAATGGGACTTCCAGTCCTAGTTCTTTGAGGAATCTCCATACTGATTTCCACAGTGGTTGCACCAGTCTACACTCCTAACAGCAATGGAGCAGTGTTCCTCTTTCCCCACAGCCCTGCCAGCATTTGTTATTGGTTGATTTTATGATAGCAGCCATTCTTTCTGGGGTGACATGGAATCTCAGCATTGTTTTCATTTGCATCTCTCAAATGACCAGTGATGGTGAACATTTTTTCACATAGTTATTTGCTATTTCTGCTTCTTTGTCTGAGAGATGTCTGTGTATTTCAGATGCCCATTTTTGGATTAGGTCTTTAAATTGGGGAGGTCTGATTTTTTTAAAGTTCTTTATAGATTCTAGATAGTAGACCTTTGTCTGAGGAGCAGTTAAAATTTTTTTCCCACATTGTGGGTTGTCTCTTCATTCTGTTGGTGGTTTCTCTTGCTGTGCAGAAGCTTTTTAGTAAGAAGATATCCTGCTTGTTGACTGTTTGTGCTAGTTCACAGGCAACTGAGGTTTTGTTTATAAAATCTTTTCCTACACCAATGTCTTCAAGAGTTCTACCTAACCTCTGCTCCAGGTGGTTCAGCATTTCTGTTTTAGTATTTAGATCTTTAATCCATTTCAATTTTAGTTTAGTGCATGGTGAGAGATATAGGTCTAGTTTAAATCTTTGGCAAGTTGAAACCCAATTTTTCCAGCACCATTTATTAAAGAGGCTATCTTTCCTCCAGTGAGGGTGTGTGGCTGAGTGTGTCTGGCATTGTTTCTGCATCTTCTAATCTGTTCCACTGGTCCTCAGGTCTGTTTCTTTGCCAGTACCATGCTGTTTTTATCTCAGTAGCTTTGTAGTATAGTTTCAAGTTGGGGGTTGTAATACCCACTGCCATGTCTCTGTTACCTAGAATTGCTTTTGCTATTCTGGGTCTCTTCTTTTTCCAAATGAATTTTTGGATTGCTTTCTCAAGGTCCATGAAGTATGCTGCTGGGATTTCATTTGGGATTGCATTGAATCTATATAGCAGTTTTGGAAGTATGACCACTTTCACTATATTGATCCTTCCTACCCAGGAGCAAGGGATGTCTTTCCATTTTCTGATATCACCTTCAATCTCTCTTTTCAGACTGCTATAGTATTCAGAGAAGAGTTCTTTGATTTCTTTTGCTAGGTTAATTCCTAGGTATTTCAATTTTTTGGATGGTATTGTGAAAGGAATTATTTGCCCTATTTCTCTCTCAGTGAGTCTGTTGTTTGTGTAGAGGAAAGCTATTGATTTTTGTGTGTTGACCTTGTATGCAGCTACTTTACTTAATTTGGTTATTAAGTCTAGAAGACTTTTGGTGGAGTTCTTGTGGTCTTCTGTATAGAGTATCATGTCATCTGTCAATAATGACAATTTGACTTCTTCATTTCCTATCTTTATTCCTTTTCTTTCTTTTGTCTAATTGCCATGGGTTATGTTTCCAAAACTATATTGAACAAGAGTGGTGATAGTGGCCATCCTTATCTTGTTCCTGATTTTAGTGTGAAGGATTTCAGTTTTTGACCATTTAGTATGATATTGGCTGTTGGTTTTTCATAGATGGCTTTTATCAAATGAGGTAGAGACCATCTATTCCAACTTTTTGTAGGGTTTTTACCATAAATGCATGTTGGATTTTGCCAAATGCTTTTTCTGTATCTACTGAAATGATCATATGGTTTTTGTCCTTGGCTCTACTGATATAGTGTGTTACATTTATTGATTTGTGTATGTTGAACCATCCCTGCATCCCTGAAATAAATCCCACTTGGTCAGGGTGTATGATCTTCTTGATGATCTTCTGCATTCTATTTCCTAGTATCTTATTGAGGTTTTTTGCATTTATGTTCATTAGTGAGACTGGTCTATAGCTGTCTTTTTTGGTTGGGTCTTTCTCTGCTTTGGGGATCAAGGTGATGTTTGCTTCCAGGACTGAATTCAGAAATATTGCTTCCCTTTCAATTTCATTGAAGAGTTTAAACAGTAGTGGCAGTAGTTCCTCTCTAAATGTCTTGTAGAATTCAGCAGTGAAGCCATCAGGCCCCAGAATTTGCTTAGTTGGTAAGTTTTTAATTATGTATTCAATTTAATTGGTTGATATTGGGTTGTTTAGAATTTTTAGGTGGTCTTCGTTCAACTTTGGTAATTCATATGTATCTAGGAATTTGTCCATTTCTTCTCTGTTTTCCATCTTATTGGCGTATAGGTTCGCAAAGTACGTATTGATGATCCTCTAGATTTCTGTTGGGTCCATTGTAATTTCATCATTTTCATTCCTTATTGCATGGATTTGGGCCATTTCTTTCCTTTTTCTGATACAGTTGGCTATAGGTTTGCCAATTTTGTTTATTCTTTCAAAGAACCAACTCTTGGATTCATTGATTTTTTTGTATCATTCTCTTAGTCTCCATTGCATTGATTTCTGCCCTGATCTTTATAATTTCCTCCCTTGTATGAGCTTTGGGTTTGTCCTGCTCTTTACTTTCTAGAAGCTTGAGGTTCAGCATCAGGTTGTTTGATTGAGCTCGCTCTGTTTTCCTAATGTGAGTATTCACTGCTATGAATTTCCCTCATGAGACTACTTTCATTGTGTCCCATAGATTCCAATATGTTGTATTGTCATTGTCATTTAATTGAAGGAACTGATTTCTTCTTTAATTTCCTCTGTGGCCCATTGGTTATTCAGAAGTGTGTTGTTCAATTTCCATGTGTTTATGAAATGTTTGCAGTTTCTTTTGCTATTGATGTCCAATTTCATCGCACTATGGTCTGATAATATACAGGGGATAACTTCAATTCCTTTGCACTTACTTAAATATGTTCTATAAGCAAGTATGTGGTCTATTTTGGAGAATGACCCATGTGCCACTGAAAAGAATGTGTATTCTGATTTTGTGGATGGAACACTCTGTAAACATCTGTTAAGTTCATTTGTTCAAGAGTTTGATTGAGTCCTAGTATTTTCTTATTTTTTGTCTAGTTGATCTATCTATTTGTGACAGTAGGGTATTGAGGTCCTCCACTACTATTGTATCAGTGCTTATATGATTTTTCATATCCATTAGTATTTGTTTTATATAGTTGGGTGCATTAGTGTTTGGGGCATATATATTTATGATTATCATCTCTTCCTCTTGGATTATTCCCTTTACAAGAATGTAGTGTCCTTCTCTGTCTCTCTTAATCAGTGTTGGTTTGAAATCCACTTGATCTGCAAAGAGGATAGCTACTCCTGCTTTTTTTCATGTTCCTGTCACATGGAGTATTGTTTTCCACCCTTTAACTTTCAGTCTGTGAGTTTCTTTTTTAATTAAGTGTGTTTCTTGTATGCAGCATATTGTTGGATTTTGCTTCTTGACTCATTCTGCCAGTCTATTTCTTTTGATTGGTGAATTGGGACTATTAACATTGATGGTTATAACTGATATGTATTGACTTATCATTGTCATGAATTTTTCTTTTTGTTGGATTCTCCCCCTTTGGTTTTAATTTCTTGTCGTGGCAGGTGGATTCATTCTGCTGGGCTTCCTGAGGTTGTGATCCTCCATGTTTTTTCCTAGGTTTTTGTCTAAAATTTTTTGGAGTGCTGGTTTGGTATTCATGAAGTTCCTAAGGTACTCTTTGTCATGAAAGTATCCTATTTCACCATCAATTTTGAAAGATAGTTTTCCAGGGTGCATCAATCTGGGTTGGAGGCTGTTTTCTTTTTGGGCTTGAAATACATCACTCCAAGCTCTTCTTGCCTTGAGGGTTTGCATTGAGAAGTCTGCTATGATTCTGATGGGCTTTCCTTTGTATGTGATTTGTTTCTTTTCTCTCACTGCTTGTAGAATTTTGTTCTTCTGTTGGGTTTCTGGAATCTTAGCAATTATATGCCTATGTGTAGATTTTTTTTGAACAAGGCTAGTTGGAGTCTGATATGCCTCACTTATCAGTATGTCAAGCTCTTTTCCCCTGCTTGGGAAGTTTTCTGCCATCACTTCTGTGAACAGTTTTTTTATGTTATCTGCACTCTCTCTCCCATTTCTTCATTGACTCCAATCAGTCTTATGTTATTCTTCTTTGCCTCATCTAGCAGCTGCTGGATTGATTTCTCATAGTCCCTTACGATTTTAAAGAAATTTTTGTTTTCCCAATCACTACTTGCTATCTTATCTTCTATATCTGAAATTCTGTCCTCACATTGGCTCATTCTGCTGCATAGACTTTCAATGGAGTTTTTAATCTCCTGGAAATCTATTTGCATCTGCTTTATGGATTCCATTTGTTTCCTATGTTGGGATTCCATCACGTTCCTCAGCTCCTCTATTTTTTTTTTTTTTTTTTAGTACCAGGGATAGAACTCGGGTCCTTCCACTTGCAAAGCAGGTGGTGGAACCACTGAGCTAAATCCTTGGCCCCTGCTCCTCTATTTTTTATCTGTGTCCACTCTAGATTTATTAATCTTGTCTTACACTATTGGCACAATCTCTGCTGTTATCTGAGAAATTATTTCTGATTTCATTTTTTCCAGATCTTCTTTTGTTGCCAGTTCAGTTCAGAGAGTCCATGTGGTTGAGTGTTAGACTGTTCCATCTCCTTTCCTTTTGGGGTTGCTGTAAGTGATCTGGGAGTCTGTGTTGAGGCTTGTTTATGTGTTTTCTTATTTTGATGGGGAGGGGAGATTGGGGGTTGCTGCTGGCACCCATGCAGCTCACCTCCTCTGGGCTGGGAGCAGTGCTACCTGAATTGTTTTTCTTAATGTCATTTTCACATTGTTTATTTCTAACCCACAGAAATACTACTGATATTTGTATACTGATTTTTGTATCTCACTACATTTATTAACATTAATTTCACTAAAATATATTTGTATTTTTAAAAG